>NC_045428.1:508407153-509023153 GCF_902635505.1 Sarcophilus harrisii | reverse complement strand
GTCCTGTAGATTCTACTAATATAATGTTTTAGCATGAATTCCTACCCTTCTACACCCAGTGCCATCAATTTAGCAAAAGTACTTTGGTCTCTCTGCACCTTTTCAATAGCTTCTTCATAAATTGTCCTGCCTTTGCTCTCTTAGTGTCTCTAATCCATTGTGTAAATTTGACCTTTCTGCCATATTTATATTCCTAACATTCTAGTCATGTCACTTCCCTTCTCAAAGTAGTTCATATTACCTAATAATTGAATTTTTTTTTTTAAAAAATTTAATTTTTTAAATACACATTTCTTTAAGAATCATGTTGGGAGAGAAAAATCAGAACAAAAGGGAAAAAATTATTGGAAAAAAATGAAAAAAGACGTGAACATAGTATTTCTTGATTTACATTCATTCTCCTTAGTTCTTTTTCTGGATGCAGATGTAGTTTTCATTCCAAAGTTTATTAGGATTGCCTTGGGTCACTGAATCACTGAGAAGAACCAGTCTTTCATAGTTAATCAGTATGCATTCTTGCCATAATTATGTACAATGTATTCCTGGATCTTCTTTTTTTTTTTTCTTTTTTGCTCAGCATCAATTCATGTAAATCTTTCCAAGTCTTTCTAAAATTAGCTTGTACATTTTTATAAAACAATAGTATCCCATTATCTTCATATACCACAACTTATGCAGCCATTCCCCAATTGATGGGTTATCTATTCTTTTTTCTAATTCTTTGCTATCACAAAAAGCTGCTACAAACATTTTTGTACATATGCAAGTATCTCCTTTATGATTTTCTTGAGACACAGATCCAGTAGTGACACTGGTGGATCAAAGGGTATGCACAGTTTTATAGCCTTTGGGGCATAGTTCCCAATTGTTCTCCAGAATTGTTGGATCACTTCACAACTACACCAATAATGCATTAGTGTTCCAGTTTTTCCACATCACCTCCAACATTTTTTCATTACATTTTCTTTTCATGTTAGGCAATTTAAGAAGAGTGAAGTGGCACCTCATAGTTGGTTTAATTTGCATTTCTCTAATCAATAGTGATTTAAAGCATTTTTTTATATGACTATAGATGGATTTAATTTCATAATCTGAAAATCGTTAATATCCTTGGACCATTCATCAATTGGGGAACGACTTGTATTCTTATAAATTTAAATTCTTATAAATTTGACATTTCTATATTTTAGAAATGAGAAATTTATCACAAAAACTGGATGTAAAGATTTTCCCCAATTTTGTACTTCCCTTTTAATGTTGTTTCAGTTGATTTTGTTTGTGTGCACCCTTTTTAATTTAATATAATCAAAGTTGTCCATTTTGCATTTCATAATGTTATCTAGTGCTTTGGTCATAAATTCTCCCCTTCTCCAAAGATCTGATAGATAAATTATCCCTTACTCTCCTAATTTGCTTATGCTATCACCTGTTATATTCAAATCACATACCCATTTTGATCATATTTTCAATGATTAAATTTCAAACCCTATTGCAAACATTCAGTCACTGCATAGTCTAATGTCACCTCATCTTTTCAGACAGATTATTCCCACTTGCTCCTTGTGTCCATATTTCAGCCAAACTATGCCCTGCGCATGACCCAGGATTTACTTTCTCTGCATTTTAAATCACATTGTTTTCTTTTGCTGCAACTTTCCTCTTTTCCTTTCATCTGTTGAATTTCTTCTTGTCCATCATTTACAATTCATTACCTATCAACCTCTCTATAATTCATTCCACCAGTAATGGCTTTCACCCTTAGATCTCATAGATAGCAATTTATTTTCTACCCTTCTCATGCACTTATGTATTATGCCTAGTTTATTATAAATACCTAAGGTCAAATCTTGATCTTAACACATACTGCATAACAATGGTCAAACTATTTAACCTCTCAGCACCCCAAGGCAACTGTCTCAGATTATACATGAAAAAACAAATTGATGACCTTTCTCACTCTAAGTAATTCTCTGTCTCTGAAATCCAGAAAACTTTCCCCAAAATCTATATGCCAGAACTTTCCATTACTTTCATATTGTTTCTTCTCTAAACTCTGTCTTCCAGTTGTCATAGTGCTTTGAGCTCAGGGAATTTTTTTTTTTTTTTTGCTTTTTTACAATTTGCTTTTTTTGCTTTTTACATAATTAAAAACAAAATTTAAAAAATGAATTGAATAGATTTAACATTCACCATTTATCAGGTGACTTCCATAACTTTGCCTTTCTCTTCTTAATGGTCCATATTTGCCAACATTTCCTTATCCTTAATGCTTAGTTATTCACATCCCTATTTTTCATGTAAACTTGGTCCATGTTCTAGGAATCTCATAGTCTTTTAGCTATTAGAGTCTCTTGAGTTTCTTGCTAAGGCATTTTTAAAAATCTCTGTATCACTAGAATCTGGATTCATGCATAGTACAAGGTAGATGTTTAATAAATGCTTGCTGATATATAGCTAGCTTACTTCTACACCCCTTTTCTGTTACCTATCACAAGTTTCCTTGCCATTTTATCAAGCTTTTTAAGCTTCTTTTGAGTACTCTTAGCTGAGCTGAGAATATTTCCAGATAGCAAGATGCATCATCTAGAAAATTGTTTAGTCTTTGGGACTAACACATGGTGCTATTAGCCAAAAATCTTTACTAGCAACATGTTGAGTTCCTAATTGGATTTGGTTTCAAATAGGTATCTGTATCCACATTCAGACATATTAGCCTGGAAGCCACGAACTTTTTCAAAAGAAGACAAAATTTTATTCTTAGAACCACATTTTTAAGGAGCTGTGTTATGTACACACATTTTGATTGCTCCCAATGTATTGAAAATCAGTACCATCTGGACTATTTTATATACTTATGTAATAAAACAAGCCATTGTGTCAGCATAGACCCTTTACCGGCCCAAAATAACTTGGTACTCATCTTTCTGGGAATATTTAAACTATTTTTCCTTCCCTTATATCATGGATGTGATGCTGAATTCCTAAAGGCTAGTTTAGTAGCTCTCAAATCTTTGAATACAGGTCCAATAGTAAGAGGGCCATTCTGGCTCCATTCAGAGAGCTGGGATGCACTATGTAAAATACAGCTGATAACTTTTTAAGCTATAGCAATTCCTAAAGAACAATAACTTAATAAGTAATAAAGAGGTTAAGACCCATATTAATTGACAGAATGCCTACTTTTTCAAAAGTAGGCATTCCATATATCTGGGAAGTATAATATAGTAGTATAATAAAATGGCTCAATAGCAATTATTCATTTTCTCTTAAAGAATATTTTGGTAACATGTGTGCTTGATTTGTGAACTAGGAAAAATATACTATAGTTCTTTCCCATTACTAAACTGAGTTTATAAAATTAGAATATTGTCATCTTAAGAGAGAGAGAAACAGGGAGAGATAGTGGCAGAAAAAGAGAAAGTGAAAGAAAGAAAAAGAAAATGAGAGAGAGAGACACACAGAGAGAGAGACAGAGAGAGAGAGAGAGAGAGAATGAGAAAGGGAAGGAGGGATAGAGAAAAAAGGAAAGGAGGTAGGGAGAAAGCCAAGAATGGATTGGAGAAGAAGTTGAGGCAAGATGAGGTATTGTAGGCATGGGAGTTTCTGATGGGAAGTGATGTCTAGAAGAGCACCATATCAGAGGATAGCTGTACTCTTTGAAGTTATGTGTGGAAAAAAAATTTTTTTTTTGCTTCTAAGATTAGCAATCGATTTTAATATCAATCAATTAGTAATAATAAAATCTATGTAGTGTTTTAAAGTTTGCAAAGTGCCATGGAAATGGTGTGGGATAGAGTATGTGTTATACCCATATTGTAAATAAGTATATTGAGGCATAGAAAAATAAATCCACTCTGCCATGATATTATAACTAAAGAGTCAGAGCCAAGATTTAAATGCAAGTCAAATGATTTTAAGAAAAACAAGACTTCCATTATTCTATGTTCCTTTCCAAAAAAATAAGTTTTTTTTCTTTTTGATCAGTTAATGATATAAGCCACTATTAGATTCCTGAGTCCCATGTGTATAACACAGATATCTATATGTACACAGTCAATCTGGCTTCCAACTTCTGCAAAAGCTGTTAGAAGGAAATAGAATAATTTGGCCATATTGGTTACCTTGGTTGTCAAAATGTGTCCATTCATGAATGCAATTGATAGAAGAAGGAATATAACTTCTAAAGACATGTAGGAACAGGACTTCTAAAGGTGAAAATACAAGTTCATTTTCAAATAGTGAGTTAATATCCATCCATTGCTACTTAGGGTTCCTGTATTTTTGCCAACTAAAGGAAGCAACAACAATCAAAATAATAATGTACCTAATGGACATCAACCTAGATATATTGTAGACATCTAAAGCTCAATATATTCACAACTGAACCCATCTTTTCCCCAAATCTCTCCCTTCTCCTTAACTTATCTACTACTATTAAGAGTACCTTGCAGTTACTTTGGCTTGCAACCTAGGCTGTCATTTTCAATTCCTCACTTTCACAGATCACATTGGATCTAATAGGTTTTCAAGTCCTGCTATTTCTAGACCTTGTAACATCTTTAATATGTGCCCTTTTTATTTCTTTTGCTACTGTTACCACACTGAAACAGACCTTCGTCGCCTCATGCCTGGACCACTCTAATGGCCTGTTGATTGGTCTCCATTTTAAAAATTTCTTTGCATTGCAGTAGATCTTTCCTTCAGCTGTCAAACTGATCTTCCCATATGCAACTCTGACCATGTTACCCTTCTATTCAATCAATTTCAATGCTCATTTTTGCCTCCAGTATCAAGTATGAACCCTGCTTGGATTATTCAGCCCTCTGCAAATGTATCTTCTTTTTAACTTTCTAGTCTTCTTATACCTCATTTCTAGACAATTATTATATATTCCAGTGACATTGATATTCTTTGCACAAGACACAAAATAGCCTAATTCTCAGTATTTTCATTGACTATCCCTCATATCCGGACTGTTCTTCCTCATTCATCTCGGCATCCTGGATTCCCTGACTTCCTTTGAGTGCCATCTAAAATCTTATCTTCTCCAAGAAGTCTTTCTCAGTCTCCATTAAGGTTAAAGTCTTCTGTCTGTTAATTTTCTCCAATTTATCCTGTTCATTTCTTGTTTGTACATAATTATAAGATTCCTGAGAGTAGGGATTGTCTTTCAGGGTTGGGTTTTTTTTTTTTTTTTGTATCTACATTGTTAAAAATAGTACATGACATATAAGTGCTTGACAATTGCTATTTGTCTCGTTCTTTGTATTCTTTCTTCATCATGCCCTTATGTGATTACATTCGCTTCTGCTTTCCCTAGATCTTTCCTATTTTTTTTATCTCCCTTTTTTGTATTGTCTTCACCATTAAAAATTGTCTTTCTTTTCATTTATTTTTGTACTTCCAGCATTTAGCACAGTACTTGACTTAGAGTAAGCCCTTAATTAATGTTTTTGATTTGGCTCGTTGGATCTTTTTACCTTATTGGAGTACATATCCAATAATATATGAGCACTAACTGGTAGGGACGGTTTAGACATTTCTCTCACATCCTTCCAAATTATTTCCAGGATGTTTGGAGAAGTTCAAAACTCTATCAAGAACAAATTAGTGTTCCTACCTTCTCACATTCCCAAAACAGATTGTTTCTCTTTTGTGGTCATATTTGCTTACTGTAAGGCAACACAACAGAGTTGCTTTAATATGTATTTCTCTACTTTATTGATATTTGGAACATACTTCTAATAGTGTCTAATTCTCTTGAAAGCTGTAGTCTTTGACCATTTAAATACAGGAGATTGGCTGTTTATTCTGTATATGTATATCAATTCCCTATATGTCTTTGGAAACAAAGTTTTATTAGTGATACTTGATAAAAGTATTTTTTCCTCATTTGAAGTTTGTTTTTATTTTTAAAATTTATTGATGTGAATTTTATTCATGTTGAAACTTTCATTTTTTAAACCAGGAAAGTTAAAGTCATATTGGAGTTCTTTACCAGTTGGTTTTATAGGCCTACATACCTACAGAGTAAGACTTTGTCTTGCTCAGGGAAGAGCAATTAAGGGTACTGAGATAACACATTTACAAAAGGATTATATCCTGCAGTCTATGTCCATTTAATGCATGAAACAAATGTTTCTGCCTCATGAACAGGAGAACATCATGCCTATCGGGTATTCAGGTCAGTAAAGCACCATCTGTCACTAGTAAGTTCAGGGCAGCAAGGCTAACTGTCTAGAATTTGGATGGAGCCCAGTAAAGTCAAGACAGCTGAAGTTTATGGGTGATATATACAATTATATGTATTTATGATGTAAATAAGTAAATATAGATAAAAACATAATTATATATGTAGCTATATAAACAATTACATATTTTCTATATATGAATAATGTCTATATATGCTCTTGTACATATATAGACATCATGCACATGTATACAATCCATATTTGCAATATAGACTATAGATAGCGCATATACTTATAGTACATATATATACACACACGCATATATACATGTGTATATATTTATTTATTTATACACTTACATGCATACATTCACAGAGATATATAATCATGGATATATAGCTCTCTCTGTCTCTGTCACTGGTATTCAGATAAATTAAAGTTAGTTATAAATTAGTAAGGGAGTAGAAGAACTTCAGAGAATTATTAGGCTAAGTTCTAAAAGAGATAATTCTTATTGTTGAACATAAGAACTAGGAAATTTCTATTGACAACTCCCTTATGGTTATATGACAGTAAACTTCATGCACTAACTAGGGGTCAGGTCCATTGCCGCCTTTCCATTATAACACATCCTACTCCAGGCCATAGGGAAGGTTCTTATGCATAATTCAGCACTTTGAGACTTCTTTGACTTCACTATATCCCTGGAAGTTTATCACTGGGAAAACCTCATCACACTGTAAGACTGAATTAGCCTTAGTACTCATACTTCATCACCCATTAACTCTATAATGTCTATTAAGGAGTAAGTTCATTACACACATCTCCTCAGTCCCTACCCCCCTACTTTGGGACTTCTCTGATATTCCTACCATTTTGCTATATCAGATACCTTTCATTCTCTTCTCTGCTTTTAAGCTTTCTTTTATGTATTGAATTCTTCCAATTAATTGTAATCTCTTTGAGGTCATGTATTGACTTTTTTGGGGGTATTTATATTTCCAGAACTTAACACACTACCTGGCACATATTGGGTATTTCACACATATTGATTGACTATTGTCTTTCCATTAGAATAATATAATTTTGATGTATGAAAAGATATTGGATTTAATTGAGATGATTTATCCCCAAGTAAGAATACAATTTACAATATTTCCAAGTGGTTCTTCAGCCTCTGTTTGAAGGCCTCTAGTTACTAGGAACTCACTCTGCTCTTGGATGGCACATTCTGCTTCTGGATAACAACTGTTAGGAAGTTCTTTCTCATATTAAGCTGAAATAGATTTCATCGCATTTTTCTTTCATTCCTCCTGGTTCTCCCCTGAATTCTTACATGACAATTTTTTTTGTATGACAACTTAGAGCCATTGTGCTATACTGCAAAGACTTTTAGACTTGTAGTCACAAAATGTGAATTCAGGTCCTGAGTCTTCCTTTCTTGGCTTTGCAATCATTGGTAAGTAATTTCATTTCTTTCATCATAAATTCCTGATCTGCAAAAAGAAAAGAAAATATTTGTATTGACTAACTGTGAAACTCACTGTTAGGAACACATTTTAAGAATATTTAAGTGATACACACATGTACATAATGTGTATATATATATATATATATAAATATATACAAATGGGTGTTTATTATTATTAACTTTATATATTTGAAAACCATGATCTTTGCTCTATCCTACCTTCCTCTTTTTCATTCTTCCCCTTTTCATGCTAAACATTGACAAATCCATAAATTTGCCTTTGTTTTCTTTATAGAATTTTGATCTCCTTCACTTCTTTGTTATCTTCCTTTGGAAAAGCTCTAGGTTGTAATTCTCTCTGCTAAAATGTGACACCTGAAGAGGAATATTATTTCAGATGTGTTGTAGGTATGGCAAAATATAGTTGGTTTGTTGCTCTTCTTTTATTCTGTACTTCAATACTTCTATTGACTCATTATGACTGCATTTTTTGTGTCTGTCAATGTCACTCTCTCATTGCTATAATGAAATTGTTTTTCACTAACCCCCATCCCTCACATATATTTTTTATGATTTATGATCTACCTTAATTAATTAAATGAATATTATGTATTTACTATGTACAAGTTACTCTAAAGAGATTAGAGTTAAAAGACAAAAAATGGCCCAGTTTCTGCTATCAGAATCAATATTCCTAACTCCCTCATCCTCTACTTGTGGCATTGATTTTTTGAATCCAATATCAGTTCTTTACATTTGTGTATGCCAATTAAATTTCATCCTAACAACTTCTTTATGCACACATTTATCCAGTATATTTAAGTTTTGCAAAGTACTTCCCACAAGTCATTTTTTAGATAGAATTTTAATTCTTCTATTTAATTTAATTCAAGGAACCAACCTAGGAATACAAAGATGGAAACATCATGTTAGTCCTTTTTTTCACTTTGACTTATTAATATTATGAATAAACATACTTTTAAATTTTCATAAAAGTTGCTGAACAACATTAACATCAACAACACTAACAAAAAATGATGTTTCTTTCATTTGAAAAAGCCCCAAATAATTGACATAACTGTGTCTTTCTTTCTTGTATTGAGCAATATCAAAAGGCTTAAAGTGACTTTCACCAAATGAAATTGTTTAAAAATAATTCTAAAGGAAAAACTAATCTCAACAACTATCTTTTCCTCTAGTATAAAATTTAATATTGGGGATATTTCCATATTAACAGGATCTGTGATAACATAAACATTATCTTAATGATTTTAGAATACTGTCATTGCCAGTATGTAGTCCAAAGCATTTGCTGCTTGGCGGTATACAAGCATACATATATGTACAACACATACACACATGCATAGGTGTTCTTTTGGATAAAACCACTAGATTTGGAATCAGGAAGACTTGCATTAATTCTTGTCTCAGACATCTAATAGATATGTGATCTTTTGAAAATCACATAATGTCTCTCAAACACAGCCACAGTTTCCTCATTTGTAAAATAAGGATGATAATAATACCTATATTAGATTTTTGTGGGAAGAACAAGCAAGATAATAAATGATGTGCTTCAAGAACCTGATAGCAGTATATAAATATTATTAATGTTATTTACATTATCATCTTCAGACATGCTCTTTTTCCCCATTAAAATGTAAACTTCTTAGGGGAAGGGGCTTTTATTTGCCTTTGACCATTAGTACTTAGGAATTTGGATTTGCCAAGTTCCTTTTGAGAAAACAGATTCACAGTCTCTCTCTAGGATTTGGTAAGTCCTCCCATAGACTTCAGGGATTTCAAGAATCCAAGGTCATGGCTAAGTCATGAAGAACCATGAGAAAAACTTTAGAGAAGGGCCAGACTTTTAACATTTTTGTTTCAACTAGAACCATGTAAAGTATTAACTGTCAGGTCTAGACAGTTCAAAGCCAAATGAAATTCTGGGCAGGTATTTTCTCTAAGGAGTTTCTCAAAGAAGATGCCTTTGTTAGAGACATATTGAGTGAATCTTAATTACAACAGCACAATTGTGGTGCTGCAGCCCAAAAAAGAGAGACTGTAAATAAAATACTCAGGGTAATCAGATCTGGTCAAAAGTTCCCACAAAAGTGGTGTAGTGTCAAGAGAAGCAACTTGGCTTCTGGAGCCCTATGCTTGATTTCTCAGCTTGATTGTTTTTAAATATGTGATCTTGATGGTAATGGTATGGTTTCTGTACTTCTTAAAGCCTCCATATTTCCTTATTTGCAAAATAGTGATCATAGTCCTTAAACTATTTACTACACTGGTTAATTATAAGGAAAATGCTTTGTAAACCTTCAAGAGCTATGAAACAAGGTTGTTCAGTTATTTCAGTCTTATCTGACTCTTCCTGACTTTATTTGTCAGAGATTCTGGAATAATTTGCCATTATCTTCTTCAGCTCATTTTACAGATGAAGAAACTAAGGCAAACAGAATTAAATGAGTTACCCAGAGTCACCCAGCTAGTTAGTGTCTGAGGTAAGATTCAAATTCAGGTCTTCCTGACTCCAGATTCAAAGCTCTATCACCACTTAGCTGCCCCATAGAAAAGATGCTATTTGAAATGCCTATGTGGGGGAAATACGTTAGGTGGTAACTCAGTGGATACAACACCTGAGTGGATTGACTCAGTGGAGTCAATTTTTGACTCAATTCTTACATCAAGCACTTCCTAAGCTTATGACTAGGCAAGTCACTTAACTTACAAAAGTTACAAAATGCGTTACAAAATGGTCCTACTGGATCCATTGGGGAAAGAAATGGCAAAACACTTTAGTATCTATCAACAAAATCCCAAATCAAGTTGGGTTGGATATGATTGAAGCCTGTAAGTAACATGTGAAAGAAAGATTTAAAATGATTCTGTAACAAAATTGGTGCTGAAAATTATTTTATACTAACAGAACATTCCTCAACCATTAATACCATCCTCCTCTTCCCTTCTCTGTGTTTTAACAGCTGTTTGCTCAGGACCAAGATTTGTCACCTCATTTAATCTTAAATCAGAAGTAATTTGGTATTGCTTTCATTTACACTATTATAGTTATTATATGTATCATCACCTGATACTGCTTTCTATCTTCTGTGAATGTGCATTTTAATGAAGTCAACTAAACAATTTCATTAAACAAGCTAATCAATGAAGGCAAATAGCCAGTTTGACAATGGTAGTGGGTGTAGTTTGAAGGGGAAAAAAATCAAAGGCTTAGCCACCTGGCTCATTATGGGCACAGGATTAGTGTGCCCAAAGAAGCTGTCTCCAACATGCTCAACTCTGAATAGAACAACAATATAACATTCTTGATTCTCAATTTAATTTTGAGTATCAATTAGTATAAAAGATATTTTCAATTGACTTTACTATTTACCTGTTTTCCCCAGAAGATTATTTCTAGAGCCTACCTAGCACAATGTTTGGCACATAGTGGGCACTTAATAAATATTTGTTGAATAATTAATGGCAGTCTTTTCTAGTACCAAAATGTTTCATATTAGGCAATAATTATTTAAAGATTTACTATGTGGAGCACTGTGCTAAAAATGGGAAAAAAGGCAAAAACAGTACTTGTTCTCAAGTGGCAAGAATACATTTAAATGGGAGAGAAACCACATACATATTTTGTATAAGATTTATATATATATATGTATATATTTATCCAGAATTTATGAAGATAATCTGAATGACATTAGGAAAGAGAGTGGAATAAGCCTCCTAAAGTGGATTTAAGTTTATCATAATAGTTATACTATTAGTATTATGCACTGTATTTAATATTTTGTTCATTATTTATTTCCATTGATTGACAAAAAACCCAAAACATAAAATATACCACTTATCATCATAAATAACTCTCTGTGTGAGAACCCTTTCCAAGACAGATCTTAATCCATCTATGGCCTAGTCAGCCATAGAGTGTTTAACTGAGTTGTCTAGGGTCAGACAGTTGGTAAATTTATAAGCCAAAGTTCGGACCCAGATTTTCCAGACCCAAGATCTAGCATTCTATGTACTACATCTGATAATGTTTTTGATAAAATGCAATATGACTAAGGATATAGTATAAATTTAGTTATACTTTTAAATGAAATGGTTTTCTAATCACAACAACATTGACATTCATTTGAAATAAAGTAAAAGATGTCAGAGTAAAACACAATGTATTAAAATTACCTGGGGAACATTTACTTATTTATTATACAGTCATCTAAAATAATGGCTGTTACTGTCTCACAGATATTTGAGTTTGGAAGTCTAGTTGGAATGATATTTCTGACCTTAGATATAATTCCACAAACAGTTTGCTTGAGTATTTAGATTTTAATGAAACTAGTACAGAAAGTCTGATTTGCAAGACATTCTATGGAAAAGGCATGCATTTCACAGCCTTATCACACAATTCTAGACACTGAGAAGGAACGTGTAGTCAGATGTCAGTCAGTCAGATTTTAAGAAAAAAAAATAACTCTGTTAAATACAAATGAAGTATAAGTGGCGTATAATTATACATTTAGACCTGGAAAGTCACTTAGAGGTCATTTAGTTCCCAACCATGGACCCACAGATCATTATATGAAAGCTGATTTGGAGGAAAGCAAATAAAAATTTAAATTTTCGTGCTTATTTGTATTTGTGGAATGTATATATCCTTCCCTCCTTTCAGGAGTCACAGCTCAGAGATTGTAATTTATTATTTAATTTAAAAAATCATATATTTATTTTTATTTTTCATATGTTTAGTTCTAAATTTAAACTAAATTTTATATAGTATTCTAACTAAAATTTATGTAGTCTAATGTATGAAAGTTTTATATACAATATGTTATTTGATGCGCACAGAAACCCTGTGAAATGAGACTAGTATTATTATTTTTATTTTATATATAAGCAATCTAAGACTAAGAAAAAGTTAATTAACTTGATCAAGGTCACACAGATAATAAGTTATTGATGTAGGTATTGGATCCAGGTGTCTTTGATGCCTAGTTTAGCCACAAGTTCTTTACCATAAAATTTATTCTTAATTCATACATTCTTTCTGTCTTTTCATCAGTTACAGAGAAAGTGTACATATACTTATATCTATATTTATATGCTTTTCATTTAAGTTTAACTCCTTCACTTGAATTTTTAATTCAAACTATTCTAACACCATTCTGGACTTTATTCTAATCCTGATGAATTTTCATTGTCTTCCTCTCCTATGTGTCTCCTTTGTTTCTGCCTATTAACTTTCTCACATTTCTCCCATATTTTTAAACAAGATATTGAAGTTTCTAGTGTGCTATTGGTGTTTGTAAGAACTATCAATCCCAGGCCCTTCATTTTACAGATGGGGAAATTGAGACCTGAGAAGCTATATATTTTTCGAGGCTACATGATGATAAATGAAGAGTTATGATTCAAATAAAAACATCTATTTCATTCTTTCTTGTATTGTAGTTATTTGTACATGGTACACATCTCCCCATGAGATTATGGGGGATTTCAGGTAGGACTAGAATCTCTGCTACGAGGACTTGCAGAGGATGTTTTAGGGCTGCTCATTCCCTTACCTTCACCTAACTCTCATTTGTGGCTCCAAGAATCTATATCACAAGCAGCAGTCAC
This sequence comes from Sarcophilus harrisii, assembly GCF_902635505.1. Taxonomy (NCBI): domain Eukaryota; kingdom Metazoa; phylum Chordata; class Mammalia; order Dasyuromorphia; family Dasyuridae; genus Sarcophilus; species Sarcophilus harrisii. The sequence continues at coordinate 509,009,854 of NC_045428.1, read as the reverse complement.
ATCCTGGTAAAACCATCTTGGCAGATAAGTTATATATAAGATTGGGTATAACTGACAGACCTCAAATGCAGCAGTGAGTTAGTGGGATATCTACCCAAAATTTGTGAAGATTGGCAGAATGGGCTGATGAGAACAGTTTGTTCCCATGATCATAAAGATGGAAGAAACAGATACTGTTGGAGTGTTTAGCACTTCCTCAGACATTGAAGACACCAAGGTCATCCACTCCATCTCAGGCCTTTGGCAGTCATCTTGACTTTTGTCCTGCTCCTGGACTTCAATGAATCTGGAAGAGAAAGTCAGGCTAATGACTTTACACAACTCTGCCTCATTTAAATTCAATTCACATGTGACTCAAAACTCCATAATGCCATTGGACTTTTTGGACAAATTACTAACAACATAAAAACATCCATTTTTTATATTTGTGGCAGTCATTTTTTTTGTAGTGGCAAGAAACTAGAAACTGAATGGATGTCCATCAATTGGAGAATGGCTGAATAAGTTATATTATATGATGTTATGGAATATTATTGTTTTATAAGATAATCAGCACAATGATTTCAGAGAGGCCTGGGAAGACTTACATGAACTGATGCTAAGTGAAATGAAGAGAACCAGGAGATCATTGTACATGGTAACAGCAAGACTATACAATGATCACTTCTGATGGACATGGTTCTTTTCAATAATAAGATAATTCAGACCAGTTCCAATGATCTTGTGATGATGAGAGCCATCTACACCCAAAGAGAGGACTGTGGCCACTGAATGTGGATCACAATATAACATTTTCATTTCTTTTGCTGTTATTTGCTTGAATTGTATTTTCTTTCTCATTTTTCTTCCTTTTGGACCTGATTTTTCTTGTGCAGGAAGATAATTGTATAAATATGTATGCCCATATTTGATTCAAGAATATTTTACCATGTTTATGTATTGGATTACTTGCCATCTAGGAAAGGGGATGGGGGGAAAAAGGGGAAAGATTGGAACACAAGGTTTTCCAAGAGTCAATGTTAAAAATGATCTTTCCATATGTTTTGATAAAAAGCTTCAATAAAAATATCTTTAAAACGATTATTTTAAAAAATCCATTTTTAGTATGTTTCCTCCTTTCCTAGTCACCTGACATATTGCCTTTCCCATAGGAGCTGCTCAATAAATATTGAATTGAAGGTTTATTGTCTCTTCACCATCTATCCATTTCTTTTTTTTCCTATTGCCACCATACTTGTTTCACTTTCTTAACAATGTAGGATCTTATAGTCTTCCACTATATTTGTAAAGAACTTAGTACAGTGCTTGACAATATTAAGTGATTAATAAAAGTTTACCTTCCCTTCTCCCTTTCTCATACCAGTCTATCCAACTTATTTATGCAGATTAATCTTCCTAAAAGATTGCTTTTCATATGCTATCCTTTACCATGTGACCTCACATCTTCAATTATTTCCCATCGCCCTTGAGATAAAGTTAAAATTATGAAACTATACATTTCAGAATAGTTAGTCAGTTTAGATTTTACTTACTCTTCTCCCCATTATTTCCTTTATTTATATTTGCAAACCTACCAAATTTTCTATTTATTATTTTTCAAATTTCTCTTTCAATTATTGCTATTTGAAATATCTTATCCACTCCTTTCCCAATTCTTGAGTCTTATTTAGGTCCTTTAATCTAAAAATTCTCAATCTGACCCAATCAGCAGTGAAAATACACTTTTCAAATTCAATGGCGTATTTTATTCTTATTTCTTATTAGGCAATTAATATATACTTTATAGTATTATTATTATCTTGCAATTCACATACAAAAATGTCCTGTCTCTAAGAAAAGGGTAAAGAAAGTATTACTGTCAATCTGAACCAAGGAACTTTGGAGAAGTATGCTTGAAACAAGGATATTTGCAAAAAGGTGTTAACTCAGTAAAATTGATGAGATGATAGTTCTTAGTATACATATACTTATTACTTAGCATGGTGATGTAATGGTTCCCTAGTTCACACATACATAGTGTGCTGTAATGATGTAATCATACCAAGGTCTTTAAGGGCTGAGAAGGACTGAAAATAGAGACATTTCATTTGTGGCTCTCCTGACTCCTGCATTCCTCCACTAAGATTAAGACTGGACCAGAATAAAGACTCTAGACTCTATTTCCTGACCATTTTCATAGTGTCTATCTTACTGAGACTAAGGGCCTGTCTGAAGGACCTCCAGAAAACTAGTCCAAACATTACAGTAATAAGTCTGTGGAAAATGGGGAACTGCATGGCAAAGTAAACATTTTGGGGGGGTTATTTATCTTTCCTTTTCTACTTGCTAACATCTTTTATTTATTTTTTGAAAGAAGAAAGTATTTCTAGAGAAGGCTTAATTATTTAAGAACACAAACATAACTTTTACCTCAGGGAGTGGGATAGCAAGGAAATATAGGGAAGCAAAGGAAAGAAAACGGAAACAAAGAGAAAGGAAATGAGAAAGATGAGAAAAAGGGAGAGAACTTATAAGGAGTAGAAGGGAGAGAGAGAAAGAGAAGTGAGTGGTATTGATGTAGTGGAAAGATCTTTATATATTAAGTTCGAAGACCTGGGTCAGAATTCTAGTTTAGTCATTTATAAGCAGTATAACTTTGAGCAAGTCATTGAGCTTCTTTTAGTCTCAACTTTTTCATTTAAAATGAAGCCCTAATTGCTAAATTAATTTGTACCTCTAAATTTGGGTCTTAGGAAGTAGGGAAAGAAAATCCACCTAGGAATATTCACCCATCAATCAAACCAGGGAGAGATTCATTTCACAGGAGTGCCCTTATTTTTTATCCAAATTTGCACAGTGAACACCAGGATTTATTTTCAAGTGGAGTAACATTTCAATGTTGTTTTCTATTTTCATTATCTGTGTAAGCCATCACAAGTAACATTTACTTGGTTTGATTTTAGTCTAAGTCTCTGTGTCATAATCAGTGAAGAAGAATGTTGAACTGCTGTGTAATAATGATAATAATAAAATTTCATTTTGACATAGTGGCATTAACCTTACGAAATTTTGTCACTGATGAGAACTTGGGTTTATTCAGATTCACAAAACATGTAGAATTTCTTAAATGAGTAACAAAACAATTGAATTACTAATTGTTTGCATGTAGTATATGAAAAGGGGGATATTCTTTTAAAATTCTGGCAAAAATTCAATTGGATTCAATAAGTATTGATTATTTACATATTGTGTTCAGGGAGCAGTGCAGCCTGGAAAGTTTGAGTTCATGACCTCAATACTAGCTATGTGACCTTGGGCAAGTATTTAATCATGTTTGCCTCATTTTCCTCATCTGTTAGCTGATATGTGAGCTGAAGAAGAAAATAGCAAAACACAAGTTTTTCTGCCAAGAAACTTCAAATGGGGCTCACAAAAAGTTAGACATGATTGAAGGACCATACAGTAACAAAGACTGTTTTTAGGGTCCTGCAGATACTATAAATAAAAGTGGTAAAGTCTCTATCCTTAAGAAGTTTATAATCTTTTGGGGAAGGACATTGAAAATGTATACAAAATATAATGAAAGAAAAATGTGTAGAATGTGAAAACAATTACAGGTTTAGAACATGAATAATTTTAAATAATTTTTGTTAACTATTTCAATATAAATAGTGCCCTTTGCAAGCCTTACAACTTTTAAATGCCTTATAAAATATTATTCTGAAATGGATCCATGACTCAGAAAGAATCACTACCATTTACTAGATCTAAAAATCTCATTATTACCTCACTGCCGATATAGTTAACCCTTTTATACTGAAGAAACCAAGACTACGGATTTCTCCAGAGTAACAATATATTTGTAATATGATATGACTCTAGGCTTTCTGACTCAGGATCATTGCTTTTTCTACTATATTGCACCAAGAGAACAAGACGGGGATCAGAGAAAATTTCATGGAAAAAGTATACTCCACTTACCAAACTATCACATGCATCAGTGATAAAGCAATTTTTCATACACATAGGTTTCATCAAGTGCTTGTCAATAGCATTGTTCCCTTTACATCTGGTCTATGCCTTTGAATGGGAACCTCATTATTTCCTTAGATAGCCAAGTCCTTTTTGGTACAAAATGAAGACGTCAGACCCAATGACTTCCCTTATCTAGAAAGCTTTACCTGACTGTTCAGTTGCAAGTAATATATCCTTAACTTTCCAAGGTCACTTCTAGGAGTCTTCTTTCCATTTTCCATCTCCCCTTTTATTATAGCTGTATGGACAAATTTTGTTCCTCTATATTGGAATTTAATTCCTTGTGGGCTAGATATATGCTATCATCATATCCAGCTCATCTGCACAATACCAAACATAGAACCTTGCGAATAACATAGTAAATACTTAATAAATGCTTTTTGAATTAAATTCATTTCTCTGCCTCAGTTTCCTCATCTGTAAAATGAAGAGGATTGGACTCCATGTACTTTTCCAGCTCTAAAGTTATAATCTTGGCAATGTGAAGAGCCAAATAAATTTTCAGGTAATAAGGGGGCAGCAAGTTGGAGCAGCAGGTTCATAAGTTCAGTTTTTCTGTGCTCCAAGAGTTATGTCACTTTCCATTCTTTAAGAGGGCAACAGACAGGGCCTACTCAGTATCATACTTTCCCCAGCCTCTTCATATACATGTCATCCCCTGCTCATTATATGACTACATAAGAATTTAAAAGAGAATTATTTTAGAATAAATGAAGAAAATATATAATAAATTTAGAAATAAAAATTCTAAACTTAGTTTGCCTTTGGTATGTGTGCTGCATTGCTTTGCTTATTATAAATGTAAATTGCATTATAAGTTCTTTAAAGATAATAACATACCCATTTAAAATAATTGGAATAATAACAATAATATACATAATTATTTTTCTTCAAGATTTGAGCATTTTTTCTAACAATCCTGAAGGCATTTTGTATTTGAAACAAACCAATTTTTTCTTCTTTAGAAACCAAAAACATGTATTTAGAAACCATTAATAAAAGAAGATAATGATGATGTTTAGCCAGGCATTTTAGCTTTTTGTTCCTTAGTATAATGACATTCTGACTCCTCATTTGGGTCATTTACCAGCCTAGATTCATACCATTTAGAGATACATCAAACAAGGAGCAATGTCTTTAAATATAGGACAGTATTGGTTTCTTTAATTTGATTTCTTTGATTTGAAAATCAAAGAGAGAAACTAAATGGCTACAAGAATCATGCTTGTCACTTTCTTACATTGGATACTAGATTTGTAGTACAAAGCTCATGTATATGAGTTTAGAAGCATTTTGTTTATTTATTATTTTAGTGCTGAGACTAAAGAACAAGTTTGAATTCAACTGAAATTTCAAATCCCTGAGATGGGCAGCAGTGATGCATCTTAGTATCTACTTGATTCATCATTTATTACATGGTAAGCGTTTAATAAATGCTTGCTGACTGACAAAAGGGGATCAAATGTATTTTTTATTGTATTAAAGTTTATTATTCACAAAACATATGCATGGGTAATTTTTCAACACTGACCCTTGAAAAATATTCTGTTCCAAATTATCCCCTCCTTCCCCCTTCCCTTCCCCAGATGGCAGGTAGCCCAATACATGTTAAATATGTTAAAATATATGTTAAATACAATATATGTATACATATTTATACAGTTATCTTGCTGCACAAGAAAAATTGGATCAAGAAGAAAAAAAGTGAAAAAGAAAACAAAATGCAAACAGACAACCATAGAAAGAGTGAAAATGCTATGTTGTGGTCCACACTCAGTTCCCACTGCCCTCTGTCTGGGTGTAGATGGCTCTCTTCATCACTAAACAATTGGAACTGGTTTGAATCATCTCATTGTTGAAGAGCCACATCCATCAGAATTGATCATTATATAATCTTATTGTTGCTGTGTATAATGATCTCCTGATTCTGCTCATTTCACTTAGCATCAGTTCATGTAAGTCTCTCCAGGCCTCTCTGAATTCATCCTGCTGGTCATTTCATGCAAAACAACAATATTCTATAACATTCATATACATAGTTTATTCAGCCATTCTCCAATTGATGGGCATCCTTTCAGTTTCCACTTTTTAGTCACTACAAAAAGAGCTGCTATAAACATTTTTGCACATGTGGGTCCCTTTCCTTCCTTTAAGATCTCTTTGGTATATAAGCCCAGTAGAAATACTGCTGGATCAAAGGGTATGCATAGTTTGATAACTTTTCGAACATAGTTCCAAATTGCTTTCCATAATGGTTGCATCCATTCACAGTTCCACCAACAATGTATCAGTGTCCCAGTTTTCCCACATCCCCTGCAACATTCATCATTAACTTTTCCTTTCATCTTTGCCAATCTGAGAGATGTGCAATGGTATCTCAGAATTTTCTTCATTTGCATTTCTTTGATCGATAGTGATTTGGAGCACCTTTTCATATGACTAGAAATAGATTCATTTTCTTCATCTGAAAATTGTCTGTTCATATCATTTGACCAATTGTCAATTGGAGAATGACTTGAATTTTTATAAATTTGAGTCAATTCTCTATATGTTTTAGCAATGACAGGTTTAACAGAAGCTTTCTTTGTAAAAAATGTTTTCCCAGTTTATTGCTTCTGTTCTAATCTTGTCTGCATTAATTTTGTTTGTACAAAACCTTTTTACCTTAATATAATCAAAATTATCTGTCTTGTGATCAATAATGATCTCTAGTTGTTTTTTTCACATAAATTCCTTCTCTTCCACAGGTCTGAGAAGTAAACTATCCTATGCCCTTCTAATTTATTTATAATATCATTCTTTACATCTAGATCATAAACCCATTTTGATCTTATCTTGGTATATGGTGTTATGTGTTAGAATTCTTACAAGGTGCTAAGTCAATGGAATTGATAGAGACAATGGTTGCGTAGCAGGGTGCTTAACAGTTCTCTAGATGTACTTAGTACTTATTAGAGTTTTACAAGATTTGCACCTTTAAGAAAGCATTTGTAAGCTAGGAGCCTCAATCAGGATTGGGTCTGGAACATTCAGGGACTAAGAGACAAGCCCACTCTTGGAGGCGGAGTCAGATTCATTCCATATTCCACCTTTATGCTGGCTGGACATTCAGAGGGAGCTAGAGGCTGAAGCTGGCACAGGCAAAGGACTAGCGGCAGGAACCAAGGAGATAGGCCTCTAAGAAAGTTAACAGGCCCCAAGGAAGGAGACAACACTTAAAAAAGAAACAATAAAGGATTTGGACTTGAACTCTTGGCCGAATTTCAGGTGACTATTACTCTGAACTGAAACTAAGGCTGCATCCAGAAGCCCCCCAAGAAACCTGCTCCCAGAGAACATTATATTTTAGAGAAGAACATTAGTTATGTATGGGTTAATGCCTAGTTTCTGCCATACTATTTTCTAATTTTCCCAGCAGTTTTTGTCAAATAGTGAATTCTTCTCCCAAAAGCTGGGGTCGTTGGATTTGTCAAGCACTAGATTACTATAGTTAATGAATATTTTGTCCTGTGAACCTAACCTATTCCACTGATCAAATTCTCTATTTCTTATCAGCACCAAATGGTTTTGATGACTGTTGCTTTATAATGTAGTTTTAGATCTGGTACAGCTAGGCCACCTTTTCATTTTTGAGACTAACAATTTGATTTTCCTCTTTCTTTTTTTTAATCAAATTAATTAAAGTTTCATCTATTTTGTTGGTTTTTTTTTTCATAAAACCAACTCTTAGTTTTATTTATTAATTCAATAGTTTTTTTTAGTTTCAATTTTATTGATCATTTTATTTTTAGAATTTCAAGTTTGATATTTGATTGGGAGTTTTTACTTTGTTCTTTTTCTAGCTTTTTAGAAATATAAAATTTCCCCTTATTATCGCTTTGGTCACATCTGACAAATTTTGGTATGTTGTCTCTTTTATTGTCATTCTCTTCGATGAAATTATTAATTGTGTCTATGATTTGTTAATTTGCCTGTTCATTCTTTAGGAAGAGATTATTTAGTTTTCAATTACTTTTTGGTCTTTTTTTTCCTGATATTTTATTGAATGTACTTTTTATTTCATCGTGATCTGAAAAAAAAATGCATTTACTATTTCTTCTTTTCTGGCTTTGATTTTAAGGTCTTTATGTCCTAATATATTATCAATTTTAATATAGGTCCCATGAACTGCCAAGGAGAAAGTATACTTCTTTCTGTATACATTCAATTTTCTCCAAAGATCTATCATACCTAACTTTTCTAATATTCTATTTATCTCCTTGACTTCTTTCTTATTTATTTTGTGGTTTGATTTATCTAGTTCTGAGAGAGAAAGATTGAGATGTTTCACTATTATAGTTTTGTTGTCTATTTCTTCTTTCAGCTCTCTTATCTTCTCCTTTAGGAGTTGCCATGTTATACCACTTGGTGCATATATGTTTAATATTGAAATCACTTCATTATCTATGGTACCCTTTATCAACATAGCTTCTTTCCTTATCTCTTTAATTAGATCTATCTTTGCTTTTGTTTGATCTGTGATCAGGATACCCCTGCTGTTTTTACTTTACCTGAAGCATAACAGATTCTGTTCTAGCCTTTAACCTTTAATCTGTGTGCATTGTTCTACTTTAAATGTGTATCTTGTAAACAACATATTGCAAAATTCTGGCTTTTAATCCAATCTAATTTAATCTAATCCAATTTAATCTAACCCCTTCCACTTTATAGGACAGATTACCCCATTCACATTTATGATTAAAACTACTAATTCTATATTTCCTGCCTTCTTATTAACCCCAAATTATACTTTTTCTCTTATTTTCCCCTTTCTCTCTCCCTAGTATTTTACTGATGAGAACCACTTCCCTGAAAGAAAATACTCAGTTTATCTGGGTAGTTTATTCTTTGCTGCATTACAAGTTCCTTTGCTTTTTGTAATATCGGATTCCAGGCTTTTTGATCCTTTAAAGTGGAAGCTGCTAGGGCCTGGGTAATTTTTATTGTGGCTCCTGAGTATTTGCATTTTTTTTTCCTGGCTGATTGTAATTTTTCCTTGGTTTGATAGTCCTGAAATTTAGCTACAATATTCCTTGGAGTTTTTATTCTGGAGTCTCTTTCAGCAGTATTTTACCTTCTGATTCTATGATATCTGGGCAGTTCTCTTTCGTGATTTCCTGAAAAATGGTGTCTAGGTTCTTTTTATTTCATCATGGTTTTCAGGCAGTCCAGTAATCCTTAGATTATATCTCCTAGATCTATTTTCCAGGTCAGTTGTTTGCCCAAGTAGGTATTTTACATTTTTTCCCCATTTTTTTCAGTCTTTTGGTTTTGCTTGACTGATTCTTGACATTGCATTGTCATTTATTTCCATTTGTTCATTCCTGATTTTTAGTGAATTATTTTCTTCATTTACTTTTTTATACTTCTTTTTATATTTGTCCATATGAATTTTAAGTGAGTTGTTTTGTTCTATGGATTTTTTTTTCATTTCACAAATTCTGTTTTTTAAGGAGTTTTTTTTTTTCCATTTCACAAATTCTGTTTTTCTGAGAGTTGCTTTCTTATTCCATTTTATCAAATCTATCTTTTTATGAGTTATATGCTTTTTCCATTTCACTAAGTCTATTTTGTAGTGAATTTTATTCAGATAATTTCTATGTTGCCTTTTCCAAACTCTTTTGCAAAGTTTTCCTTTCCCCATTTTTCTTCTAGCTTTCTTTTAAGATCTTTAAAAAAATTCTTCTAGGAGAGCCTTGTGTGATTGAGATCAGGTTATATCATCTTTTGGAGCGTCATTTGGAGATGATCTGCTTTTAGTCTCCTCAGGGTTTGAAATCTGTTCTCATTCACATAAAAACTGTATATGATCAAAGTTCTTTTTGCTTTTTTAAAGTTGAGATCTACTTTTAGGGTAAGGTAGGTTCTCCAAGCTTTCTTTACAAGCGACAGTGGCTATACTCATTGCTGACTCACTCCTGGTGTTGGGTGGGCATGGACAGATCCCATGAGACTCTGGTTTTGGGGTTCACTCTTTACCTTTTGTGTTTGTGTTGGATGTTTTATAAGTTCTCTGCTGATCTACTGGCTTGCAACCAGGGCAGAGTAACCAACACTGCTGTAGATTCATTCCTGTAGATTCTCCAGTGCACATCAGCCCAGGTCTGTGGTGGTTGCACCCCTTCCATCTATGCTCAGCCTGCTTGTGCTTGGCCTGCCTCTCTCCATGTCTTATTGAAACAGACCTTTTCTGGCAATCTTTGAAATCATCTTTTGCTGGTAATTTGTTACCCTCCCAATATTCATGGATTTTGCCAGTTCAGAGCTAATTCAGAGGCTAGATTTGGTAATTAGTGTGAGGATCATGGGGAAAAGACAGAAAGAAACATGTGTCCTCTCCACCATCTTGGCTCTGCCCTGACATCTTATGTGTTCAAATTCCTTCCCATCTACTCACTCCATCTTGAATTAATTTTTTAAAATTATTGAAATTCAGAGACTTAGCAGAAGAAATAAATAAACAACAATAACAAAAACTCTTGGTAAGATATCAGTAAATGGTTCTGTCTCCTATTGTAGTTCTACTAAGGTTGCCATGAGGTATATTCACTACAAAAGGGAAAAAAATCCAAATTCTGAACCCCAATTTTAAAAAGTCATCCTCTCCCTCTTCAATGGCCCACAATCAATAAATGAACAAAAAAGAATAGGCTATTTGTCTGTCCCAGAATCATTGGTATCTCCATTTTGTTAATAGAAGATGAGAATGAAAATAAAGAGATAATCACATATTTCCATTTGCTGTTTGTAAATGTTTCAGAATGCACAGAACACTTTTCATACATTATAATATTTGATTTTCATAACAAATCTATGAAGTAGGTATATATAATATAATAGATTGTTCTGGAGTTAGAGTTAAAAGGTGATGGTTTAAGTCCTATTTCTGCCATTTATGATCTTTCTGACCTTAGACAGAAGTCATTTAACCTCCTTGGCCCTCAATTTCCTTAACTATAAATTGAAAAGGCTGGCTTAAATGTTCTCTGAGATCCTTTTGAGTGCTATATTATGATCTTAAGTACTTTTGCTTATGACAATACTTAATGTAAGTATAAAATTTATTTCTAGTGCCTTTTACAAAATATGTGCTTCTCCTTCATGGTTAGTTGAAACACCACATCTTCTATGAATGATTCTCTGATAGTCCTCATGAAACTATTAATAAGGAATTAACTAATATTTAATAGGATACTTAATGTATGTATCCCAGTATTAGAAATGAATTCAAACTGAGTTTTTCCAATCACTTTGCTTATAAAAAGAGTTGCCATATGTAGTTAAATCACTCATACCCATTTTGCGGATGAAGACATTGAAATTCAGAAGACTAAACAATTTGCCTGAGTTCTTACAGAAGGTAAATGTTAAAGAAGGAATTCAAGCCCCTTTCCACGTTCTTTCCATAACACTAAAGATTCTTAGATGCGCTTAACCTCACTTCCTACCTCCAACTCTATCAAATACTTTGTATGTCTGTTGATACCTATGGATCTATTCTCAGAAAAAAATTATAGGATTAAAAAAAGATTTCAGAGGTTAGCAAAAATAAAAATGCAATGTATTTGTCCAAGTTCATGAATACCTTGAAACCAATCAACAGCAAGTTTGTGTATGCTCGGTTAAGTAAACCTGTTCTGTTTTCCCTGTGCCTCCTATGTTCAGTGGTCCTGATGTATATCTAACCACTTGACTCAGATGGTTCTGGAGGAAAAAGTAAGGCTGATGATTCAATTATAGACAATTCACTAGCATTTCATGACATCCCCTCCCAAAACAAGGGACAAACAACAACAACCATCTGTTCTACTCCAAGTTACTCTATTGTCTACTGAAAATCGTGATTATCAATATACCTTTATAAACGCAGCTCTTAAATGTGAATTTCCTTGTGCAAATATGATAGAGCCTATTCATAGCTATTAGATTCACAATGTAGGGAGCCTCAAGACAGCCTAAATTTGCCAGAAAGGCAAGAAAAGATCTTATTGGCTAGCATTATTGTAGAGAACTCTTCAGATCCAGAGGTATCTGAAGGCAAAAATATAGTTCTTCCCCATCTTTTGACTGTATTTTCAAGCAGGGCTCTTGTGTGTCATGGCTGCTTATAGTCCTGATCAGTCTTACAGTTCTTCCTGTGCAAGCTTTGTGTCCTGAAGAGGTGGCTGCTGTGATCTGGAGGGATCAATAAGCAAATAGCTTTTTGCAAAAGAGGGGCCTTGATGCCTGTTATCCATTTAATATTCTCTTTGATTTAGTGAAGTGCATTCTGGTTTATGAGCTCATGATTAATTAATTTGTAATCTACAAGAAACCCTTTTTAATTCCATGAAGGGATGTAAATGAATAATACACAATTTTTTTTTTTTTTTTGATGTCTGTGTTTGTTTGCTAGGGGTAGATTGTTGATTTTCCCCTCTGTTCTTCAACATGCTAAGCCTCATTACCACGAAAACTGGCTATTGACCAGGTTGGGCTGGGCTTATTTTTCAGATACACCTACTTTTTTTGTTCAGACCTGGGGCCATTATAAAGTCTTTCTAGAGCTACATCTCTAATTCACTGTTCCTCAAACTAAATTAGTCCCAGAATGCTGTGGGGCTTGAAATATATTGATGGAGCCTGTTCATAGTGGTCTGGGGCTCTGGACACACTTGATACACCCTGGGTTGAGATGGGGGAGACAAAGCAATTGTGAAGCCTGTTTTCCAACCTGAAAATTATCATAGGATATATTTTAGATGCATACAAAATAACCTATTTAATATTTGGATGGAAAATTTGTCGCTACATGAGATTTTTTTCCTCAGCAGTTCCTTATTCATACCTGATAGAGGACAAGGGTTAGCGCTGACTACAGATTTATCAATAATTATGACAGGGTTAATAGTAATTTTAAGATGAACTAAAATATGTTTTATGTAAATGAAATCAATCAAGTCACATAACAGCATACGAAAATTAATAACAGAATTTTAATGAAGTGATTGACTAGATATATTTGTATCTGGTATATAAAGCTGTCAGATCATATGAAAGATGTATAGAAGTTATCAAGTTGCTGAAGAAAAACATTAATGAAATATATATATATATATGTGTGTGTATACATGTATATGAACATATAATTTAAACTTCCTAATGACTCTCTGAAATTTTTTATTCCGATGTATCTGACTTATATATGATCCCATATAACATTTGCTTGCCAGAGATACTGTGGTGGTTTGTCTTTTTCTTTTCCAATACATTAAGGCAAGTAGATGTCAATTGACTTATTCAGGGTCACCCAGCTAGTGATTGTCTGAGGGAAGATTTAAACTGAGGTCTTCCTAACTTCAGGCCCAGTGCATGACTGCCTCTAAGCAGTTATTATTGTTCTCATTTAACAGATTAGGAAACTAAAAGTTATACGGTTGATGTAACTTTGCTCATATTCCAATAATAAGTATCAGAGAGAAGGTTCAAAGCAGGGTCTTCCTTAACTCCATACCATACTGTCCATCAAATCGTGCTCTTTCTGAAGAGGTTTCAATCAACTATAAAAGACTGTAAGAATAAGAATTATCTTCTTTAAATTTTGGAGTGATGTTTTTCAATAGAATTATTCTGATTTTGTAGACATTGGGTCACTGTTATGCTATTTTTCTCTTTTATCATTTGCTTTGTGGAAGGAGAAATTATTTAACTAAATGATTAACATTTTGGATATGTTATTTCAAAGACAGAGTTTTTGTTATCACCTAAGAATGGGTCTGAGGTAGAAGAATGAAACAGTAAAGCCAGCTTAGAACACTTTGGTAAACTAACTGGAATTTAATGGAAGCTAGAGGAGAATTGTATACTGATGAAAGACATCATTTTCTCCTAAATATTACAAGCAAGGGATGCAAGAAAGTTTCTGGGGCTAGAGCCATTATGGCAGAGAGAAGCCAGGAAGATGTTCCAGTTCTCCCAATTGCCCTTGAAAACCACATGAAAACAAGCCTCTCAAGAGAGTCTGATAGAATGAAACCACACTCCAACTTAAGATAAGTTGGAAAAACTTCAAGAAAGATCAATATCACTGGGGTGCAAAGGGTGTTCAACTCAACTCCAACAAACTCTGAGAAAGCCAGTGACAAGGTCTTAATCACATCATATCAGAAACTGAGATCTTTGGTTTTGGCTTAATAGAGTAGCAGACCACTGAGCAGTCCCAGATCAGAAGGCAAATCCTGGGAAACAAGGCAGTTTCCTGGAAAGTAGATAAAGATACACAAAGTATCCTAGTATTCAAAGCCAAGGCTCAGAGCTGCACAGGATGTTTGGGATAGCATACCCTTTAATCCAGGAGCAAAGCTCCACTTTAAAAGTACAAAAAGATGAAATAGCAAAAGAAAAGGAAAGAAAATGAGCAATAAACAGAAAAGAACCTTAAGCATAGAAAGCTACTATGATGACAAGGAAGACTAAAACAGAAACTCAGATGAGGACAAAATATCCACTTCTAAAAATAATCTCAAAGCGTAAGATGAATTGGTCTTAAACTCAAAGAATCTTCTTTGAAGTGTTCATAAAAAACTTTAAGAGGAAAATAAGAGAGGTAGAAGACAAAATGAGAAAAGAAATGAGAGGTACATAAGAGAGAATCAACAGCTTGGAAAAGGAAGGCAATTCTTTAAAAAATATGACTAAATGCAAAAAATTCCCTGGAAAAAAACCTTTAAGAATAAAATTAAGCAAATTCAAAAAGAGTTACAGAAGCCAACTGAAGAAAATCATACATTAAAAACTAGAACAGGATAAATGGATGCTAATGATTCTATGAAACATGAAGAATCAATTAAAAAAAACCTTTTTAGTTTGAAAAAATGAAAAACAATGGAAGAAAATGTGAAATATATCATCATAAAAATGTGAAATATATTCAGTCGACCTGGAAAATAGATCCAGAAGAAACAATTTAAAAATTATTGGTCTAACCAAAGGCCATGATCAAAAAAAAAAAAAAAAAAAGAACCTGGATAGCATTCTTCAAGAGATCATCAAGGAAAACTGCCCCAATATTCTAGAAACAGAGAGGGAAATAGTCATTGAAAGAATCCATTAATAACCCTCAGAAAGATCCTACAAGGAAAACTCCAAGGAACATTGTTGCAAACTTTAACTACCCAGAAAGTCTAAGTACCATCTTTCAGTGGAATTGCTGGATCTCCCATGAAGTAAGAGACTTTCAATCATTTCTATTGAAAATCCAGAACAGAAAATTTAAGTTACAAACACAGGACTTAAGAGAAGCATAGAAAGATAAACAGGGGAAATATATATATATAATTTAAAGGAATTCAGATATCTAAGAATAAATGCTTATATTGAATTTTAGATTCAACTTTTTTTTTATCATATCATAATTCTACTAGAAATTTGCCTTGCCTCTGACGAAATATATTTACATTTCCTTTGAAAGGTAAGCATAGCCAGCTCATCTATATTTATAAAAACATGGATTTCTAGTTAAAATGAAAATGGAAAAGGTCATAGAAATGCTCAGATGTACCATATATCCCAAAAGATATGCAAAAATGTCCCCTTGCCAAAGACCATTAATAATGAAAGGTCCCCCAAACTAAAAATAAATTGCTCTGTATAATTCAGAATAATATACATACACACACACATACACACACACACACACACACACACACACACACACATGCACACATACACACTCACACACTCCAAAGCTCAGGAGCTAGTAGTCAAAACATTAAGAAAGCCAGCATGAGAGTAGGTATATGGGTAATTATATGGTATCATATCAGCACAAATTTGAGAATATAGGCAAGAGTTTGAGGAAGGTGGGTAGAAAAGCAATCCAAGGGAAGTCAAGATTTGATCTCACAAATGGAAGAAGGTAAAACTACAACATCCTAAATGGGGGAATGATATCTGTAACTCTTGACAACTATATCTGTTACTGAACCAGATAAAGAGAGGCATCACATGGATGGGGGGTGTGGTTGTGAAGGAACACTGATGTGATGATATCACAAAAAATTGCATTAAAGGATTGGAAAAAAGTCTGTACTGGAATAAGAGATAAGGGGAGGTATAATGGGACAAATTAGATCTCAGAAGGAGGCACAAAATATCTATTACAATGGAGGGAAAGACTGGAAGGAGTTGAGCATAAAATGAAGCTTGGTCTCATTAATTTTGGCTCTAAAAGGGAATAACATTTAGTTAGATATAGAAATTTAACTCTATAAAGAAGTAGGAGAAAGAGGAAAGGAAAAGGAGGGACTGGATAAAAGGGAGGACAGAAATGTTAGGGGAAAAAGGGAAGAAAAGGGGAAGGGGTTGTAGAAGATAAAAGGAGGATTAAAAAAAACAAAAACAATCACTAAGAAAAACAAGAAAAAGGGGGAGGGGCAAGAGAAGTGAAAGTAAAGGGTGGGGTGAGTAAAAAAAACACAAAACACTTTTAACAACAGTGTGGAAAGAGGGGACAAAAGCCTGTACAGGGGAAAATAGGATGATGGGAAATACAGAATTGGTAATCATAACTGAATGTGAATGGCATGAACTCTCCCATAAAAAGGAAGCAAATAACAGAATGGATTAAAATGAAATGTTGTTTATAAGAAACAGATTTGATACAGAGAGACACAAACAGAGCAAAGTTAAAAGGCTGGACTATTCTAGTAGGGGTCTTTTCTCAGAATTGAGACAAATGTAACCACAAAATAAACAAGAAAGAAACTAGAGAGTTTAATAGGATCCTAAAAAACCTAGATATGATAGACTTCTGGAGAGAAGTGAATGGGCACAGAAAGGAATACACTTTTTTTCTTAACTCTTTTCATAGCACCTACACAAAATTTGCCATGCATTAGGCCACAAAAACCTCACAATCAAATGCAGAAAGTCAGAAATAGTAAGTGCTTCCTTTTTGCATAATGATGTAATAAAAATATCTTCAGTAACTGTCCAGGGAAATATAGACAAGAAAGCAATTGGAAATTAAATAAGCTAATTGTTAAAAATGTGTGGGTCTTACAAAAAATGTCAGAAACAATCCATAATTTCATCCAAGAGAATGACAATAATGAAACAACATACCAAAACCTATAGGAGACAGCCAAAGCAATCTTTAGAGGAAATTTTATATCTCTAAATAGCTATATGAATAAAACAGAGAAAAGAGATCAATGAATTGGGTATGCAAGTAAAAAACAAAACAAAACTAGAAAAGGAACAAATTAAAAACCCCCAATTAAATGCCAAATTAAAAATTCTAAAACTCAAAGGAAAGATTAATAAAATTGAAACCAAGAATACTGTTCAACTAATTAATAAAACTAAAAGTTGGTCTTATGAAAAAACCAATAAAATAGATAAGCCATTGGTTAATTTGATTAGAAAAAGAAAAGAAAAAAAAAATAACCAGCATCAAACATCAAAAGGGTGAACTTACCACCAATGATGAAAAAAATTAAAGCAATAATTAGGACCTATTTTGCCCAACTGTATGTCAGCAAATCTGACAATCTAACCAAAATTGATAAATATTAAAAAAAAAAACATAAATTTCCCAGATTAACAGAAGAGGAAATAAATTATTTATACAGTCCTATTTTAGAAAAAAGAAATTGAACAAAACATTAATGAACTTCTTAAGAAAAAAAATTTCTAGAGCCAAATGGATTTCCAAGTGAATTCTATCTAACATTTAAAGAACAAATATTTCCAATTCTATGTAAACTATATGGAAAAATAGGTAAAGAAGCAGTCCTGACAAATTCTTTCTATGATGCAAATGTGGTACTGATACTTACACAAGGAAGAACCAAAACAGAGAAAGAATATTATAGATCAATCTCTCTAACAAATATTGATGCAAAAATTTAAATAAAATATTAGCAAAGAGATTACAGCAAGTTATCACCAGGGTAATACACTATGACCAAGAGGGGTTTATACCAGTTATTTAGGACTGGTTTAATATCAGGAAACTAATATTCTGATTGACCATATCAATAACAAAACCAACAAAAATCATATGATAATCTTAATAGATGCAGAAAAAACTATTGACAAAATACAGCTCCCATTCCTATTAAAAACACCAGAGAGCACAGGGATAAATGGAGCTTTCCCTAAAATAAGAAACAGGACACATCTAAAACCAATAATAAGCATAGCTTGTAATGGATGGGAAAACTGGAAAATAATATGTCAGAAATTCAATATATACCTAAATCTCATATGCCATGCTAAAATAAAGTCAAAATGAGTGCATGGTTTTGGGATAAATGGTGATCCATAATTTTTGGAGAAGGGAGGGATTTATGACTAAAGAAGAACTAGAGAATATTATGAAAGACAAAATGAACAACTTTGATTACATTAAATTAAAAAGATTTTGAACAAACAAAACCAGCAGGCACAAGATTAAAAGGGAAATACACATCTAGAAAAATATTTCTAGCCAATATTTCTGATAAAAGTTTCATTTCTAAAATATATAAAGAACTATGGGAGATTTATAAGAATGCAAGTTATTTCCCAATTGATAAATGTTCAAAAGGATATGAACAATTTTCATATGATGAAATTAAAACCATCTATCATCATATATGAGAAATTGCTGTAAATCACTATTGGTTAGAGAAAGGCAAATCGAAATTACTCTGAGGTATCATTTCACACCTTTCAGATCAGTTAAGATGGCAGGAAAACATAGAAAAATGTTGGAGGGGCTGTAGGCAAACTGGGACACTAGTGCATTGTCAGTTGAATTGTGAAATGATCCAACCATTCTGGAGAACAATTTGGAACTATGCTCAAACTGTGCATACCCTTTTACTCAGCCATACCATTACTGGGTCTGTCTCCCAGGAACATCATAAAAGAAGGAAAAGGACTCATATAAATTAATTAATACTATGGTTTACAAGTGAATTGGATTTGAATGAATGAAGGCTGTTCAAGATCCACAGCCTCACTTTCTTTTCTCGAATAACCTAAGTCAAGTGGCTTTATATTGGTCAAGATGACTGGAAATGGCCCTGGGTGCAGTGGACAACATTGGCTTTTTTAAGCTAAAGAATTTGATAGGTCTCAGATTGAATGAAGCAACCATATATTCATTGATTTAAGGCTAGATAGGAAAGAAATGAGGCAAAGAATGGTCTTTAAAAAAAGCCAATATTCTAAATAAAACACAAAGTGTACACTTTCTGGGGACAGGGAGAGAGGGAGATGAGTTAAATAGAAGTGGTATGCAAGGGAATCACTAAATCCAAATTTCCATTCATATTTTTGGGACAAGAAGGTCCAAGATTCTAAAAATTTCAGCTTGGGACTTTGCTGATTCAGGAAAGTATAGAAATCCCTGAAACTGAAGTTTCTGTTATTGAGGCCTCTGGACAAATTCTATGTGAGATCTATTCCCCTGGAAACTTATGTGAGATTAAAGGACCAGTGCTTTTATTGAGTCAGTTCATCAAGACCAAGGAGTTGAGTTGTCCACTGCTTGGCTATAAGCAAGGTACATATGTAGTGCACATAGTCCAAGATTCAGTAATACTAATAAGAAACTAATGATAGAAATACTATAAAGTGCTGCAGGTGTTAAGACATCTAGATGTCTCATTGGAAAGCATACTAATCCTAGAGTCAGAAAAGCCTGAGTTCAAATATGGCCTCAGCCACTTACTATCTATGTGACTTTGGGCAAATTGCTTAACTCTGTTTGCCTCAGTTTCCTCTTATGTAAAATGAACTGGAGAAGGAAATGGCACACCATCTCAGTATCTTTGTCAAGAAAACCCAGATGGGGTCATGAATAGGGACATGACTGAAATAACTGAACAATAGCAAGATTTACTGTTCCTATGTCCCAATGCATATCTTTGCTCATTACTTAAGTAACCATGTGGTTACTTAAATTATTCACAGCATTTGCTTCTTTTTTATTTTTTTTATTTTTAATGGCTTTTTATTTACAAGTTATATGCATGGGTAATTTTACAGCATTGACAATTGCCAAACCTTTTGTTCCAATTTTTCCCCTCCTTCCCCCCATCCCCTCCCCTAGATGGCAGAATGACCAATACATGCTAAATATATTAAAGTATAAATTAAATACAAAATAAGTATATATGAGCAAACTGTTATTTTTCTGTACAAAAAGAATCAGACTCTAAAATATTGTACAATTAGCCTGTGAAGGAAATCAAAAATGCAGGTGTGCATAAATATAGGGATTGGGAATTCAATGTAATGGTTCTTAGTCATCTCCCAGAGTTCTTTCAATGGTGTAGCTGGTTCAGTTCATTACTGCTCCATTGGAACTGATTTGGTTCATCTCATTGCTGAAGATGGTCAGGTCTATCAGAACTGATCATCATATAGTATTTTTGAAGTATATAATGATCTACTGGCCCTGCTCATTTCACTCAGCATCAGTTCGTGTAAGTCTCTCCAGGTCTTTCTGAAATTATCCTCTTGGTCATTTCTTACCAAACAATAATACTCCATAATATTCATATACCACAATTTATTCAACCATTCTACAATTGATGGGCATCTACTCAGTTTCCAGTTTCTGGCCACTACAAAGAGGACTGCCACAAACATTCTTGCACATACAGGTCCCTTTCCCTTCTTTAGTATCTCTTTGGGATATAAGCCCAGTAGTAACACTGCTGGATCAAAAGGTATGCACAGTTTGATAACTTTTTGAGCATAGTTCCAAATATATCATCTGCTTCTAAGCGATGAGGATAAGATTTCTAACACTGATATAATGTACTTAAGTCTTGTTTTTTTTTCCCCTTTCAGCTTTCCTGAAATTTTTTTCTTTTTTCCTTTCCTGAGTTCAAAGCAATGGCATTTAATGAAATAGTGTAGTAAGAAAGCTAGCAATTTAACATTTCCCCCTTAAATCTAGATGGAAATTGTTCAAAAATAGACATGTCATTACCAATGACTCTTGATGTCAAGAGAACACATCTGGAAGAATATATAGTACACGCTGCCATAGCATGCACTTGGAGAAGTACAGACATAAAAAATGTCTAGTGTTCATGCACAGAGGGATGCACAAGTAGGCAATATGGATGCCTATAGCATACTCATTCCTCTGCAGATGCTATTGTCTTCCAGAGATGTCATCATGATGCTGTCATTGGCCTTGGTCCCTACTGGGTGTGGTGTATTGTTTCTGCTACATAGGGCTTTTCTCTGATCCTCAATTATTACTGTTTTTTTTTTCAAACATATATGCATACCTATCTATACATTTATTTACATATACATATATATTTCAAAGTTAAAAGGACATATTTAAACATATGACTTAATACTCCCAGTACCATTAACACATTTCTTCAATATTTCATTGCTTTTCTGAATCTTATGACTTTTTGATACTTGATTCACATTTTGCTTTCTATTCTCTGTTTTTTTTTTTTTTTTTGAAATTCCAGCAACCTATACTAAGGATCAACTTTTCCCTTCATTCTCTCTTTTTTTAATCTACATTGTTTTGAGATCACATTCTTCCTGCATTCCAGATTTTGTCTTACTTTCCTTTATTCACTACTTCCCCTTTCTCTCTGCTCCAAGTTTCATTTATTTACCTTACCTATCACCTTAGCCCACCTTTATCTAAGGCAGAGAATCCTTCTACTAATTTCCTGTCACTTGATTATCCAAGTTCTTTGAAAATCTTTATTGATGATGAACCCAATTATTTTTGAGGCATGGAATCAATGTTCAAACAGCTTTAATTGTTAAGATATGTTTCTTCATATTGAGTTAAAACCTAATTCCTTATCATCATCTCTGTTTTTTTCCTAGTTCTACTTTGCAGTTGTGCATGACAGTCTTTCAAATGGTAAAGGATATAATTGTGCTCCTCACCCTCTCTTAAATCTTGTACTCGTTAGACCAAACATCCCCAAATTCTTTGAAGAAATTATGGATCAAATCTCTAGGAAGGAGGTTCTAAGCAGTGAGTTGTAATGGAAAGAATATTGTATTTGTCATTAGAATCCTATAGTTCATTATCCTCACTCTGTCACATTCTCCCTGGGTGATTTTAGGCAACACACAACCTCTTTGGGCTTCAATTTTTGTAAAATGAAGAAATTGGACAAGATGTTCTCAAAGTTACTGTCTTTTGGCAATTCCCTTCTGTTGTCTGGGCCTGAGTTTCCTCACTAATAGAAACAGAGTATTGCACAAGATTATTATATAAGTATTAACCATGGGCAAATCATTTAACCCCTTGGAATCATCAGTTTTAGATGAGATGGTTGAACAGGATGGCTTCTATGTTCCCTTCCACCCCTTTGATTCTCTGGTTCAGTATACACTTTAAAAAAGTTGATTTTTATGTTTTTGCCCTTGAGGCTTCAAAATAAAAATTGAGAATAGAAGATTTTGAATGCTGATAAATGCACCTAATGATCAGCCTATTATACATGGGGCAGGTGTGTCTAATAGAGAGACTAGCATGTAACAGCTGGATTGTGGATAAAGGCTCATTGGCCACCAAATGATAAATAGAAAACAGCTGGTTTTCCATGAGGAGCATGCTTTCTATGATACCCTTGCTTCTTTATCCCTCTTAAATGAATATTCTCTCAGGCTAAAGGAGAAGACACATTTATATATCACTGAGACAGCTGCGATTCTCCTTAAAGGGAGATAATTTGTCCTGCTTGCATAAAAAAATGCTTTCATTGGTCACTATGGGAGTGGACATAGATGTTTTGTTGTATGATATTCAAAGTCAGACTACTTATGAATATAGAGATGTACCATAATTTCAAACATGGAAAATTTTAAATGGATCTCATTCTTCTCTGAACATTCAAATTTATACTTTTCATAGTATCTGACTTGTGCTGATACACCAATAAAAGAAAGACTGTTATTGCTTGATTTTCTTAGCCTCATAAAGACTGGGTAGCTAAATGGTATAATAGAAGGTATGAAGGATGTTGGATCCCAACATGGAAGTAGGGAGTAGGACTATATGTACAGATCTGGACTTCACTGGAGAGAATATATGAGTCAATTATTTTACCAGGACCTGCTATTCCTTTTCACATAGGATTTTAATACAATAAATTTGATGCACTAAGTTTAAAGTTGAAATACATAGGTTCAATTCTCAATTCTTCCATTTATGAACTGTGTGCCTCAGGGTTAGTCATTTCACTTGTATGACTTTCTCATAGTAATAATAATAAAAGGGATAAAAAATTTTCCTTAACTAGCTTATATATTTATTATGGAGATTAAAAGAGGCCAATTATGTGACTAAGTTGTGGGAACTGGCAAAAAGGGAATGTAATTTATTGTTGTATACTTATATGTAATTTAAACTTATTGTTGGAGTGGTGGTAGTCTTTGTTCTTAAAATCTTTGAATGAGACTGTCTACATCGCTTTCTGGAAATGTACAGAATTTTCATGTAAAATTAACTGAAAGGAGTTGAAGTTATTATCCATAGAGCCATATACACATGTGCCTGGGCCTTTCTCCCTTATAGCCTTACTTCTTTCTGGATGTCATCATCTAGGAAGAAGCCCTAACAAGCAGCTGAACTCAGAGCTAAGGAATAAGTCCACTAAGGCTCTTAAATGTGCTCTCAGTTCTGGTAACGCAACTGTAGTCAAGTGAAGGGGCTTTAATTCATGACCTGGTTAGCAGACCAAAACTAGATCCAGAAAGTGTATGCATGCTTTAGTCTTTCCAAGGCTTTTCTAATTATATATCTTCATGACTCTCCTAGAAGATTCCCCATCTTCTTTGCTTTTGGAAAAATAGCTTAAATGACATTTTATTTATGCCTGCAAGGGACACATTCTGTAATCACTGCACTATTACATTACCAAGCAAAACAAAAGAAAAAAAAGGTATTATATGCCTATTATGTATCAGGCATTATATAGATTGGTCATTCAAAGACACATGAAATAGATCCTGTCCTCAAGGAAGCCAATCTATTGGAAGAATTGGCTTTTACATGTATAAATATATGTACAATATTTGTTGGTATTACAGAACTTGAAATTTCATAAATGTAAGGAATATCCAGTGAGAAACTCCATCTATCAAATGGAGAACAGCATCTGCTCCACAACTTATAGTAATATATTAATGTTAAAAGTATTTTAAGACTTTATATGTAAAATAAACAAAAAACATAAAAATATAGTAAAATTAGTGTTACAAAGTTGAAAGTATAGGTGATAGTGTTTGTGAATTTTCCTCAATGAAAGGAAAAAATGAAAATTATAAAATATATAGTAATAGGGGAAGCTAGCTGGTACAGTGGATAGAACATCAGCCTTGAAGTCAGGAGGATCTGAGTTCAAATGTGGCCTCAAACATTTAACACTTTCTAATTGTGTGACCCTTGGCAAGTTATTTAATCCCAATTGCTTTAGCAATACACACACACACACACACACACACACACACATACACATACACACAGAGCTAACTATTACTAGTTTTTACTAGTGTTTTAGCTATTACTCATATTAAAAGAAAATTCTAGGTAATTCCTCAGGCATAATACCCAAACAAGGAGCTGATTTTTTAAAAAAAAAAAATCAATTTATCATTTGTTTCTTTAGTTTAAGGAGAATGTCAGTAAGATAAAACTGAGTCAGAAAGTAATTATTCAGCAACACTAGTACATCAGCAGGTCAGCTTCTGAGTCAGTCTTTCTCATTCCAAATATAGAATCTTATTCACCATGAGTAGTTTCTGTACTTGGGCGAGGCAATGTGTTACATAAAGTATGCCATTTTCATTTGTACTAAGAATACTGACCAATATCATTGTTCCCATTATTCCTAAAGTTGTACTTATTTAGGATTATGTTGTAGAACAGGACATGAGAAAGCGGGCTAGTATTCTCCAGGCTGTTACTAGGATTATAAGAATAAATTTACCGCTGGAAGGGATCTTTTAAGGTCATTTGTTGTGACTTCCCTAAAATTGTAGATGAGGTATCTGAGACCTAGAAAGCATATGGCATGTCCAAGGTCACACATGTAGTAAACTTCAGAGGTGAAAAGTGAAACCAGTTTGTCATATTCGAAATCTAGCTCTTTTTCTATTGTGCTATAGCTATATCATGTTGGGGAAATAATTTTCTCACCCTGTTCTTTATCAAATGAAGAATTTGGATTGGATGCTCTCTAAGGTACTTTTCAGCTCTGATTTTCTGAGTTTATGAGTAAGAAATAGAATAGCATTCTATAAATTATATTTGAAGCCAGAAAACATTGTTTCATACACTAGTTTCATCACATTATTTATGTGACCCTGATTACATCATTTCTCTTTAATGGGTCTTCATTATTTCATCCATTGGGGGTGGTCAAGTTGTATTAAATGATCATTATGATCTCTTTTATTAATTTTAAATTATATTTTGTTTTTCCACAGTTACATGTAGACATTTTTTAAACATTCATTTAAATTTTTTATGTTGCAAACTATTGTTCTCTTTCTTATTTACTCCCTCCCTCAGATATTAAGTAATGTGTTATGAGTTATAAATGTTCAATCATGCAAAACATACTACAATATTAGTCATTTGTGAAAGAGGACACAAACATTGCTTCAGGGTCTGAAAATTTTTTCTGCCCAGAAAGTGAGAAGACAGTCATATACTGTCCAATTTAGTGGCACTATTTGGGAATTTGACACTAAAGAATTTTCTCTATTGCCTCTTAGGAACTTAATAGGTCTTCATACCTTAACCCAACAACTCCCACCCTTACTGCTGCTAGAAAATTGTTTTTATACAGGACCATGGCCATTTCACCCTAAGGTTCATAAATAATTAGCAGCTCCACATTCCTTATAGGGCAAAGTCCATTTTTCCTTTACCTATAGTTCAGAACCTTACATAATCTGGTATAACTCTTCTGGACTCACTTTATATTAAACTCCATTTTAAATGGTTTTTTTTTTTTTTTGTTTTTTTTTGCTGAGGCAATTGGGGGTAAGTGACTTGCTGAGGGTTATACAACTAAAAAGTGGTAAGTGTCTGAGGCACACTTGAACTCAGGTCCTTCTGACTTCAGGGCTGATGCTCTATCCATTGCACCACCTAGCTGCCTCTATTTTAGGTTTTTACATTCTTGTCAAACTGAACTACTTTCTATGCCCTAAAGACACATGGGATATTATTCCTCTATACGTTTCCTTCCCTCTTTGCTACACCTAGACTATATTCCTTTGTCTTTTTTTGCTAAAAGCTTGTGTGTGTGTAGGGGCGGAGCCAAGATGGCGGAGAAGACACACGCGACTTTCTAAGCTCTTCTCTTACCCTCTTTATCAATATTATATCGAGCCTCAAAAATAGTCTTGACTGCTACAATTCGTAAAGATAAGAAGTAGAACAACTCACCGGCCGAAAAAAATCTGCAGTCTCGCCAAAAAAGGTTGGTTCCGGGGCCAGGGGGGAGATCGGCGCAGACGGGGAGAGAAACTAGGTTCCGAGGAGAGTCTCAAACCGAGGGTGAAGGCACAGATCTCAGGCAGCAGCCCCAACCGCAGTAGGGGCTTTTCCTTGG
This sequence comes from Sarcophilus harrisii, assembly GCF_902635505.1. Classification (NCBI taxonomy): domain Eukaryota; kingdom Metazoa; phylum Chordata; class Mammalia; order Dasyuromorphia; family Dasyuridae; genus Sarcophilus; species Sarcophilus harrisii. The sequence goes on along the minus strand of NC_045428.1, from coordinate 508,983,200 downwards.
GGCAGTTGTGATCCTGCACGGCAGGAGGACCCAGCCCGGTTAGCCTCCAATCTGCTCAGTGGGAGCTGGTTCGGGCCAGGAGCTTTTCCAGGGCCGATTTGCATCAGGAGACACTGGGCAGAGTTTGTGCAGTCTGCAGTCAGCTCAATCTCACAGTCCCACAAGAGACTCTGGCCTGGGGCGTGACACTTCACCAGTCTCTAGCCCAGGGCAAGCGATAATCACTCAGCCCTACTAAGCAGTTTGATAGCCTCGGCCAGTGCTGAATCCATTTCCTGTTGGGGAAGGGAAACTCACCCAGAGCACTCCCATACCTCGGAGCCGGAAATGGTTTACATCTCTCCCTGCTCTGCAGAGGAAGCTGTTAACCCCCTTGCCTAGGAGACGCAGCCTAAAGGCTTTAAAACATGAATAAAAAGCTGAAAAGAACAATCGAAAGCTTCTATGCAGAAAAAGAGCAGGTCAGCAAACCTGAAGAGACCTCAAACAGCAAAATGATAGACTGTCCTCCTTTACTAATATCTCTCATAGAAGAGACCATTAAAAGTCTCAAAAGAGAGTTAGAAGATAAATGGGGAAAGGAAAGAAGCCTTATCAAGAGCAACAACTTCCTGAAATACGAATTGAAAAGTTAAAAATTCTCAGGAAGTGTCAGGAAACAAAATTGGTGAATTGGAAAAATAAAGAACTCGAAGAAAGTAGGATCTGATGAATTGGAAAAGAAAATAATTCACTAAAAAAAATTAGTGAAATGGAAAAATTCACAGACCAAAACAATACATTCAAAACTCAATTGGAATATACAGAAAGAAGTAAAAAGCTATTGAAGAAAATAATTCTTTTAAAAATTAGAACGGAACAAATTGAAACTAATGATTCATTGAGACAGCAAGAATCAGTCAAGCAAAAACAAAAATGACAAACTGGAAAACCACGAATTATCTACTTGCAAAACCACAGACTTGGAAAATAGATCTAGGAGAGATAATCTGAGGATTATTGGACTTTCATGAAAACTATGATGAAAAAAGAGCCTGAATACTATTTTCAAGAAATCATCAAGAGACTGCCCAGATGTAATAGAATCAGAAGGTAAAATAGGCATTGAAAGAATTCATCATCAAACACCTTCTGAAAGAAACCCTAAAATAAAACCCTAAGAATATTGTGGCAAATTGAACTTCAGATTAAGGAAAAAATTTTGTACAGCCAAAAAACCATTTAAATACCGAGGTGCCACAATAAGGATCACCCAAGATCTGGCTGCCTCTACATTAAAGGAAAGAAGGGCCTGAATATGATATTCCGAAAGGCACAAGAACTTGAGATGAGCAAGAATAAACTACCCAGCTAAGCTGGAGCATTTTCTTCCAGGGAAGAAGATGGAATTTAATGAAACAAATGAATTCCATTTGTTTCTGAAGAAAAACCAGAACTAAACAAAAAATTTGATCTCAAGAATAGAACTCAAGAGATGCAGAAAAGTGAAAATAACTTTGAGAATTGTATTTCTTGTGGATATACAAAAAGAATACATGTATAATTTGATTGTACTGATATAACATAAAAAAGGGAAGTAGATATGGAAAAGGGATGACGGCAGAATAAGGTGGGAAGGAGGGATAAAAAGAGGGAAACCACATCCCACAAAGAGGCTAAGGAAACTTATCATATCTGAGGACTAGAGAGGGGAGGAACATTGTGAATCTTACCTCATCAGAGTTGGCTCAAAGAAAAATAATTGACATTTGTTTTAGAGAAAATTCTCTCTCGCCTCATTAAAAACGGGGAGAGGAAAAGGAAAAGAAAAAGGCAATAAGGGAAGGAAGGGGAAGACTCAAAGGGGGGAGGAGGGATTATAAAGAGGATAAGCATCAGTGATACAAGAGGGGTACATAAGTTTAAAAGGGAAGAGGGTTGGGAGGCAAGAATAAGTAAAGCACAATCTGGGGTTATTAGGATGGCAGGAAATACAGATTTAGTAATTCTAACCGTAATGTAAATGGGATGAACTCCCCATAAAGGAGGCAGATAGCAGACTGGATCAAAGTCAGAACCCTACAATATGTTGTTTACAAGAACACATCTAAAGCAGGGGATGCATAGAGTAAAAGTAAAAGGCTGGAGCAAAATCTATTATGCTTCAGGTGAAGTCAAAAAAGGGTAGCTATCCTTATCTCAGATCAAGCAAAAGTAAAAATTGATCTAATTAAAAGAGATAAGGAAGGTAACTCATCCTGCTAAAGGGTAGCATAAACAACGAAGCAATATCATATTAAACATATATGCACCAAGGAAATGGCACCAACTTCCTAAGGAGAGTTAAGAGAGTTGCAAGAAGAAATAGACAACCAAAATTGTTAGTAGGAGATCTCAACCTTGCACTCTCAGAATTAGACAAATCAAACCACAAAACAAATAAGAAAGAAATTAAAGAAAATAGAATATTAGAAAAATTAGGTATGTTGGATCTTTGGAGAAAATTGAATGGAGATAGAAGGGAATATACTTTCTTCCTCAGCAGTTCATGGAACCTATTCAAAATTGACCAATATTAGGACATAAAGACCTAAATTAATGCAAGAAAGCAGAAATAGTACATGCTTTCAGATCATGATGCAATAAAAACCAATTCAACAAAAGTTAGGGGAAATAGACCAAAAAGTAATTGAAACTAAACAATCTCATCTTAAAGAATGATTGGGTGAAGCAGCAAATTATAGATACAATTAATAATTTACTCAAGATAATGACAATGATGAGACATCATACCAAAATTTGTGGATGCAGCCAAAGCGGTAATGAGGAATTTTATATCCTTAGAGGCTTACTTGAATAAAACAGAGAAAGAAAATATTAATGAATGGGCTTGCAACTAAAAAACTAAAAAGACCAAATTAAAACCCCAATCAAGATACTAAATTGAAATTCTAAAATTAAAAGGAGAAATTAAAAATATTGAAAGTAAAAAACTATTGAACTAATTAATAAAACTAAGAGTTGGTTCTATGAAAAGCCGAAGATAGATAGCCTTTGGTAAATCTGATTAGAAAAGGAGGGAGGAAAATGAAATTAGTAGTCTTAAAAATGAAAAGGGAGAACTTTCCACCAATGAAGAGGAAATTAGAGAAATAATAAGGAGTTATTTTGCTCAACTTTATGCCAATAAATTTGATAACCTAAGTGAAATGGATACTACCTCAAAAATACAGACTCTCCCAGACTAACAGAGGAGGAAGTAAATTGCTTGAATAGTCCCATTTCAGAAAAGAAATAGAACAGGCAATAAACAACTCCCTAAGAAAAATCCCCAGGACCAGATGGATTTACATCTGAATTTTACCAAACATTTAAAGAACAATTGGCCCCAATGCTATATAAATTATTTGATAAAATAGGGAATGAAGGAGTCCTACCAAATTCCTTCTTGCACAGACATGGTACTGATACCTAAACCAGGTAGGCTGAAAACAGAGAAAGAAAATTATAGACCAATCTCCCTAATGAATATTGATGCTAAAATCTTAAATAAGATATTAGCAAAAAGACTACAGAAAATCATCTCCAAGATAATACACTATGATCAAGTAGGATTTATACCAGGAATGCAGGTTGGTTAATTAGGAAAACTATCAATATAATTGGCCATGTTAATAATCAAATTAACAAACCATATGATCATCTCAATAGATGCAGAAAAAAGCATTTGATAAATCCAACATCCATTCCTATTAAAACACTTGAGAGTATAGAATAAAATGGACTTTCCCTAAAATAATCAGCAGCATCTATTTAAAACCATCAGTGAGCATCATATGTAATGGAGACAAACTACAACCATTCCCAATAAGATCTGAGTGAAACAAGGTTGCCCACTATCACCGTTACTATTTAATATTGTATTAGAAATGCTAGCTATAGCAATAAGAGCTGAAAAGAGATTAAAGGAATAAGAATAGGCAATGAGGAAGCCAAATTATCACTCTTGCCGATGACAGTGATGGTATCTCTAGAGAACCCCAGAGATTCTGCTAAAAAGTTATTAGAAATAATCCACAACTTTAGCAAAGTTGCTGGTTATAAAATAAACCCACATAAGTCATCAGCATTCTTATATATCACTAAAAATCCAACAGTCAGAGTTACAAAGAGAAATCATTTAAAGTAACTACTGATAATATAAAATATTTAGGGAATCTATCTGCCAAGGGAAAATCAGAAACTTTATGAGCAAAATTACAAACCACTTTTCACACAAATTAAGTCTGATCTAACCAATTGAAAAATATTAAATGCTCTTGGATAGGGCGAGCAAATATAATAAAGATGACAAATTACCTAAACTAATCTATTTATTTAGCGCTATACCAATCAGACTCCCAAAAACTATTTTAATGACCTAGAAAAATAACAACAAAGTTCTATATGGAAAACAAAAGGTCAAGAATTTCAAGGAATTAATGAAAAAAAATCAAATGATGGTGGCTTAGCTGTACCAGATCTAAAACTATATTATAGAGCAGCAGTTACCAAACTATTTGGATTGGCTAAGGAATAGATTAGTTGATCAGTGGAATAGATTAGGTCAAGGGATAAAACAGTCAACAAATATAGCAACCTAGATTTTGACTAAACCCAAAGATCCCAGCTTTGGGATAAGAACATACTGTTTGATAAAAATTGCTGGAAAATGGAAACAATATGGCAGAAACTAGGAGCATTGATCCATACTTAACGCCGTACACCAAGATAAGGTCAAAATGGGTTCATGACCTAGGATAAAGAATGAAATTATTAATAAATTAGAGGAAATATGGATAGTTTACCTCTGCAGACCTGTGGAAGGGAAGGTCTTATGACTAAGAGAAGAACTAGAGATCATTACTGATCACAAAATAGAAAATTCTATTATATCAAACTGAAAGTTTTTGACAAACAAACTAATGCAGACAGATTAGAAGGAAGCAATAAACTGGAAAAATATTTTTACAGTCAAAGGTTCTGATAAAGGCTCATTTCCAAAATATATAGAGAATTAACTCTAATTTATAAAAATAAGCACTTCCAATTGAAAAATGGTCAAAGGATATGAACAGACAATTTCAGATGAAGAAATTGAAACTATTTCTAGTCATTGAAAAGATGCTCCAAGTCATTATTAATCAGAGAAATGCAAATTACAAAACTCTAAGATATTCCTACACACCTGTCGATTGGCTAAAATGACAGGAAAAAATAATGATGATTGTTGAGGGATGTGGGAAAACTGGGACATTGATTCATTGTTGGTGGAGTTAGAACGAATCCAACCATTTTGAGAGATAGTTTGAAATATGCTCAAAAGTTATCAACTGTGATACCCTTTGATCCAGATAGCTTACTGGGATTATATCCCAAAGAGATTATAAGAAGGGAAAGGGACCTGTATGTGCACGAATGTTTGTGGCAGCCCTTTGTAGTGGCTAGAAACTGAAACTGAATGGATGTCCATCAGTTGAGAATGGCTGAATAAATTGTGGTATATGAAAATTATGGAAATACTGTTCTGTAAGAAATGACCAACAGGATGATTTCAGAAAGGCCTGAGAGACTTAATGAACTGATGCTGAGTGAAATGAGCAGGACCAGGAGATCATATTATATAGCTTCAACAAATAATAGATGATGACTCAGTTCTGATGGATAGGCCATCCTCAGCAACGAGATCAACCAAATCATTTCTAATGGAGCAGTAATGAACTGAACTAGCTATACCCAGAAAGAACTCTGGGGGATGACTAAAACCATTACATTGAATTCCAATCCCTATATTTATGCACACCTGCATCTTTGATTTCCTTCATAGTTAATTGTACAATAATTCAGAGTCTGATTCTTTTTGTAAGCAAAAATAATGTTTTAATCATGTATAGTTATTGTGTATCTAAGTTATATTTTAATATATTTAACATCTACTGGTCATCCTGCCATTTAGGGGGGGGGTGTGGGGGGGTAATAGGTGAAAAATTGGAACAAGAGGTTTGGCAATTGTTAATGCTGTAAAGTTACCCATGTATATATCCTGTAAATAAAAGGCTATTAAATAAAAAAAAATAATAAAAGCTTGTGTGTGTGTGTATTTAAGGCTCTACTTAAATAATACCTTTTCCATGAAGCCTTCTTTGGTCCATCATGTCTTAAGACAATTTTAACTCAGTCCTAGGATGCATTACTTTTTTTTTTGAATTCCCCTTTAAACTTACTATGTATTATAAAGCTTTTAGACTATAATTTCCATTGTGGCAATTACTAAATCTCAGCTAAACTCTTTTCTCTTAGCATGGGAGAATGTTATTTACTATATACTTACTTCTAGCAAAGATTTGTGATTGTAGTGCTAATTGATTAATAATGTGCAATATTTATGCTTCTGTATTAAACTTCAAGAAACTGGTTACTTTCAAAGTATGCATTTCCATTTTGTTTTTAATTTTATTAGCGTGGTTAGATCAGTATTAACAGTCAGAGTGATGGAATTGAAGAAAAAACAAAAGTTCCAATTCTTGCTCTGTCTATCTGTGTGATCATGAATGTCTCCATTTCTGTACCTCAATTTGATCATTGCTAGGAAGATGAGGCTGGATTACTTATTTCAACTCTAACATTGTAATTTACTAACAAAAGTTCCTTCTAGTTCTGGCATTACATACTCTAGATTGTAACATCTCTAGTAGATAGTATAATTCTTCTTAATATATTATCATTCTAAATTGTCCTACTACATTTCTGTAGTTAAGGTACACAAGGACTTTTACTTTGTTAATCTCTGACTGTGGAGAATTTTGCAATGCAAGTTGTTAGGTTAAATTAATTTCATAAAAAGTAGCCATTTGTATAATTTTTGCAAAAAATTTTCAGAACTAGAATTCAACTGCATCAAATAAATATATCATTGAAACAACATATATTCCAGTAAGGGCATTTTTAAGGGCATAGTACTGACTATAAGTTTCTAATCTAACAGGAAGATTGGACAGTTGAAAAAAAGTTATGATTGCTAAACACAAAATGAAACCACAGTATAATTAATCTTCCAAAAACAAGCCTCTTCCCCTAGACATATATCTCTGAATAGTATGGAAGTTGGTCTAATTTATCTTCTATTTGTCAAGATTTTGTTCAGGATGCAGATGAGAGCCAAATCTGTGCTTCTATGAGTTGCTAAAGTCTGGCAGGAGCAATGGATAATTTTTGTTTAAATAGCGAAGGGAGAGTCAAACCTGGAATATATCCATATTCATCTTCCTACTTCTGACTCAATTAGTGAACTTGTTATATCTCCTAACTACTTTATAAAAAAGGAGTCATAATACCCTTTTAGGGGAAAGGCATTTTAAAATCACAATTTGAGAAATGGAAGGATCTTTACTAGCATGTAATGTAACTCATGCACAAAAAGAAACCCTTACTTGAACATCTAGTTGAGCTCATCCAACCTCACTTGGTGCTGAGGAGACAATTATAATTACAAAGCAAGTGCTTATATATGCCTATTGAATTGAATTTTACTGAAGGACATACTTATCAAACATAGGTAGGTAGTTACATCTTCTACAACAATTGGACAACATCATCATCACAGAATGTTAGAGGCTACCTGGACAAAAAGAGGAAATAGATGTAAACACTTCAAAAGTCAGGCACTACAGCATGACATAAAAGCAAGGTAGGGCTTACACTATGTAGTAATAAGCTGCAGTTCTCTCTCTATTAAAAACAGAGTTGTTCATTTGATAAAATCCCAAACCTATTCCTACTAAAAGCACTAGAGAGTATAGGAATAAATGGACTTTTCCTCAAAATGATCAGTAGTGTCTATATAAAACCATCAGCAAGCATCATATGAAATGGGGACAAACTAGAATGATTCCCAATAAGATAAGGGTCAAAACAAGTTTTCCACTATCATCATTACTATTCACTACTGTAGTTAATTTTGGCAATAAGAGATGAAAAAAGAGATTAAAGGAATTAAAGGAAGTAATAAGTAAACCAAATTATCAGTCTTTGATGATATGATAGTACTTTTAGAGAACCCTAAAGAATAAATTAAAAAACTACTAGATATAATTCACAACTTTAGCAAAATTGCAGGATATAAAATAAATCCACATAAATCATCAGCATTTTTATGTATTACAAAGTCCAGCAGCAAGAAGTACAAAGAGAAATTCCATTCCAAATAACTGTCAATGATAGAAAATATTTGGGAATCTGCCAAATGAAAGTGAGGAAACATATGAACACAACTACAAAACACTTTCCACACAAATAAAGTCAGATCTCATCAGTTTGAAAAATATCTAGTGCTCATGGATAGGCAAAGTAAATATAATAAAAATGACAATACAAAAATGACAAAACCTTAAATTAATCTACTTATTTTGTGTCATATCAATCAAACTCCCAATAAGTTATTTTACAGATTTAGAAAAAAATAATAACAAAGTTTATCTGGAAGAAACTGAAACTTTCTAACCTAATGAAAAGATGCTCCAAGTCATTATTAATCAGAGAAATGCAAATTAAGACAACTCTGAGATATCACTACACACTTCTCAGATTGGCTAGGATGACAGGAAAAGATAATGCTGAATTGTAGAGGGCTGGAACTATTGAATTCAATGCACTGATGTTGGGACTGCCGAGCCCTTGAGGCTAACGACTGATTGGATGATACTCTATGGGCACATGCTTGAAAAATGGTCCTTTCCACTATCCATGCTGGCTCAATGATTGGTGTATAGAGGATTGTAGGAGGGACTAGGGGGTGGAGTAAAGCTAGTTAGGGACACACTCTTGGCTGTAGAGGAGGGAGAAGGTAGTCGGATTGATTCTGCTTCCATCCTGTTCAATCCTGTGTCTGGGGACCAAGAATAAAGATTAAGTACTTTTGCTTATCCTGACTCCAGCTGATTCTGGGGTGTCCTGGGTACTACTCGGTCATTAGACTGAATATTGGAAGGGATGTGGGAAAACTGGGACACTGATACATTGTTGATGGAATTGTGAATACATTCAGCCATTCTGGAGAGCGATTTGGAACTATGCTCAAAAAGTCATCAAATTATGCCTACTCTTTGATCTAAGATTGTTACTACTGGGTTTATATCCCAAAGAGATCTTAAAGAAGGGAAAGAGATCTGTATGTGCAAAAAATGTTTTTGGCAGCCCTCTTTGTAGTGGCTAGAAACTGGAAACTGAGTGGATGCTCATCAATTGGAGAATGGCTGAATAAACTATGGTACATGAATGTTATGGAATATTATTGTTCTGTAAGAAATGACCACTAGGAGGATTTTAGAAAGACCTGGAGAGACTTACATGAACTGATGATGAGTGAAATGAGCAGGACCAGGAGATCATTATATACTTCAACAATACTATATGATGATCAATTCTGATGGACATGGCTCTCTTCAATAATGAGGTGAACCAAATCAGTTCTATTTGTTCAATAATGAATAGAACCAGCTACACCCAGAAAAAGAACTCTGGGAAATGAGTGTGAACCACTACATAACATTTCCAATCCATCTGTTTTTGTCCACTTGCATTTTTGATTTTCTTCTCAGGTTAATTTTATATTATTTCAAAGTCTGATTCTTCTTGTGCAGCAAATAACTCTATGGACATGTATAGATATATTGCATTTAGCATATATTTTTAACATATTCAACATGTATTGGTCTACCAATATACCAATTTGGGGTCTATTGGTACCCCAATAGTACCAATCGGGGGGGGTCCTATTGGGGGAAGATAGGGGAAAAGTAGAAACAGAAGGTTTTGCAAAGGTAAATGATGAAAAATTACCCACGCATATATCTTGTAAATAAAAAGCTATAATAAAAAAGAAAACAATTCCTTTTAAAAATCAATGTTTGCAAAGAAAGAGAATTATGGAATGCTGTTGTAGATATTTTGTTGATTTGCCAAAACAAATTGCATATGCATATACAAAAATTCAAGAAAAATAAGAACATTATGAAATAAAGTCAACCAAATAAAAAAGGAAAAAGAAATCTCAAATAATTCTTTTAAAATTAGAATTGGACAAGGGGAAGCCAGTAAAGCTATGAAGACCCAAAAAATAACAAAAGAGATTCTAAAGGATGAAAAACATGTGAAACATAAGAAAACTAAGAGATCTGGGGAACAGATCATGAAGAGAACATAAAAGAATAATTGGACTGCCTGAAAGCTGTGACTATAAAATAATCTTGACCCAATAATGCAGGAAATTGTAATGGGCTGAAACTGAGCAGATTCAATGAGGTTCAGACAAGCAAGCACTTAAGGCTAATTACCAATTGGACAATATTAACATTTGCTTTGAAAATGGCTCGCCCCACCATTCTGTGCGGGCTTAATCTGTTGGTGTATAGAGAGATTGGGAGGAGGGATTCGAGGGTAGAGTGAGAAAGTCAGAGTGAATCTTGGGCGGATTTTGTCACCATTTCTCTCATGTCCACAAAGAATAAAGATCAAGGACTTTTGCTCATCTTGACTCCGGCTGATTCCAAAGGATCCTGGGTGCTAACATTGTCATCATGATTGGCACCCAAACGTGGGACCAAGAACCCTACTTTCACTGAAGAAGTCCCTGGTGACCAGAAAATTGGATGAGTATTTTAATAGACAAACACAGAACTTACTTTGTTAAGGGCTTTAGTAACCTTTTCTGGCTGAAATGGGGCACAGGAATTCTCTCTCCATCCCCAGCCCCACCCCTACCCTCACCCCCGCCAGGAAGGAGTGCTGTAGAAAGCATGCTTAACTTGATCAAGGGACAAGGCTTAATTATAACTTGGGAATAGATCACTAGACTCTTGGGTACATTAGAATGCAGTCCCCCTTGGTTCTTAGAGGAAGAAGAAATTTCGCCAGATAATTGGAAACTAATAGGACAAGAACAATGTGAATACTACAATGATAAAGGTCCTCTTTCAATTTCCAATGAAGCATTCTACATATACAACATAATACAGTTGGCCTTAAAGAATCCTGCAAGTTATAGAAAAAAGAAAAGTTCTAGGAACAGTTATATGAGGAAGTGTGAGGAAAAAGAGGAAGACAATGGACAGTTTAAATACCATGTTGCCAGAGGGCATGAGGAGTTAAGTGAGATTGAAGGGCTTGGTGAAGGGAGTGGTGATTCTCCCTTTCACAAGGCAGCTTCAACCCTGCCTATGGAGCAGATAATTGACACAACCTCATCAACTCCACCTTCCAGGATGGAGGGAGTTAGGAGTAGTGGTAGGGGCAATGATGCCACCAGCACCTTCCCCCACAGTAACTACCTCCTCCTATGAGTAGATTGCAAAAGACAGTACTTAAGGCCACAGAGGAAGGGAAAGATATAGCTGAGATAAAACTACAAATATATCTTGCAATTCAACAGTTTAACTCTTCAGGTCAAGAAAGTAGAAGATACGCTCCCTTTGATATAGAAATCCTCAAAGACCTGAAAAAGGCTTGTACTCTATTTGGGGCTACATCAGCTTATGTTAAGATGTTATTACAGAATTTGGCTTATGAAATCTTAACCCCTACTGACTGGAAATCTATAGCAAGGATATGCTTAGAACCTGGACAAAACTTGTTGTGGCTTTCTGAATATAGTGAGCTCTGTAGGATACAAGCCCAACAAAATAGTCAAAGTTGAGTTAATACTTCAATCACCTGTGACCAACAAACAGGTACAGGTTCTTATGCAGACATTTCAGTACAGATTAATTACTCCATAGCAGCATATGAGCAAATTGCTTCTGCTGTTATCAAAGCATGGGCTTCTTTCCACAATAAAAATGACAAGAGTGAGACCTTCACAAAAATAGCACAGGGGCCAAATGAACCCTTTGCTGATTTTGTGGGACGTTTGCAGACAGCTATCATACGAACTAATGGTGAAAATACAGTAACAGACATTTTGATAATACAACTTTCTAAAGAAAATGCTAATGAGGTTTGTAGAAGAATTATAGTAGGACTATGCGAGGATGCTTCTTTAGATGAGATCATAAGACTCTGTGCCACAGTGGGCACAAATGCCTTTTATAGCCAGGCTATGATGCAGACTTCCCAAGTTCCCAACATGGGAAGACAGGGTCCCTTCTGGCAAGGGATTTCCAGAGATACTCATCAATGCTTTTAATGTGGTAAAGTAGGGCATCTGAAAGCTCAATGTTGGCATAGAGACAGAATGAGAAAACAGGGTGGGAGAACAAGACCCAATACTCCATGTCCAAAATGCAAAGGAGGCTTTTTATTGGGCCTCAGAATGTAGACTGATTCAGGGAAATGGGATGAAGGACCTAGCTCCAGGGCCCCAGGCAAAAACCACTTGGGGCATGATGGCAGCTGATGGTACACCCAGACAGTGCCTAGAAGTCCAGTACCCAGACATGGCCAATCAGCCAGGAAACCATCTGATGGGAGAAAGGTGTACACAATCAATCATCCAGGAAGCAATATGATGGGAGAAAGGGATTATAATTAAGGAGAATAAAGTTGTATGCAGCTGGGACAACTGAGATACCCTCTGGAGAAGTGAAATCTTTTCCTCTCCAGCCTATGGATCCCTTGCCTTCAAGCACAGTAGGCTTGACCATTTCACCTCCTGAGAGTATGTACAAAACAGTGTCAATCCATACACTGATGTGGGAAACTGGGGGAGGTGTAGATAATATCCCAGTCACTAATACAGGTAGACCATGTGTGACTTATCACACAGGAAAAGTAGAAGCATCAGGTTTACTAATACAGACTCTTAATAAGCAATGTGGTGATAGTCACCCAGATTCTGACTCCAAGCAACAAAATCCAGGAATATTGGACAGCAGCTGTGACAGCTGATTGACCTATGCTCACTATCTATATAAATGGTATACCATTAGAAGATTGGTAGACACTGGTGCAGATCATACAGTCATTAGAAGTGCCAACTGGCCCAGTAATCGGCCAAAGATTAAGACAGACACCTACATGTCTGGCTAGAAGGATCAATAGCATCTGAAGTTAGTGCTATCCCTTTGAGATGGACTTTTGAAGGTGAAACAGAAGTTTTTACTCATTTTATAGTTGAAAAAAAATCCCCATAAATTTGTGGAGAAGAGACATTTTACAACACTTAGGATTAAAAATGAGTACTTCAGTTTTTTAGGCAGGACTGCTGTTGAAGGCCTGCCAACACTTTCACCTGTTCCTATCCAATGAAAACTGATACACCAATGTGGATAGAACAGTGGCCCTTAGGTAGCAATTAAATTCAGACCTTATTAGATATAGGAATAAGTTGACCCAAGGACACTTAACACTTTTTCTAAGTCCTTGGAATTCCCCAGTATTTCTTTTAAGAAAGAAATCTGGAAAATGGAGGATGTTGATTCATTTAAGAAAGGTAAATAAACAGATGGAAACTATGGAAACTCTTCAGCCTGGACTTCCATCTCCTACTCAATTGCTTAGAGAATGGCCTCTTTGGGTTATAGACATTAAGGATTGTTTCTATTCTATTCCTCTAGATAAGGAGGATATGAAAAGATTTACCTTTACAGTTAAAGGTTCGGATAAAGGCCTCATTTCCAAAATATATAGAGAATTAACTCTAATGTATAAGAAATCAAGCCATTCTCCAATTGATAAATGGTCAAAGGATATGAACAGACAATTTTCAGATGATGAAATTGAAACTATTTCCACTCATATGAAAGTTCCAGATCACTATTGATCAGAGAAATGCAAATTAAGACAACTCTGAGATACCAGTACACACCTGTCAGATTGGCTAAGATGACAGGAAAAAATAATGATGAATGTTGGAGGGGATGTGTGAAAACTAGGACACGGAAGCATTGTTGGTGGAGTTGTGAGCAAATCCAACCATTCTGGAGAGCAGTTTGGAATTATGCCCAAAAAAGTTATCAAACTGTGCATACCCTTTGATCCACCAGTGCTACTACTGGGTTTATACTCCAAAGAGGTACTAAAGAAAGGAAAGGGACCTGTATGTGCTAAAATGTTTGTGGCAGCCCTGTTTGTAGTGGTGAGAAACTGGAAAATGAATGAATGCCCATCAATTGGAGAATGGTTGGGTAAATTGAGGTATATGAATGTTATGGAATATTATTGTTTTGTAATAAATGACCAGCAGGATGAATACAGAGAGGCTTGGAGAGACTTACATGAACTGATGCTAAGTGAAATGAGCAGAACTAGGAGATCATTATATACTTCAACAATGATACTGTATGAGGATGTATTCTGATGGAAGTGGATTTCTTTGACAAAGAGAAGATCTAACTCAGCTTCAATTAATTGATTAATGATGGACAGAAGCAGCTACACCCAAAGAAAGAACACTGGAAATGCATGTAAACTGCTTGTATTTTTGTTTTTCTTCCCGGGTTATTTTACCTTCTGAATCCAATTGTTCCTGTGCAACAAAAGAACTGTTAGGTTCTGCACACATATATTGTATCCAGGATATACTGTGACATATTTAACATGTATAGGACTGCTTGCCATCTGGGGGAGGGGCTGGAGGGAGGGAGGGGAAAAATTGGAATAAAAGTGAGTGCAAGGGATAATATTGTAAAAAATTACCCTAGCATGGGTTCTGTCAATAAAAAGTTATTAAAAAAAAGATTTGCCTTTTCAGTGCCCAGCGTTAACTTAACTGAGCCTTATAAAAGATATGAATGGACAGTTTTGCCACAGGGAATGAAAAACATGTCGATTGTATGTTGTTGCTACTCTTACTCCAGTAATAAAAGCATTTCCAAAAGTAATGTTATTACGTTACATGGATGATATATTGGGATGTGCACCTGAGGAACAAATGGTAGAAGCATGTCTACAAAAGACCATAGAAATACTAAGGAATTACAAATTGTACATAGCTCTAGAAAAAAGTCAAAGACACGCTCCCTTTCAATATTTAGGATATGAAGTATACCCTAAGGTGCTTACAGTACAAAAACTGTCCTTCAGAACAGACATAATAAACACCTTAAATGACTTTCAGAAATTGATAGGAGATATACAATGGATGCATCCAGTGTTAGGCTTGACTACCTATCAATTGCAACCATTATGTGATATTTTAAGGGGAGACAGTGCTTTAAACTCACCACGCCAACTTACAAAAAAGCTCAAGAGGCTTTGAGAGAAGTTCAACTGGCTTTATCCAACGTGGTTGAAAGAGTCACTCAAAAGCCCTTGGAAATATCAGTTTTTGTTACACAAGAGGCACCCTCAGCATTCTTTCATCAAGGAGACAATGTGAGAGAGTGGGTAAACCTCTCGGCACAACCAGAACAAAGCCTTATTCTTTACCCAGTGCTTGTGGCTAGAATTTTATTAAAGGCCATTAAGTGAGCAGTACAATTATCTGGGATAAGACCTGACAAGATAATACACCTTTTATACTAATATACCAATTAATGTGTGCTGTGAAACCTTCCCAGAGTGGCAAATTTGATTAGCCATGGCTCCAAATTTTACACATGGCTCTCCATTAAAGATAACCAGACTATTACATAGTTGAAGAAAAGGTTTCTAAAGTTCCTCTTAAAGGACCAACTATCTTTACAGATGCATCCAAATGTAATATTTGTGCTATATACTCTTGTGACTTAAGTATAAAGAGAGTAGTCAGAACTCCTTTTCAGTCCACTCAGCAGAATGAATTGTATGCAATCATTCTAGCTCTTACTTATTATCCAGGAGATATAAATGTAATATCTGATTCAGCCTCTTCAATAGGTGTGGTACAAAGAATTGCCACAGCCCAAATAAAATTTGTAGCCTCTGATATATATCAGTTCTTTAAGGAATTTCATGAGCAAATGTGAAAGCATCCAGATAAGATTTATATCTTGCATGTCCACTATCATAGTGGATTTTCAGGTCCTTTTTTTGATGGTAATTCAAAGGTTGATAGTCTTCTAACTATGTTGGCCAATACTTCTTTATTTCAACATGCCCAGGACTTATTCTAAATATCATCAGACTGCTGGAGCTTTACATTTAAAATTTGGAATAACAAGAGAGGAAGCTAGGAACATAGTAAAAGCCTGTACAGCTTGCCTTCCTCTCCACTCTCCTACACTGCCTCCAGGGAAGAACGCTCATGCTTTGAGACCCAATGAAATTTGGCAAGTGGATGTGACCCGTTATAAACCTTTTGGTTGCCTGTCTTTTATCCAGTTGTGGTAGACACCTTTTCGGGATTCACTTTTGCCATGCCAGCAGCAAAAGAGGCAGCCCGAGTGGTCACTGAATTCTTTATACAAGCATTTGCAATTGTGGGTGTGCCACAAGCAACAAAAACAGATAATCGACCTGCATATACTTCTAGACATTTTGCACACTTTTGTGCACAGTATCAGATTTTACACACCACTGACATACCTTTTAATGCTCAAGGACAGGCAGTAGTAGAGAGGAGAAACAGATACATTAAGATGCTCCTCCAAAAAGAAAGAAAGGGGGAGCCACAGGTAACCCTAGAGAACTTCTATATCTAGCCTTGTATTCTATTGACTTCTTGATTTTTGACAAAGATGCACTGACTTCTGCAGACAGGTTTTATAATCCACCGGAAGGGCAGTGTCCAGTTTGAGCAGCTTCACTATCTTTAGATATTTGCCAGGTGATGTGGAGAGACACAGAAAGTGGTGAATGGAAAGGACCAGATAGGCTAACTGCTTGGGGGAGAGCTTTTGCTTGTATCTCTAAAGGTGGAGAAGGAACCAGATAGGTGCCAACGAGCCATATTCTCCTTGTCCATCCATGGAGAAGATCCTTGAAACAAAGGAGAAGACCCAAGAAACATCGAGTGGTTCTGTTGCTGACTGTGCCCACCACTGAAAGAGCATGGAAGTTATGGCTTTTGACTCATGGACAACAAAAATTGTTGGACTTGAAAACACTCAGGAATCATTGGATTCTCTGAGACATGATAAGACTGTTGTAGGACTTGAAAACCCTCAAGAATCATTGGATTCTCTGAGACATAAAAAGACTGTTGCATGACTTTAAAATCTGCTGGAATCATTGGATTCCCTAACACATAAAAAGACTGTTGCAGGACTTCAAAAACTTGTGGGGAACATTGGATTCCCTGACACGTGAAGTAATGGACAATAGATTGGTTTTGGACTATCTCTTGGCTGCTGAAGAAGGCATATGTGTGACTGTTGTTTACATATCCTCCTTCTAGGACTTCTGGAAATCTTTTACACCATGTTGATTTATATTTTTTGTTATACCACTACTTGTACTTGCATATACAATTCATGTTTGTTACACCACATTGAGCCTGCACTTACTGTGGGGAAAGTCGTTACTAATAAGCCTGTGCGTTATTGCTATGTGCTTGTGTAATACCTCCCATGATGATAGGTTTCTGCATACCTGTTTCTAATAATACTCTTCAACCCAGAAACCCACTAGCAATCCTCACTTCCCTTTGGTGCTTTTCCTCTCCCTTCCTGAGATGTCAGGGAGGGCGTGATCATCTCTTTTTTAGTGCTCTCACCTCCCTTTCTGAGAAGTCAGGGGGAGTGTGATCATCTCCTTTTAGGTATTTTCACCTCCTTTCCTGAGAAGTCAGGGAGGGCCTGATCACTTCCCCTTCAGGGCTCTCACCTCCCTGAGAAGTCAGGGATGGCGTGACCACCTGTGTTGTAAAACAAAAGAAAGTGGGAGATGTAATGGGCTGAAACTGAGTTGATGCACCTAGGTCTGAGCACTTAAGGCTAATTACCAATTGGACAATACTCTTATTAACATATGCTTGGAGAAATCATGGCCTTGCCCACTACTCTGTGCTGGATTGATCTGTTGGATATAGAGAGACTTGTAGGAGGGATTAGAGGGTGGAGTAGGACAAGTGAGTGTGACTCCAGGTGGTAGAAGAAAGAGGAGATTCCTGTGTCCACTCTCCCTTCTCTCTCTTAGACAAAGAGTAAAGATCAAGAAGTTTTGCTTTGCTAATGAAGTCATCACAGGAGATAATTCAAGAACATTATCTTAGAGTGATACAACATGAGGGGAAAACAGAAATAGAAAAAAATCCATTGAT
Source organism: Sarcophilus harrisii (assembly GCF_902635505.1). NCBI lineage: Eukaryota > Metazoa > Chordata > Mammalia > Dasyuromorphia > Dasyuridae > Sarcophilus > Sarcophilus harrisii. The sequence continues at coordinate 508,965,070 of NC_045428.1, read as the reverse complement.
CACCACCTCAATGACATCCTTTGTGGAAACCGCATAGGAATATTGTTGCCAATTTTTAAAAGTGTTTTGTAGTTTTGCTTATATAGTTTCTGACTTTCCTTTGGCAAATAATTTCCCAAATATTTTATATTATCAACAGTTATTTTAAATTGATTTTCTCTTTGTATCTTTTGCTATTGAATTTCTTAGTGATGTATAAAAATGCTGGTGATTTACATGGATTTATTTTGTATCTTGTAACTTTGCTGAGGTTGTGGATTATTTATAATAGCTTTTTAGTTATTCTCTGGGGTTTTCTATGTATAGCATCACATCATTTGCAGAGTGATAATTATTTTTTTCTTGTCACTTTTCTCATGGTAATATTGAATATTTGTCCTTTATATTGTTGCTAGATAAGTCTACTTTCCTTTCTAACTTCTTTACCACGATAATAATTGTCTTATACATAGTTTGTACAGGAACCAAAATAGTTTTTTCAGTTTATCTGACTCTTAGTGACCTCATTTCAGGTTTTCTTTGCAAAGGTACTGAAGTGGTCTCCTATTTCCTTTTCCAGTTCATTTAACAAATGAAAAAGGTAAGACAAAAAGGATTAAATAAATTTCCTGAGTTAAATAACTAAAAAGTGTCTCAGACCAAATTTGAAATCATCATGTGGCTTCCTACCTCTAGGCTTGTTTCTATATTTACTGTGCTACTCAGCTACCCTAAATAAAAATATCCAATATTTTGGGAGAATGTGGTCATTCATAATGATTATAGCATATGCTAAATGTTTTTAGAATTACTATAATTTGGTAATTAGTTTGCTAAATTCATGCTAGCACATTCAAAGAGAACCTTTAAATTTTAATCTATGCTTATATAATTTTCAGAATCATTCAACACATTCACATTATTTTTGCTTTCCATTTTAATTGAGTATCACTTTGGAAATTGATATTAAGATTATTAATGTCATTAGGTACTTCAGTTTCTAAGATTAGTTAACTTCTCAACTTCTAGTTTGATTTCATTACATATAGGTTTAGAATTGAATTTATATCTTGTCTTACCCTATGGGGTTCTGCAATATTTATTGTATAACTTGGGCAAATAGGTGACAGCTAATAAAGTACTGAATCTCAAGTCAAGAAGACTGGAGGTCAAATTTGACCTTAGGCACTTTCTACCTGTGTGATCTTGGACAAATTATTTAACACTGTTTGCCTCAGTTTCCTTATCTGTGGAATGACCTAGAAAAGAAAATGGCAAACCACTCCAGTATCTTTGCCAAGAAAAGCTGAAATGGAGTCAAAAACAGACACAACTGAAAAATGACTGAATACAATAATTTGAGCCAAGGATAGTGTTATCAAAAAAAAGTTATAGGATATTTTTGTTGATAACTAGTAAGATCTGTTTTCAATTTTGTTATGATGGATCACCATCATATAATAAAGTCAGTCATATCCTCATTCTGTTTCATACATAAATGCAGCTTATTTGCCTGAGTGTTTAGTAGTATGGGAACCTAACCATATAAAACAGATTAAATATTGGTATTTCTTATTTGTTCCAGTATTTTTGTCATCTTATAGAATTAGAACACAAAAGACATATTCAATTCAATTTGATGTCAAGTTGATGTGTCAAGCTAATTATCTTGACTTGTCCAAAAAGGATTAATTTTCAGACCTATACTACATGTCACACTGTCCTAAACTCTAAGTAAAATTATATTATGCTATCTGGGTTACTAATATATTTAATAGTACCACCACAATCCAATTGGTCGGTATTTAACTTTGTTGCTGTTGTCGTAATATTATAATAATAACAATCATATCATCTTCCTCATATTCTCATTTCTCTTCTTCCTTCTTCCTTTCCATCTGTCCCCTTTTTTTCTTTCACTCTTCTATTGCTGCTTACCAATACTACTTCTACTGTGACTACATTTTCCTTTTGCAAGTTAAATACCTATATCTGAAGGTCACAGAATAATAACATTAATTTGGAATTAAGAAAGATCTATTGCAAAAAATCCAGCTTTTCTTTAAATACATCATAAGGAGAAATAGCTAACCCTTCTTTATTAAAGGTTTACCTAATGCTTGCTTAGCTTAATTAAATCTTATCACATTTATGTGCACGTCCTAATTAGCAATTTGAAAAGTTTTTTTGTTGTTTGCTTATTAAACAAATGAAAAATTTTCAAGGTGCAAAGGGATACTGAAAACTCTGTGACTGCCTAATGAATCCACATCTAATCTCTCTGGAGCAGAATTTACATTAAATTGCTATGGAAAGTTAATCATTATTGTCTTGGTGACTAGAAAATGACAGACCTCTTAGTGGAATAGTTACAAACAAGTCAAATTGAAGAAAGGATGCAAAAAATATAGTGAGGAAGGTAGAAACTATGGGTGATAATATAATCATCTTTCAAATGCAATAAGCTTGAATTATGTATTTATTATGAAGGAGAATAATGCCAAAATATAGCAAACAAATTATTTAATCTCTCAAATTTTTACTTGTATGACCAGCAAGTTACTTACATTTTCTGAGTTTTATTTTCTCCATCTGTAAAATTGGGAACATAATGTTTGTACTATTTTCTTCATAAAATGGTTTTTAAAGAAAATACTTTGTGATATTGTGTTTATTACTTTTCTTCTCCAATCATTTCATATATCTGCTGTTGTGATCCTTAATCTACTGCCTTAAAACTTTGAAGTGACCTCTCACCCCATTCCCTTGCTTATTGTATATAACCCAGACTCATTAATATGGTGTTCTGGGGCTTGTATGATTGTGTACTAACTTCTCTTTGAAGCCTCAGCTTATGCACATCCTGTCAAAGCAGAGAAGTAGAGAAGGGAGAAAACACAATATTTTTAGTGGACTACAACCTCAAAACGAGCTGATGGTGTGACACTGTGGACAAAAGAAACAATGTAATCTTGGTCTGCTTTATATAAATATAGGATCTGGAATGAGGAAGGTGATGACCTCATTACATTCTACCCTGGGTAGACTACATCTGCAATATTGCATTCTATTCCCAATGTCATATTTTGACAAACTAGTCTATGTGCAGAATTGACTCTACTTCATTTCATACTAAATTTACCAGCTTTTTTTTTCTGAAACCATTTCCTTCATCATTTCTTATATGAAAATAGTATTCCATCATTTCATATACATAACTTATTTAGTCATTCTCAAATTGATTTGCAGCCCCTATTTCTGATTCTTTAACATCACAAAGTTGGTATAAATATTTTAGTATATGTGAGTCAATTTCCTTTTTCTCTGAACTTTTTGGGCTATAGACAAAACAATGGTATTTCTTCATTAAAGAGTTTGTACAGTTTAATAATTTTATTGGCATAGTTACAAATTTATTCAAGAATGGCTAAGCCAGCTTACACTTTCAAAAGCATGTTAATTCACTCATTTTCCCACAGAATCTCCAGAATTTGTCATTTTTCTTTTTGGGAGTAAACTTTACCAATCTAATAGGTATAGGATAGAAGCTCAGAATTGTTTTAATAAGGAAATTCTCAAAATAATTAGTGATTTAAATTTTTCCATATGTCTTTCTGCCCATGATTCTTTGATCATTTATCAATTGGGGAATTTGAAAAAGTTACATATATATCTTAAAAATGAGATCTCTAACAAAGACGTTTGCTGCAAAGATTTTCCCATTTACCTGCTTGTCTTTTAATTTTAGCCATAGTATGTTGTTTGCAGCACTTTAAATTTTAAAATAAGATATTCTAATAATCCCATGACAGAACTCTACAAGAGTATTTGACAATTTCTCAATATCAGTGTATTCATAGTACTTACAATGATAATCTTATACTTCATAAATTTAAAAATGGAAGAGACTTTAGACACTACCTAGGCTCATTCTACAAACAAGAAAGTAAGGCACAGAGAGAGTGAATTCCGTAAGCTTAAATAGGTAGTACTACATGAAGGCAGAATTGGAACTTCGATCTTTTGACTTGGAAGCCTATGCTAATTTCTGTGCACCAGATTGTCTCATTTCATTTTCAGTTTTTACTCTTATTTATTTCTTTAGATGTTTCAGGTACTTATAAATGTATCTAATATTTTATATTTTAAAGGTCTTAACAAATTATAATCAATGTGAAAGCCAGGATCTTTATCTAATTTAGATAATCTCACTCAGGCCAATAAAGTGCCTGGCTTGTGATATGAGCTTCACAAGCTATTTTTAAATCAAACAATTAACAAGCTTCGGTGTTGAACATTGGAAATATATACATACATACATATACATGTATGTAATGTAAACAGAAGGGCATTGCCTGACCTTAAGAAACTTGCATTCTAATGGAATAAGTTAATGCAGAAAAAGAAAGTTTACAAAAGTATGTTTATGGTTATAATCTTTTTTTGTCATAGAGTATAGAAAATCCAAAGTACAGCCTGGAAAGTAAGAGATCTGGCTGGTCTGGCCACTTTTTATGATGAAAATTTTGGGAGAAGTGACTCAAGCAGAGGGAGAGGCTAAATTTGGGAGATGAGTTCAGGACTACAAATGAATTACCAAGGCGAAGAGGCTTTTGAGGCATAATGCAGGAAGTTCAGCATGCACCCTGGAGAGGAATTAAAGATTTTCCTTGTTCATAAATGAATGTAAAAAAAAAAAAAACATGTAGAACCATTACATAATAGTAATAAAGGTAACAGACTTATTTAAAAGTATTTTATTGAATCACAAATGAAGATTAGTATGATCTTTGGTAACTTACCTTTTTGTGCCTATAGTTTCTACTCTTATAAAATGAGGAGTTAGATTTCAATCAATTTTTAAGCCCCACTTAACTTTAATAGTTTATGTCACATGTTGTAATGTACCTTTGAATGCTAACATGTCATCATAAGAGATGGTGTTAATTATCTGGTGTTAATAGGCTGTTTTCTGTGGTCTAACATGTGTGTTTTAAGGTATCTTCAATCTCTGATATTTTATCTTTTAAAGATCTCTGTTCTAAAGCCTTTTATGACATTGGCATTTTATTCAATTCAACATTTATTATTCATTCTATGTTTTATGACCTTTGTAAGAGAGAATAAGGAAGACACATTAGTGCATAATCACAACATCTCTTGATTTGCTCAGCACTGTTAAAGAACAATTTTGAAGTAAAAATGCCCTAGAAATTGACCATAAAATAAAATGCCAGAATTTAATTTGAGTTTGGAGACATAGAAATGCAGAATTTGAATCAGAATCAAAGCTGTTTATTTCTTATATCATATATTGTTCATTTGACTTTCCATGTGGTATTCTGTTGCAAGATGTGTGTACGGGACTGTTAGAGTGCATAGTAGGCAACAATACAAGGATTGGGGAGTAAGGGACAAATGCAATTTTAAGAAAGTTTTTCCTTCCAAAATGAAATTAGTCAATGAATCAGTCAATAGTTATTGAATACCTATACTGCACTGGGTTAGGGAAATTACAAAATCTGATTTAAATTGCTGGTTCTACAACTTAATAACTATGTCACTCTAATGAAATCACTTAATCTCTTTGTAATTTAATATATCACATGCAGATGAGGCACTTGTACTATCTAACCTAATTGTAAAGGTAAAGTGAAATAATACAGCAAAAGAATTTATAACCATATAGCACTGTATAGATAGGTAGTCTAACTGTGTTAACCTCCAATTTCTGCTTTAACATTGTGATTTTTCAACATTAGATAACAAATAACTAATATATAACTTTTTTGGTTTAATAAATTTTTATTAACTGACTATTCTTTATAGATCTTAAGGTCTACAATCATCATTTTAATAGCTGATGTACTTTTTTGGCTTTCTCATATTATTTTTTCTCAAGGAATCTAGATCTAGGGTTTTACTCTCAAAAGTAGCTAAAAATGAACATGAAGAGACTCTCCCCCACCTTTTTTTTTTTTTTTTTTTTTTTTTTTTACATTGTAAGTGTCACATTTGCCATCTGATGAAAGAAATAAGGTATAGCCAAGATGGTGGCAAAAAAGCAGAGACTTACCTGAGCTGTCCCCAAACCTCTCTGAACAATTTAAATAATGCACTAAAACAAATTATGTAGTGGCAGAACTCATAAAAGGCTAGGATGAAACAAATTTCCAGCCCAAGGGAATTTTCAAAGTAAAGGTCTACTGCAGGAAAGCAGGAAAGGTCTACTGCACTATGAGAGTCAAGCCCGGCTCAGTACAGATTGTGGCACTGCAGACCAGATCCTAGCAGACCAGGAGCAGGCTTTGGGACTCATTAATTTTTTTTACATTCAATATGGATTCTTTTTAATATAACTTTTTATTTACAAGATATATGCATGGGTAATTTTTTCAGCATTGAGAATTGCCAAACCTCTTGTTCCAATTTTTCCCCTTCTTCCCCCCAATCCTTCCCCCAGATGGCAGGGAGACAAATACATGCTAAATATGTTAAAGTATATGTTAAATATAATATATGTATACATATACATAAAGTTATTTTGCTGCACAAGAAGAATCAGACTTTGAAATAATGTACAATTAATCTGTGAAGGAAATCATAAATGCAAGCAGACAAAAACAGAGGGATTGGAAATGCTATGTAGTGGTTCACACTCATTTCCCAGAGTTTTTTCGCTGGATATAGCTTGCTCTATTCATTATTGTATAAATAGAACTGATTTGGTTCATCTTATTGTTGAAGAGAACCACGTCCATCAGAATTGATCATTACATAGTATTGTTGTTGAAGTACATAATGATCTTCTGGTCCTGCTCATTTCACTCATCATCAGATCATGTAAGTCTCTCCAGGCCTTTCTCAAATCCTCCTGCTGGTCATTTGTTACAGATACCACAATTTATTCAGTCATTTGTTACAGTACAATAATATTCCATAACACTCATATACCACAATTTATTCAGCCATTCTCCAATTGATGAGCATCCACTCAGTTTCCAGTTTTTGGCCACTACAAAGAGTGCTGCTACAAACATTTTTGTACATACAGGTCAGACTGATTAATTCGAAAGTAGCTGCTTTCAAGGTTTTCAACAATGGAGAGAGATTGAGCAATTATCAGAAAAATATTGCAGGTAACTTTGCTGGCACTGAGGGCCAGACACTGTTACTTTGCCCATACTAAGATCCAGATTGCAATCCTGGGTGAGGAGGAATGTTAATACACCAGAGCTTGTAGCTGTAGTGAAGCAGGGACTCTTTTTTATTTTATTTTTTTAATTATAGCTTTTTATTTACAAGATATATGTGTGGATAATTTTCAGCATTGACAATTGCAAAACCTTTTGTTCCAATTTTTCCCTTCCTTCCTCCCACCCCCTCCCCCAGATGGCAGGTTGACCAATACATGTTAAATATGTTAAAGTATAAGTTAAATACAATATATGTATACATGTCCATAGAGTTATTTTGCTATACAAAAAGAATCGGATTTTGAAATAGTGTACAATTAACCTGTGAAGGAAATAAAAAATGCAGAGAGACAAAAATAGAGGGATTAGGAATTCTATGTAATGTTTCATACTTATTTCCCAGAGTACTTTCGCTGAGTGTAGCTGGTCCACTTCATTACTGCTCTATTGGAACTGATTTGGTTCATCTTATTGTTGAAGAGAGCCACGTCCATCAGAATTGATCACCATATAGTATTATTGTTGAAGTATATATTGATCTTCTGGTCCTGCTTGTTTCACTCATCAGTTCATGTAAGTCTCTCCAGGCCTTTCCAAAATCCTCCTGCTGGTCATTTCTTACAGAACAATAATATTCCATAATATTCATGTACCATAATTTATTCAGCCATTCTCCAATTGATGGACATCCACTTAGTTTCCAGTTTCTAGCCACTACAAAGAGGGCTGCCACAAACATTCTTGCACATACAGGTCTCTTTCTCTTCTTTAAGATCTCTTTGGGATATAAGCTCAGTAGTAACACTGCTGGATCAAAGGGTATTCACACTTTGATAACTTTTTGAGCATAGTTCCAAATCACTCTCCAGAATGGCTAGATGTATTCACAATTCCACTAACAATGTATCAGTGTGCCAGTTTTCCCACATCCCCTCCAACATTCTATATTATCTTTCCCTGTCATTCTAGCCAATATGACAGGTGTGTAGTGGTATCTCAGAGTTGTCTTAATTTGCAATTCTCTGATTAGTAGTGACTTGGAGCATCTTTTCATATGGCTAGAAATAGTTTCAATTTCTTTATCTGAGAATTGCCTGTTCATATACTTTGACCCATTTATCAATTGGAGAATGGCTTGATTACTTATAAATTAAGAGTCAATTCTCTATATATTTTGGAAATGAGGCCTTTATTAGAACCTTTGACTGTAAAAATGTTTTCCCAGGTTATTGCTTTCCTTCTAATCTTGTCTGCATTAGTTTTGTTTGTACAAACACTTTTCAATTTGATATAATCAAAATTTTCAATTTTGTGATCAATAATGATTTCTAGTTCTCCTTGGTCATAAATTCCTTTCTCTTCCACAGGTCCAAGAGGTAAATTATGCCATGTTCTTCTAATTTATTTATAATCTCATTCTTTCTGCCTAGGTCATGAACCTAGTTTGACCTTATCTTGTTGTATGGTGTTAAGTATGGGTCAATGCCTAGTTTCTGCCATACTAATTTTCAATTTTCGCAGCAGTTTTTGTCAAACAGTGAATCCTTGTCCCAAAATCTGGGGGCTTTGGGTTTATCAAACACTAGATTATTAAAGTTAATGACTATCTTGTCCTTTGAACCTAACCTATTTGACCGATCAACTAGTCTATTTCTTAGCCAATACAAAATGGTTTTGTTAACCATTGCTTTATAATATAATTTTAGACCTGGTACAGCTAGGCAACCTTCATTTGATCTTTTTTCATTAGGTTCCTTGAAATTCTTGATCTTTTGTTCTTTCAGATGAATTTTGTTCTTATTTTTTCTAGGTCATTAAAATAGTTTTTTGGGATTTAATTGGTATAGTACTAAATAAATAGATTAGTTTAAGTAGTATTGTCATCTTTATTATATTTGCTCGCTCTATCCAAGAACATTTAATATTTTTCCAGTTGGGTTAGATCTGACTTTATTTATGTGGAAAGTATTTTGCTCATATAGTTCCCGATTTTCCCTTGACAGATAGCTTCCTAAATGTTTTATACTATCGGTAGTTACTTTAAATGGAATTTCTCTTTGTAACTGTAACTGTTGGATTTTGTTAGTAATATATAAGAAAGCTGATGATTTATGTGGCTTTATTTTGCATCCTGTGACTTTGCTAAAGGTGTGGATTATTTCTAATAGCTTTTTAGAAGAATCTCTGGGGTTTTCTAAGTATACCATCATATCACCAGCAAAGAGTGATAATCTGGTTTCCTCATTACCTACTCTAATTCCTTTAATCTTTCTCCACACTTATTGCCTAAGTCAGAATTTCTAATACAATATTGAATAGTAATGGTGATAGTGGGCAAATGGGAATGGTTCTAGTTTATCTCCATTACTTATGATGCTTACTTTTGGTTTTAAATAGATGCTACTGATTATTTTAAGGAAAAGTCCATTTATTCCTATACTGTCAAGTGTTTTTAATAGGAATGGATGTTGGATTTATCAAATGTTTTTTTCTGCGTCTATTGAGATGATCATATGTTTTTTGTTAATTTGGTTATTAATATGGCCAATTATACTGATAGTTTTCCTAATATTGAACCAGCCCTGCATTCCTGGTATAAATCATACTTGATGATGGTGTATAATCCTGGGGATGATTTTCTGTAGTCTTTTTGTTAATATTTTATTTAAGATTTTAGCATCAATATTCATTAGGGAGATTGGTCTATAATTTTCTTTCTCTGTTTTCAACCTACCTGTTTTAGGTATTAGTAACATGTCTGTGGCATAAAAGGAATTTGGTAGGACTCCCTCATTCCCTATTTTTTTCAAATAGTTTTATATAGCATTGGAGTTAATTGTTCTTTAAATGTTTAGTAAAATTCACATGTAAATCCATCTGGTCCTGGAGATTTTTTCTTAGGGAGTTGATTAATAGCTTGCTCTATTTCTTTTTCTGAAATGGGACTATTTAAGCAATTTACTTCCTCCTCTGTTAATATGGAAAGCCTATATTTTTGGAGGTAGTCATCCATTTCACTTAGGTTATCAAATTTATTGTCATAAAGTTGGGCAAAGTAACTCCTAATTCTTGCTCTAATTTCCTCTTCATTGGTGGAAAGTTCTCTCTTTTTCATTTTTTAAAACTAACAATTTGATTTTCCTCTTTCCTTTTTCTAATCAGATTTACCAAAGCTTTATCTATTTTATCTTTTTTTCATAAAAACAACACTTAGTTTTATTAGTTCAAAAGTTTTTTTTTTTACTTTCAATATTATTAATTTCTCCTTTTAACTTTAGAATTTCAAGTTTAGTATTTGATTGGGGGGGTTTGATTTGGTCTTTTTCTAGCTTTTTAAGTTTCAAGCCCAATTCATTGATCTTCTCTTTCTCTATTTTATTCAAGTAAGCCTCTAAAGATATAAAATTTCCCCTTATTACCACTTTGGCTGCATCGCACAAATTTTGATATGATGTTTCATTGTTGTCATTATCTTGGGTGAAATTATTAACTGTGTCTATAATTTACTGTTTCACCCAATCATTCTTTAAGATGAGATTATTTAGTTTCCAATTACTTTTTGGTCTATTTACCCCTAACTTTTTGTTGAATGTAATTTTTATTGCATCCTGATATGAAAAGAAAGCATTTACTATTTCTGCCTTCCTGCATTTAATTTTGAGGTCTTTATGTCCTAATATAGGATCAATTTTTGTATAGGTTCCATGAACTGCTGAGAAGAAAGTATAGTCCTTTCTGTCACCATTCAATTTTCTCCAAACATCTATCATACCTAATTTTTCTTATATTCTATTTACCTCTTTAATTTCTTTCTTATTTGCTTTGTGGTTTGATTTTTCTAGATCTGAGAATGTAAAGTTGATATCTCCCACTATTATAGTTTTGCTGTCTATTTCTTCTTGCAACTCTTTTAACTTCTCCTTTAGGAAGTTAGATGCTATACCACTTGGTGCATATATGTTTTGTATTGATATTGCTTCATTATCTATGCTACCCTTTAGCAAGATATAGTTTCCTTCCCTATCTCTTTTAATTAGATGAATTTTTGCTTTTATTTGATCTGAGATAAGGATGGCTACCCCTACTTTTTTTTTGTTACTTCACCTGAAGCATAATAGATTCTGGTCCAGACTTTTACCTTTACTGTTTATATATTCCCCTGCTTTAAATGTGTTTCCTGTAAATAACATTGTAATGTTCTGACTTTTGATCCAATCTACTATCTGCCTCCGCTTTATGGGAGAGTTCATCCCATTCACATTTATGATTAAAATCACTAATTCTGTATTTCCTGCCATCCTATTTTCCCCAAATTATGCTTTTCTTTTTCTTGCCTCCCTTACCCCCTTTCCCAATATTAAACTTATGGGCTCCTCTTGCCTCACACAGTTCTCCCTCTTTAGAATCCCTTCCTCTTTCTTGTACCTTTACCTTATTACTCTTTTCCTTTTCCCCTTTCCTCTCCCACTTTTTAATGAGGTCAGAGGATTTTCTCTGTAAACCAAATATGTCAATTATCTTCTCTTTGAGCCAACTTTGATGAGAGTAAGATTCACACAATGTTCCTCCCCCTCTCTAAATTCCTTCAATTATGATAGGTTTCCTTTGCCTCTTTATGGGATGTAGTTTCCCTCTTTTTATCACCCTTTTCCCATTTTCTGATACTATCTTCTTACCATTTCTATTTCCCTTTTTATGTTACATCAGTAAAATCTAATTATACATGTATTCTTTATGTATATCCATAACAGAAATACAGTTCTCAAGAGTTTTCTTTACCTTTTTCTGCTTCTCTTAAGTCCTATGTTTAGAGATCAAATTTTTGTTTAGCTCTGGTTTTTTCCTTAGAAACAAATGGAATTCATCTGTTTCATTAAATGCCCTTCTTCTTCTGTGGAAGAAACTGCTGAGTTTAGCTGTGTAGTTTATTGTTGGTTGCATTCCAAGTGCCTTCTGGAATATCAGATTCCAGGGCCTTCAATCTTTTAATGTGGAAACAGCTAGATCTTGAGTGATACTTATTGTGGCTCCTCATTATTTGAATTGGTTTTTTTCTGGCTGCTTATAATATTTTTTTTCCTTAGTTTGACAGTTCTGAAATCTAACCACAATATTCCTTGGAGTTTTTATTTTAGGGTCATTTTCAGAAAGTGTTCGATGAAGTCTTTCAAAGCTTGTTTTACCTTTTGATTCTATTACATCTAGTCAATTCTCTTTGATGATTTCTTGTAAAATAGCATCTAGGCTCTTTTTTTCTTCATAATTTTTAGGAAGTCCAATAATCCTCAGATTATCTCTCTTAGATCTATTTTCCAGTTCTGCTGTTTTTCCAAGTAAATATTTAACATATTTTTTTTCTAATTTTTCATTTCTTTGATTTTGCTTGACTGATTCTTCATGTCTCAATTAATCATTCATTTCTATCCAGTTCTGATCTTTAATGAGTTATTTTCTTCATTAGCTTTTTTTTAGTTCTTTTCATATATGTCCAATTGAGTTTTTAAATGAGTTGTTTTGCTCTCTGGAAGTTTTTTCCATTTCACTAATTTTTTTTATGAGTTATTTTCTTTGTCCTATTCACAAATCCTACTTTCCTGGAGTTCTTTACCTTTTCCAATTCACAAATTCCGTTTCTCTGCACTTCCTGGGAGTTCTTTACCTTTTCCAATTCACATTTTCAGGAAGTTGTTACATTCTTGCATAGCTTCTCTTTCCTTTCCCCATTTTTCTTCTAGCTCTCTTTTAAAATTTTTTATAGTTTCTTTTAGGAGAGCCTTCTGTGATGTGGACCAGATTACTTCCCCCTTTGGGATTTTGTCTAGAGACTGTCTGGTATTATTCTCCTCAGCGTTGAAAACCTGCTCTCTTTCTGTATAGAAGCTATCTATCATCCATTTGGTTCTTTACTCATTTTTTTAAAGTCCTTATGGTCTGCTTTCAGGGCAAGGAGGTTACCAGCTTCCTCTGCAGAGCAGGGATAGGTATATGGACAGTAGCTATCCTGCCAACGAGCTTCAAAGAGTGGCTGAGCTGCAAAAGTACTCTGGGAAAAGCTCTGCACTCGAAGTGGCTCAAGCCCGGGTGGCACAGGCCAAGCTGCCTAAGTGCTTTGTGAAGATCCCTGCTGTGTGGATTAGTGACTACTCTGGAGCTAGAGGCTGAGCAGTGAAAGTATCACTACTCCAGGAAAAAGCCAGTTGTGGGTATTAGCAGTTGCTAAATAACCCCGCATGGTACCGGGAGTGTCTCTGTCCTGGGGATCATAGTCAAACTCCGGAAGTTCTATTGCCCCAGGTTGAGTCCCCCACTGTATCGATTATAGGCTGCTCCAGGCTGCACCCTCCTGCCATGTAGTTTTGTGACTGCCCTGGGCAGAGTCCCCTTGGTGATCAGAAGTGTGACTGCCCCAGGCAAAAGCCCCATGCTGCAGAATGGGGATGCACAGCTGTGCTGTGGCCTGTGCTGAGCCATTTCTGATGCTATTTAGGTGTAGCCAGATCCTATTAGATTCTGGAGTTTTTTTAAGCACACTCTACCTTTGGATTTAACTTCTCTGCTGATCTACTGCTTTGCAACTAAAGCAGAGCAAGTAAACCTGTGGTAGAGTCCTCCCTGCAAATTTTCCACCCATGGAGACCACCCACACTCAGGTCTGCTCAGTGTACTAGCCTCTGGTTCTGCCTCCCTGCCTGTGATGGCCTGCTCCCGCCAATCAGGACAAACCTTTTTCTGGCGATCTTCTTGATTACCCTGAATACCTTGGCTGGTATTCCGTTGTTTTCCCAATATTTGTGGATTTCACCAGTCAAGCACTATTTCTGAGGCTGAATTTGGTAATTAATAGTGAGGGTAGAAGGGAAGTTTAGAATGATGCATGTGTCTTCTCTGTGATCTTGGCTCCACTTACAATATACAATCTTTTACCTAAAATAGCAAAATAATAGCTTTGAGATTGAATATTTTTCCTGATGTTTGCTTAACAATATTACATTAGTCCTTTACTTATCAGATAATATGATCTATATTCTGGGGCTCTAGGCATATAGCAAATAACTTATATTTAACTCTATTGAAGCTAAATCTTCAAATCACCTTATATACTTTTATAATGGTCAGATTTTCAAATGGTCACATTTTTTAAAAAACGTGACTCATGTGAAAACATTTAGAATAGACACTGCTTTATCTTAACATTTCTGCTCAAATTTTACACCATAAATTTAGAAATACAATATAATTTAGAATAACAAAATTAATTAACTTCAAGTAGCCTCAATTGCATTTCCAAATAATTTCATGTAACAAATTATTAATCTTATTCCAATTGGCATTTTAAAACCACTTTAAAGTTATCAAATGTGGAATAAATACATTCAATTAGAGAAATAATAAATTTACTCTTAACATATACCAGGCACTGTGTCAAGTATTTTATAATCATTATATCATTTTGATCTCACAATAACAACCATTATTATTTTTCTCTCTACAAATCAGGAAACTGTGACAAAGAGAGATAAAATAACTTGCCATAAATCAATAGCTAATTCGTTTCTGGAACTGAAACATAAATGAGTGGGCCTCCCAAGAACAGAGGTTAATTGGCTCTGTGATCTTACATTGCCACTCTAAGCATTCCAAGGGTACCTGAAATCTCCCAGCAGCAACTTGGTGAGGAGTGATAAGGGTCAGGCCCAACTTGGAGACACTGAATAACTAGCCTGTAGGGGTAGGCCCAGTGATTCCTAGGAGATAGAGTGGCTGGTGCCAGGATCTTCCTTTGGTGGTAATACCTCATGGTAGTGTTCATGGAATGCTGGCTGTGGATCCTGATGCTCTCCATCCCTCAGCTGCTGGGTTGAGGTGTGTTGGAAGAGAGTGAGTGGAGTTCCTCTGCAGTTGCTGACTCCTCTTTCAACCAGGTGAGGCAGAATTCAGCACTTTTTGTAGATCTTTCCCTTTTACAGCATCTTCCTTTGCTTTTATTTTAAGGGGACCATATTTTTACTTTCTAATGGTATAGAAAAGGATTTAGAGGAAAAAAAGAAGGCAACCAAGGAAAAATTTACAAAATATTGATAGTTAATCTATTTTCTCTTCACTCTTTTCATTCAGGAATATCTGCAGATTAACTTTCCTTCACTGATCTAGAACAATGAAGGTATTAATTCTGTCCTTACTTTTAAAACCTTTAAAATTTTTCTAAAGATTTAATTTTTATTTTTCCTTAAAATAAATTCTATAGAGTGGTATGTAAACACCTACAAAAATTTTTCAGAAGGGGGTGAGTTCCTGGAATTTCCCCAAAGTCTCGGGAGTTTTTTCCCCTGTGATCTTAAAATTCTTTAATGATTAATCTCAAAACCTCCAGAATCTGCTAAGATGTAATTCTACAACTGTAATTATCTAACTTAATTTCTACATCCCCCAACTTGCTAGGGAAAAATGTATGTTTTCTTTTTATAATGTACTATGGAATGGTTAATGGGAATGAGCAAAATGAATAAATCATCCCAGTAAACTCTCTAAATATAGCCCTTAGAAATTTTATTGTCTGGCTGCATTTGAAATCTTTCAAGATAATTTTTAAAAATAGGTTTCTTACTGGAAAAAATGAATGGATGCCCTTCAATTGGAGAATGGTTGGGTAAATTGTGCTATATGAATGTTTTGGAATATTATTGTTCAGTAAGAAATGACCAGCAGGATGAATACAGAGAGGCTTAGAGAGACTTACATGAACTGATGCTAAGTGAAATGAGCAGAACCAGGAGATCATTATATACTTCAACAATGATACTGTATGAGGATATATTCTGATGGAAGTGGATTTCTTTGACAAAGAGACCTAACTCAGTTTCAATTGATCAATGATGGACAGAAGCAGCTACACCCAAAGAAAGAACACTGGAAATGCATGTAAACTGCTTGTATTTTTGTTTTTCTTCCCGGGTTATTTTACCTTCTGAATCCAATTCTTCCTGTGCAACAAGAGAACTGTTTGATTCTGCACACATACATTGTAACTAGGATATATTGAGACATATTCAACACATATAGGACTTGCACTAGGGGAGGGGATGGAGGGAGAGAGGGAAAAAATCAGAACAGAAGTGAGTGCAAGGGATAATGTTGTAAAAAATTACCCTGGCATGGGTTCTGTCAATAAAAAGTTATTATAATAAATAAAAAAATAGGTTTCTTTAAAAAAATTTAAGGATCATGGAACCTATACAAAAATCATGAATTCTATAAAAAATTTATTTTATATTTGTTTTAATTTTAGCTTTTTATTTACAAGATATATGCATGGTAATTTTTCAGCACTGACCCTTGCAAAACCTTCTGTTCCAACTTTTCCCCTCCTTCCCTCACCCTCTCCCCTGGATGGCAGGTAGACCAATACATGTTAAATATATTAAAGTATATGTTAAATACAATATATGTATACAAATACAAAATGTGCATATTTATACAGTTATCAAGCTGCACAAGAAAAATTGGATTTAGAAACAAGGTAAAAATAAATTGAGAAGGAAAACAAAAATTCAAGCAGGCAATAACAGAAGCAATGGAAATGCTATGTTGTGGTCCACCCTCATTTTCCATAGTTCTTTCACTAGGTGTAGCTGGTTTTCTTCATTACTGAACAATTGGAACTGATTTGGTACATCTCATTGTTGAAGAAAACCACATCCAGAGAATTGATCATCATACAGTATTGTTGTTAAAGTGCATAATGATCTCCTGGTTCTGCTCATTTTACTTAGCATCAGTTCATGTAGGTCTCTCCAAGCTTCTCTGAAATCAACTTGGTGGTCATTTCCTACAGAAAAATAATATTCCATACCTTTCATATACAACAACTTATTCAGCCATTCTCCAATTGATGGGCATCCATTCAATTTCCAGTTTCTAGTCACTACAAAAAAGGCTGCCACAAACATTTTGGCACATACAGATCAATGAATTGGACTTGCAACTTAAAAAACTAGGGGAAAAACAAATTAAAAACCCCAATCAAATACTAAATTTGAAATTCTAAAAATGAAAGGAGAAATTAATAAAATTGAAAGTGAAAAAAATCTATTGAATTAATAAATAAAATTGAGTTGGTTTTATGAAAAAAAGAAAAAAATAGATGAAACTTCGGTAAATTGATTAGAAAAAGGAAAGAGTAAAATCATTGTATTAGTCTTAAAAGAGACAATTCTCCACTAATGAAGAGGAAATTAGAGCTATAATCAGCAGTTACTTTGCCTAACTTTATGCCCTTAAATTTGACAACCTAAGTGAAATGCACAGCTTAACAGAAGATGAAATAAATAAATAAAGGGCTGGTTCAATATTACAAAAATGTCAGCATAATTGATTATATCAATAACCAAATTAACAAAAACCATATGATCATCTCAATAGATGCAGAAAAAGACATTAATAAATGTTTTGATAAAATCCAACATCCATTCCTGTTAAAAACACTAGAGAGTATAGGAATAAATGGAACCTATACAAAGATTGATCATATGTTAGGACATAAAGACCTTATAATCAAATGCAGAAAAACAGAAATAGTAAATGCATTTTTTTCAGATCATGATACAATAAAAATTACATTCAATAAATGGCCAGGAGAAAATAGACCAAAAAGAAAATGGAAACTAAATAATCTCATCCTAAAGAATAAATGGGTGAAACAGCAAATCATAGACAAAATAAACAATTTTATCGAAAAGAATGACAATGAGACAACATACCAAAATTTGAGGGATACAGCCAAGGTGGTAATAAGGGGAAATTTCATATCTCTAGATGTTTAATTGCATAAAATTGAAAAAGAGAACACAAAAACTGGGCTTGCAACTAAAAAAGATACCAAAAAAAAAAAAATAAAAACCCTCAATCAAATATCAAAACTTGAAATTCTAAAAAAAAGGAGAGGTCAACAAAATTGAAATTTAAAAAATTGAATTAATAAATAAAATTGAGTTGGTTTTATGAAAAAACCAACAAAATAAATAAACTTTTAGTTAATTTGATTAGAAAAAGAAAAGAGGAAAATCAAATCATTAGTCTCAAAAATGAAAATGGAGAACTATCCACCAATGAAAAGGAAACTGGAGCAATTAACAGGAGTTACTTTCCCAATTTTATGCCAATAAATTTGACAACCTAAGTGAAATGGAAAAAAATACTACAAAATATATATTGCCCAGATTAACAGAAGAGGAAATAAGTTACTTAAATAGTCCCATTTTAAAAGTAGAAATAGAAGACGCTATTAATCAGCTCCCTAAGAAAAAGTCCCTAGGACCAGATGGATTTACATGTGAATTCTACCAAACATTTAAAGAACAATTAACACCAATACTACATAAACTATTTGAAAAAGTAGGGAATGAAGGACTCTGACCAAATTCCTTTAATGACACAGACATGATACTGATAGCTAAACCAAGTAGGTGCAAAACAGAGAAAGAAAATTACAGGCCAATCTCCCTAATGATTGTTGATGCAAAAATCATAAATGAAATAGCAAAGCAATTACAAATAAGCAATCCCATGATAACATATCATTACCAAGTAGGAATTATACCAAGAATGCAGGGCTGGTTCGATATTAGGAAAATTATTAGCATGATTGACTATATCAATAACCAAATCAACAAAAACCATATGATTATCTCAATAGATGCAGAAAAAATTTTGATAAAATCCAATACCCATTTCTATTAAAAACACTAGAAAGTATAAGAATAAATTGACTTTTCCTTAAAACAGTCAGTAGCATCTATTAAAACCATCAGCAAGGTTCATATATAATGGGGATAAACTAGAACCATTCCAAATAAGATCAGCGGTGGAACAAAGTTGCCCAGTATCACCATTGCTATCTATTATTGTATTAGAAATGCTAGCTTTGGCAACAAGAGAATAAATAGAGGTCAAAGGGATTAGAGTAGGTAAAGAGGAAATTAAATTAGCACTCTTTGCAGATGATTATGCTTAGAGACCCCCAGAGAATCAACTAAAAAGCCATTAGAAATAATCCACAACTTTACCAAAATTGCACGAAATAAAATAAATCCACATAAATCATTAGCATTCTTATGCATCATTAACAAAATCCAACAGCAAGCGATACAAAGAGAAATTCCATTTAAAATAAATGTTGATAACATAAAATATTTGGGAATTTGTCTTCCAAGGGAAAATCAGGAACTATATTAGCAAAACTACAAAACACTTTCCATACAAATAAAGTCAGATCTAAGCAATTGAAAAAAAATATCAAGTGCTCTTGGATAGGTCAAACAAATACAATAAGGATGACAATAATATCCTAAACTAATCTATTTTTTTTAGTCCTATACCAATCAAACTCCCCATAAACAATTTTACTGACCTAGAAAAAATAACCACAAAATTCATCCGGAAGAACAAAGAGTCAAGAATTTCAAAGGAATTAATGAAGAGAAAAGCAAATGTAGGTGGCCTACCTGTAGCAGATCTAAGACTATATTTTGAAGCAGCAGTCATCAAAACCATTTGGTGCTGCCTAAGAAATAGAGAAGTTGATCAGTGCAATAGGTTAGACTCACAGAACAAAATAGCCAATGATTATAACAATCTAGTATTTGACAAATCTAAAACCCCCAACTTTTGGGATAAGAATTTATTATTTTACAAAAACTGCTAGGAAAATTGGAAACTAGTTTGGCAGAAAGTAGTCATAGCTTCCCTGCCCAACACCATATATCAAGATAAGATCAAAATGGGTTCATGATCTAGACATAAAGAATTATAACATGAAAAAAAAAAATTAGACGTACACAGAATAGTTTACCTCTCAGATTTGTGGAGGAGGAAGGAATTTGTGAACAAAAAGAACTAGTGATAATAAATATTGATCATAAAATAGATAATTTTGAGTATATTTAAGTTAAAAGTTTTTTTACAAACAAAACTAATGCAGACAAGATTAGAAGGGAAGCAATAAATTGGGAAAGCATTTTCATATACAAAGGATCTGATGAAGGCCTCGTTTCTTTTTTTTTTTTTTGTGAGAAAACGAGCCTAATTAATTTCTTTTTTTCTTTTTAATTAATTAATTAATTAATTAATTTTTATTTAATAGCCTTTTATTTACAGGATATATACATGGGTAACTTTACAGCATTAACAATTGCCAAACCTCTTGTTCCAATTTTTCACCTCTTACCCCCCCACCCCCCTCCCCTAGATGGCAGGATGACCAGTAGATCTTAAATATATTAAAATATAAATTAGATACACAATAAGTATACCTGACCAAAACGTTATTTTGCTGTAGAAAAAGAATCAGACTCTGAAATATTGTACAATTAGCTTGTGAAGGAAATAAAAAATGCAGGTGTGCATAAATATAGGGATTGGGAATTCAATGTAATGGTTTTTAGTCATCTCCCAGAGTTCTTTTTCTGGGCATAGCTAGTTCAGTTCATTACTGCTCCATTAGAAATGATTTGGTTGATCTCGTTGCTGAGGATGGCCTGATCCATCAGAACTGGTCATCATATAGTATTGTTGTTGAAGTATATAATGATCTCCTGGTCCTGCTCATTTCACTCAGCATCAGTTCGTGTAAGTCTCTCCAGGCCTTTCTGAAATCATCCTGTTGGTCATTTCTTACAGAACAGTAATATTCCATAATATTCATATACCACAATTTATTCAGCCATTCTCCAACTGATGGACATCCATTCAGTTTCCAGTTTCTAGCCACTACAAAAAGGGCTGCCACAAACATTCGTGCACATACAGGTCCCTTTCCCTTCTTTATAATCTCTTTGGGATATAATCCCAGTAGTAACACTGCTGGATCAAAGGGTATGCACAGTTTGATAACTTTTTGAGCATAGTTCCAAACTACTCTCCAAAATGGTTGGATTCGTTCACAACTCCACCAACAATGCATCAATGTCCCAGTTTTCCCGCATCCCCTCCAACAATCATCATTATTTTTTCCTGTCATCTTAGCCAATCTGACAGGTGTGTAGTGGTATCTTAGAGTTGTCTTAATTTGCATTTCTCTGATTAATAATGACTTGGAGCATCTTTTCATATGACTAGAAATAGTTTCAATTTCTTCATCTGAGAATTGTCTGTTCATATCCTTTGACCATTTTTCAATTGGAGAATGGCTTGATTTTTTATAAATTAGAGTTAATTCTCTATATATTTTGGAAATGAGGCCTTTATCAGAACCTTTGACTGTAAAAATATTTTCCCAGTTTATTGCTTCCCTTCTAATCTTGTCTGCATTAGTTTTGTTTGTACAAAAACTTTTCAGTTTGGTATAATCGAAATTTTCTATTTTGTGATCAGTAATGATCTCTAGTTCTGCTTTGGTCATAAAGACCTTCCCCTTCCACAGGTCTGAGAGGTAAACTATCCTGTGTTCCTCTAATTTATTAATAATTTCATTATTTATGCCTAGGTCATGAACCCATTTTGACCTTATCTTGGTGTACGGCGTTAAGTATGGATCAATGCCTAGTTTCTGAAAGGCCTCGTTTCTAAAGTATATAGAGTATTGACTCAAATTTTAGTAGTTCAAGCCATTTTCCATTTGATAAATGGTCAAAGGATATGAGTAAACAATTTTCAGATGAAGAAATTGAAACTATTTGTAGCCACATGTAAAGGTGCTCCAAATCACTATTGATTAGAGAAATGCAAATTAAGGTAACTTTGAGATACCACTACACACCTGTCAGATTGGCTAAGATGACAGGAAAAGATAATGACAAATGTTGGAGGGGATGTGGGAAAACTGGGGCACTGATACATTGTTGGTGGAACTGTGAACAGATCCAACCATTCCAGATTGTCCTCACAAAGAAGAAAAAAAAACATGCCTCCTGGTGAACACAGAGTGGCAAAAGCAAACCAAAATTGAGGTAGAACAGTTTTTGTCTTGGGAAAATTGGAGATTAAGGAAAAAATATCCCAGGACGTAGCTTTGACCCATTGCTTAAATGAGCAAGCAATGAGCTCTGCGGCAAACTGGATTGGGAAGCAGCTTAGGTATTGGCCACAGAAATTTTTACCTCCCAACTAGTGTAGGGAGTTTGATGTCTAAGAGAAGAAACCCCTGCTGATGAGGGATTTCAGGCCTAGGTGTGCTGGATGAGAAGGAACCATTACATGTCTGGTGAGTACAGAAACAGTCGATCAGGGAAGCTGCTAACTGCAGGCACTTACAGGAGGGTGGAGTTCTTCGTTTCAGTTGCAGGCAAGAGAAGGACCTGAAACTAGAGGTGCCATCTGTCACCGGAGAGTACTAAAGATGATTACAATAACAAGCTGCTATAGATTTAAACAATTTAAAAAAAGATCAAGTGAAGGAGAAAGAATCCAACCACAGAAAGTCACTATGGAAATAGAGAAGACTGAGGTTCTTCCTCAGAGGAGAATAATGAAACAAAAAAAGATTTTGCTCCCCTGTTCCTGCTTTCTAGAGCCCCCCAGTTGGGCTGACAAAATGTACCATGCTTTCTAGAGCCCCATGCTGGGGTGATTAAATAGACCATCTTAGTGGAGAAGTGATGAGGCAAGACTCCTGAGGATGGTGAAAATATGGAGTCCATTTATCCCCAGTTCTTTCACCCTTATATACCCTCATACCCTTATGCAACCAAAACACTGGGCATGTGGGACTACACAAACAGCTTTCTATTTTATGTAGTTTGCCACCTGGTATTACTCTTTGCCACCTGATAACACAGGTTGTAACTGCCCCTTGACTTCTCAGAAAACCTGAAAGCCCTTAGGGAAGATGGAGAGCCAAACAAGACATTGTCATCAGGTTCCCTCTGAGCTGAAGGGTCTTATACCTCACCCAGAGTTACCCCACTATCTGTGGCCCTCTATACTCCCCCAAAGAGTAACATGAAATTATCATCTGTCCAAAAATAATTTATAGAAGAACTCAAAAAAAACTTTAAAAATCAAATGGAAGTGACAGGATTTTTTAAAAATAAGAACAATTTCAGAAAAAAATATGGAAAAAAGTCAGTCAGTAACTTTTAAAAAATATTTCTTTATCCATAACAAAACACAAAATAAGTAAAAGCAAAATAGAAAAGACAGAAAAAAGAAAATAAAAATAAAACAAAACATTGTAATGTCCCCAGCAAAACATCAGGGAATATTCAGTGTTTGTAACAATAAATTTCCATTTCAATAAAGAATATATAATAATAGAAGACATTATGTTCATGACTGTCAGTCTTTTCTTTGCTTCCCTGCAGGTTATTCTTTTGTTCCTTGCTATGCACTTTTCACTTTATTCTTTTCTCTACTTTCAACCCTCTCCTCCCCAAGTAGGTGACAGTTAAGCATGAACACCCATCCACATATATATCTATTTATACACATACATATACTTACCTGCTCACATATACATATATATGTATATATTTACACATTCATAAACATGTATCCACAATAATATAGTTTACATATAATATAGATTTTTTTTGATCGAATTGTTGTTTGATATTGTCTGATATCAATGATTACTAGCTCTACTTTTTTTCCTAATAAATTCTACTTCTGATCTTATTTATAGGGTTTCTATATATCTCTTATTTCTTATTCCTGTTTAATCTTCTACTATTTTTCTACTACTTGACTTGTCTTGCAATGTCCACCATGGATTTCTCCCTTATCTCCCCCCCCCCAACTCCTTCCCTCCCTCTTCATTCCTTTCCCATTAATCTATACATCCTATCCGACTGCCATATCCTATTACCTTCTACTATACATATGCGCAAAAATATATAAAATATACTTACATGCATGTATATATACATAGCACCATGAAGGTTATATCACCCTCCAAAGAAGGGAACAAAACATGACATCTATCTACTTACCTATCTATATCTACATCTGTATGTATTGCATGTATTATTTCATATTTAACCCATTCTCAATATGAGTAGACTTTCAGAATTGAGTTCTTTCCCATATAATATATGTTTTAGTTTTTCTTTTGCATATCATTCATATAGCATCATCATTATTTTTACCTTTTCCAAGTTAATTTACTTTTTAGAACCAAATCATACTCACCTCTGTTTCAATGTTTCTTTTGAATTACCCAGTTACTGGTGTCCATTTTAGACATATGGTTTATATTTCCACTTTTAAAACATAAACAGTTTTTCCTTGTTGAGACCCTTGAAATTAGGCTTTGATGTTGAAAAAAGCCTTATATGCTAAATTTTCTATTGAGTTCAAATTTGATTGAGACAAAATATTGAAAATCTGCAAGTTGGCTGAATGTCCTTCTCCCCGTTCAATTCAATTTTATACTTAGCTTTTTCTGAATATGAAACTTTTGACCTCAGACCTAGTTCTTTTCATTGTCAATATAAAATATTATAGGACATATAGTCTTTTATTTTGGTTGCTATAAATCTTGTACAATTTTAATGGTAGCTCCAGCATATTTGAAAACAATGTTTCTGTTTCTCATGAATTTTTTTGATCTGGAAATTTCAAAATTTAGAAATAATGTCCCTATGTGTTTTTCCTTGTAGGAACTCTTTGAAGTACTGATTAGTGGATTTTTTTCCTATTTCTACTTTTTCCTTATGTTCTATCACTTCAGTACAATTTTCTTTGATTGTTTCTTGTAGTATTTTGTCATGGTTCTTTTTATGGTCACAGCTTTTAGGTATTCTAAATACTTATATATTTTCTCTTCTTCATCTGTTCTCCAGGTCTGTTGTTTTTCTTAAAAGTTGTTTCATATTCTATTTTATTTCTTCATTCTTTATATTTTGTCACATTATTTCTTGAGCTCTTATAAAGTCATAGGATTTCCCTTGTCCAACCCTAAAGTTGAAAGAATTTTCTTCTTAAAGTTCTGAATCTCCTTTTCCAGTTGGGTGATTAAAAAAAATAATCTTAAAAATACAAATATAAACAGAAGATATATACAAACATAAAATAAAATACAGGTTTAGAATTTATTAAGTTAAAAAAGACATAGGAATCATAATTTCAGACAAAGCTAAAGTAGATTAAACAAAAGGAAAGCTCCAATAATAAATATTGTTTTAGATTAATTAAGATAAGTAGATAGTATAAGGTTGGAATATTTCTGGGATACATATCTTCTGTTTCTTATACCTTCAAACTCCCCTGCTTTACTTCTACTCACTAACTGATTACCCACTTAACCTATCCCCACACTCTGCAACTCAACCATGATGCCTACTCTATTCCCCCCTCCTACCCCCAGACTGTAGGTTTTTCTCATAGGATTTCTTTCAGGTGGTGATGGGTAGATTATTTCTTTTTGTAATTTCTCCTCCTCTAACAATTCAGGATACTTTTCTTTAATTATTTCTTGCATTATTGTATTAAGATTCACTTTTTGATCTAAATCTCCATACAAATAAGGAGTTGATGGATTTAGAAAAATGTGGAAAGATTTGGATTTATGAAAGCAGATTATTTTCAGAGAAACAAAGGACAAATAAGAATAGTATGCATTTACATAGATGACTATGAATGTCTATGTGCATATATGTGTAATGTGTGTGTGTGTGTGTGTGTGTGTACAAACACATATATTCATACTTACTTGTAGCCTTCTTGGGAAAAGAGAAGAAGGGGGAAAAGAATAAAATGAAAATTGCCTAGGGAGGAACAAGAAAAAATGCATAAAGAAGCAAAGAAAAGATGAACAGCACTGAACACGTGTTATATTTGTTTTATAGGCTTTCTTGAAATGGACATTTGTTACTCTATATTTTGACTTTTCTCATGTTTTATTGTACACATGGCAATGCTTTTCTCACCTCTTTTTATTTATGTTTTAAATAAATGGAGAAGAAAAATATGACTAATAGGGCAATATGTGACTACACATGTATCACCTATATCAAATTGCTTGCCTTCTCAGTGAGGTGGATTGAGAGGGAGGGAGAGAATTTAGAACTCAATTAAAAAATGAATATTGATAATTTTTACATATAATTGGGGAATAATTTTATATATACATATATATGCATGTATCTGTATATCTATATCTATATATGTATCTATGTATCTATCTACTTATCTATCTTTGTTGAACTGACTTGGGTATTTTCCATTTGGGTATATCTGATAAAACTGATGTATGAATGTTGTATTATAAATGAGGGGAAAGTTTCAAAGAAACATGGAGACAATTTTCTGAAAGTATACAGTGATCAGAACAATTTATACTGTAATATCAGTAATATAAAAATAAGATGTTTTGAAGGACTTCTGATCTCTAACAAATGATCAAATATGATACCAGAGGACTGATAAAGAAAAATACTATACACTTCATGGCTGAAATATGAAGGATATAAAGAATAAAAAATAGTTATTTTGGAACTGTTCTAGTTCACATCTTCTAATGGGTATAAAAATCATTCTAAAAGTATCATGGGGATAGGTAAGATTTTGTAGTTAAATGAATGGTGGTGGGTAAAGTCCATAGATTGGACTGTGAACTCCTTGAGGGCAATGATTATTATTATTATTATTATTATTATTATTATTTTGCTTTTACTTCCATTCCTGTGTTGGTATGTGGCAGGTATTTAATGAAAGATTATTGACTAATCAATGGGCATTTTAAAAGGAACAATTTAAAAGGAAACAAATCAGTAATTTGTTTCCATCTTGAGGTGATCATTTCACGTTGGTAAAGCATCTCTAATTTGTTTTTCAGGACCAATAATTATGCTAATATCTTTCCCATTTTTCCAACTAAAGAAGTTTTGTTCAAGGTGGTAAAATTGCTTGTAGCATCTTTTCCCACCATTTATCCTTTATTCTAATTTGGTATTGATTTTGACCTTTAATCTAAACAGCTCAGAATGTAATCACATTTTATTTAACTGATTTAGAAGTAATTCTCACATCAATTCTATGCATTTCTCACTTGGTAAAACATCATCATTTTTTATTTTTTATGCCATTCAGTACTTTCTGCCCCACATTATATTAAATAATATGTAGACAGTTAAGTAGACAGATAAATAGAATAAATGATTTAGTTTCATTTATTCATTGAGCTAGACTCATATTTTCTTTTTTTTTATTATGATAACTTTTTATTGACAGAACCCATGCCAGGGTAATTTTTTACAACATTATCCCTTGCCCTCACTTCTGTTCCGATTTTTCCCCTCTCCCTCCACCCCCTCCCCTAGATGGCAAGCAGTCCTATATATGTTAAATATTTTGCAGTATATCCTAGATACAATATATGTGTGTAGAACCAAACAGTTCTCTTGTTGCACAGGGAGAATTGGATTCAGAAGGTAAAAATAACCTGGGAAGAAAAATAAAAATGCAAACAGTTTACATTCATTTCCCAGTGTTCTTTCTTTGGGTGTAGCTGCTTCTGTCCATCATTGATCAGTTGAAACTGAGTTAGATCTTCTCTTTGTCAAAGAAATCCACTTCCATCAGAATACATCCTCATACAGTATCATTGTTGAAGTATATAATAATCTCCTGGTTCTGCTCGTTTCACTTAGCATCAGTTCATGTAAGTCTCTCCAAGCCTCTCTGTATTTGTCCTGCTGTAGACTCATATCTTCCATCATATTTTATTGCTTTTTCATATACATATACTTTTTCAATAAAGTTACTGAGTAGAATGGTATATGGTGTCTTTTGAAAGATCTTGTGAATAAATCCTCTTCAGGATTTATTCTATTTTTTAAATCTTCTACAGGACTACACTTAGTGTCCTATTATTATTAGATATTATTTAGGGGACTTTATATAAATAATTTATTGAAATGTGTTACAAAATCCATTGGCTCATATGATGAAAACTAAATTATCGATGAATATTTAGTGTAATGGAAAGGGAAGAGCTATTCACATATTTGTTTATTGTTCAATCAGTACACACCAAGATTCTTCATAGTGTCCAAGCACTATGTCTTTATGTTAAGGTCCCAGAACTATGTTTTTGTAGTCTTCATTGTTAATTGTGCCATTCCTGCTTAATTTATATCTCTTATATTAAGAAAAAGGTAACAATACTGTTATTACTTAATATCTTTTTCATAGAAAGGTTATGATTTAAAATACTAATGGCTATCTAAAGTTAGATTACTATTGACCACATAACCATTTGAGTTACAATTTCATGTAGTATATGAAATCACTTATTGTTGTCATTATCATTTGTCTTTCCTTTTTGAAAAGAACCAATGTCATCAGGAATGTGGTACTTTGACATACAAATGAATTGAATTTAAGTGAGACAGTGCTATGCAAAGGCACGAGCCTCACTCTGTTCTCCAGAATCATTTGGGTTCAATGACAAAACATAAATCAGAATGACTAGTAATAACTCAGACTGAAATGAAGACCTTGGCCTCCTTGGAACCTAAGGTTGGGTAAGAAATGAAGCAAAAGATGACCTTTTATTACTTATTCAAAATAAATTCAATTTGGGAGGGGAAGACCCTAGAAATTTCTGGCCAGAACAGAAACACTTGCTATTTATTCTCTGAGCCATCAAAATATAAACAATGACCAACAAACTTTGCACTGGTATTTGTTATTGGCCAATCAGTGAGAGTCAGAATGATTTGTGTTTAATGTCGATGATTGTTAAACAGTGGATCTCCTACTCATCCTTTTAGTCTTATGTTACACTAATCAGTAGATACTCTAGGAAAATAGACAGTTTCCTTCATTCCTATCCAGTTAGCAGTTCCTCAGTATTTCAGAGCATTTTCAATACCATTCAATAGCTGACACTCAGAAGTTAGAACATACTAAACTGCCTGCTATCACTTCTCAATATTACATATTCCAAGAAAATCTAAAAATGCTCTTTTTACAATAGGGTATGGCAAAGAATAAAATAGTGCATAAACACTATACTATAGGTCAGAATTCTCTGTGGTGCTTTCAAATAAAAATGAAAGTTCAAAAAGTTTTTGAAAATGAAATTCATGAGAGGCAGATCCAAGACGTTAAAGTCAAGGGCTCGTCTGAGCTCTCCCAGACATTTATCCAAATATTTTAAAATAATGACTCTAAACAAATTCAAGAGTGTAGAACCCACAAAATGATGGAATGAAAAACAATTTTCCAGTCCAAGGAAAAAATAGGTGAGCAGGAAAGGTCTTTTGCACTAGGATAATAGTGGAACAAAGTCCAGCATAAATCATATCTGTGCAGACTGGGTCAGAGCAAATCAAAAACAAGAGTCAAGGTTGCCGAATCTTCAGTTGCAGGAGTAGTTTTCAGACTTCTCAATCAATAAACACCAAAGACAATTTAAAAGGTCAGTAGGAAAGGTCTATCACACTTGGGAGAGAATAAATAAAAATCTACCACAGGCTGTCAGCCACATAACTCTGGCCCCAACAAACCAGGAACAGATCCTAGGAACTATTGAATTAGCAGTGGCAGTAGCTGCCTTCAGAACTATCAGTCCACAATGTTAAGGGGAGTTGAAGAACTGGACAGAAGGAAATTAGAGGGGTCTCTTAGCTAATACTGATATAGGACTCTGTTGTTTTGCCTATACATGGACCTGGGTTCCACTCATTATCCATTTTTGTCTGAAAATTTTATGTGATGTTAGGAATATAGGTATACATAATACATATATAAAATCTAATACATAATATAATATATATAGCATATATAACATATAAATATTACATGCAATATGTAATAGTTATGCAAATCAAATATTTAAAAATAATAAATCATAATTTTGTGATCCCTACATTTATTTATGAAACCCCATATGGGGTCTAAAACCACAGTTTAAGAACCTTGAAACTAGATGAAAAGACCATGACTAAAAACAAAATTTGAATTTCAAATATAAAACTCAAGAGAAGTACAAGAAGTTAGACAAGAAGAAAAATCATAAGGGTTGTAATATTGTTAAGCTGTCTATATTCCTACATGGAAAGTTGATACTTATAATTGCTAAGAACTTTCTCATTGTTAGGTATATACATAGACAGAGGGCACAGGTGTGAGGTGAATATGCAGGGATGATACCTATAAAATCAAATTAAAGGGTAAGAAAAGGGAATGCACTGTAAAAATGGAAGAGGTAGAATGGGGATAAATTATATGACATAAAAGAGGCAAGAAAAAATTTTTATGCTGAAGATAAAATAGAGAGAAGTCAGGGGAGCAAGTAAACTTCTCAGAACTGGTTCAAAGAAGGAATAACACACACTGAATTGGGATAAAACTAATATTGACAAATTCATATTAAAACTGTATTACTTCTTTGCATTTTAGTTTATGAAACTTGAGAAACACATAAAAAGTATCAAATTAAAATATTTTAGTCTGTATGTATACAAGCTTTACAACTTCAATATATTATTATGTGACTGCAATATATTATTAGGTAAGAATAGGCTCTGTGTTATATGATATAATTAGTTAGCACATATGCACACTTTAAGAGAGATCATCAGTCCATTCCTTAGAAGAAAAAATTGAGATTTGTTTATTAAAGGTTCATTCATAATATTAATGATTATAGCATATTTACAAACAAATTTGAAGAAATCATGAGTTATTTAGTGAATTATTTAGAATTCAGATGAAGTGCTCAGAACTTTCAGGCAGCCAAGGAGGAACATAAGAGAAGTTCTAAGAAGTGAATATAGTACTTCAAAAGGAGATAAATGTGCAGAACAGAGCTTTTGTTACTAAAATCAGTATTTAAAATTTAATTTTATTAAACTATAATTATGATTTATTTTCCTGTCACAAAGCTGATATGTGTAAGAGATATCAAAAGAAAATCCATAAACTCAGTAATGATATTTAATTCCTTACTTTAGTTCAGAAAATCAGAACATTACTATATAAATTGTTCAAAATACAAATTCTTAACTTTAACATCAAAATTATAATGCATTTTTCTCAAAAAGTAATATGATACTGCAATAAGATTCTTGCCCATGAATTATTGTTGTGTACTTTAGTGCACAATAATTATTACCCAAAACAGTATATTCAATTGTGATTATATATTATGCTTTCAAGTAATTTATTAAAGTTAACTATGTTTAATTTGTTTAATAAATTATGTTTAATTTATTAAAGTTAACTCTATAAGCATTGAAGTGATCTTTTGAAAATTCAGAGCAAGTAGAACTTCTACTGTGGAACACATTGGATGGAATGTTTTCTGAGACTCTTCACCAAACACAGATTGAGAATAGTTTTCAATTGCTACAATCTTGAAACATTATTTTAATAATGATCACTTATTTTGTTTTCTTAATCATTATTACAAATTTTATTAAACATTCATTTGAAAAGTTTTGAATTTCAAACACTCTCCCTCTCTGTAGCTTCTTTCTCACTTATTGAAGAGATAAAGCAATATAACATATAACAAGCACACAGAGCCATACAAAATATACTTACATATTAGAAAATTTGCAAAAAACGCTCAAAAAACTAAAAACTAAATATATCCCAAAAAAACAAAACACAAGAAAAATGAAGAAGCTAAAAAAATATGCTTTAATCTTCACCCAAAACCCAATAGTTCTCTCTCTGGATATGGATGGCAATTTCCTTCATGAGCCTTTTAGAATTATTTTCTAAATTGAACTGACTTGCTTCAAAATTATTTTTACTATTACTATTACTAACTGCATTCCCTCCTCCCATTTTATTTTCTTCCTCCTTTTACTGGCCCTCCTCAAAAGGGTTTTGATCTGACTACTCCCTCCCTTAATATGCCCTCTCTTTTGTCACTATCCTCCATTCCCATATCCCATTTTCTTCCTATTTTCTTGAAGCTTAATATACATTTCTAAGCCCATATTAAATGTGTGTTATTTCATTTTAAGCCACTTCTTTTGAGATTAAAGTTGACTCACTCACTCTCTTTTCTCCTTTTCCCCCTGTACTGTATAATTATTTTCTTGCCTCTTTCTCATGGAAGATAATTTGTACCATTCCACTTTGTCCTTTTCCTTTCTCCCATTACATTCCTCTCTCCCTTCTTAATTTCAATACTTTCCAAGATATTATTCTTTTATATTCAACTCACATCTTTGCTCTCTATCTATACAGATTTCTCAAACTGCCATAATAATGAGAATGCTATTATAAGTTACAAATATCATCCTCCCATGTAGTAATTTAAACAGATAAATCTTAAGTCCCTTATGATATCACTTTCTTATTATCTCCTTTTGCTTCTCCAAAGTCCTGTATTTAAAAATCAGTTTTTCCATTCAGTTTTTTATTACAAATGCTTGAAAATTATCTATTTTGTTAAATGACAGAAAAAAGTTGTTTTTTGGAGGGTGAGGCAATGGAGGTGGAGGGTGAGCTGTCTGAAGCTTCTACATTAAAGACCCGGAGGGCTTGTAATAATTGAAAAGGTACTCTAAATCATTATTTATCAGAGAAATGCAAATTAAAACAACTCTGAGACATGACTACACACCTCTCATATTGGCTAAGATGGCAGGAAAAGATAATGACGAATGTTGGAAGAGATGTGGGAAGACTGGGACACTGATACATTGTTGATGGAGCAATTTGGAACTATGCCCAAAGAGTTATCAAACTGTGCATACTCTTTGATCCAGCAGTGTTTCTGCTGGATTTATATCCCAAAGAGATCTTAAAAGAGGGAAAGGTACTCACATTTGAAAAAATGTTTGTGGCAGCCCTTTTTGTAGTGGCAAGAAAATGGAAAGTGAGGGCATACACATCAGTTAGAGAATGGCTGAATAAGTTATGACATATGCATGTTATGGAATATTATTGTCCTATAAGAAACTATCAGCAGGATGATTTTAGAGAGACCTAGAGAGACTTACATGAACTGCTGTTAAGTGAAATTAGCAGAACCAGGAGATCATTGTACGTGGCAACAAAATTATATGATGATCAATTCTGATAGACATGGCTCTTTCCAACAATGAGATGATTTGGACCAGTTTCAATGATTTTGTGATGAAGAGAGCCCTCTATACCCAGAGAGAGGACTATGGAAACTGAGGTTGGATCACAGCATAATATTTTCACTCTTTTTTGTTGTGGTTTGCTTGAATTTTATTTTCTTTTTCTTTCTTTTTTTTTTTTTTTTTCTTTTTGGTCTGATTTTTCTCTTGTAGCAAGATAATTGTATAAATATGTATGCCTATATTGAATTTAACATATATTAGATTACATGCCATCTAGGGGAGGGGCTGGGGCCAAGGAGGGAAATTGGAACACAAAGTTTTTCAAGGGTCAATTTGAAAAATTATTCTTGTATATGCTTTGAAAATAAAAAAAAAAAATTCAATAAAAAAAACAAAGAAACCCTTTTTATTTCTTCCATAGCTCAAGCCTAATTCTGGGTTTTCCCTGATGTTCCCAAGACAAGAAGTCCAGAAACCTACAGTACTACTGCTGATTCAGAGGGCCCGCCTTGCTGACATCGAGGTCTGGGTCTACGTCTGGGTCTGAGTTTGGGTCGGGGGCTTGAGCTGGGGATGCTGCAGAAGACAGAGCTGCTCTGGTGCAGCCTGTACTGGGATTGCACCCTGGGCTCCCACTCTAGTTTCATAGGCCTTTTCTTCTGATATTCCAAGTCTTCTTTGGTGTTTCTGAGCAGAGAGGTCTGGAAGCCCCAGTACTTCAGTAGATTCAGAGTTTGGACTAGGGCTTTGGCTTTGTGCAGTTCTGGAAGTGCATGTTGGATGACGACTCTGTTATCACAGACCTTTTTTGCTGACCTTCCAAGCTGCCTTCAGCTGGAATGTCTAGAGTCATTATTTAAAGCAATTTGAAGTGATTTTGGGGAGAAGTTGGATGATTTCCTACTTTTACTCCACCATCTTGGCTTCACCTCCCATGGGATTGCTTTGAAGATCAAATAAATTAATTAAGTGTGAAGAAGTGTTAGCCAGTGATATTTTTATCCCTTGTGACATCTAATGTAAAGTCCTAAACATTTCAAGCATATAATAACTATTTGCTCAATTGAATAGAGACTGTTGAAGTGAAATTAAGTGGAGAAGCAGAGAGATGGTGCTACATAGAACTTATTAAAAAAGTGGCAATCCAACCTACTTACTCAGGTCTCAAACTCTTAAACTTTGAAATCCTACTTGCTTACCCCTCTTCCGAATTTCCCTCATGATTATTTACTGCTAGGTCACTCTAGACTTGGAATTAGAGAAATGAGTTCAAATACAGTCTCAATAGCTATGTAATCTTGTGCAAATCATGTAAACTCTGTCTATTTACATTTTCTCATCTAAATGACAAGGATAATAATAGCACCTTATTCCCATAGTTGTTGTTGCATAGTTTCATGTAATACAAAATTCAATTTGTAAAACCCTTTGCAATAGATAATGATTATCTTTCTATCAATCAATCAATCTATCTATCTAACTATATGTCATCTATTTTTCTATCTAACTAGCTATCTGCCAAGTATAAAGATGGGGGTGAAAATGATGATGGTAATATTGATAAGGGTTTTCTTACTTTTTCTTTCACGATCAGAATCATCCCAGTTATTTTTGCTTTTGGGATTTGTTGAGTCAGATACAGAGTGTGATAAATGACTCAAAAGAATTCACTAAAATAATCTCTTGGCAAGTTTCTGTTCTACTTAAGTGGCTGGAACATTAGATTGAAACAAAAATTTGCATATTTTTCTTAATTTAATGAAGAAATTAATTTTCTTCTTCCACAGATTATTGTGTATACTGAAATTGCATTTCTCAAGAGAAAAGCAAATGGAAAATTGATATTCTAAAGGAAGTTCTGAGAATTTCGGTCTTTTGAAAGCCACTTTTGATTTTCTAAGCTTTTTTTTTCTGTTCATATAATCCATTTATTCCAAACAGTAACCCTGTAGATACTTTATTGTGCTTGTTATCAATTATTTCCAGCACTATTTTTTGTATTTTAATTGTAACCCAATAACAGAGACAAGTACGATCTACAAATATGGAATTTTTAATGTCCTTAATAATATTAATACATGACTATGACTCACAATTATGCCATTTATGCCAAAACACTTGAGATCCTCTTTAGCTTAATCCTTTGTAATAATAATTACTTAAATCCATGTTTTATGTCTAGGAGAAAATGCTTTCACATATTGCCTGACTTACCCCTTCTTGTTAATAACTCCCTGAGGTGGGTGAGTAATAATACCTTCATTCTACAGTCTGATTATATGGGTCAGGGATCAGAGAATGAGGGACTAGAGTAACTCTACTTTGAGTCTAGAGTAAGTGGAAACAGAAGATAGATAATGAAGTTATAAAATTACTTTTTTCAAAAGAGGCACAAAAATGAAATTGAAAAAAATTAACAACTAAGAATAGCTAAAAGGGAGAAACTGGAAAAGGGAATCAATTTGATAAACTGAGAGGAAAAAAAAAGGAGGAGAAGTAGAAATATATGGTTAGATAAGAAGAGAGAGGAACTAATAAATAAAACCCTAAAGGGAAATGTTTAACAAATGATCAGAGGGAATAGGGGTGAAGGGAATAAAGTCAATGGGAATAGGGCCACTTTAAAAAAAGGATTAAAGTAATTAAAGCAACTTAATACTGTATTTCTAGCAGAAAGGGGGAAAATTATAACTTAAATAAAACCAATTTTAGAGATAGATGGAGGAAAACATAAACCTAATGGTTATAACATTAAATGTAAATGTATTAAATAATCCTATGTGTATATATATATATATATATATATATATATATATATATGTAACAGATTGAATAAGAAAAAAAAACAACCCTACAATTTGTTATTGCAAGAAACACATTAAAATTTAAGACATACAAAACTGATGGGATGGAAAAATTGTTATATGCCAAGTGAATTCAAAAAAGCAAAAATTGCCATCATGCTATCAATCAAAGTAAAAATGAATATAAAAAATTAAAAAGAAACAAAGAAACTATATTATGTCAAAAGAAACCAGAGACAACTAACCAATGTCATTACCTATATTTTCTCTTTTTTTCTAGACCATCATTTTCTAACCAACACAATCATTTGGTCTCTCCTTTTTCTTGGTATTCTTTATGTAATATAATCTTCCAAGATATCCATTCAAGTCTTTGTTTTTCTCAGAATAATGCTTTATTAAATAACAAAGAAAAGGGAAGAAATACATATTCATTAAGTGCCTGCTACATGCCACAAGCTCTCTTAAAGCAGTTAAAAATTATTTCATTTGATCTTTAATATCACCATTTTACAAATGAGAAAACTGAAGCAAAAATAGGTTAAATAACTTGTCCAGGGCCAAACAGTTTGTAAATATATGAGGCTAAACTCATGTCTACCTGACTCCAGTCCAGCATTCTTTTTTCTGTGCCACTTAAGTGGGTTGTTTTCTTTGTAATAAAATATAGCACAGAAACTAACTTACTTGAAAAATGCCAGTAAAAAGATGCTCTACTATATTTATTGTCAAATTTATGTCACCAGAGAAAAGACTTCAAGTCCCTTCCTACTCTGTTCTTCTGAGTTAATACTTCTGGACATTCTTACCAATCTTCCAGTTTGCATCAACAATGGACTATTATGATGGGATTGGATTATAACACATTAGACTACAATAGCATATACATCAACAGTGGCTAAGGAACCATGAAGGTAAATATATCTAAATATAAATATATTTCCTTATATGCTGAATATGCCTATAATAGAATAAGATGAGGGAGAGATCATTATAAGCTACTCTTTGTAAAAAATATTTCTAAGAGGAGGGTAAAATGTATTTGGGTGTTGGAGGATGGGAGGCACAGAGGGTGGGGGAAGCATTGCAGGCAAAAGCACTAACATCATCAACTATAGGGAGACAGAAGAGTTGGAATAACAATCCCTATCTGGCATTTTGGAAGACTTATGAGGCTCTTGGGAGCCATAAGTCAGGGATTTGTTTTAAATCAGGAGAGATAACAACTCAACTTTTAATAGTTTCTTGAGGTTTTGACTGAACAGAAAGTTCTAAATTTAATTAAATGAATATTCAAAAACCTGATAAAGCACCAGGAGAGATATCAGACTAATTTTGGGATTAAGTAATCTATGAGACAAATGTATTTTTGACTGTTAAAAATGTTGATCTTCCCTATTATCTGCATTCACTAGCAAATCCTTTCTATCCTTATTTTTCTTGGCCTCAGAGGGTAAAACTGACAGAAATGGGTGGAAGTTTCAGAGAGGTTGAGATATTTCAAGAAAAATTTACTAATGATTAGACCTATTCAAAAGTGCAATCATCTCATCCAGTAGGAAGTGAATTCTCTATCATTACACATCTAAAAATTGAAGAACAACTAGATTTTGTAAACGTTTAAGAAATGAAGAATAGACAAGGTGACTTTTGAGGTTCCTTTCAGCTCTGAAACTGATACAAGGAAAATCATTTCCTGCACTATGGTGTTAGACATTGAGTAATTTTTTAAGTGCTAGAATATTTTACTTCAAGTTTTCATGGCTAGTTGTTGAAAGTAGACTAGTTGTGTAGAGAGGTTTGAAATACTTTGGGATAGAAGGTGATAAAATTTTTAAAGTTGTATTTAATGAGAGAGATAGACAGGGAGACAGAGACAGACAGATACAGAGACAGGTAGATAGCAGAGAGAAATAGAGACAGATACAGACAAATAGAAAAAATACAAAAACATAAATCTATGATTACTTCACAGTTTTTAAAAGAATTGTTTTAAAATTCACATATTTTGTTCAAAGTTATCATATTTATTTCAATCTGTCCTTCCATATTTTTTCTCTGTACATTTTAAAATTGTTTCAGTAATTTCCCTATTCGGTAATTATCACTATCTTTCTTTGCCTGATGTCTAACAACTTCTTTCCAAATAAAAAGTAAAATATAATCCTTGTAACAAGTAAGCATAGATAAGCATAAGAAATTCCCAGTATTCCCATTCTATAAATATATGTTTCATTCTATTCCTTTAAACTATGCTTCCTCAACCTTCTAACTTCCAAACCACAATGGAAGGCAAACAGCATGCTTTATCATTGGTACTCTGTATCTCATTGTATGATCACTGATCATTGCATTATTCAGAGTTTTTAAGTTTTTGAAAGTTGTGCTTTTTTATTCTGGTCTTATAGAAGAAATAATTCTTATAGTTCTGTTCACTTTACTCTAAATCAAGTTATACAAAAGTATACAGGGTTTTCTGAAATTTTTAGTTATTTATTATGATGAAATAACATTCTGTTACATTCACCTATCATCAATTGTTTACTCATTTACCAATTGATGATCATTCCACTGATCCAGGATATTAATGATGTGAATTTCGCAATTTAATAGCTCTTGTAAAATATGTGACCATGTTTGAAAAGTAAACCATTTTCTTCTTAGTGTATGATAATAATATAG
The DNA here is from genome assembly GCF_902635505.1 of Sarcophilus harrisii. Taxonomy (NCBI): domain Eukaryota; kingdom Metazoa; phylum Chordata; class Mammalia; order Dasyuromorphia; family Dasyuridae; genus Sarcophilus; species Sarcophilus harrisii. The sequence goes on along the minus strand of NC_045428.1, from coordinate 508,926,421 downwards.
TCATGATGTGTGACATAATATATTAGTAATACACAAAAGATGTACTATTTATTTGCTATGAACATAGCAAATAAATGAAATTTTAAGCTTTCAAATTCTAAGCAATAAGCAACTATGAAGACATGAAAAAAAACCTATTATAATATAGAGCATTTAGGGAATGAGGGATCTGTTCAGTTTCCCAGATTAACAAAAATCACTGAATTTGATTTGGAAGAAACCTTAGAGGTTATCTACTAGTCCAACTTGTAAATTAACATGCATTTCTTTTATATGCTTCTTGTTGCCTTTGATTATAAAGTATCCAAATTCAAAGTAAAAAAAAAAATACATGTAGAAATGGAAAGGATTATAATACATATTATATATCTCAATATAAGTAATTTTAAAATATTAAATAATAGATTTTCCCCAAAGTACAAATTTTTATAAATTAAAAATATTCATAACAATTATAATTTGAATCTTTTAATATCAAATTGCAATTTAGTTAAATTGTATTTTATTATCCCAATTTTAAAAATTTAATCTTCCATCCTTACATATAAATATATAGCAGTTTCCAAACTGAAAACTTGTGGCACAGCTGTAACTGGAACTGGAATAAAGTAGACAACTTAAGTGATGGAATTATAGAAATACAAAACAATAACAATAACAACAACAAAACCTAATGTAGAAAATAAAATCCAATGTATTCATTACTGGGATTCAAAAAGTGTTATTGATGAAGAGGAATACTTCAGTATTTGCTTTATGCCAAAGCTTTCACTGAAGATATGCTGAGAGTTAATTTATTAAAATGTCTTAAAATTATACATGTATATATGTATATGTACACATATGAATATATGCATATATGTTTATATACATAATATTTTAATAAGACATTGAATCTTTTTCCAAGAGGGGAAATATGCTTTAATAAACTTGAACTGACATATAAGATCATGTGTATAACATTGGAAAATTATTTGTGTCATGTATGATTTCTTATTAAATTACTAAGTGTAAAAATGTTATGTGATAGGAGAAACATTGATGTAGCAGAAATCATGCTCACTAAAATAAGCAAAACAGTTTTAAATCATCCTTCTTGCAGATACTACAGTGAGAATTGTCCATATATGTGTAAGTCATTGTTTTTAATAAACTAAGAAATTAAAATCTTCATATGATACATTTGAATGAAGCAACAATTGTATCAGTGTTTAGTTGATAATATATGTAGGTCATTTTGTTAAAACTTAGGGAAGAATTGTTAGTTTGAAATGATGTTGATGATTGCCATTGTCAAATGAAAAAAAATCTTTTAAAATAATTGCTTTGGAAGGTTGAGCAAATATTGTAGGATCTGAGTCTGGAAGAATTTCTTTATATGATGCAATTGTGAAAAAAAAATATGCTATTGTTGGCTCCCAAGTGAATCTTCTAACTGTCTCCCTTGGGATTCCACATGTATATTGCTGTAGTGATCTAGCATACTGAAAAGCTAAATAACTGGGAGTTAGCTGTGGTGCCTAGGTAGTTCTTGCTGCTCTTGCATTCTGATTTTTAACTATGGAGTATGGGGAAGAATGTCCCTTATATAGCAGTCTTCCTAGTTCCATCTGCACATATGAATACAAATCTTGATCATATGCATTTCCTTCAGATATGATGAATGAGGAACTGCCGCTTCTATCCACCATACACCAGTATCCCTCAAGAAAATGAGAAGTCTATACAGCTCATAGCTATTATAATTTTAGCAGCAGCAGAGATTTCTCTCTTGGAATGTGAGGAAATGACACAGCTGCTTCCCATTACTGATAGTAATTTAACTAATACCACAGAGAACAATGAGTTTGGTTGCAGTGCAATCTCTTAGAATGACAGAATTCTTCATCATGGATTAATGGGATTGTGGGCCTACGGATATATCTGGACTCAGAGGGCCTGGGTTAGTTTGCATAGTACTTTCCTTGTTATCTCATTTGATCCTAATAACAACCCTGTGAGGTAATTGATATTTTTCTCTCCATTGTACAGACTGTGCAACTTGTGAAGTGACTTGGTCAAGATCACACAGTTACTGCTTGAAATAGTATTCCTGATTCCAAGTTCAGGAATCTAACCTTTATATAACCTAACTGTCTCACAGGATATGAATTTGAATAATGGCTGTGCTACTTATTGTCTATGTCATTATTAATCTCTTTGAGACTTAATATTCTGATCTGTGAAATAGGGATACTATATTGGGCAATCTCTATAGTCCCTTTCCAGTACAAAATCATAGTATGTTTTTGTAATGGGCTGAAGCTTGAGTTGATGCACTGAGGTCCCAAGCACGTGAGGCTAAATAGTAATTGTACCATACTGTATTAATATATATATACTTGGAGAAAGAATGGCCCTCGCCCACTCTTTGTGCAAGTCCTGATGTGTTGTATAGGAAATAGCGATTTTGGTAGGTGGAGGCAGAGGGGCGGAGAGAGGAGCAAAGAGAGAAGGCTGACTGGCTTCTGGTCTGGCTGGCTTCTGGTCTGGCTGGCTTCTTGACTGAGCTGAACACATTGTGATCATGAACCCCCCTTCACCTCTGATCCCCCTTCACCTCCGATCCTTCTTCACCTCTACTGAGAATAAAGATTGAAGATTTTCCCTTAACCTGAATTCCTGACTCCGGCTGATTTTAAAATACACGGTCATCACATGTTTTTCCTTTCATCTTGCTATTTTCAGAGGTATAACTTGGGGGGAAAGTTCAGCAGTAGTATTTAAAGCTGTTTTGAAGTATTTAATGCTGTTTTGTGGAATCCAGTTCAGCAGATTTGGTCAAAAAATGTATTTCCAAATGGTGTTCATTGTAATGACACACTCATTATGTTGACATCACCAGAGAAAGGTGATTTAAACTAACAAAACTGACTCGTGTAGGGAAAGCTTACTTAGGTGTGTTTTTTAGATAGACATTATGACAAGCATTTGGTATTTATTCAATTTATCATTTAAGATTATTCATATAATAGTACTAGTTGATTAGGCCAATTTGTTAACATAAAAAATCAAATTGTATAATTATCATTGAATACTGGCCAAATCTATGAAATTTTTTCACTTTTCAACTTGTCTACATTTGATGTCATCTGCATTTAGACTTTATCCATAGACCTTCTTGAAGCCATATAAATGTGCAACTGAGATTTGGTTGGGGTTGCTGCATGATTTGTTGGGGGAGCTTATGAAACCATAGACATTTCAAAGGACACACACACAGAGTTGTATGCTAGTGAACAGTATATCAATTTTAGGCTCTAAAAGGTTTCTGGAGCATGATAAATCTCTTCAGAGGCAGTTTGATTGTCAGAGTAAATCGCTTCTTCCTGATGAAAGAGAAAACTTATAAACAGAGTTCCAAACCAGGTCCTTTCCTATATGACGACTCTATAATTCAAAGTTATGGTTCTTGTGTTTTCATTATGGTATTTTTTTGGAAAAATCAAACAAAAATGAGCTGATATAATACAGTTATTACTACTCCTCCACTGTAAAGCTCAGGACAGTGACAGATATTTCTCCGATACTTTGTTATGAAGATATTGAATATTGAATATACATTATGTTAATGTTATCTAAGCTTCAGATTCCATATTATATCCAACCTCAAGTCTCACAACATTGCACTAAACAATCTAAAAGTTTTGATCATTATATTATCATGGAATCATAAACATAGTAGTCATTTGGGCAATGGACTAAAGGAAATGCACCATACTTCCCAATAAGTATTTGACTTGTGACACCTGGTAGGCCTGTCATTAAAGGAAATCAGCAAGTCAACATACATTTATTAGACATCAACTATATGGCAAGCACTGTGCTAAGTACTGAGAATACAAAGAAAGGCAAGACATAGCTTTTGTCCTTTAGATACTTACAGTCTACTAGAGGAAAAGATATGCAAACAAATTAATACATATTTTATGTGTGTATATCTATCTATCTATCTATCTAAATAGATAGATAGATAGATATAGGTAGATAGAGATATCACTCTCATTACATATCTATCTATATATACACACACATGCACACACACACATATTCTGAAGTAATCAACAGAAGGAAAGATGGATGCTAGTGCTTTGAGAGAGATTGAAAAAAGCTTTTAAAAATATTAGTGTCTTATTTTTCCCAATACATACAAAAATAGCTTTCAATATTCATCTTTGCAAAACCTTGTGATTCAAATTTGAGAAAGGCTTCTTGAAGAATATAACACTTTTCTGAGATTTGTAGGAAGCTAATGAAGCTAAAATTGGAGATGAGGAGGAAGATTCTTCCAGGTACAGCAAGGGAAAATGTCCAAAGTCAGAAGATGGAAGGTCTAGTTTGAGGAACAGCAAAGAGACCAGTGTTACTACATCATAGAATACATAGCAGAATAAAAAGTATAAGAAAACTAAGAAGGTAGAAAGGGGTCAGGTTTATGAAGGGCTTTAAAAGTCAAACAGAAGATTTCATATTTGACTTTAGAGATAACAATAACTGGAGATGATTGAATAGAGGATGGCATGGATATGCCTATGTTTTAGGAAGATTATTGTAGGAAGATCTAGGTAGAAGATAGATTAGAGTGGGATCAATGTTTGATGAAGGGACAATAAGACATAGTTTATGTTTATTGTATAAATGCAGTTTATTATTGTTGTTATTTTTTAAAAATAATACATATTTATTTTCAAAATATATGCAAATAGCTTTCAATAATCATCCTTGTAAAACCTTGTATTCCAAATTTTTCTCCCCTCCTCCTCCTATCCCCTCCCCTAGACAGCAAGTACTTCAATATATATTAAACATGTGCAACTCTTCAATACATATTTCCACAATTATCATGCTGCACAAGAAAAATCAGATTAAAAATGAAAAAGATGAGAAAAAAACCAAACAACCAACAACAAAAAGGATGAAATTACTATTTTGTGATCTACATTCAGTCCCCACAGTCTTCTTTCTGGATGCAGATTGCTCTCTCTATCACAAATAAGACATAGTTTACCCAATGAGGAGATAAGCACCTGATACATAGTGGTGGCAATATTAGAGAAAAGAAGAGGATATATATGAAATATTTCAAAGGGGGAATTATAACACTTGACAACATTTTGATTATGTAGTGGGAAGTATAACAGTATGGAGTTGAGAATGATATCTGGATTTCAAACCTGGGTAACTGGGGGGATGGTCACACCTTCTACAGTCCAGCTTCTTAATCTCTGGGGCACAAACCCATATAAAGTCTTATAACTGAATGTGGGGTTCATGAAATTGTGATTTATTATTAGCAAATGTTTTATTTGTATAAATATTTTATCTACCTATATACCTGGGATCACATAAAAATTTCATAGGCAAAAAGGGGTCATAAGTAGAAAAATTACTACTTTACAATAATAAGAACTGCTGAACTCTGGATCTGTGATTTGTTTACTTTTTACACTACAGAAAATAGGCCCAGAAAAATATCTTCTCCCTAGTACTGACAGAAGCCCCTACAATGAATGCTTTTCCATTTCTATCATGTTTTGGGAACTCAGAGTGCTAGTCTCCAACTAGCTCATCATATACAAGGAGGAGAACCTCAAAGTCAGGCCTCAGTAAGGGATTTATCCCATATATCACTATTGGTAACTTTTAGTAAGAGAATATTTATTCAGTTTATTTGAAAAGCTTATCCTCATCTTTTTAAAGGTGAGGAACAAAGCCAAGTAATTTTTTAGAACTGCTTCTAGCTCAAGAATTCTAGATACACATTTCTCTGTCACTTTTAACCTTCTGTCCTTACTCTTTTTACACTTGTTCTCTTTGTGGAGAAGGCAACAAAAGCAACAAAAAGTTAAAGGAAGGAAATAGAGAATAACAAGCCATGACACAAGAAGGGAGGATGATAAAGAAAGTGAGATAATAGGAGAAAAAGATTATCACTATCAATTTGTCTTGCAGATATGGGAATGAGAAGATGGGAGGTTAAAGCTGTGTTAAAGGAGAAATAGGAAGCAAGATAAACTGAAGGAAAAATGAGACAAAAGATGTCTTGGTTTCTTTCAAAATAAAATGTTTTATTTTATTTATCAAAATTTTAAAATACAGCATATATGCCCAATACTTAATATAGAGATGGTGAATCTGCACTAAGTGAGCTTAGTTGTAGATTAATACTTAGATTTGTAACACCAATGTCATTCTTGATTCCTTACTTTCATTTCACCCACATATTCAATCAGTTACAAAATCTTAATGAACACTGTTTTTACTTCCATGTAGCAACCATATTAAGTCACTCCTTGTCTCTCAGGAAAATTTGAAAGCTCAGTACAAGTACTATGTCATATATATTATCCTTTCTGATTTTCTTAGAGTGTAATGCCATCATCCTTAAATTAACTTGCACATACTGTATTTATATAATTTTACACAACTTATGTATATTTACATATATATATAAGTGGGTATATATATATATATATATATATATATATATATATATACACACACTTTCTGTTTCTCCTGATATAATAAACTGCTAGAGAGCATAAGCTGTTTTTTGTTTTTGTATCACTCCCGTGATTGTAGCACATAATAGTAGACACTCATTAGTTAACTTGATAAATTTTGTAAATTACTAGAGTTTAATCTCAATGATGCCAATCAAAGAGTCTCTTCCCATAACCACAATTTATTAGATATGTGACCTCTGAGTAAAGTCTACTCTTTGACACTCCATTTTCCAGGAACAGTAAAAAAAAATAAGAAAAACAAAACAATGCTAACATTTATATAGTGCTTTACAAATATTATTTCATATTATTTTCAAAAGAAACCAAAGAGGTAGGTTCTATTTTCCCTTTTACAGATGATGATTTTAAGGCAGACAGATTTTAATGAATAAATGATTTCTCCAGTAAATCAGGCTAATTCTCTTCTTAGTGGTCATTTTTTTCCAAAATGGAAAGGCACCTTACCAAGAGTTAACCCTAACCCAATAGATCTGTAAACTCTAATCTCTTTGATTAATAAGACTATCATTACATGATATATGCCCATATCTGAGTGACTATTTGGTCACCAATAGCTACAAAAAAGAAGATAAACTGAAAAGGCAGCCAAGATCTCCAACAGCCAGACTCATTCTCTCAGCTGAGTACATATCTGCATAGTCATTTTCTGGCTAGAAGGAAGAGAAAGGAATAATTGTAAATGTGTAAGGTAAGAGGCAGGTCTTCCTGGTATAGCTATCCCTCCCCTGCACTACCTAGCTTCCTCATTTATACAATGAAGGGTATAACAGTTTTTCCATCTATCAAACTTGTTTTGAAGCTTTTATAAAGTAATGTATATGGAGTATTTTATAAATAGTCTATAAAATTATTCTATTAATAATTACTTTAGAATGGTGTTAAAAAACAGACATGAAATAAGACACAGATTGAAGCATTTCACATCTCTATGTCCTAATTCTTCCTCTGTAAAATGAAAGTATTGTATCTGATGTTCAAGGTCTTTTCCACTTCTAATGCAGTAGAATGTGAGAAATATGACTTAGAAAAAATAATTTTTAATTAATATTGGAGTTAGAAGAACAAGATTTAGATTCCACTATTACTATTAGTTATTATATAATTTCAATCAACTCTTTAGGTATATTTGTCTATTATCTATCCAATTGGCTATATTCAGTGTTCTCTTGCCTGTTGCTTTTGACCTGTGTTTTAGATGAATTCTTAGGTGCTTTGTGGATGATAAAGTTCCTGGCTGCTTTAACCTGATCATGTGTGACTCAGTTTTGAAGAACTTAGTTGGCATTTCTTTGGCATTTTGGGTATGAGAAAAAAAAAACCCTTTAATAGTCATTGAACAGGAAGAGACAATAACTCAGTTGATTTTTCAAAAGGAGTGGCCCATTTTCAGTTTTCTCTTTTCTTTCTGGCTGTGAATAATGAGAACTATTTGAATTTCTTTATGGATTTCTAGAAAGATAGGTGGTTGAGAAGAAGAAGATGATCATAATTCTTTTCTCTTCCTTTTAGCCAGATGGTGACTATGCTGATTTTTCTTACCCAGCAGCTGGAACAGGCACTTGGCTAAGAGAGCTGAATCTGGATCTTGGAGATTTGACTGCCTTTTCACCTTTGTCTTCTTTTTTGTCTATTGCTGACCAAATAGTCATCCAGATGTGAGCATGTACCATGCTAGAGGCAATCTTATTGATTAAAGAGGTTAGAGGTCACAGATCTATTGGGTTAAGGGTGACTTCATGAGGTGAGTTTCTATACTGGAAAAAATGACCATTAAGAAGATAATTAGCCTGAGTTGCTAAAATATGTAGATGTTGGGGGAATTGCTTGGTTAATAAAAAGTTGAAGTGAAATATAGGCTGTATATTTAGCACTACCCAAATTGCTTCATGAGCTGATGTTTAAATCTCAACTTACTCTGACAGTATATTAGTAATTATAAATTATTGAATGGTTAAGTTCGATAATTATGAACTTTGTTTTGTGTCTTTTTTCATCTCTTTGATATGAAAAAATAAACCGCTGTCCTATTCATGATTCATATTGTTCATTGAGTTCGCATCTATCCCCTCAGGAAAATATAGACATGAATTAAAATCTATTTTAGTAATTGGTTTTCAAAGCTTTAGGATGAACAAGGGGTGTAAAGAAACAAAGCATATGAGAAAAAAAAATGTGATCCTATTTTTTAAAAGTTAGGCTTCTCCAGTAATGAACGTTATCTGGATGGCATTTGTAGTTATAAAGCAGATAATTCCTTTAGTAGAGAAGGCAAGAGAAAAGCCTTCAAAGATCCCAATGCCCAGAACTAATTGCCATTGTTGAATCTGAAAATAAAAATGATAATTGCCTTGAAAACTCCACAAAATTGCTATGAAACCCAAATGAGATTATTTTTTGTAAAGTACTTTCTATCCATTGTATAGATAGGAGACCATGGTGTAGAATACATATACTTTTAGACTCCATTAATATATTGGTTAGTTTTCCTGAACACTAATTTTCCACCTTCATTTTCTTTTATTCTTAATTATAAAGTATAATTCTATGGGTAAAGCAGAGGTAAGGATATACTGGTAAATAATAGCAATGGGATTAAAATATTAATAAACTGTTAAAGAAAAGTGCTTTCTAACCATAAGGTACTACATAAATGTGAGACATCATTATCATAATCATTTCCCTCATTTTCATTCCTGGTTTATTTTGTAATATTTTAGTAAAGATAAATGTGAGTTTGAAGAGGAAAGGATCTATTTGAACTAGGAAATATTGAACACAATTTATTATATTCCAAGTGTAGACATAGTTAAATTCTGTTATATGGAAGTAAAATGAAATTAAATTTGTCTCTTTAACTGAATTAAAGACAACATTTACAACTAAAAAAAAAGGTAGGCAGGAAGGTAGGAAGACAGGACTTCTGGGGCCTTTTGGGACAAAAAAAATGTAAATATGTTATTTAAGAAACAGAAATTTCAGGCATCTGCCAATAACTTTTATTTAGAGCAAAAAGGTCCAAACTTCATAAAGTTTTTTTCCTATGGCAGATACTCAGCCAGATTCTAGGACAATGTTCTTCATGTGCCTTTTGTCTTGCATATGTAGGGGGATATTGTTTATGCTTTGATAAGGTGACAATATGAGACACTATTTAAAGGAATGCAGAAGGGATCTCAATTGTATTTATCAAGTGAAAATGAGGCCCGAGGCAGTGAGTTTCTCAAATTCTGAATCCTGGCCCAGTGTTCAGTCAAGAATTGAATTTAACTAAAAGTGAAAATTGCCAAGGTCTACTGCTTTCATTCTTTGGTTTCATAAAACTTGACAACACCTTTGTCCATGCAGGGCAAAACCATGACAGATGAGTGAGTAAATGAAAACTTGCCAAATTCAATATAAATAACTGGTTAAATTTATTCCATGATTCCCATCCCATTCAGCCATCCACCAGAAATCTAGGACTCAGCAATTCTTTCATTGTACACCGTCAATGCTCCATTTCCCCCACAAGGAACAATGAATGGTCCAGATAATACCTTTATAAATTATAACTACTGAACCCTCACAGAATGAATCTATACAATTTTGAAATTCGACCATTGGGTTTGTTATAATAATTAATGAGTCAGCTAATGATATTCTTTCTTTTCACTGTTCACATTTTTTGCCCCCCCCCAAAAAAAACTTAATCAAAGCAATGTTATCATTGCTTCTGGAAATGGTGTGACTATGATTACAGTTTTAGTCTCTTTGTCCATAAAAAAGAATCCTTTTCTCTGGTGTTCACTATCCTATATGTATTGTTGTAAAGGATCTTACCCTGCTTTACTTTGGATTTATATTCCCCTCACCTAATATATTGCCTGCTTTGGAGCACGTATTTAATAAATATTCATTTATTCATTCATAAAACCTTACCATTCCATTCTGAAACTTCTTCACTTCCTTCCCCACTCCCACTCTGATAATATAATTTTAAGATAAGAACTGAATTATCTGTGTAATTGCAGCTTTCTGTAATGACTTTCAAAAATTCTTAAATTATTTGGCAGTTGTGAATAAAATCTTATGTTATAATTAAAAAAGCAAATGACCAGACAAATTTCTTTAATTAGTGTTCCGTAGTTTTCATTTATTTTCTTCCAAAGATTATAGGCTATTAGAATGTTATAGCTTTACAAATGAAAACCTGGAGACTCAGAGAGCTTAAGTGCTCTGGCCAACACTCTTATTTGCTCAAGTTCCCACAGATAAAAAGTAGGAAAGTGAGAATTCCAATCAGAGTCTTTAGATTCTAACTCTGGTGCTCTTTCCATTAATTAGGAAGAAATCAAATCCAGGAAATGAAAGATTTTGTGTAGGCAACTTTATTTTTTCTTTGTATCATTATTTCTGCTTTTATTTTTATTTTTTATAACTTTTTATTGACAGAACCCATGCCTAGGTAATTTTTTTTTATAACATTATCCCTTGCACTCACTTCTGTTGCAACTTTTCCTCTTCCTCCTCTCACCCCCTCCCCCAGATGGCAAGCAGTCCTATACATGTTGAATATGTCACTGTATAACCTAGATACAATATATGTGTGCAGAACTGAACAGTTCTCTTGTTGCACAGGAAGAATTGGATTCAGAAGGTAAAAAATAACCTGGGAAGAAAAACAAAAATGCAAACGTTTTATATTCATTTGGGGGCAACTTTCAAAGGAAAGAAGATTGCATTGTTCATTTTTGACAAAACAATAGATCTAAACAATAGATCTTAAGAAGCTCTTTGTCTAATTTTCAGATTGGACTACTGGTTCTCTATGTAGGGAAAATTTTAAAGTAAAATTCTACTTGTTTCAATATTTTATAGATACATCAATTAGCCCTTCCTTCTCCCCCAAATAATCCCACTCCTAGTCTGCCCCTTAGAAAAAGAAAATATATCAACAACCTTATGGAATACAAAAAAAAGGACAGAAAAAAGAAAAAACTGGGAAAAAATTTTAGTCTTTTATTCACATTGTAAACTGCTATTAAATTTGGGACTTGTATAGAGCAGATTCAAATCTGGGATTGCTTTCCAATTTATCCTGTTTTAGGTTTTTTTGTAAGGACAACTTTAGAATATTCTTTTCTAAGAATATTCTTACAAGAGGTAAGGAAGAATATTCTTCCACAGAAATGGATAAAAGAATCTTAAGCTCCTGGTAAAGAATCCATTTTAACAAAATAGTATTTGTTTCATCTCATAGAAAATGAAACACTATCCCAAGAATTTATTAGTCCCTAAAAACTCAAGTCAGTACTATTTCCCTTACCACTCAATCCTTCCTTCAATTCAGGCACCACATAAACCTCCAAAGTTAAAATAATACCCTAAATATTTACAGTATTCGTGGAAGAAAGCCAACTAGAAATTGCTAGACAGACAACCACCTGTCATTCCATCATTCTCAAGATCGGTACAGTCCTCCAGCTTGACAGAAATATCATGGGAGACTGCAATTCCTAAGGGGAATAAAACTAGGATTTCTAGAAAAATAAATCTATTTCCATTAGGCATTTACAATCTAAATAACTCATAACATTAATGGGCATTAAATTTAAGATTTTTATCTTTCCATATCATATCTTAGCTTTTTATTAGTCCTTTCTAAGGCACAATGCTTAATACTTTCCCTCCAAGAAACTGGGATTGTCCAGCCAGCCTTATTTTTGAAAGCTGATTTTTGGAAATTTGGGGAAACTTGAAACTTCAGAAAATAATCTTCTTTTTTGGATGTTGTGTCTCTCTTTTCCTGTCTTTCACTGGCTCTTTCAGTCACATCTCAATCTACATGGGTGAGAGCATGTGCCACTCTCATGTCTCCCCATTCTTTCTAATACTTGAGGTGAGAAAATGAGAGAGAGAGGAAAATAAGGCAGAAAGAAGATTTAAATGTACTTTTCACCAGTCTTTATTAAAATTGAGTGAGTCAGTAGGTACCCAGTTCCAAGAAATGACTTTAAATATCTCAATAACAAGAGGTAAAGTCCCAAACAAGTCTCCATTTCTAGAAATCTTAGCTGATCAAGATAATATGATCCAAGCTTTGTGTCAGTGCATACCAAACTAGAGACTGGGACCCTGAGCAACTTTGGCCTAAACCCAAAAGAGCTGAAGATTATGATCACTCAAAAAGAGAATAGAGAAATAGATCACATTCTATCTTCCTATTCTCACTGTAGTTACAGTGAAGCCTAATGTTCATCACAACAAAAATGTAATTTTGTTCCTCCAAAATTCCATTGTCTTCCAGCACCTGAACTCTTTCTTTCCTACTGTTCGAGGCATGCATTAGTATAAGATCACTCACATCATGAGATAAACAGATAAGCACACATAACAAAAGATCATAGATCTTATGATACTACCTTTCCCTTTTCCATATTTTACATTTTCTTTGAAAGTGATCATCATCCATTGACCCACACTTAACACCATACACCAAGATAAGGTCAAAATAGGTTCATGACCTAGGCATAAAAAATGAGATTATAAATAAATTGGAAGAGCATAGGATGATTTACCTCTCAGACCTGTGGAAAAGGAAGGAACTTATGACCAAAGAAGAACAGAAATCACTATTGACTACAAAATAGAAAATTTTGATTATATCAAATTGAAAAGATTTTGTACAAACAAAACTAATGCAGACAAGATTAGAAGGGAAGCAATAAACTGGGAAAACATTTTTACAGTCAAAGGTTCTGATAAAGGCCTCTTTTCCAAAATATATAGAGAATTGACTCTAATTGATAAGAAATCAAGCCATTCTCCAATTGATAAATGGTCAAAGGATATGAACAGACAATTCTCAGGTGAAGAAATTAAAACTATTTCTAGCCATATGAAAATAGGCTCCAAATCATTATTAATCAGAGAAATGCAAATTAAGACAACTCTGAGATACCACTACACACCTGTCAGATTGGCTAGAATTACAGGGAAAGATAATGATAAATGTTGGAGGGGATGTGGGAAAACAGGGACACTGATACATTGTTGGTGAAATTGTGAACACATCCAGCCATTCTGGAGAGCGATTTGGAACTATGCTCAAAAAGTTATCAAACTGTCCATATCCTTTGATCCAGCAGTGTTTCTTTTGGGCTTATACCCCAAAGAGATACTAAAGAAGGGAAAGGGACCTGTATGTGCCAAAATGTTTGTGGCAGCCCTGTTTGTAGTGGACAGAAACTGGAAAATGAATGGATGCCCATCAATTGGAGAATGGTTGAGTAAATTGTGGTATATGAATGTTATGAAATATTATTGTTCTGTAAGAAATGACCAGCAGGATGAATATAGAGAGGCTTGGAGAGACTTACATGAACTGATGCTGAATGAAATGAGCAGAACCAGCAGATCATTATATACCTCAACAAAGATACTGTATGATGATGTCTTCTGATGGAAGTGGATTTCTTTGACAAAGAAATCAAACTAGAGGGGGCAGAGCCAAGATGGCAGAGAAGGCACAAGAGACTTTCTAAGCTCCTCTTATTCCCCTCATAACCAACTATTTAATTCAGCCTCAAAAATAGCTCTTTACTGCTTAAATTCATGAAGATCAGAAGCATACAATTTACCAGCTGAAGTGAATCTGGAAGATCACCAGGAAAGGTTTGTCCTGAGGGGCCAGGAACAGACTAGCACAGGCAGTGAGAGACTAGTGTCCTGAGCAGACCAGGGGCGGGGGTGATCTCTGTGGCTAGAGAAGCTGTAGAGACCACTCTGCTATAGGCTAACTGCTCTGCCTTGATTACAAAGCAGTAAACTGGCAGAGAAATTAAAGCGTAAAACAGAGGGTACTCTAAAAAAACGCTAGAACCTAACAAGATCTGGCTGTAGCTACTCAAACCCGGAAGTGACTCAGGCAGACTGAAACACAGCCCTGCAGCCACATCTTGCAATTCCGGGCTTTTGTGGGGGCAGTTACAAACCCACAGGGCAGGGGGGCACAGCCTGGACAACCTCTACTCAGCACAGTGAGGGGTCTCAGCCTGGGGCAATAGAACTTCCCCAGCAGGACTGTGCTTCCTGGAGCAGAGACACTTTGGGGTCCCTGCAAATCCATTCACTGCTCAACTGCTAATACCCACAGCCCCAGGGCAGGATTTGGCTTGGGGGAGTGAAACTCTCACTGCTCAGTGTCTAGCCCCAGGGCAGTCGTTATCTCACACAGGGGGGTTCTTTGCAGGCCACTTTCCCAGCTCTGCTCTGCAGGCCTGAGTTACTTCCCGGTGGGGAACTCTTTCCCAGAGCACTCCAGTACCTCGTTGGTTTTTGCAGCTGGCTAGCAGGACAGCTACCCATCCATACACCTCTCACTGCTCTGCAGAGGAAGCTGGTGACCTTCTGGCCTTGAAGGCAGACCCTACAGGCTTTAACAAAATGAGTAAAAAAATCAAAAGAATGATTGATAGTTTCTATTCAGAAAGAGAACAGCTTTTCAACCCTGAAGAGACTAAGAGCAGACAGTCTCCAGATAATTGTTGGTCGCCAATACAAAAGGCTGTCCTAGAAGAGACTATTAAAAACCTTAAAAGAGAACTAGAAGAAAAATGGGGAAAGGAAAGAGGGAGGGGAAAAATTGGAACAGAAGTGAGTGCAAGGGATAATGTTGCAAAAAATTACCCTGGCATGGGTTCTGTCAATAAAAAGTTATTAAATAAAAAAAAATAATAAAATAAAAAAAAGTGATCACCATCTAATAGAATATTATTGTTCTATAAATAATAAAGACTTTGGGCCTGGAAAAGAAGGGCCTGAGTGAAACAAGCAGCACCAGGAACACACTGTACATAATCACAGCAAGAATGTGTAACAATCAACTATGAAAGACTTGGTTCTTCTCAGTAGTTCAGTGGTCCAAGTCAGTCTCAATAGACTTTGGATAGAAAATACTTCTGATCCAGAAAAATAACTATGAAGATTGAATATAAATCAACACATGTTATGTTTACTTTTTTTACTGATTTTCCTTTTCTTACATGGTTTTTCTCCTTTGTTCTGATTTTTCTCTTCCTACATGATTCGTAAATCAATGTACATTAAAATTTAATTAATCAATTAAAAAAAGAAAACAAAGAAAGTGATCACCATCCTAGTTACTCAGGTTCAAAGCCTTGTTGCATCTGCTATAGTTTTCTCTCCCTTGCCTGATATATCTAATGTAATCAAATCAAATAATAATCACATCAGGACTTTTTATTTATACCCTGGAGTATCTCATGTCCATTTCCTAGTCCCAGTTCATACAACCACTACTCTTATATGGGTCCTCAGAACCTTCACTTTGTTAAATCTTTTAATTGATTTGTCTAGTCTTTTTTGATTTGAAATTATCTTCTACACAGTAAAGAACTTTATCAGAAATACTGACTATAAAGATTCCCCCCCCCCCCAGCTTTGTACTTACCCGTTTATCTTCTTTCTGTTGGTGTTGTTTGTGCAAAACCATTTTAATTTAATGTAATCAAAATTGCCTATTTTGCCTTTTATAATACTCCCTGTTTCTCCTGTGGTCATAAATTCTTCCCTTCTCCTAACATCTGACAGGTAAATTATCCCTTGCTTTCCTAATTTATTTATGGTACCATCCTTTATATCCAAATCATGTATTCATTTTGACCTTATTTTGGTATGGGGTGTTAGATGTATGTCTATGCTGAGTTTCTGACATATTATTTTACAGTTTCCCAGCAATTTTTGTCAAATAGTCAATTCTTATTCCAGAAGTTGGAGTATGGCTATTTATCAAATACTAGATTACAATAGGCCTTGATTACTGTGTTGTGAGTATTTAATCTATTCTTCTGATCCATCACTCTGTTTCTTAGCCAGTATCAAATGTTTTTGATGTCTGCTGCTTTATAATATAGTTTTTGGTTTGGTACTGCGAAGCCACCATGCTTTGCAATTTTTCACTAATTTCCTTGTTATTCTTGAACTTTTGTTCTTCAGATGAATTTTGTTATTATTTTTTCTAGTTCTATAAATATTTTTAGTAGTTTGATTGGTATGGCACTGAAAAAGTAGATCAATTTAGGCAAAATTGTTATTTTTATTACGTTAGCTTGACCCCCATAAACACATAATGCAACGAGTTGAAACTGAGTGATGCACTGAGGTCTGAGCACTTAAGGCTAGTTCCAATTGGACAATGCTCTATTAGCATATGCTTGGAGAAAGAATGGCCCTTCCCACTACTCTGTGCTGGCTTGATCTGTTGGATATAGAGAGACTTGGAGGAGGGATTAGAGGGTGGAATAGGAAAAGCAAGTGTGACTCTGGGCAGTGGAAGAAAGAGGAGATTCCTATGTCCATTCTCCCTCTTCTCCCTTCGACAAAGAATAAAGATGAAGGACTTTTGCTTATCCTGACTCTGGCTGATTCTGAAGTATCCAGGGTGCTGATGCGGTCATCATATTTGGTGCCCAATGTGGGGCCAAGGACCCTACTTTCACTGAAGAAGTCTCCAGTGACCAGGAAATTGGGTCAGTATTTTAATAGACAAAAAGGGAACTTACTTTGTTAAGGGCTAAACTAGTAACCTTTTCTAGCTGAAATGGGGCAGATATTGGGAAAATATTTTCCTCCATCCCCAGCCCCACCTCCATCCCTGCCCTGAAGGGATGCTATAGAAAGCATGCCTAACTTGATCAAGGGACAAGGCTTATATAACTTGGTAACAGATTGCTAGACTCCGGTACATTAGAATGCAAGTCCCCTTGGTTCTTAGAGGAAGAAGACATTTCGCCAGATAATTGGAAGCTGATAGGACAATAACTATGTGAATACTACAATGATAAAGGTCCTCTTTCAATTTCAAACAAAGCATTCTATATATACAACATAATACAGTTGACCTTAAAGAATCCTGCAACTTATAGAAAAAAGAAAAGTTCTAGGAACAGCTAGATGAGGAAGTATGAGGAAAAAGAGGAAGACAATGGACAGTTTAATGACATATCCCCACAGGGCATCTAGATTTAAATGAGGCTCAAGGGTGTGTGGTGATTTTCCCTTTCACCTGCCAGCTTCAACCCTGACTATGGAGCAGATAATTTACACAAACTTATCAACTGCACCTTTCAGGATAGAGGGAGGACAAGTAATGGGAGAGGCAGTGATGCCACCAGCACCTCCCTTGCAGCAAGCACCTCCTACTATAAGTATATTGCAAAAGGCAGTACTTAAAGCCACAGAGGAAGGGAAGGATATAGCTGAATTGAAACTACAAATATATCCTGTGTTTCAAATGTTTAACTCTTCAGGTCAAGAAAGTAGAAGATATGCTCCTTTTGATATAGAAATCCTCAAAGACCTGAAAAAGGCTTGCACTCTTTATGGGTTTACACCAGCTTATGTTATGATGTTATTACAGAATTTGGCTTATGAAATCTTAACCCCTAGTTAATCTATAGCATGGATATGCTTAGAACAGAGACACAACTAGTTGTGGTTTCTGAATTTAGTGAACTTTGTAGAATACAAGCCCAACAAAATAATCAAAGTCGAGTTAATACTTCAATCACCTGTGACCAACAGATATAGGTTCTTATGCAGACATTTCAGTACAGATTAATTACTTCATAGCAGCATATGAGCAAATTGCTGCTACTACTATCAAAGTATGGGCTTCTCTCCACAATGAAAATGACAAGGGTGAGGACTTCACAAAAATTGCGCAAGGACCAAATGAACCCTTTGTTGATTTTGTGGGATGGTTGTAGACAGCTATCATATGCACTAATGCTGAAAATACAGTTACAGGCATTTTGATAAGGCAACTTGCTAAAGAAAATGCTAATGAGGTTTGTAGAAGAATTATAGTAAGACTACACAAAGATGCTCCTTTAGATGAGATTATAAGATGCTGTGCCACAGTGGGCACAAATACCGTTTATAGCCAGGCTATGATGCAGACTTCCCATGATCCCAACATGGGAAGACAGGGTTCCCTTCTGGCAAGGGACTTCCAGAGATACTCATCAATGCTTTCAATGTGGTAAAGTAGGGCATTTAAAGCTCAATGTTGGCATAGAGACAGAATGAGAAAACAGGGTGGGAGAACAAGACTCAATACCCCATTCCAAAATGTAACAGAGGCTCCCATTGGGTATCAGAATGTAGACTGATTCAGGGAAATGGGATGAGGGGCCCAGATCCAGGGCCCCAGGCAAAAACCACTTGGGGCATGATGGCAGCCGATGGTACAATGAGAGATAATGTCCCAGTTACTAATTAACAGGTAGATACTGTGTGACATCGCCCAGGAGAAGTAGTAGCATCAGGTTTACTAATACAGACTCCTAATAAGCAATCTGATGATAGTTGCCCAGATTCTGACTCCAAGCAACAAAATCCAGTAATATACTAGACAGCAGCTGTGACAGCTGACTGACCTACACTCACTATCTATATAAATGGCATATCATTAGAAGGATTGGTAGACACTGATGCAGAATGTACAGTCATTAGAGGTGCTACCTGGCCCAGTCACTGGCCAAAGATTAAGGCAGACACCTACATGTCTGGCGTAGGAGGATCAATAGCAGCTGAAATTAGTGCTACCCCTTTGAAATTGACTTTTGAGGGTGAAACAGAAGTTTTTACTCCTTTTACAACTGAAAAATCCCCATCGATCTGTGGGGAACAGACATTTTACAACAATTAGGGTTAAAAATGAGTACTTTGAATTTTTAGGTAGGGCTGCTGTTGAAGTCCTGCTGACAATTTCACCTGTTCCTATCCAAGGGAAAACTGATACACCAGTGTGGATAGAACAGTGGCCCTTAGATAGTGATAAAATTCAGGCCATATAAGATATAGTACAGGAGCAACTTGCCCACGGACACTTACAACCTTTTCTAAGTCCTTGGAATTCCCCAGTATTTGTTTTAAGAAAGAAATCTGGAAAATGGAGGATATTGATTGATTTAAGAAAGGTAAATGAACAGATGGAAAATATGGGAACTCTTAAGCCTAGACTTCCATCTCCAACTCAATTGCCTAGAGAATGACCTCTTTGGGTTATAGACATTAAGGATTGTTTCTATTCTATCCCTCTGGATAAGGAGGATATGAAAAGATTTGCCTTTTAAGTGCCCAGCTTTAACTCAGCTGAGCCTTATAAAAGATATGAATGGACAGTTTTGCCACAGGGAATGAAAAATAGCACTACTATGTGTCAAATGTATGTTGCTGCTGCCCTGTAAGAGGACAGCAGCAACATACTGGAGAGCCAGGTAGCACCTCTAATGATTGTACATTCTGCATCAGTGTCTACCAATCCTTCTAATGATATGCCATTTATATAGACAGTGAGTGTAGGTCAGTCAGCTGTCACAGCTGCTGTCCAGTATATTACTGGATTTTGTTGTTTGGAGTCAGAATCTGGGCAACTAGTAATCTGGGCAACTTTCCAGTACGAAAAGTATTTCCAAAAGTAATGCTATTACATTACATGGATGATATATTGGGATGTGCACCTGAGGAGCAAGTGTTAGAAGCATGTCTACAAAAGAACATAGAAACACTAAGGAACTAAAAATTATACATAGCTCCAGAAAAAATTCAAAGACATGCTCCTTTTCAATATTTAGAATATGAAGTATACATACCCTAAGGTGCTTACAGTACAAAAACTGTCCTTAAGAACAGAGAAGGTAAACACCTTAAATGATTTTCAGAAATTGATGGGAGATATCCAATGGATGCGTCCAGGCTAGGCTTGACTACCTATCAATTGTGACTGTTATATGACATTTTAAGGGGAGACAGTGTTTTAAACTCACCACACCAGCTTACAAAAAAAGCTCAAGAGGCTCTGAAAGAGGTTGAATTGACTTTATTCAGTGTGGTTGAAAGAGTCACTCAAAAACCCTTGGAAATACCAATATTTGCTACATAAGAGACACCCACAGCAGTCTTTCATCAAGGAGACAGTGTGATAGAGTGCATAAACCTCCTGGCACTACCAGAAGAAGACCTTACTCTTTACGCAATGCTTGTGGCTAAAATTTTATTAAAGGCCATTAAGTAAGCAGTAAGACCTGATAAGATACACATGTTTTATACTAATACACCAATTAATGTGTGCTATGAAACCATCCCGGAGTGGCAAATTTTATTAGCCGTGGCTCTAAATTTTACACATGGGTCTCTATTAAAGATAACCAGACTATTACATAATTGTAGATGAATTCTTGAAGAAAAAGGTTTCTAAAGTTCCTCTTAAAGGACCAACTATCTTTACAGATGCATCCAAACATAATATTTGTGCTATACACTCTCGTGACTTAAGTATAAAGAGAGCAGTCAGAACTCCTTTTCAGTCTACTCAGCAGAATGAATTATATGCAATCATTCTAGCTCTTACTTATTATCCAGAAGATATAAATATAATATTTGAGTCAACCTATTCATTAGGTGTGGTACAAAGAATTGCCACAGCCCAAATAAAATTTGTAGCCTCTAATATATTTCAGCTCTTTAAGGAACTTCAAGAGTAAGTGAGAAAGCATCCAGGTAAGATTTATATCTTGCATGTCCACTATCATAGTGGACTTCCAGGTCCTATTGTTGATGGCAATTCAAAGGCAGATAGCCTTCTAACTTTGTTGGCCAATAATTTTTTTTTAATTTCAAGAAGCCCAAGAATTTCATTTTAAATATCATTAGACTGCTCGAGCTTTATGTTTACAATTTGTAATAACAAGAGACTAAGCTAGGAGCATAGTAAAAGCCTGTACAGCTTGCTTTCCTTTCCATGCTCCTACACTGCCTCCAGGAAAGAACCCTCGTGGTTTGAGACCCAATGAAATTTGGCAAATGTATGTGACCTATTTTAAATCTTTTGGTCACCTGTCTTTTTATCCATGTTGTGGTAGACACCTTTTCAGTATTCACTTTTGCAATACCAGCAGCAAAAGAGACAGCCCGAGTGGTCACTGAATTCCTTATCCAAGCATTTGCAATTATGAGTGTGCCACAAGCAATAAAAACAGATAATGCACATGCATATACTTCTAAACATTTTGCATACTTTTGTGCACAGTATCAGATTTTACATACCACTGGCATACCCTTTAATCCTCAAGGACAGTCAATAGTAGAGAGGAGAAACAGAGACATTAAGATGCTCCTCCAAAAGTAAAAGAAGGGGGGAGCACAGGTAACCCTAGAGAACTTTTAAATCTAACTATTTATACCAGGGGTCCTCAAACTTTTTAAATCGGGGGCTAGTTTACTGTCCCTCAGAGTGCTAGAGGACCGGACTATAGTAAAAACAAATACTTTGTTTTGTGGGCCTTTAAATAAAGAAACTTCATAGCCCTGGGTGAAGGGGATCAAGGTCCTCAGCTGCTGCATCTGGCCTGTGGGCCATAGTTTGAGGACCCCTGCCCTACTATTAACTTCTTGAATTTTGACAAAGATGCACTAGTTCCAGCAGACAGGTTTTAATAACCTACTAGAAGGGCAGTGTCCAGTGTGAGTAGCTCGACTATCTTTAGATAATTGTCAGGTGATGTGGAGAGACCCAGAAAGTGGTGAATGAAAGGGACCAGATAGGTTAACTACTTGGGGGAGAAGGTTTGCTTGTATCTCTACAGGTGGTGAAGGGATCAGATGGGTGCCAATGAGCTGAATTCGCCTTGTCTGTTGGAGAGAGACTGAGCAGACACTTGAAACGAAGGAGAAAACCCAGGAAACATCGGGTGGTTCCATTGCTGACTGTGCTCACCATTGAAAGAACGTAGCAGTTATGGCGTTTAAATGATGGACATCAAAAATTGTTGGACTTCAAAACCCTCAGGAATTATTGGATTCTCTCTGAGACATAAAAAGACTAAGCAGGACTTCAAAATCTGCTGCAATCATTGGATTCCCTAACACATAAAAAGACTATTGCATGACTTCAAAAACTTGCAGGGATCATTGGATTCTGGATAATAGATTGGTTTTGGACTATCTCTTGGCTGCTGAAGAAGGCATGTGTGAGACTGATGTTTACATACTCTCCTTCTAGGACTTCTGGAAATCTTTTACAATACCATGTTGATTTATATTGTTGGTACAATTCATGTTTCTTGCACCACATTGAGCCTGCACTGACTGTGGGGAGAGTCATTACTAAGGGCCCGTGTGTTATTGCTATGTGCTTGTGTAATACCTCCCATTCTGTTGGATTTGTTCATACTTGTTTCTAATAAGACTCTTCAGCCCAGAAACCCCCTAGCAATCCCCACTTCCCTTTGGTGCTTTTCATCTCCCTTCCTGAGATGGCAGGGAGGGTGTGATAATCTCCTTTTTAATACTTTCACTTTCCTTCCTGAGAAGTCAGGGAAGGCATGGTCACCTCCCCTTGGGGGCTCTCACCTCCATGAGAAGTCAGGGATGGCATGACCACTTGTGTTCTAAAACAAAAGAAGTGGGATATGTAATGGGTTGAAACTGAATTGATGCACTGAGGTCTGAGCACTTAAGGCTAATCACCAATTGGACAATACTCTTATTAGCATATGCTTGGAAAAATCATGGCCCTGCCTACTACTCTGTGCTGGCTTGATCTGTTGGATATAGAGAGACTTGGAGGAGGGATTAGAGGGTGGAGTAGGACAAGGGAGTGTGACTCCAGGTGGTAGAAGAAAGAGGAGATTCCTGTGTCCACTCTCCCTCCTCTCCCTTCTACAAAGAATAAAGATCGAGGACTTTTGCTTATCCTGACTCTGGCTGATTCTAAAGTATCCAGGGGGTTAACGCGGTCATTGCAACATATTATTTTCATAATTGTTTAGATCTGAATTTATTTCTGTGAGAACTGTTTTGAAATTGATTTCATAAAGTTCTTAGATTTGTCTTGGCAGGTAGACCCCTGGGTATTTTATTTTGTCTACAGAAAGTTTAAATTAAATGTCTCTTTCTATCTCTTGCTGATAGGCTTTGTCAGTAATAAATAGAAATACTGATGAGTAGTGTAGGTTTATTTTTTATATTGCAACTTTGCTGAAGCAGTTAATTGTTTCCAGAAGGTTTTGGATGATTTTACAGGATTTTCTATGTATATCATCATATCATCTGCAAAGTGTGATAGTTTTATTTTCTCATTCCACATTCTAATTTCTTTAATTTATTTTCATTTTCTTATTTCAAAAGCCAATTTTTCTAGTACAATGTTCAATAATAATGGTAATAAAAGGCCTCCTTTCACCCTTGATCTTTTTGGAAATGTGTCAATCATCTCTCCACTTCAAATAATGTTTGTTGTAGGTTTATAGAGAGATACTGTTTATTGTTTTAAGGAAATTTCCCTTTATCCCTATGTTCTCTAATTTTTTTTTTTGATAGGAATGAGTACTATATTTTGTCAAAAACTTTTTCTGCATCTATTGAAATTATCACATCATTTCTATTGATTTTGTTATTGATATGGTCAATTGATATGGTAATAGTATTCCTGATATTTCCTGATATTCCCATAGGCCCTGCATTCCTGATATAAATCCCACTTGGTTGTAAGTGTATTATCTTGCTGATAAGTCACTATAATCTTGTTGCTAATATTTTATTTAAAGTTTTTGCATACTTGTTTTACATACATGTGTACATGTGCATCATATGTATGTATACATACATACACATGTATATATATATATTCTTACACAATAATATATATAGATACATATATTTTGATTATGTATATAATACCACATTTGTACTCATCTTGCATGGTTCTTATAAATTTCTTTGCATAAATTTTTCATCAAGGAACAACTCAACACATAAGAGGCTTTCTTCACTTTGAGTACACAATTTTCTTAGAGGCAGACTAGACTATACTTATTTATTGACTATAAAAATTGATTCTAGAGAACAAAATGAAGGTATCATAGCTTTCTTTTCCCTAGTATTTCTCTTGTAGTCATCAAAATCAGATCCTTTAAAAATTATAAGATAACTGAATTTGATGGTCCTTTAAAAATGAATATTAAAGGGAACATAGAATTGGCATATTGTTCCTCACTGAAGACAATTGATACTGTCATTAAGAATATTTAAAACATAGTCAAAATGGAAGAAGAATTTTTTAGAGATGGTAACTCTTCCCTTCATCTGAATGCTGTTGTGCAATCCCAGAACATTGTAGAAAAACATATTATCCAGATCAGTGGTTCTCAAAGTATGGTCTAGAGAATCCTGCAGATCTCTGAAACCCTTTTAGAGGGTCTACAAATTAAAAAATAGTTTTTATTTCCATTATGGTAAATGCCTATAAATATAACCCAGATACACAAAAACACTTTGGAGAGATCCTCAATAATTTTTAATAGGATGAAGATAATGAAAAAAAAAGTTTGAGAACCACTGAAAACTATGATGTACAATTGGATAGCTCTTATAATTGATTTTTGAATATATATATATATGCAGTATTTATCTAAGTTACAAACACACATTTGTATGCACTATATATATACATTATTACAAAAATATGTCATTTATATATGAATATAACAATACATAAATATATGCATTATATAATATACAGTATATTCTACGCACATGTTGTACACACACACACACACATATATATGTGTATATATATATATATATATTTGTATATTTGTTCTGTGAATGTATTTATTTTAGGTACATTTTGCAAATGGGCAAGGAATTCATTCCAGAACTGAAGAAGAAAAGGAAAGCAGGTTGAATTTCATTTGAGAAACTGAAGAGTACTTTCATTGTCTCCACACTTTTCTCTGAAACACTTATCTTTTAAATATTAGAAGTACTATAGAGATGCTCTATTACTTTGAGTCATGTAATAACATAGTCTTTGGAGATTTAAAGTAAAAGACATCTTAAACAAAAAAGGACATGCACAAAGTGAGAATGAGTTGGCATTATCATACTATAAACAATTGAGCCTGGAGATGTAGCACATATAATAAGAGTAGTTATTGCCAGAAAAGTCAGTATAGCATGAGATAAAGGAATAACTGGTGTTTAGTCAAGTAACTCCACTAAAATGTAATGATGTCAAGAGAATTATATAAAGAATTCTAACAAGATGAATGGGCTGTCCATGGACAATTTCTGAAAGGATGGAGATATGATTGAATTAGCACAAATGTATAATTTGGTATTATATACTTCTGGAAGTCAAGATGTTGAAGTAAGTAATAAATAACTTGAATTCTACCATATTCATCTCCAAATCAGTCATAAAATAGCATCCCAAAACAAATCCTGTAAGAGCAGAACCAGTAAAAAGATGGGATGAAACAATCTTTTAGTACAAGAGAATTAGAAGATCAACAGGAAAGATTTGTCTCATTTGGGAAAAGGGGGAACATAATCCAAGATAGGAAGCATCCTAGAAAAGTATAGCAAGTCCCACCTTAGCAAACAAGTATGATATTCTGAGCCCTACTGCAGTGAATAAAGCAAAGGCCAACACCCAGTACTCCCATGTATCTCAGTATATAGTTGAAATAATGAGCATATTCTAGCTCTACACTAGCGAGTGTAGTAGCTGGCAAACAGGCAGCTTCCAGAGGCCTCACCTCCATATGCTTCAGTGTAGTCCTTGGGAAGCACAAACCACTCCTCCCCCAGCCTCAGCAAACATTAGACAACAGCATTGGGATTTCAGTACCAGGTAAATGACCAAACATCTACAACCTCCAGCAGTCCCAGCCAATCCCTATACCCACTTCTCAATGCAGCACCTGATATGAGAGTTCTCTGTAGGTCTCAGGGCAACTTGAATGCAGCTCTAGGTAAACAACCAGAGCATACAACTGTTGACATAAAATCCTGAGATATGCCCCTTCCACCTCCCTGAGAAAAGCTCAAATTAAAAAAGGGAGCCTCAAAAAGATTAGCACTTTTTAAAAAAGTCTGGCCATAGAAAGTTATTATGGTGACAGGAAGATCAAGATACAAACTCAGGACAATGTCAAAACACTTATGGGCAAAACTACAAAGAAAAATGAGAAATATCTCAATTGCAAAAACAATTTATGGAAGAGCTCAAAAAAAGCTTAAAACCATAGAGGAGATATAGAAGAAAAAATGGGAAAATAATGAGAGTGGGGCAAGAGAATTATGGGAAAAGAGTCAACAGTTTAGAAAAAGAAAACTGCTTAAAATACTATTGTTCAAATGGAAAAGGAGGTAAAAAGCTAACTGAGGAAAACAATTCCTTATAAATTTAAAATTGGATAAATGAAAAATAATGTCTACGAGAAATAAAGAATCAATCACAAATTCAAAAGAATGGAAAAAAAGAAGAAAAATGCAAAATACTTCAGGGGTAAAAACAAAAATCTGGAAAAACACCCTGGAATGACAAGGTCAGAATCATTGGACTACCTGAAAGTCATAATGAAAAGGAGGACCTAGGCAGCAACTTTCAAGAAAATATCAAGGGAAATTTCCTCAAACTCTTAGAATCTGAAGATAAAATAGGCATTGAAAACAATCCAGTAATCATTTCAGAAAATAAGATCTCATAAAAACTCCAAGGAATGTGATATTTTCAAAACAAATTTCATATATATATATATATATATATATAGATAGATAGATAGATAGATAAAGGAGCCAGGATTACAACCAAGAATCAGATATGTTTATATTAAGCATAATTTATATTTTAAGCATATGTTTATATTAAACATAATACTTCAAGGGGAAAATGGTCATTTAATGAACAAAAAATGGATTTCAAGTTTTTATAAGATCAGAATGAAACCAAAATTTTATCTCCAATATCAAGACAAGGTCAAAGGGAAAAGAAAACATAAAGGATTACATGGAATGAAGTATTTATATCACTACATAAAAAGATGGCCCCTGTAATTCTTTAAAATTCTGCCAGTAATGGTACAATTGGGATGAATATGTGGACAGAGAAGTATGGATATAAGATGAATCTGAAAGAATGACTTGAAATTACCTAAGAGATAAGAAAGAGGAATACTCTGCAGAAGGAAGAAGAGTTTTTCAAATGAGGATCCAAAAAATTTTTTTTGTTAAAATGGAGGTAAAGATTGAAGGATGGATGATAAGTTCAAAGCAGGAATAATATACACAGTTGATAATAATATAACAGTTGAATATAGAGCTCTATCTTATCTGACAGGAAAATAGGAAGAAAGAAATTAAGTCAAATGGAAGGGAAAGGATGATAGAAGAGAGGACAGAAGAGGGGAAGTGGTAGACAGAAGGAAAACATTGTCAAGGAGGGAAATGGTAAAAGTAGAGAATGGATAATCAGGAAGAAAAATAGGACTGAGGGAAATACATAGGTAGTAATTGTAACTGTGAATGTGAATCAGATGAATTCTCCCATAAAATGGAAGAAGATAGCTGAGTGCATCAAACAATAGGTTATTCATAAGAAACATAATTGAAACAGAAAGACACACACAGATTAAAGGTAACAAGCTGGAACTAAGCTTCAGCTCTAATGAAGAAAATCCATGGGTGTCAATCCATCTCAGACACAGTAAAAGAAGAATATATGTAATTAGAAGTTATCATAGAAAATGATTATCAATACTAAACATATATGTACCAAATGATATAGCATCCAAATTCTTATGGAAGCTAAGTGAGTTACAGGTTCATAACCAAACAAGATGTAGAAAACATTATGAAATAGATGTTTGATTATATTAAATATTATATTATACATTACATATGTAATATATAATAAATATATATGTAACATTTTAGTATATAATATATTAAGTCAAAAAGCTTTTGCACAAACAAAACCAATGCAATCAAAATTAGAAGGAAATCAGAAAGCTGAAAAACAATCTATAACAAATGTCTCTGAAAAAGTCTCATTTCTCAAATATATAGAAAATGGAGTCAAATTTATAAGAATAGAAGACATTCCCCAATTGATAAATTCTCAAAAGATATGAATAGACAATTTTCAGATGAAAAAAATCAAAGCTATCTCTAGGTATATGAAGAAATGCTCTAAATAACTTTTAATTAGAGAAATTCAAATTAAATCAGTTTTGAGGTATTTCCTTACACCTATTAGATTGGCCAATATTGACAAAAATATATATATATATAAATGTTGAAGACCATGTGAGACAATTGGGACACTCATTGTTGATGGAGTTGTAAACTGAACCAACCAGTCTGAAGAACAATTTGGAACTATTCCCAAAGGGCAACCAAATTTTCCATACTCTTTGATCCAGCAATACCACTCTTAGACCTATACCTCAAAGATATAAAAAAGAAAAAAGGACTTACATGTGCAAAAATATTTATAGCAACCCTTTTTTTGTAATGGCAAAATATTTAAAACTGAGGGGATATCTATCAATCAGTGAATGGTAAAACAAGCTGTGTTATATGAATAAAATAGAATACTGTTGTGCAATAAGAAATTATGAATAGGTATATTTCAGAAAAACCTGGAAAGAATTGTATGAATTAATGCAAAGTGAAATGAGCAAAACTAGGTATATATTGTGTGCAGTATCAGCAACATAATGGGATCATCAATAATGAATAATTTGGTTCTTCTCATCAACACAATGATATAAGACAAATACAAAAGATTCATGAAGGAAAATGTTATCCATATCCACATAAATAACTGATACACTTTGGATGCAGATAGAAACATACTTTTTAATTATTTTATATATATTTTTTTCCTTTTTGATCTGTTTCTTCTTTCATAATTGTAAATTGAGTTGAATCTTGAAGGGACCCAATTATTCCAGAGGTGGTAGAAGCCATAGAGAGCAATCCAAATTTGATATTAATGCAAAATCATAGAGGCATAGTTTGTGTCTGATAAATTGTAAAGAAGCTGCTAGGAGAGGCAAAAGAATTCAGAGATTAATAATGTGAAAAAAAATCCCAGAATACTTAGATGGAAGTAATATGAAATGAAATCTGAATGATGAAAGTGATCATGTTATGAAAAATATATATATACATATATGTATGATGCATATGTGTATGTACACATACACAAACATGCATGCACATATAGATACATATATATGTATATGTGAATGTTCCAGGGAATGAGGATGATATAGAAAAATTCATTAATTAAATTGATCAAGTTTTTGCATCAGATCAACTTTTTCTTTTTAAGTTATATTAATTTTTTAAAATAGCTAATGAAGAAATTAAGTATTTGATAAGTGTCCACTATGAGCAATGGATTGTGACAAGCACTGTATATATAAAGGAAATAAAAACTAGAACCTGCCTGCAGAAAGGTTACAGTCTAATTGGGAGGAAACAATATGTAAACAATAATGTGCAAGTGAAATAAAATGAGGATAAATTAGAAAGACTCAAAAATGGAAGGCATTAATATTATAGGGGAATTAAAAGTAGTTCTTGACAAAGGTAATATTTGAGCTAACAGTTGAAGAAAGATAGGGATGCCTGGAGACAGGAATGATGAGGGATACAATTTCAGGCACAGCAGACTGTCAATGAATAATCAGCGTATGGGGATGGAGTTTCTTGTGTAAGAAACAAGAGGGAGACTAGTGTGAAATCTGGGATAGCTCCCTGGAGGCCTCAGGATCAACCAGAGTCAGGATAAGTAAAAGCCCTTGGTCTTTAGGGGGAGAAGTGAAAGAAGCAGGCAAACTGCCATGAGGCTCGCCAAAGATGTATCCTGGATTCTCAAGTCCAAAGTCACCAACTTCTCTCCTCCTCTTTCTGCTGCAAAATCACTCTGGCCTCTGTCCCTCTAACCTCTAATCCTTGCCTATGATTATCTTAACCCAAACATTCAGCCAGCATCAACTGTGAGAAGAGCCATTTATCCAAACATATACTAAGAGTCTTGTCTCATATCGAATAGGTAATTAGCCTTAAGTGCTTAGTTGTCTGATTCAAGCATAATTTTTTGGAGTTTCAGCCCTCTACAGGCTAGTGTAATTGGATGGGAGTGTGTGTGGAAAAGGAAAAAAGTACAAGAAGACTGGAAAGTCAGAAAGAGGCCAGGTTCAAAAAAACTGTAGAACCAAGCTGTGATTTTTATATTTTGGCTTAAAGGCTAGAGGGAGTTACTGGACTTTTAAAAATAGATAACCAATAGATTTTTTAGGAATATCACTAACAGCATAGTGGAAAATGGCTTGTAGATGGGGAAATATTTTTAAAAAGATGCCAAGCAGCAAGTAAGTTATTTCTCTCCATCAAAACAACATGCTAATTTGTGGTATTAGCAACAGTAGTTGCATAAATATTGATATCATGGGGCAAGAGATTAATCATTGAGCCAGATTCACATGCTTCAATAAAAACATCATTTTAAGTACTTTTTTATGTTAGTAAATATATAACATAGTCTTATTCAAATTCTTCACATGATTATAGGCAGAGAGATATTTCATGATGAATATAAAAATGAAAGAACTTGACCAGTTATTGAATATGAGGGATTAAAGAATGTGAACAATTGAAGATGATACATTGGTCTAAGTGATTAGGTGGATGATATAATACCCTCAATAGGAAAGCTAGGAAGGGGAAGTAGGATTTCAGGTAAAAAGTTAATGAGTTCAGTTTGGACATAGTGAATCTAAGATGTCAAAAGAAAATTTAATTTGAGATGTCTGTAGGCAGTTAGAGATGTGAGGCTGGAGGTCAGCAGAGAGATTAAGACTGGATAAGTAGATTTGGAAATGAGATAATAATTGAATTCACAAGAGCTGATGAGATCACCAAATGAGATAGTAGTACAGAGGTAGAAAATGGCTTAGGATACATCCTTAGGGGAAACCAATAGTTACCAAGTGTGATCTAAATGAAGATTCAACAAAAAAAAAAATTACCAAAGGGAGGTAGAGTGAGAATCTAAACTGGAATGAAAATCTTGTGAGTGGATTTCACAGGAAAGAGAAGAAAAAATAGTAGCAAAGGCTGTAGATATATAAGTAGACTGAAGGGTGAAGGGAACATTCATTAGTTTGGGCACTTAAGATATAACTCATACCTTTTCAGAGAACAATTTCAATTGGATTATCATGTCAAAGTCAAGTTTCAGAGTTACAAGACCGATAGAAAAGAGAAAGCATCAATATAGACAGCCTTTTCAATTTAACAAAGAAAGATCACAGGTATGGGATGGTCATTGTTAAGAATAGATTATCAAATGAGGATATTTTGAGAATAGGTTAGATATAAGATTTTTATAGGAAGTAGCCACTAGACAGGGAGAGATTTAAGATTAATGAGAACACAGACAACAAAATGGTCAATCTATTACAGAAGATGAGATACTTCCGAAAAGGATCCCTTATGTTATAGAAAGGTTTTGGCTTGGCAAGCAAGGAAACATCTATTGGAGGCCTACTATGTATTAAGCACTTACTGTCTTTTGTCTCTTTTTGTATCCCAGGGCTTAATGCAGTGTTATGTTGAGAATACAAAAAGAGAAAAACAATTGTTTCTCCCTACCTTAAAAGAGCTTAAAATTTAACTGAATGGCTGATGATGAAGGTAGTCCCAAAAGGAACCTGAGTGTTGCCACAATAGGAAGAGGGAAAAAAGAATCTTTTTGAAAATAGCTTTATTGATTTATTTTTAGTGAAATATGAAAAATGATTCTTAATTCCAAGGTTGGAGAATGGGAGATATAAAAAGAATGACTTGCTCTAACAAGGGCCCAGTGAGAGGGCTTCCTTAAGGGGATAGATAGATGGTGCACTGGATAGAGGGAAGGGCCTGAAATTAGAAGTACTACTCTTCTTGAATTTAAATCTGACCTCAGACACTTACTAATTATGTGACCCTGAGAAAACCACTTAACCTGTGTACTTCAGTTTTCTTATCTATAAAATGAGTTGGAGAAGGAAATTGCAAATTATTCCAGGATTATTGCCCAAAATATCCCAAATGAGGACAAGAAGAATGGGACATTATTGAAAATGACTAACAACAAGAAGTGAGGATCTAGTTAAAATTAAGTGAGATAAATTTGCAGTGAATGCAATCAACTTCTTTTCATGATTCTCCTTAATTTAATTTGGGAGCACATGAATAAAATGAGGACAGTAGATTATAGGGCTGAGGGTTGCCAGTGAAAGATCAGCAATAGGTTTAGTGGGCAAGAATATCAGAAGAAGAAGATACTGTGGAACTGAACTGATTAATTAAAGGGTCAGGATAGTAAAGGAAGAAGAATATAGACAGTGAAGTGGTGATGGCCTAAGAAAGAAAGGAGTGACTGGAAATCTTCATGAGAATAAAGTAAAAGTTTTGCATTTGTAAAGCAGAGGGAAATAGAGAATGACAACATATCATGATCAGATGAAGGAGGTTCAGAGCTTATAAACATATAAGTGGAATATTACTTATGGAATGATGGCAAAATCAAGAAGATGACAATCTCTTTGTGTAGTGCTTTAATTTATTGTTTGACTAACATGCTTCTAGAAATATAACAATCTTTTAGGATTTAAGGTTTTTAAAGAAATTCAGGATAATTCTGAAAAGTGATTATTTTTTTTTTTACTAGACATGAGCATTAAAAGATATGATGAATTGAAAAGTTTCTACTCTGATGACAAATTCTGTCCCAGAATCTTTGTAATTCTAATCAGATTTTTTTCTTATGTTTCCTTCCATTTGCTTCTTTATCTCCAGATGTAATTAGAGAGGGTGTAGAAATCTGGTAGAGGACTTTTAATTGAGTCATAATTACTCAACATTTACTTTTCTTAATGTACAAGATATTTGAATTTGAAAAGTCCTGAAACAATTTGGTTCTAAATTCTGTAAAAATTCTGTGACCTGAACTTGGGAGTGATATGATCACTTAGCATTTACATAATAATTTATTATTGAGATGTCATTATCATCTTGTTCAATCTATCACCATCCACTTTCTTATCATTTTTATTAGTTTTGTCATCTCATTCCTTATCTTTTTCAAATGGAATTCAATTAGAAGAGGTCCCTAGAGAATTAATATTCATTTTTCTTCACATTTAATGTTCCATAATGTTCTTTTCTGTAAGTAGATATAACCTGGTTTTTTTATAGTTGAATAAAAAGTATTCAGATGTAACTTCAAACTTGGTAGGCCTATTGAAAGCATCTGTGGGACAAATCAAGCCAGTAGACAAGCCAGCTGAAATGATATGTATGTCATCCCATCTTCACATAACTATGATCTGTTTATATAGGTTTATAACTGGAAAATTATAGAAGATTATAAAATTTGGAATACCATCAAGTAATACACACATATGCACATATGTAAATATGTCCACATCAATTTCATTATTGTTATTTGAAATCAATGATATTGTTAGATAATTGTGTGCAGCAGTTGAGTTGGTAATAATAGTTTTGTTCCTATATGGTATCTTAAATTGTCCATAATATTTTGATTTTTGTATTTGTGGTATGGGGATTTGTATTTCTAATATATGTTAGCTACTTTGTTAGATCCTGCTAGTTATTCAGAATTGTTTGTAATGTTCAGGCTAACTTTCTGGACTCAGCAGGATAGACACCACGAGAATGTTCAGGAATAGAGTCTAGAGTCTTTATTGTCTCCTTTACGGTCTGTGTCTGTCATAGTCTGACCCAGTCTTGAGGAAGCAGGAAATCTACCAGGAGGTCAAAGATAGAATGTCTCCCTTCCAGTCCTTCTTAGTCCTTATATACCCTATTACAATTACATCATTACAGCATATTGAATATGTGTGAACTAGAGAATCATTACATCACCATACTGAGTACTAAGTGTATATGTGAACTAGAGAAACATCATCTCATCAATTCCACTGAGTTAACACCTTGTTTCAAGTATATTTCTCCAGAGTTCTGGCACTCTACACATGTTAGACTTTTACAATCTGCTCTGATGTACAGCTCTCCATTATTGTTTGAATATACTACATTGATTACTTTGCCTGATTGGCTTAACTATATTTTATCTTTTTCACAAATTCATTCATCCAAGTTTTTTCTTGTTATTTTTCTTGGCATATTTAATGCAGAAGTCAACTATAGAAGACCTTTCAATTTCACTCTTGGATTTGAATAGTCATGGGTTCTATCTAAAGTTAAACAACTTTAGGTTACTTTTTACAAATCTAATGACATATTCCAATTATTAACTTCTTTGAGAGTCCTAAGCAAAGTGCTAAGTGTTATTTGTTCATTACAAAGTTATCTCTACATTTTCTGACTTATGTATTATATAATTTATGAGTCTGTGTCAATCCCATTTCTCATTTTTGACATGGAAATGTACTTTTTATAGCTGTCTTTGAGTGATGGACTCAATTTTAAAATAAATAATCCAAGTGTTTTAGGTTGCTATATAAATCAGTTATAGTTCACTACACAATTCTGAATTTGTACATTAAGAATGAAATAGTGTAAATATTGATTTTTTCATATCATTTAGCTTTTATTTCAGGAAATCATTGAACATCTTAAGATTTTTAGCATTCAACTTGATATCTTCATCATCAGTGAATTTTGCTTCAAGGAATGAAGATATTTATAAATATCATTTTCATTCACTCATTTGGTGACTTCAAAATACAAACTCAAATATGTCAGTCTCTATGTTTCATAAGCATACATTGGCAATCTGATACTTAGATATTCCAAACAAAGTTATTATGACTCTAACCATGGTGATTATTGCTGTTGTGATTCTGGTAGTTATGATGGTTTTGACTCTGGTTCTCCTTGTGGTGGTGGTGAGGCTAGAAATCAATGCTGAGTCTGATATTTTGTTGCTATCATTGTTGGGATATATACTGATTGTGTGACCCTAAGCAAGTTGATTAAACTGTCAGTGCCCCAGCTAATTTTTAAGAGGATCAATTTCAAAGAAGATATTGCTATGCATTAGTAGAAGCAGTCTGTCATCAAAAGTTGCTCTTCAAGTAACAGTTATGATCAAAATTATAATTGCTTTTCCTATTTTAGTTTGATGGAGTTCAAGTAGAAATGAACCTTGGACATGTTACTATCTTGCTATTATTATTATTATTTTATTTTTGGAATATGGCTAACTTTTTAATGGATTATTTCATGGGGTATTATTGTCCCCTGGACTTTGAGGCTAACTTCCCACTTTCCCATACTGTTCTCAGGATCATTTTTCTTTTTTTCCTCTCCATTATTTGAAAGAGTTTATATACAAAATGGTGAACCAAATCATTCCCTTTTATCAATTTTTTTAACATAAAAATTCAATGGGTTACTAGATAAAGTGATTGCTTTTTATAACCGAATAAATATATTTGCATTGTCAAATAAGTCCATAATCTATAAAAGATAATTATTTCAGAATTTTGGATCTATAATTATGTATCACCATTACAAATCCATCCTTTTTTTTGGTAAACAATTCCATAAAAGAGCCATTTTATTGATGGTTCTTTATCTATATATAATACTAATCATAAGTGTAACTGTTGATAATTTTATTCCTTTATTTTACATGCTAACAAAATTAATAGTTAATAGATTGATAATAAAAATAACTACAATAGTATGATGATTTTTGTTATTATTTTATATTGCAAATGTAAAACAAATTATCATCTGAGTTATACTATATAATTAATTATGCATCTTATCAACTGGAAAATGAAATTTTCACTTGAGTATTAGCAAATACCAGCTTTTGTGAGGGAGATGACAACCTTCCAGCATTCTCCCTTATGCTTAGAGGATGTACAGAAGAGATAAAAGGTTTACTTCCCTTCAAGAAGAATTTAATCATCTGGTACCATAGATACAAAAATATTTGCACCTGAAGAGATGCCATAAAATGGCTGTTAAAAGAGACTTATTCTCTGCCAGTGACATTACAGGAATGGATCTCTCTTATCAGATTGACAGATACCTCACAGACAGTTTCCAGAATATATGAATTCTTAAGCAAGATACACATTCCAAAGCTGGGTTGGAAGCCAACAGGATGAAAATACCTGAACTGCTGGGAACATCATTATTGGCAATGTGCAGGCAGGCTCGATAGATTTTTGCTATGGAGCCATTTGGGGCCAAATAATTCAAGGGACATATATTGCCCAGAAATATTTTGGTATATTAAAAAATACTATAGACAACATGCCAGATCTACATCTTCAGCAGGCTCTACTGTCATTATTCTCTTGGGAATTCAAAGAATTTGTGTTTCCTCATTCTAATCATCCATAATAATAGAAAGAGCAATTATTTTTAAAGTAATATCCAAATCCCTTGTTTATTGAATGGTGGTAGGAAAAAAACCAGAACATATAATATTGCTAACAGACAAGAAAATTAGGAAAATAAATTAGGAGGAAAAACAAAAGTGAAATTGCTCTAGATTTTTATAGAATAATATTATATTCAATTTATTTAATGTATTTTAGTAACAAATGCTTACATTTATCATCTCACTTTAATCAGAAGAAACTGATAAAATTAATATGACAAGTAACATCCTAATTTTACAGATGAGGAAGGAGATTCAAAATCCAGTACCCTTACCAGTTGGCATTTGAAAATCTTATTTATGAAATATAGGAATAGGTATTTGATTTGTGGTTTCATGGCTATAGGGGACTCCCAAAGGAGGAGTTGCCTCTACCAATTCAGTTTAATGCCTTTATTGTAAAAGTCTTAGAAAATCACCTCAAGCTGAGACATTGATTGATTTGCCCAGGGTCACAAGACCAGGTGGAATCTTCCTCTGAATTTTCAGTACACATGGTCACACTACAAGGTCCTGAAGAAATCATTTTTTTTTGAGATCCTGATCCTGAATGCTTCAAAAAAAATTCCACAACAGTTAACTGTATTTCAAACTTTTAGAAATGAAGATGAATCAAACAGTACATCTCATACCCTGATTGGGTCATTATGTGATATAAGTTTATTTTGCCTCTCCATTTACCTCCTCTAGTTTTGGTAATTTCTTCATTTCATGATACTATTGTCAGTTATAATTAGAGAATTTATTTTTTCTTTTAAAACAACAAGTTTTAAAGGAAAGTAAAATTCTTTCATTCAAAAAAGCCTTATCAGGAGAGTGTGGAGCCAAGATGGTAGGTTAGAGGCAACTAGCTGAATTCTCAACATTCCTCTTTACAATGACTTTTAAATAACACCTCAATCAAGCTTTCAAATAGCATAGTAAACAAAAAAATCATAGTGAGATATTTGTTTGGCCTAAGTTAGGAGGTTGGCAGCAAAACTTTGTGGTCCCAGAATGGAAATCTTTTTGGAGCCTACATATGTGGTAGCAGCAATAGTGGCTGCTGTAGCAGCAATTTCAGCTGTTCTCTGCTTAGAGACAGGTTGTCTTACAACTGCTCAGAAATAGATTACAGGAAACAGATTTCCAGGAGCCAAGATGAGAGAATAAGCAGGAAATGACCATAACTCTGACATATTCACCTGCCAATAACCACAAAATAGCACCTCAAAACAAATCCTGAAATAGTAGAACCAGAAAAAGATGGGGTTAAAATAAATTTTGAGCCCAAGAAACTTAGAAAACTGGAAGGAAAAATTTTCTCATCTGGGTAAAAGGGGAGTACAACAAAGGACAGAGCAGTTTGGAATCCATAAAAGCTATCAAACTGTGCATACCATTTGATCCAGGAGTTCTACTACTAGGTTTGTATCCAAAGTGAT
Source organism: Sarcophilus harrisii (assembly GCF_902635505.1). Classification (NCBI taxonomy): domain Eukaryota; kingdom Metazoa; phylum Chordata; class Mammalia; order Dasyuromorphia; family Dasyuridae; genus Sarcophilus; species Sarcophilus harrisii. The sequence goes on along the minus strand of NC_045428.1, from coordinate 508,888,133 downwards.
CATAAAGGAGGGATAATGACCCACATATGTGAAAATATTTGTAGCAGCTTTTTGTGGTGGCAACAAATTGGAAAATTAGTAGATGTCCATCAGTTGGGGAATTGCCAAATAAATTATGGTGCTATAAAAATTGTGCTACATAATTTATTGTGCTATGAAAATGATTAATAAGCTGATTTTAGAAAGGCCTGGAAAGATTTACATGAACTGATGCTGAGTGATGATAAACTATGAAAAACTTGGTTCTTCTCAATGTTCAGTGGTCCAGGGCAATCCCAATAAACTTTGGATATAAAATGTCATTTGCACTAAGAAAGAAAACAATGGAACCTGAATGTAAATAAACATATGTTGTATTAATTTAAAAAAATTTTTTTCTTCTGTTTTTCTCCCTCAGGATTTTCCCCTTTTGTTCTGATCTTTCTCTTCCAACATGATTTATAAATGTGTATAAAAATCAATGTACATGTATAACCAGAAAAATAACATGATAAAAATATATTGTATTGCAAATAGGAAGATAGAAGAAAAATTGGGAAAAGAAAAGAGAGTGATTCAAGAAAATTATGAAAAAGAGTCAACAGTTTGGACAAAAAAAGAAAGGAATTGCTTCAAAAGCACAATTGGTCAAATGGAAAACAAAGTACAAAAGCTAACTCAGGAACCAATATTTTAAAAGTTAGAATTGGTAAGTGAAAATTAATGATTCTATGACACACCAAGAAGCAATCAAACAAATTCAAAAGAATAAAAATATAAAGAAAATATAAAATATATTAAGGGAAAAACAAGGCCCCTGGAAAATAGATTCAGGAGGGAAAATGTCAGAATCATTAGATTTTTCTGGAAGCCATAATCAAAAGGAGGACCTGGTTAGAATCTTTCAAGAAATCATCAAGTAGCTGGGGTAGAGCCAAGATGGCGGAGACAATACACGTTTCTCTCTGATCTTCTTTACAACCCTAACAATAATTATGAAATCCAGCCTCTGAATTAGCTCTGGACTGGCAGAACCCACAAATATTGGGAATGCAACAAATTATCAGCAGAAGATAATTTCAAAGTTTGCTAGAAAAAGTCTGTTTCAATTGGAAATTGGATGGAGGCAGCCAGTACAACCAGCTGAGTACAAACACTAGCACAGACATCTCAGAGTCCTGGGGCAATGCAATTTCAGTGAGGCAGTACAGAATCCACATAGCAGAGAATTACAAGGGGAAACAGATTAGAAAAGGTCTGCTTAAATTTGAAACAGGAGGGAGGCAGCCTAACACAAACAGCTAAACACAAATGCCAGCATAGACAGTGCAGAGCTCTGGGGCATTGGTGACTCCCCGACATTTCAGCACCATGTGGCAGAGAATCTCCATGGGGAGCAATTTACAGCAGTGTTGGCCACTTTGCCCTAGTTACAAGTTAGTAGGTCAGCAGAGAAGTTATAAAAACATCCAATACAAACAAAAAAGAACAATAGTGAATCCCAAAACACCAGAATCTCAGGGGACCTGGCCATGCTCACCCAGCACTGAGAGTGAATCAGCACAGCTGTGGTCACTTGGAAAACTCTCCCACCCTAAAGTCAGAACTTAACTTTAAAAAAGAGTAAAAATGTTAACAGGACTCTAACAATTGACAGCTCTTATGGTAAAAGAGAAGAACATATTTCAAACCCTGAGGAGACTAAAGGCAGATGGTCTCCAGATGATGTCTCAAAAAGTTATTAATCTGGTCCCCATCACACAAGGCTCTCCTAGAAGAAATTAAAAAGGATTCTAAAAGAGAGATAGAAGAAAAATGGGGAAAGGAAATGAAAGCCTTGCAAGAGGGTCTGGAAAAGGCAACACAAAATAGACTTAATAAAATAGAAAAAGCACATAACTCATTGAAAGATAGATTTGATAAAATAGAAAAAGAAAGCAACTCCTAGGGGAAAAAACAGAATTTGTGAAACTGAAAAAGAGAATAAGTATTAAAAAAAAACAAAATTTATGAAACAGAAAAAGAAAATAACTCCTTAAAAAACAGAATTTGTGAAATGCAAAAAAAAAAAAAATCCATAGAACAAAACGACTGATTTAAAAATTCAACTGGACAAATATAAAAAAAAAATATAAAAAAGTAAATGAAAGGGGCAGCAAAGTAGTGCAGTAGATAAAGCACTAGCCTTGAAGACAGGAGAACCTGAGTTCAATTCTAGTCTCAGACACTTAACACTTCCTAGTTGTGTGACCCTAGGCAAGTCACTTAATCCCAATTGCCTCAGCAAAAACAAAACAAAACAAAAACAAAACAAAACAAAAAAGTAAATGAAGACAATAACACACTAAAATTCAGAATTGAATAAATGGAAACGAATGACTCAATAAGACAACAAGAGTCAGTAAAGCAAAATAAAAGAAAATGAAAAAATATTAAAAAAATATAAAATGCCTAATTGTGAAAACAATTAACCTGGAAAATAGATCCAGGAGAGACAATCTACGGATTATTGGACTCCCTGAAATAAATAATGAAAAAAGAGCCTAGACACTATATTTTATGAAATCATCAAAGACAACTGCCCAGATATCATAAAAACAGAAGGAAAAATGACCATTGAAATAATTCATCAAACTTCTCCTGAAAAAGACCTCAAAATTAAAATTCCAAAGAACATCATGAGAACTATTGGACAAAGGAAAAATATTACAAGCAGCCAGAAAGAAACAATTCAAATACCAAGAAGCCACAATTAGGATTACTCAGGACCTAGCACCTTCTATTTTAAGGAATTGAGGGGCCTGGAAGCTGAGATTCTGAAAAGTGAAAGATCTTGAAATGTCGCCAAAAATAAATTACCCTGCTACACTGAATATTTTCTTTCAGGGTAGAAGATGGACATTCAATCAAATTCCATGTATTTTTGATGAAAAGACTAGAGCTACAAAAAGTTATCAAACTGTGCATACCCTTTGATCCAGCAGTGTTACTACTGGGCTTATATCCCAAAGAGATTTTAAAGAAGGGAAAAAGACCTGTAGGTGCAAGAATGTTTGTGGCAGCCCTCTTTGTAGTGGCCAGAAACTGGAAACTGAGTGGATGCCCATCAGTTGGAGAATGGCTGAATAAATTGTGGTATATGAATATTATGGAATATTATTGTTCTGTAAGAAATGATCAACAGGATGATTTCAGAAAGGCCTGGAGAGACTTACACGAACTGATGCTGAGTGAAATGAGCAGGACCAGGAGATCATTATATACTTAAACAACAATACTGTATGATGATCAATTCTGATGCACGTGGCCATCTTCATCAATGAGATGAACCAAATCCGTTCCAATAGAGAATAAGAATTGAACCAGCTACACCCAGTGAAAGAACTCTGGGAGATGACTATGAACCACTACATAGAATTCCCAATCCCTCTATTTTTGTCTGTCTGCATTTTTGATTTTCTTCACAGGCTAATTGTATACTATTTCAAAGTCTCATTCTTTTTGTACAGCAAAATAACTGTTTGGACATGCATACTTATATTGTATTTAATTTATATTTTAACATATTTGACATGTATTGGTCAACCTGCCATCTAGGGGAGGGGATGGGAAGAAGGAGGGGAAAATGGGAACAAAAGGTTTTGCAATTGTCAATGCTGTAAAATTATCCATACATATAACTTGTAAATAAAAAGTTATAATGAAAAAAATGGTTAAAAAAAGACCAGAACTAATCAAAATATTTGACCTCCAAATATAGAACTCAAGGGAAGCATAAAAAGGTTAAAAAACAACTCTTGAGAACTATATTTTTGTTATGGTATACATTGAGAATTCATGTATAATGTAATTTTACTGTTATAATATAAAAAGGAAACTAGAGATGGAAAGGGCATTAAACAGAAAAAAGGGGGAAAGTGGTGGTAAAATGAAGGAAATTACATTTCAGGAAGAGGAAAAGAAAATATATGATTGAGGGCAAGAAGGGAGGGTGATGAATATTGTGTCTTACTCTTTAGATTTGGCCCAAAGAAAGAATATTAGATATATTTGGCTTCACTGAGAAACACTTCTCATCTTATAGAAAAGTGGGAATCGAAAGGGGAAAGGGGAAGTGGTAGGATAAATAAAAGGTAAATGTGAAATTGTATAAATGGGAAAAATATAAAAAAGGGGGTGCATCTCTAAAGGGGGAAGACTGCTTGAGGCAAGTGGTGCTCATAAGTAAAATACTGGGGATGAGGGAAAGGGGAAAAGGAAAGAGAAAAGAATAATTTGAGGTTAATAAGATGGAAGGAAATACAGAATTAGAAGTTTTAACTGTAAATGTGAATGGGGTGAACTCTCCCATAAAACACAAGTGAATAGCAGACTGGATTAAAAGCCCAAATCCTCCAATATGTTGTTTACAAGTAACACATTTAAAGCAGGATGATACATACAGAGTAAAGGTAAAAGGTGGGAGTAGAATTTATTATGGTTCAGATGAAGTAAAAAAAAATGTAGAAGTAGCTGTCCTCATCTCAGATCAAGCAAAAGCAAAAATTAAAAGAGATAAGGAAGGAAACTATATCTTGCTAAAGAGTACAATAGATAATGAAGTAATATCAATATTAAATATATACGCATCAAGTGGTGTAGCATATAAATTCCTAAAGGAGAAGTTAAGAGAGTGGCAAAAAGAAATAGATAGCAAAACTATAATAGTGGGAGATCTCAAAGTTGCTCTCTCAGAACTAGATAAACCAAAGCACAAAATAAATAAGAAGTTAAAGAAGGAAATAGAATATTAGAAAAACTAGTTATGATAGCTCTTTGGAGAAAAATGAATGGAGATAAAAAGTAATACACTTTATTCTCAGCAGTTCATTGAACCCATACAAAAATTAAATATATAATTGACTATATAAAAATCTCAAAATCAAATGCAGAAAGTCAGAAATAGTAAATGCAATTTTTCTCAGATAACGATGCAATAAAAATTACATTCAATAAAGGGCTAGGGGAAAATAGACCAAAAAGAAATTGGAAACTAAATAATATCATCTTAAAGAATGAAAGGGTGAAACAGCAAATCATAGACAATCAATAATTTCATCCAAGAGAATGACAATAATGAGACAACATACCCAAATTTGTGGGATGCAGCCAAAGTGGTAATAAGGGGAAACTTTATATCTCTAGATGCTTACTTGCATAAAATAGAGAAAAAGAAGATCAATAAATTGGGCTTGCAACTAAAAAAGCTAGAAAAAGAACAAATTAAAAACCCCCCAATCAAATTCCAAACTTAAAATTCTAAAACTGAAAAAAGAGATCAATAAAATTGAAACTAAAAAAATATTGAATTAATAAATAAAACTAAGGGTTAGTTTTATGAGGAAAAAAACAACAAAATAGATAAGCTTTTAGTTAATTTGATTGGAATGAGAAAAGCAAATGGTTAGTCTCAAAAATGAAAAGGGAGAAATATCCACCAATGAAGAGGAAACGAGCAATTATCAGGAGTTATGTTGCCCAACTTTATGCCAATAAATTTAACAATCTAAGTGAAATGGAGGAATACCTACAAAAATATAGATTGCCCAAATTAACAGAAAAGGAAATAAATTACTTAAGCAGTCCTATTTTAGAAAAAGAAATAGAACAAGCTATTAATCAACTCCCTAAGAAAAAATCCCCAGGACCAGATGAATTTAAATGTGAATTCTACCAAACATTTAAAGAATAATTAACTCCAATACTGTATAAACTATTTGAAAAAATAGGGAGCGAAGGACTTCTATCAAATTCCTTTTATGACACAGACATGGTATTGGTACCTAACCCAAGTAGGATGGAAATGGAGAAAGAAAATTATAGACCAATCTCCCTAATGAATATTGATGCAAACATTTTAAACAAAATATTAACAAAGAGATTACAGGTAATACCCAGGATAATACACCATGACCAAGTAGGATTTATATCAAGAATTCAGGGCTGGTTCAATATTAGGAAAAGTATTAGCATAATTGATTATATCAATAACCAAATTAATGAAAAATCTGATTATCTCAATAGATGCAGAAAAAGCATTTGATAAAATCCAGCACTCATTCCTAAAACACTAGAGTGTATAGGAATAAATCAACTTTTCCTTAAAATAGTAGCATCTCTAAAACCATCAGCAAACATCATATGTAATGGGGATAAACTAGAACCATTCCCAATAAGATCAGAGATGGAACAAGTTTGCCCAATATCACCACTGATATTCAGTATTGTTTTAGAATTGCTAGCCTTGACAATAAGAGAAGAAAAAGAAATTAAAGGAATTAGAGTAGGTAATGAGGAATCAAATTCTCACTCTTTGAAGATGATATGATGGTATACTTATAGAACCCCAGAGAATCATCTCAAAAGCAATTAGAAATAATCCACAACTTTAGCAAAGTTACAGGATACAAAATAAATCCTCATAAATCATGAGCATTCTTATACATCACTAACAAAATCCAATAGCAAGAGATACAAAGAGAAATTCCATTTAAAATAACTGTTGATTATATAAAATATTTGGGAATTTATCTGCCAATGAAAAGTCAAGACCTATATAAGCAAAACTACAAAACATTTTCCACACTAATAAAGTCAGCAATTGGAACAATATTAAGTGCTTGTGGATAGGTCGAGCAAATGTAATAAACATGACAATAATGCTCTAAACTAATCTATTCATTTAGTCCTATAACAATAAAACTCCCAAGAAACTATTTTACTGACCTAGAAAAAATAACAGCATAATTATCTGGAAGAACAAAATGTCAAGAATTTCAAAGGAATTAATGAAGAGAAAAACAAATGAAGATGGCCTTGCAGTTTCAGATCTAAAATTATATTATAAAGCAGCAGTCATAGAAATAAACAGGTTGAACAGTGAAATAGGTTAGGCTCACAGAACAAAATAGCTCACGAATTCAACAATGTAGTATCTGACAAACTGAAAAGCCCCACTTCTGTGGATAAGAATTCACTATTTGACAAAAACTGCTGGAAAAATTGGAATCTAGTATGGCAGAAAGTAGGCATAGACCCATATCTAACATCATATCCCAAGAAAAGATCAAAATAGGTTCATGATCATATAATGAAAGAATTGGGGTCTCTCATTCAGAATACATAATAATGAAACTTTACATAATATAGTGCTTCAATTTTATATAAAAACATTTTTTCAAAATCATATGATGCAGAAATAATGATCCCAATTTTATAAAAAAAAATGGTAGACCAAGGTTCTCTTACTTTTTCAGGACCATACAATACCTGTCAGATAGACACTCAACTCCAATACTCTGCTCCAATCTTCATCTATTTCCACTTATACATTAATACTTCTAGATGCTTCCTTTGAGGTTTATTGCAACTTCTTTTTTTTGTTTTTTGCTCTAGCCAGTTGTCCAATCACTGTTTCCAGTTATTTACTTTGGTCCTAGCTATGATTATGACCACAGTATCCTTTCCCCATCATACTCTTTTTTCAATTCTTTTTGAAAAGTTTTGACATCTTTTCCCCATATTTTCCTTCAGTAGATTTATAACTTGTTCTTATAAGCAACAGTTTTAGGGTAGGAAGTCAAACTTCAGTGTTCTAGTCTTAACACAACTACTAGTTTTCAGTAAGGCTTGAGGAAAGTCTCTTCAGTTGTATTATCTAAGAAATGTGAATAATGATGAAGAAGATTCATAAGGTTTTATATTTATATACATATAAATATAGATTTATATAGATTTATAAGGTAGTTAGCATGATCTAATTAATGTGTAAAACATTTCAATAAAGAACTATGTATTTAATCTCCAATTTCTTCTAAAGATCAATGAATTTATGCACATATCATTGTTTTAACTGGTACAGAGTAACAGAAGAAGCTGTAGATCTTGATTTGTGAGATTTTATATGATAACTACCAGTAGTATGGAAATTGCTTGGAATCTGGGTTTCTTCAATATTATCAAAAGATATATCATGTGAAAAATATTTTTCAAGCCTCATAGCAACATTCAAAATGTAAGCTATCATTTTACTTGTAAAATGTGAGTAATTCTGGTTGTTTAACATGACATTTTTGTGGGCAAATTGTGGGCAATTTGTTAATTAATTGTTAATTAAGTTAACAATTTAATTTGTTAAATTAAACAAAATTTAATTTTGTTAATTAAAAATTAAACATTTTTAATGTGTTTAAAAACATTGTTGTTGTTTTTAAATTTTATGGGTTTATAAGAATGTTGTCCTCAATGAAATTTAATTTCCTTTCCAGCTGTAAATCCTATGATCCTACTAAAAGGTAAGTTACTATTTCCACAAGACTTTAAGGTTTACACAGTGTTTTCCATATGATATGTTATTTTATCTTCACAATAAGCTCAGGAGTTAGATAATAGAATTACTCTGCTCTTATTTTCTGAATAAGGAAACCATCACAAAGGAGAAGTAATTTATTCAAAATTCCATAGCTAGAAGAATTAGGAAATGAGTAGATGCCCATCAATTAGGGAATGGCTGAATAAGTTGTAGTTTTTGAAGATAATGGAATATTATTGTTCTATAAAAATAATGAACAACTGATTTTAGAAAATCCTGGAAAGATTTACATTAGTTGAAGCTGATTGAAATAAGCAGAATCTGTAATATATTGCATACAATAACAGCAAGATTGTCTGATCAACTGTGAAAAACTTGGTTCTTCTCAGTAATTGAAATGATTGAAGGCAATCCCAATAAACATTGGATAGGAAAAAAATATCTGCATCCAGAAAGAGAACTATGATGATTGAATGTAAATCAACACATGATATGTTCACTTCTTTTTTTTTGTTTTTTTCTCTCCAGTTTTTTTTTTTTGCTTTTGTTCTGATTTTTCTCTCTCAATATGATTCATACAGAAATGTGCATTTAAAAAGTTAATATATATGTAAAGCCAGAAAAAAACAAATAAATGTTAATAATAATAATAGTAATAAAGATTTCACAGCTAGTAAAAATCTGAGCTACATTCCAAGCCCATGGCTAGATTTCTAACAACTACAACAAGTACCATATTCATATATCAGTTTTAAGTTGACAACATTATTTTATTTGAGTATATCAAGCATCATATAAAATGCTAAGCAAACTGAAGTCTTGAGAGTCGAAGTGAATTGGCTGTGGTCATGATAATAAATGTCTGAGGAAGGATTGAGGTCCATCTCCTCTTGACTCTTAAGTCTAGCATTCTATCCATTATTCTACAATATCTCTATAGATACTAGACTATTATCTTCATTTAATTGTTGAAGAATCAGAAGCTTAAAAAGATTAGCTGACTTGTCAAGTTCACATAACTCGGTGTCAGCAGCAGGATATAAATTCAAGTTTTACATAATCAAAATCTAGTGCACTATCCAATATACTATACTAACTGTAAGTCTGGCATTTATACTGTTTTATCTTCACTTTTACTTATTAGATACACTATTCACTGTGCTATGCCAAAGTTCCTTATGACTAAAAATAAATTAATAATAATATGTATTATATAGTGGAAAGAACATGGAGTTTATATTCAATTGACTTAGATTCAATCCTGTTCCTTCCACTTACCATTACTTATTCATCCTTGGGGAAATCATTTTCCCTTTTGAACCATTTTCCTCACCATGAAAGTAATGTAGTTCAACTTCTGTTTGGTGTCCCTTCATACTCAGTCCTATGATCATGGGTACTCAAATCATATAGTGGCTTTGAAGGCATTGAGATGAATTCATTTTGAAAAACAGCTCAAGTTCAGTCTTAAAGTGCTGAGTTCCTAGGCAGACCACACTTGGCTTGACCTTGTGGTTGTCTCTCTTACTGATTCCTGTAAGTTTTCACTGTCAAAAGATCCAGAGGCAATGGGGCTCATTTCTCAGGTGTTATCACAACTGGAGAGGATTAATAAAATATCCCAGTATGTTGACAACATTACTTTGAATTTTTTCAGTCCCCTGCCTATAATGCAGAAGTATGGATTTTGAGTCTTAGGAAATATTGATCCCCAATGAAAACTATGCAAAGTGGATTTAAAAAAAGATAAAGATGATGTGGAAGGACAAATATAAAGGGCACATTTGAATGTGTTTGTCTTTCAGATTTAATAGGCTTCAGTGATGGCAGGGCCTTAACCCTCCTCATTAAATTTAGATGTATTGTTAGAAAACCTGACTTCTAGTACTGACTGCCACTGCCATGCCGTAAAACTTGGAAAAAGCCATTTCCCATTTCTGAGCTTCAATTTCATTATCTATAAAAGGATGAGTTTTTACTAAATGATGAGTTCTTAGTTTAAGAAGTTTATTTTTTCTTCCTTTCCCTTTTCTTCCTTTCCTTTTTCCTTTCTCTTCCCTTTCTTTTCCTTCCTTTCCCCATTCCATTTCCATTCCCTTTTCTTTTTCTTCTCTTCCTTAACTTCCCTTCTCCTTTTCCTCCCTTTCTCTTTTCTTCTCTTTCCTTTCCTTCTTTTCCTTTTCCTTATCTTCTGTGTTTAATTTTTTTTCTAATACTTTGACTACTGTAATTGGATATAATTGAATTATTTTATAATTCTATGTATTTTATTTAATGCCTTTAGACTTATGATTCTGAGAAAGAGTCCAAAATATTCACTAGTCAACTGAAGGGACCCACTTTCCCCACTCTCCCCACACTAACTTTAAAGATTAGGGTTATCATGATATTTAAGATTTCTTCCATTACTAATGTACCATGATTCTATGGAATTATACTGGAAGAAAAAATTATGGAGAGTCAAACTGTGGCTTTTAATCCTTCTTAATGGAGATCTAGCCATTTGTTGGGAAATCCTACAGAAAGGGATTATTTGAAGCCATAACTCCTCCCTCAGAGGTTCTTAAAGTCATTGGACTAGGGATATATAATGGATCTTAGACAACAGATTTACAGATGAAAAGGTCATTTGGTCCAATACCTTCCTCCTCCCCCTCCTCCCCCTATCATTTTACCAATGATAAAATTAGGTTCCAGACAAGTTACGTAATTTGTTTAAGGACACACAAGTAATAAGTAGTAGACTAGAGAGAAGAACCTAAGTATTGCCTAACTTCTAAACATAATTTTCTCTGCTGTAATTAATATCTCTCACGTTTTATCTTTTCACTTCTCTAAGATTTAGTTTACTCATCTATATAGCTGAATAATTTTTTAAGTCATGTTTGACTCTTCATGACCCAATTTAGGGTTTTCTTGGCAGAGATTCTAGAATGATTTGCCATTTCCTTTTCCAGAACACTTTATAGATGAGGAATTGAGGCAAACTGTGTTAAGTGATCACACAGCTAGCAAGTAACTGAAGTGAGGTATTATTTCAGGAAGATGAGTTTTCCTGACTTCAGAACAGGTACTCTATCCACCTAGCTGATTTAATGTCTTAATTTATGTAATTTAAAAATGTTTACTCTGCCTATGTTAGATTTCCATTTTAAAAATCCAGTCAGAAAACAATATCTTAAATTTATATAAACATCTTTATTCATTTTATACACCTTAGCTAAAATAGATAAATAAATATTAAATGCCAACTATGTGTAAAACACTGTGATAAGTTTTAAGGCTATACATAAGAGCAAACAAAGGAGTTGCTTCCTTTAATGAGTCTACATTTTAATGGTTCAAGTTTATAAAGAGTGGGGAAGGGTACACAATGTGGAAATGTTATAAAGTGGATTGGAAGTCTGGTATTTCTGTAAAGTAAAAGCTCCTGAGTTTACCGATTGTCTCACAGGAGATGTGTCCAAGATTCTGATGACAATGAAGATAAGCCAAGAGGACACAGAATGGTGTGAAGATGGCCTCAGTTATACAGTAAGACACAGCAATGCAACCTAAACTCAAAGTTTGACTCCAAGTCTCCTGAGCCTAAATTCAGTGTATTGCTAACATAAAAATATATGAGAACATTTTTTAAACTATAAAGTCTATCCACCTAGCTGATTTAATGTCTTAATTTATATAATGAATATAATAAAATGTCTACTGTGCCTATGTTAAATTTCCATTTCCATGTCTTCCATGACAAGAAGGTTACTTTTCTATTCAGGCTTAGAAATAAAATAGTACAATCTACCTTGTCCTAAACATAGATTTTTCTTTCCTTCCTCCTGCCCTATTCCTACTATCCAAACCAATACATTGGAGCCCAACTGTTTTTCAGGAACAGAGGAACTAGCATTTGCAAATGTTTTGCATGTGTGCAGATCTTCCCCCGCAACTGTAATCAATGTCCACGATGTCTAAGATCAAATATATCTCTGAAGTTACACTGGAAAAGAAAGGAGAGTCAGGTAACTCCGTATATCCTTTTGAGAATCTTATAATCACTTGGCAAGTTTCTAATGATAAAAATCATCTCTCCTCGAGAGTAAAATTTCCCTTTCCCTATCTTTGAATATTCAACAGAAGAAACATTCAAACTATTAAAGTAATCGATACATTTCTGTTGCTCTAAGATTAATGTTCCTTTCTCTTGCATTTATAAACCACAACAATTCCCAATACTTCCATCTGCTCTACCTCTCCATTGAAAATTGGACTCCTGGTCATCAGGGCAGTTAAAATTAGCTTGAGTTCTTACCTTCTAGAAATGTGTTACACACTGCTTTTTCTTTTTAACCCTCCAAAACCTGTTCCTGGTTTCTGAACTAATACCGTGCCTATTCTCTCTCCAGACTATTCCACCTGAATTTTAATTCCATGTATCCTATCTTTCTCCTCCCTACCAAAAGGGGAGTTAAAGGTAAGTTCAATGATGGCAGGAACTGTTTTTTCTTCTACTTATATTTATAGCCTTCATCTTTTATCTTAATATGATGCCTTTGATATAGCAAATGGTTAATAAGTTCCTTCCTTTTCTTCCCTTCCCTTTCCCCCTTTTCCTTCCTTTCTCTTTCCCCTTTCCTTTTCTCTTCCCTTCCTTTCCCCCTTTCATTTTTCCTTCTCTTTCCTTTTGTTTTCCCTTTTCTTTTTTCTTCCTTTCCCTTTTCCCTTCCCTTCCCTTTTCCTTTCCTTCTTTTTCCTCTTCTCTACTTTTTTTTCTTTCCCTTCCCTTTCATTTTCCCTTTCCTTCCTTTTTCCTTTCTCATGCCTCATTTCTAAGGGATAATTAATCCTTTTGTTTCTCCCTACATTTTTTTTCAGATTTACCCCATCATAGAACATAGTCCATCTTAAACTACCTAAATAATGATATCGTGAAGACAGTCATAAGAATACTGATAACATTTTCACATATGAGATATTAACTGTTTGACATCGAGTCACTTAAATTTGTCTTTAGTATTTATACTTTTCCTGGATTTTATATGTGAAATTTTCTATTTAATTCTGTTTTTATTACAAAAACTCATTCAGTTTTTAATTGTCCATTTTTTTCTATTAATGTTTATACTTAATTTGCTGGGTAAGTTATCCTTGATTGTAACTCTATCTTTTGTTCTATGAAATACAGTATTCTAAGACTAATGGTGCTTGAACATAGCAGTTGCTTGGCCTTGTTGAGATTCCATTATATTTTCCCCTTATTGCTTATGATATTTTCTTTTTCATCTAGGAGCTATAAAATTTGACTATGATATTCCTATAATCTCTTTCAGGTGGTAATTGGTGGATTTCTTCCCCCCCCCCACTTTAGTTGCGTCTTCTTGTTGTTAAACTTCATAGGAATGATGATTTCAAAAGGAGCTTGATTTAGGAATAGTGTCATAGAGAGGAAATGATTCCATATAAAACAATCCCATATTTGGAACTGGGATGACTTGGGTTCAAGTCCCACCACTACTTCTTAGAACTTATGTAATTCTGGTTAATCATTCAATTCCTTAGCATCACTTTCCCCATTTTTAAAATAAGGGAACTATAGTAGATGACTTCCAACATTCAATTCCAAATCTTTGATCTCATGATCCTCTCCACCACACTACATATTGAGTATCAAAGGCAATACTATTAAGGCATCACCTCTATTTTTAAGGAACTTGAAAGCTAATGTGGAGATCAGTTGTGTACATGTCATTTTTTAAACCACTCATAACATTTATCTTTTATAATATCATTCCCCTGTCTTTTATATAACTTTTATCTTTGGAACTAGATTTTATTCATGAAGGACTATTCAAGATCTCAAGGGAGATATAAAGATGAACAATATCAAACCACATTTCCTCAGGGAATCTAGTCTTGACATGATTAAATAAAAGATGTGTCAATATTTTATAAACAGTAACAACAATACAAATGATTTATTCTTAGCCTGTTTGTTTTTCTATAATGAGTGCGATTTTCCTAAGAAATATGAAAAAAAGAAAATTAAGAAAGGTTCATGTTTTTCAGAGGCAAATACTGCTATGTCCCATCCAAAAGCCAAGTCACCACATGCCAGTGATTTAGCAATATTCCCATTGTAGAGGGAGTAATTTCCTCTTAGAGATCTGGAAGGTAGGGAGTAAACTGGAAGGAAAGAAAGCAGAATGCAGAAAAGCAAGGCCAAGTTGGCATCAATATGTCTGTGAAGTACCAAGGAGCAAGATGCTAAGATGAATAAGAAGATGGCCTGTCAGAACAAGAATTCAGGATGAGAGAATCCAAGTTAAATCAGGATGCAAAAAAATAAAACAAACAAACAAACAAAAAAAAAAAACAACCCAGGAAATATCAGAGTTGACATTGTGAGTCAGCCCAGTTTTTAAAGATTTTGGTCATTTCAATGTGGTTAAATGTGGTTATGTACATTCCCCCCCTCCTAGTTTGTACAGGCATAGAAGGCATCCAGTGTAGTTATACCTTCTACATCATGTCATAAACGAAGTCTGAATTTTTTTTTCTTTTATGGAGTATTTACTCTGGCTTACAACTAGATTTGAAGCTTTTCTCTTTGTACTATACCCCTCAAGAACTGGATCTTTAAAACATGGATTCTTAACCTGGAACCAGTGAACTTTAAATATCTGTATATACATGTGTAATCTTGTGTCTATATAATCTATATTAAATGACTTGCCTTCACAGTAAGTGAGGATAAGCGAGTGAGAGTGAGAGAACTTGGAACTCAAAGGTTTAAGGAATAAATAATAAAAAAATATTTTACACGTACTTGGGGAAAATAAAATAATAAAATAATATGTATTTAGTCAGCTATATTTAAATGTAATTGGTTTCTTCTTTTCTAACCCTATTCATTTTATTTTAAAAACACAAATAAACTTCATATAAATTTTGATAGACTATTAAAGGGTTCCATAATCTACTCAAAGAAGATTAAAAATCCTGACTTTAAAACAATGGAACAGATATTTGTGGGTCTAAAAATTCTAACAAAAAAAAAAAAAAAAAACTAGCCTAAGAGAACAAGAATGGGATATTTTCTGAGTAGGAAATCGGATGATTTCCCCCATCACTACCCTTCATCTGCACTATCCCATATTCTACTTTAAGCAGGATATTTAATTAGAATTTAGTGTGCCATCTTCTGAAAAGGTAAGTGATTTGCAATGAAGAGTTTAATCATGAGTATATCTACAGAATGTTGGTACTGTTAAGAAAAAGCTTGAATTTGAAATTGAGGTAGACAATCTGCCCTTTTAGAGAAAGGTTTTGAAATGACTACCAGTTTTCCACTAATGGAAAATTATTCAAAGAGAATAAACATTTGTCATTAGTGGACCTCTGCTCCCATTTCAACTGGTTAATGAATCGCTTCAATGAGAATTAGATGTTGATTAGATATAATGACTGCTAATGATCTTATCTTCTAAATTAAGGCAGATGTTAAGGGACTTATACTTAAAAACACCTCATGTGATAAATCTCAAGAGGAGTTGGCAAGGGAAAGACAGCATCTTCTGCATACAGTATGGTAATAAATTAACCATGACCTCCAGTGGTGAAATAATGCATGTGGCATAAATTGGCTCACAATTAGTACTGACATGATACTAATCGAATGAGAGCTTTGTAATACTAATTTAAGAACAAATTCTAGTTGGATT
The DNA here is from genome assembly GCF_902635505.1 of Sarcophilus harrisii. NCBI lineage: Eukaryota > Metazoa > Chordata > Mammalia > Dasyuromorphia > Dasyuridae > Sarcophilus > Sarcophilus harrisii. The sequence continues at coordinate 508,872,092 of NC_045428.1, read as the reverse complement.
GCCAAGTCAAAGGATGTGAATCATAAAGGCTCATCTAGAGAGCACCATAAGTAACATAGAGAAATACAGTCATTGTGTAAAGCACTGAGTTACTTGGTACAGATGACTATAACCATTCCCTGCCCTCAAATATCATATAATATACAAAGAGAGAGAAAGATAAATAATTGTAATATAAAAGTATGATTATGTATTGCAGATGGGTATAGAGATTTTGTCTTAATATGAGGAAAACATTGTAAACAACCACAATAATACTACTGTTGAAATGTCTTTAAATATTTATATTTGTGATCGTATTTATTTACCACAATGATCTTATGCTCTAAGTGCTATTATTTAATCTATTTTACACATAAGGAAACTGAAGCTAGGAAACAGGGCTACTCAAACAGTTGATTTCTACGCAGAAATTTGAATCCAATTTTTTTTTTTAAGCATCAAGTCCAGCTTTCTAACCATTGTCACCTAGCTTCCCAATGATATTGGCTACCTGGGATACAATGGTAATCCAACATAGAATCAGAGATTTAAATAGTTTGGAGTGACCTTAAATCTCATTTAGCTAAGTCTTTTCATTTTACAGATGAAGAAATGTAGGACTAGAGAAGTTAAATGAATTGTTAGGAGCCATAAAAGTCACATCCAAGATTCAACCCCCTCTTCACCCAAGTATTTTTCTACTAAAGTATTTTTCTGAGAATATTATAGAAGTTAATTTTTTATTTAGCTATGGGTTTGACTTGAAGGTCTATGAGGTCCTTCCAACTCTAATATTCTGTGATAAGACTTGTGAATGATTAGGTATCCAAAGACAAGAAAAAAGGGAGAAGCTAAAATGACCCTGAGGTTCAGGGATAAATCATAAATGTGATAGTATTTCCATCAAAAGAAAAGATACTTTCTAAAATGTCAGAGATGGAAGAGATATTAGGAATCATCAAGTACAGCCAACTCATTTTACATTTGAGAAAACTGAGGCAGAGTATAAAGGTGTGAGTGTGGGTTGGGGGTAGGTATGGGGGGTGTCTCATATATATAGTAGCAGAATGAGAACTAAAAGTTAGGAAATACCACTGTTAGTCTGATGGTCATTCTGCTACAGCAGATGGCCTTCTTAGGTTAGAATAAATATGCATAAAAAGAGAATTATTTTTATCTATCATAGTAAAATAATTCATATTTAATTTTTTTCTTCTCTATTTGTTGTGTAAAATATGAAGGAAAGGAAACAGGATTTGAAGTCAGGACTACTTCAGTGAAGAGGAATAAATCTGTAGTCAGAGGACCTAAGTAAAAACAAAATATCATACAATAACACAGTCATATCAAAAGCATTTATTAAGCATCTAATACGTAACCTAGAATACGTTAATAATGGTGTTTGACATTTAATAACAACCTGAAGATTATGAAATTGATTTATACACTTCATCTGACTTTCTCCTCACAAATCCCCCTTGCAGTGGGTACTACTGATATTATTCTCAAAATTTACACATCAGGAGATTGAGACCCATAAAACCTAGGCAACATTTCCCTGATCATTACCATATATATATTGACTTTCATTATATTCTGTTCTTGTTTTTTTTTCCCCAGGAGAATGGACCACATCTGGGAACTGTGTTAATTGATGATAGATGCCATATTTTATTAGTTTTTGTATTCTGCATAGAGCTTAGCACAGGACTTTGCACATTGTTGATATGGACTTAACCTTTTCTCCTGTCAATAAGAAGCCCCCAAAATATTATCAGACATAAATAATTTCCAGACTATTCTGTTTACATAGAGTTATTGTGAAGATGGAATTCTTTTGGTTATCTTTCAAATTTCTTTAAACAACATTTAAAATATTGATTAGCATATCTTTAGACAGGTCTGGGACCTGATTCTCCAGGTGCTTATCATCTGGCTCTTTGATTGTCTCTCTGAGTTCCCATCTGTGAAACCCTATGTCTGTATTTCCCCTATAAAATATCTGAATTGTGATGAGTATTTTTGCTAAGCTCTTTTCAGGACTAAATCTACAATGACATTACTCTCTCTCCCTCCTCATAGTGCTTTGCCTCTAATGGTGTCGTTTTTTCCTAACTATAGCTAACTATGTTAGTCTGCTAAAATCCTCTATGGATCTAACCTGCCAGTCAATGGCTTACTCCCACATCATGGAGCATTTGCTTTCTCCTGGTTAATAAACTTGTCTTTCATGTGCTCTCCCACTCTATTTCTTATTTACCTTTCCTTGTATCTATTGTATCCTTTCATTTTTTGGTCTAGAACAAAATAAATAAAACTATCTTTTGTCAAAGAGACTGAATATGTCACATGTTTATTTTGAACTAGTAATTTTTACCCTGACTTCACTATAGTTGGTTTCTTATAAATGTTTCTTTTTTGATATGAAGAATATGAAGAATAAGGAGTTGTATTCTGAGGGGGCAACAAGGTGATCATTGCAATTAACCAAATGTAAAACTTCTAAAATCCCTTTACATTACATTACCTTTGTAATTCATGGGGCAGGATATTGATGAAATTCCCATATATGAAGGATATCTTTAGGTAACAGTTACAAAGAGCAAATGTAACTTTGCTAAAACATGCCAAAAGTCATTATTTGCCATAATGACGATTTCCATATTGCCATGGCATCACATATAATCTAAGAGATGTTCTAGGAAAATGAGACTTGTGCTAGAGCCACCATGTACTGGCTTGTGAAAGTGAGCATTTGTACCTCAGAAATTGTCAAATGTTATAAATCACGACTTGATCGGTTGTTTTATTAATTGTATAGACTTAAGAAGATGATGAATAAAATGGTTATTAAGAAGGATTACAATTAAAAATGTATACTATAAACATCCCGCATCCCCATCTCTCAAAAGCTAATTGTGAATTTGCCAGCACACTACTTCAGTTCCACCTCATTATTTTGAGAAATCTTGCATTGTTAAGCTTATGAAGTCCTCAATTTGGATTTTGCATCATAACTATCTCCTGTTGTATCCTATTTGTAGTCCATTATTTTCTAGATAGTACACATTTCATGCATTTCCTAATTTTAATGGTATCCATTGCTTTTGCCTAAGAAAAAATGATGAGACATTTGGTGTAAGAATCCTAGGTATCTCAGGTTTGATTTAGATCAATTAGTTTTCTTAATGATTTATTGGTTGATATGCACAGAGGTCTTGAGATCATGGTCTTTATCATTTATTAATGAGAGCAGAACTCCCCAAGGTAGATGTGTTAAAGGCAGGTTAACCCTGGAAAATATTGCTCAAACAATATTTTCATTGGAAATGTTAAAAAAAAAAACAAAAAAATCAAAACAAACAGAATAACAATGGGAAGGACAAAAGCAAGAATTAGATTGAGTGATTAAGATGTAAACTCTTTTTATTGCTTTCTATTCTATATATCAAATCCTCTGTTTATCTTTCCTCATCCTTTGTTCCTTTCCTCTAATTTGAGAGGATAATATATTCAATTGTCTCTCTCCTCACCATTCCACTCCAAATTTGTTCAAGTTAACAATTCTACCTTTGATCTCTTCAAATTGGGTTAAGTGACTGAACAATTTGGATTGGGAACAGAAGACCTGAGTTCAAGTTCTGATTCTGATAATTACTACTCATATGAAGCTTGGCAAATTGATGTACTGAACCTAACATTTCTCATTTGCAAAATCAAGATAAGAGAAGAATGGAAATAAAGTAGATAAAGATCTGAATTGGGTAGTAAAAAGATCTCCATTTAAGACTTGCTTCTGATATGCTTGTTGCAACATTGGGCAAGTCCCTTAGTGGCGCTGGAGTTTCCTCAGCCTCTCAATTCACACAGCCACTCTCTAAGACTGATTTTCAGAAAAAGCACTAATATGCATCAGTGTATTTTCTGTTTTATTTTGTTTTCTTTTCCCTACACTGGCTCTTTTCTGTGTCCATGAAATCAAAGATTCAGGACTCTCTCACTTACAAAAATAAGAATTAAAATACTAATGATAGCTAACTCACACAGTGAATGGGAAACATATAGAACATTATATAAATAAGATTTTTTTCTATCTTAATCATCTGTCACAATTTCCTGCTCTAGAACCAAGCTTTTTTCATCATTTTCTATTTCTCTTCTTCAATCTCTTTCTTTCTACTGATGCTTCTCTTCAGCTTACAAATATGTACAGATTTCCCTAGTCTTTAAGAATAAGATCATTATCATTATATACTTCAACAACAATACTATATGATGACCAGTTCTGATGGACCTGGCCATCTTCAGCAACGAGATCAACCAAATCATTTCCAATGGAGCAGTAATGAACTGAACCAGCTACGCCCAGAGAAAGAACTCTGGGAGATGACTAAAAATCATTACATTGAATTCCCAATCCTTATATTTATGCCCACCTGCATTTTTGATTTCCTTCACAAGCTAATTGTACAATATTTCAGAGTCTGATTCTTTTTTGTACAGCAAAATAATGGTTTGGTCATGTATACTTATTGTGTATCTAATTTATATTTTAATATATTTAACATCTACTGGTCATCCTGCCATCTGGGGGAGGGGGTGGCGGGTAAGAGGTGAAAACAAGAGGTTTGGCAATTGTTAATGCTGTAAAGTTACCCATGCATATAACCTGTAAATAAAAAGGCTATTAAATAGAAAAAAAATTCAAAAAAACAAAACAAAACAAAACAAAAAGAATAAGATCATTAAAAAGCTATGATAAAAAATGCTACCCACCTCCACAGGGAAAAAAACAAACTGATGAATTTTGAGTGCAAATTCAAGCATACTTTTAAAGCCTTTTTATTTTTCATGTTTTGGGGTATATGTAGGGGGGGTATCTTTTCTTTTATAAGATGGTCAATATGGAAATATGTTTTGTATGAATATGTACGTATATCAATGTCTAATTGCTTAATTTCTCAAGGGATGGGGGTAGGTTAAGAGGGAGAAAGAGAATTTAGAACTCAAAATTTTATAAAAAAATTATAAAATAAATGTTGAAATTTTTACAATATAAACAGAAAATATTTAATTTAATAAAAATAAGTATATTAAAATGTAAAAAAAGGACTTTAACTTATTTACCCCTTCATGCTAAATAATGTGATCACTTTTCCTTTACTGCTAAATTTCTAATGAGAGTAGTCTATATATTGCCATTCACCCATTCATTACTCTAATATTTTTCATTTGACTTTCAATGTTACCATCCAAAAACTGTAACTTATTGCTCTGAAGAGTTGGGAAATACATTGATTACCATTACTTAAAAAAAAATCTATCATAAAATCTGCCCAGCCTACTCTGAACTTAATTTTTTCTTAGATCTGGAGCTTGCTTTCTGCTGTTTTTTATTTAGCTTGGCAGCTGGAGGTACTTGATAAACATTTGTTTAATTGAATGGAATCAGAAGAGTCAGTATGACTTTTGGAATGTGTTCATTTCTACCTGTTGAAGTCCCTGGGGACTTAACTCTTTTAACTCCTGAATTTCTGATTTGAAATTCTACTGGTATAGTATTTAAAAAAAAAGAACATTACATTTCACTTTACTCCAAGACCCCCAGCCATCTTCTCCTTAGCAGCCTTGCACCTTTCATCTCTAGAACTATAGTCATATCAATTTTGACATTGCTCATGGGGTGTCAATGTACTCTCCTATGACTTCACTCATTATCCTTGTAAGTTTCCAAACTAAATTAATTTTGCAATTTTTCTAGCAAAGCATACACATATGTTTGTAATTTCGCCTATTTAAATGTAAGTCCTTGAGGAATATGCTTTTTTTTTGCTCTTGTATTTGTATCCTCAGAGTTCCCTCTAAGACTATTATTATAGACTTTGCCTCAGTTTCCTTATATGTAAAATGGGGATTATCATAGCATTCACCTTCTAAGTTTGTGGCATATAGTAAGCATTATAAAATGCGGTTTACCTGTTTGCTATTATTATTATAAAAGAAATAATTAGTTAATCAATTAGCATATTTAGATTCTACTATGTGCTAGGAATTATATTAAATGCTAGACATACAGAAAAAGGCAAAAGAAAGAGCCTCTTCTCTCAAAGATCTTAACATCTAATAGGAAAGAATATATATAGACAAATACATTGAAAGCAAGTTATATACAGGATAAATATGAATAATTAGGAGAATTCTGGGAAGATGGCAGACTCGGTTGGTAAATTTCAGGATTTCCTAATTTCCCCCACAAATAGAACAGATGTGTGTCAGTATGAATATAGACTGATGAAAAATCAAGAAGCCTTGAGACCCAAGAGGAATCCTCCTGATAGAACACAAAAAGATCTGAAAAAAATTCCCAGCTGGGAATTAACCTGTCTGAAATGCAAACACTGTGGTCTAGCTCCTCAGAAACAAGTGGGGACTCCTTGGACTATCGAGGTGTGGCTGGAGCTGCTAAAATTCAATCCTGGGTGAGAAAGAACCGGTACCTGGTGAGATCAGGAGCAATGGGGCAAGGACATTGCTGGCTGCTGGCACTTGCAAGGAAGTGGAGCTCTTGGTTTGGTTTCCTGGTCGGAGTGAAGAGTTGAAGGGAAGCTTGAGGTACCATCCTCCCATCCCATGATTAGAGATACTTACTTCTTATAAAAAAAGTGAACCAGCAAAGAAGAAAGAACCCCACTATTGAAACATATTATGGGAACATGGAAGATCAGGGCTTATCTTCAGAGGAGGATTTTAGTATCAAACAAAAGTTCTACCTCAAAGAGTAACATTAAATGGTTTCTGTCCAGAGAGAATTTGTAGAAGAACTCATAAAATAATTTAAAAATCAAATGAGACATTGAGGAAAATAATAAAACAAAAATCATCCAAGAAAAACAAGAATGTGGTAAAAAAAAAATAACTAACTGGAAAAAAGGTACAGTCTCAAAGTTGAAAATTCTTTGAAAATTAGAATTGGGTAAGAGGAAGCCAGTGAAACAATGAGACAAAGAAATAACAAAACAAATATGAATAATGAGAAAATAGAACAGACAGATGACATATCTGGGGAAAATTTCTCAAGAAGAGAAAATATAAGAATAACTGGACTATCAGAAAGTAGTGACCAAAAAGAGAATTCTAAAACAATAATGCACAGAATAATCCAAGAAAATTTGAAAGAAAAAGAAGAAAAAAATGAAGAGAAAGTAGAAATAATAAAAAAAAAAACTTCTCCAATTACCACCTCAAAGAGATCCTTTATGGAAAATGCACAGGAATATTGATGCCAAATTTTGAAACCCCTAGATCAAAGAGAAAGTTTTGCAAAAAACAAGAAAAAAAAAACAATTTAAAGATGCTGGAACTACAATTAGAGTTGTACAGGACTTATCATCAGCTACAATAATATACCACAGGTCCTGGAATCAAAAGTACTAGACCTGTGGTCAAAAATAACATATCCAACAGAATTATGTGTAATTGTGAATGAGAAAAAATGGACATTCAATGAACTTGCAGATTTTTAGGACTTTGTGTCAACAAAGATCAAACTTAACAGAAAATTTAACATATAAGAACCAATATCAAACATCAATTTTAAGGAACTCAACATGGACAAACTATTTAAACATAGACCAATTGTTGGTTTTTACATGAAAAATATATACTATATATTTATGATTCACATTAACAATAAGGTAGCTCAAAAAAAGAGTGGAAGAGTTATGGTAAAAATAGTAATCATGTTATCCATATGAGATTCAGAGGAACAACAGACATAGAGCTATTAGATTGGGGAGGAGTGCTCCTCATTCTGGAAACCTACTCACACTGAGAATGAGTTCAATAGGCAACACTACATATATGTGATGAAGGATATACTACCCTCCAAAATTTATAAAGAAATAAGGGGGGATAGGAAGATGGAGAGACATAGGGTGAGGGAAGAAGACAATGGAAGGATGCTTAGGTGGGGGAAGTTAAAAATAACAAGACAAGTTATGGAGCAGAATTCAATTAAAGAGTCACTAGGGACAGTATGTGTATCAACATATATATTCATTATATATCTATATATCTATATATCTATATATATATACACAAATAAATATGTTTTTTTTTTCCTAACTGTGGCTTGCTTGGAGGTGGTGGAGGGGATAAAAGGAGGGAAACAATAAAGGAAATAAGGTTTGTATCAGAGAACCAAAGAATAATTTACAAGGATGTAAAGAAAAAATGGACATTCATGAATGTAATTTATTCTATTAATATTAATATATAATATGTATCAATATATATCAAATATTTCAAAATATAAAACAAAGATCAACTATATATATATATATATATATATATATATATATATATATATATATACTTTCTTGATCTTTGTTATTATATATTTTTGAGTTCTCCAAATAAATTTTGTTATTTATTCCTTTTCTGGTTTTCTTTTTTTTTCCTTACTCTATATTTTCAAGTAAAATAAAATTTAAAAAATGAGAATAATTAAAATAGGGAAAGCATTGGGATTAAGATGGTTTGGGAGTGCTTCCTGTAGAAAGTAGATTTTATTTGGGATTTAAAGGAAGGCAGAGAGTTCAGTAGTTGGAGTACAGGAGAGAGTAGACATTGGGTTCTAAGAGACAGTCAGAGAAAATACCTGAAGCAGAGATATAGAGTGTCTTGTTTGTGGAATATGCAGCATCAAAGCATATATGAAAGGGATTAAGGGACCAGCATAGAGTTCTCTGTTCAAAACATTTGGATGTGGTTCCTCATAGCAAATTCTTAATGAAAATGGGCCTTGGCCTTAAAAAAGACCTACCTACAACTCAGAGGCTAATTAATTCTCCCAAAGGATCTTGTTATAGAAAGCTCAGAAACTTTCTACCGAACTTAATTTTCCATCAACTGCTCTTTTTGCTTTCAATTCCCTTATCAAGTTTTCTCCAAGGATAATCTTTCACCTGAAATCTCATCATCATGGAGAGTGATTCCATTTTGGTTCTCATCCTCAGTTACCTTTCCCATCTGATGAGAGGCTGCAAGGCAGAACAATAAACTCCTCCCAATGCTCCCTTTCTAGAGGGCTCAAAACTTTCCAGAAAAATTAATTTTCCATCAGCTGCTCTGCCTGGTTTCAGCTTCAAGAATATCATGCCCTCATGTATACTGGCTAAACTCTGGCTCACTCACCTGCCTAAATTTTCAACTTCCTTTTGAGTTTTGTCTTCCTCTATTATACCATAAGCTAGTTGAGGGCAGGGCCCAATTTTTCTTTTTCTTATTTGTATCACCAGGAGTTAGCATAGCACTTGTTAGATTTAGATATGAAAATGATACCAATTCATTGAAAAACACAATTTGTTAAATGGAAAAAAAATGCAATGAATCAAACAATTCAATTTGCCAAATAGAAAAGGAGCTAAAAATGGTAACTGAATAAAAAATACCCTAAAAATTAGAATTGAACAAATGGAAGTAAATGACTCAACAAGACTTTAAGCATCAGTCAGAGAGAAAAAAAAATGAAAAAAAAATGAAATATCTCCTAAGAAAAACAACTAACTTGGAAAGTAGATCTAGGAGAGATAACTTAAAGATTACTGGACTTCCAGAAAGCCTGATGAAAAAAAGACACATTATCTTACAGGAAATCATAAAAGAAAACTGCTCTGATATTTTAGAATCAGAAAGTAAAATAGCCATTGAAAGAATTCACTGATCACCTCCTAAAAGAGATCCCAAAATTAAATACCAAAGGAAGAGTGTGGTTAAATTTCAGAACTATCACAGCAAGGAAAATATATTACAAGCATCCAGAAAGAAACAATTTAAGTACTGAGGGGCCACAATTAGAATTACTCAGGACCTAACAGGTCCTTAAAGGATCAAACCTTAAAGGATCAAAGAGTCTGGAATCTGATATTCGAAAAGGCAAAGGAACTTAGATTATAGCAATAAATAAATTATCCTGCTAAAATGAGCATTATCTTTCAGGGAAAAAGATAGACATTCAATAATATAGATAAATTTCATCTATTTCTGATTAAAAGACCAGAACTGAACAAAAAATTTGATCTCCAAACACAGAACTCAAGAGAAGCATAAAAAGATAAAAAGGAAAGAACTCTTCAGAATTATATTTCTATTATGGGTATACTTGGAGAGTGTAGGTATAATTTCATTTTATAATGATAATAGGAAAAAGAAACTAGAGATGGAAACGTAATTGTACTGGGAAAGAGGAAAAAAGGGGTAAAATAAGAGAAATTACATCTCAGAAAGAGGCAAAGATGACTTATAATTGAAGGGAAGAAGGGAGGGGGAGTGAACATTGTGTGAATCTTATTCTCATCAGATTTGGCTCAAAGAGAGAATATCAGACATAATAGGTTTCACAGAGAAACTAGTCTCAATTTATAGAGAAATGGGAGGGAAAGGGGGGAAAGGGGAAGTGGTAAAGGGTGAGGAATGTTTGAGTGAGCTGGTCATCAAAAGAAAAATACTGGGGAGGAGGGAAGGCAGGAAGAAAAGAGAAAAACATAACTTAGGTGAAATAAGATGGCAAGAAATACAGAATTGATTATTTTAACTGTTAATGTGAATAGGATGAACTTTCCCATAAAATGGAAGGATAGCAAATTGGATTAAAAACCAGAATCCTACAATATGTTGTTTATAATAAACACATTTAAAGTATAGTGATACATTTAGAGTAAAGGTAAAGGGCTGGAGCAGAATCTATTATGCTTTAGGTGAAGTAAAAAAAAAAGCAGAGGTAGCAATACTGATCTCAGATCAAGTAAAAGCAAAGATAGATCTAATTAAAAGAAATAAGGAAGGAAACTATATTTTACTAATGGCTACCATAGATAATGAAGCAATATCAATACTAAACTTATATGCACCAAGTGGTATAGCATCAAAATTCCTAGAAGAGAAGTTAAGAGAGATGTACAAAGAAATAGAGAGAAAAACTATACTAGTGTGGAATCTCAACCTTGCTCTCTCAGAACTAGATAAATAAAAACACAAAATAAATAAGAAAGAAGTTAAGGATATAAACAAAATATTAGAAAAGTCAGGTATGATAGATCTTTGGAGAAAATTGAATGGAGACAGAAAGGAGTTTACTTTGTTCTCAGGCGGTTCATGGAACTTTTACAAAAATTGACCATGTGTTAGTACATATAGACTTCAAAATGAAATGGAGAAAGGCAGAAATAGTAAATATATTTTTTTCAGACTGTGATGCAATAAAAATTACATGCAATATAAGACCAAGAGAAATTTTAAAAGTTAATTGGAAATTAAATATTCTAATCTAAAGAATGAATGGATGAAACCCCAAATCATAGACACAATCAATAATTTTATCCAAGAGAATAATAGTGAGACAATATACCATAATTTGTGGGATACAGTCAAAGCAATTATAAGGGGAAATGCTTACTTGCATAAAATAGAGAAAGAGAAGATCAATGAATTGGGTTTACAACTGAAAGAGCTAGAAAAAGAACAAATTATAAACCCTGAATTAAATACCAAGTCTGAATTTCTGAAAATAGTAGGACAGATTAATAAAATAGAAAATAAAAAAAACTATTCAATTAATAAATAAAACTAAGTTGGTTTTATAAAAAAATAGATAAACCTTTAGTCAATTTGATTAGAAAAAGGAAAAAATAAAATCAAATTGTTAGTCTCAAAAATGAAAGGGAGAACTTTCCACCAATAAAGAGGAAATTAGAGCAATAATTAGGAGTTATTTTGCCCAACTACATGCCAATTAATTTGGTAATTTAAATCAAATGGAAAAATAGCTACAAAAATATACATTGTCCAGGTTAAGATAAGAGGAGATAAATTATTTTATTAGTTTCATTTTAGAAAAAAAGAGACAGAACAAACTATTAATCAACTCCCTAAAAAAAATCTCTAGGGCCAGATGTATTTACATGTGAATTCAACCAAACATTCAAAGAAAAATTAATTCCAATACTATATGAAATAGAAAGAGTTCTACCAAATACCTTTTATGAAACAGATATGGTGCTGGTAGCTAAAACAAGTAGTGTGAAAACAGAGAAAGAACATTTTAGACCAATTTCCCTGAAGAATATTGATGCAAAAATCATAAATAAAATACTAGCAATAAGATTACAGAAAGTCATCCCCAGGATAATACACAATGACCAAGTAGGATTTATACCAGGAATGCAGGTCTGGTTCAATATTAGGAAAACTATTGGCATCATTAACTATATCAATATCAGTTGATAATAATTAAATATTTGGGAATCTATCTGTCAAGGGAAAGTCAGGAACTACAAGAAAACAACTACAAAACACTTTCCACAGAAATAAAGTCATACCTAATTAGTTGGAAAAATATCAAGTGCTCATGGGTAGTCTGAGTGAATATAATAAAAATGGCAATACTATCTAAATTAATCTACTTATTTAGTGCCATACCAATCAAACTCCCAATAAATTATTTTACTGATCTAGAAAAAATAGTAACAAAGTTCACCTGAAAAAACAAAAGGTCAAGAATTTCAAGGAAATTATTGAAAAAAATGCTAATGAAAGTGGACTAACTGTGTTAGACTTAAAACTATATTATAAAGCAGTGTTCATCAAAATCCTATAGTACTGTCTGAGAAATAGAGTCATCAATCAGTGTAATAAATTAGGATTGCACAACAAAATAAGCAATAAGTATAACACTCTAGAGTTTCACAAATCCAAACACCCCAGCTTTTGGGAAAAGAACTCAATATATGACAAAAACTTTGGGGAAAATTTGAAACTACAATGGAAGAACTTAGGGCTCAACCCACACTTAACATCACATACCAAGATAATATCTAAATGCGTTCATGATTTAAACATAAAGACTGATTATTATAAGCAAATTAGAAGAACATAGGATAGTTTACCTCTCAGATCTGTGGAGAAAGAAGGAATTTGTGTCCAAAGAACTGGAATTCATAACTGAACACCAGATAGATAATTTTGATTATATTAAGTTAAAAAGTTTTGTACAAACAAAACTAATACAGACAAGATCAGAAGGGAAGCAATAAATTGGGAAATCATTTTTTATACTTAAGGGTTCTGATAAAGGTCTCATTTCTAAAATATATAAAAATTTGACTCAAATTTATAAGAATTCAAGACATTTTCCAATTGATAAATAGTCAAAGGATATGAACAGACAATTTTCAGATGAAGAATTGAAAACTATTTCTAATCATATAAGAAGGTGCTCTAAATCACTTTTGATCAGAGAAATATAAATTAAGACAACTCTGAGATACCACTACACACCTATCAGATTGGCTAAGATGACAGGAAAAGACAAGGGTAAATGTTGGAGGGGATGTGGGAAAACTGGAACACTAATACATTGTTAGTGGAGTTGTGAATGGATCCAGACATTCTGGAGAGCAATTTGGAACTATATTCAAAAAGTTATCAAACTGTGGAACAGTGTTTCTATTGGGCCTATATTCCAAAGAAATCTTAAAGGGGGGAAAAGGATCCACATGTGCAAAAATGTTTATGGCAGCCCTTTTTATAGTGGCAAGAAACTGGAAAATGAATGGATGTCCATCAATTAGAGAATGGTGAATAAGTTATGGTAAATATATGTTATGGAATATTATTGTTCTATGAGAAACGATTAGGAGGATGTTTTTAGAGAGTCTTGGAGAGACTTACATGAACTGATGCTAAATGAAATGAGTAGAACCAGGAGATCATTGTACACAATAACATCATTATTATATGACTGTCAATTCTGATGAACATGACTCTTTCCAACAATGAAATGATGCCAACTCCAATGATCTTGAGATGAAGAGAGCCATCTACACCTAGAGAGAGACTGTGGGAACTGATTGTAGATCACAACATAACATTTTCACTCTTTTTCTTATTGTTTGCTTGCATTTTGTTTCCTTACTCATTTGCTTTCTTTTGATTTCTCTTGATTTCTCTTGTGCAGTAAGAGAATTGTATAAATATGTTTATACATATTGGATTTACACATATTTCAACATGTTTAACATATATTGAATCACTTGTCATCTATGAAAGGGAGTGGAGGCAAGGGGGAGAGAATGTGAAACACAAATCTATGCAAAGGTCAATGTTGTCAAATTATCCATGCATATGTTTTGAAAATAAAAAGCTTTATTTAAAAAAAAAAAAACTCTGAGGTGGAAGCAGTTCTCATATACTCAAAGGGAAGTGCAAAAAGGAGAGAATATCTTTTCTTCTTGTTTTTATTTTATTTTCAATTTATGAAATAAAATAATCATTTGCATAACAGTACAATAAAATTATTGTTGATGAAATTGCAAATCTACTTTGCACATTCCTTTCAAATAGACAATAAATTATCATGTAAATTAAAGAAAAAGAGAATGACACATATATATACATACATATATATATATATCAAGAATAGACAATGTAAATATGAAAATGGAATAGACAGGTTTTTATGAATAATTTCTACAGCAAACATATTGATGATCACATAATTGATAACAAGGTGAAGAGAATACAAAATCCTATTGTATTTATCATTTACTGATTAAAAAAAAACAAGAAAGAAAACACAGCTTCTAAAAGTTCTCCTTCAACAATGTATTTCTCTTTTTTTCATATGCTGGGATCAAACAATATGCCTTAAAAAATGCAATCTTTGGATAGGACATGTGATTTAATTGATAGAGGGAATTATCCATGAGGGAAATTTCACATACCAATTCAGATTTACATGGTTTAGATTATTTCTGAGCCAGAAACCATTTTTCTATTATACCATATTGCCTCTATAGTCACTATCTTATCTCCTTCCACAGAAATAAGTGATTACTAATGCTTAATTATTAATGCCAATTGAAACTGAAGCATTAAATAAGATGCTTATGATAATCAAAATTGTTTTACATTGTCAGAAATGATGTCCTTCAGAGAGCCAAATAGAAGAAAGATTCTCTATACAGAGTGAGGTCTTTGGGCTGCCTTGTGTGCAGTTAATATTATGCTAATTAAATCAAGATCAAGAACATTACAGGCCTTTTATTAGCCTAATAAGGAAAAACAAACACACACAAAATTAGTGGCAAAACATATCTATTGTATAGTATATGATATGCAATTGAATGGCCACTTCAATAAGTCAGTAGATAAGTACATATTTCTGGTATAGGCAATATATCTGAATAAAAAGTTCAGCCTAGAATTGAACAGGAGAAAGAAATTAGGCTGAATTATTTTGGGGAAAATTTCCCAGGGTTTACAATGGCCTGATGAGTTATTCCTATCATCAAATCCCCATATTTTACACATGTTGTCCTAGGTAATGCTAAATAATTGTGGATCTCAGAACCCAATAATCTCCACAGAAAGAGAGTTGTACACAACTAAATAGACACCATGAGTATTAGTTAAAGCATTAATCACCTCTCAATGCCTCCCCAATAACTTACCTTTCATGTGCATTGATTATTCTCTCATAAACAAAGTCTCTAGATTTTCTTTCCCAACAACGACCTCCATAATAAATATGAATGATATGTAAATTGCATAATTACATAATAGGTATCATTGAGGAAATATAGAAGAATTGAAACAGACAATTATATAACAATATTAAGGTGTTACAAATTAGCAGATTAATTGATACAGTAATGAGACAAAGGAAGGAAAGAATCATTAATTAAGCTCTCATTATTTGCTGGAAACTATGCTAAAAACTTTACAAAAATAGGAAGTAAGTGATATTTTTATATTTGTGGGCACTGAGGAAGAGACAGTTTAAATGCCTTATCCAGTACCATTTAGCTACTAAGTGTTTGATGTAAAAGGCTTAAAAATTGTGGGTCACTTCTCAATTCATAGATCTTTGTATATTTGGAGAACACAGACAAGAGTTACACAGGATAAGAAGGTAGAGCTAGATTATGATCCGAAGATTACAAAATCATTCATATCCCTAGGTACTTGAAAACCTTTATTTTACAGAGAGGATACAGAGACCTACTCACTAGTAGACTTCACTAGACATTGACTAGAGAATCAGTGACTAGACCAAGTTTAAAAGGGCTATTAAAATAGACAAAATTCAAACTAAGGTCATCTGTTTCCAAATTTAGTGCTTTTCCTACTGCCCCGTTCACCCTCTATTTTATAATCCCCAAGTTATGAATGTTCTCCGATCAGTGGAACTTAAGACTAATGTCTGACAGGGAAGCTATGTGCTTTGGAACTTAGAGGATTTACAAATGTTAATCCTTAGTTAATATTTATTTCATTGATTTTTCTTTCCCCTTAGGGAATTCTTAGATAAATGCTGTTCAGAAATCAACCTCCCACTGCTACTAGTAGATCGTTTTAATGCAAATGAATGAAAAATGTAGAAATTTGTTTAAAAATATTGCTGTGACAGGTTTTTCATGGTTTAACCAAAACGCTCCTATAACTAAATATGCCAGAGAGGGGAGATGTCATATGTGGTGCAGTTGAAGGAACTTGGGATATTTACTCTGATGAAGAGAAGACTAGAGGTGCAGTGAGGGGGGTGAGATATTAGATTTTTGGTATTTTAAATATTATCAAGTAAACATGAGATTAGACTGAGTTTGTAAGAAAGACTGAAAACAAAAATCTATGGTAAAAATTATAAAGAAGTGAATTTTGGCTAGATTGAACTGGGAATTGCAAGGAGGCCATGGGAACCTTCTCCTTCCCAACTTTAATTACCCAGTTCTAACCAGGCTTCCATGTTTGAAGCTGACTTCCCCATTTCCACAATGATAGAGGTTGCTCAGTATCCTGTTCTTTCATAACCTTTAGGATCATTATCCCTTTCCAATAATCCTTATTTAGATATATGGCTGCTAAGACTGTTTGGATAAGAAAACCTTTCAGCATGAAGATAGTCTACCTGATTTTTCTATCTGTCTTGAAATTGTCCCCTAAGGCCCAATGGGCTATCTTACTACTAGGCTCTCCAGACCTCTAGCTATTGCCATCTGACCTGATGTTGCACTATAAGGATTCTTGGGCTTTGTCAAGTATCATGGTGATATACCCTAGAGACCACTGGAAGCTTCCATCTTTCCTACAGTTGTATTCTGCTCTACATGTTATCTTCAGTAATTAGAATGCAAACATCATGAGGTCAGAGATTGCCACTTTTCTATATCCATTTCTAGCATTTTTTAATAATGACAAGATAGTTGCTTTTCCATTCTAATTCAGCTAAGGAAAGTTTTCATAAAGCTTAGAGAAGTTCAGCAATACAGTGGTTTGGCCCTAATTCTCACAAAGCTTGTTCAATATTGGAATATAAGGTAAAGTGGCATAATAAATAGATTTGGATTCTTATTCAGAAAGGACTAAGTTTAAACATTATCTTCACGAAAACTCATTAAGATGTTACATTGTGAAACACTTGCTGATAAACATCCTCTCTATGAATTCGTATGCAAGGAAAATTGTGGCTCTGCACTTGAATAAAAGAATAGAAAATCAAAAAATTAGGAATAACTATATATATATATATATATATATGTGTGTGTGTGTGTGTGTGTGTGCGTGCACATAGGTGTATACACATTTGGGTATATACATGCATATATACATGTGTGTATTTATGTGTACACACACATGCATGCACACAAACACATACTTTAAAGCTTGCAAAGATAAATTATTATCTTAGAAGGCAGTGAAATTCTTATCACCAGAACCTTTTAAGCTAGGACTTTAAGATAGTTTATTGTGGGCATTATAGAACAGAATAATTTATGAAATAGGAGTTGGACTACATCAGAGATGTCAAACACATAAGCATGTGGTCTACAACAGTGAAGGGGATGGTCAGCAAACAGATGAAAATGTCATTGGGAATTGTTTACCAATATACATAATATAATATAATATAGTTTAATATGTAGGGCAGCTAGCTGGCACAGTGTGCTGAGTTGGAGTCAAGAAGATTTGAATTCAAATCTAGGTTCAAACTTTTATAAGCATGGGCAATTCACTCCACTCTATTTGCTTTAGAAATTAAGGCTTTTACATCTCTCATCTACAAAGTGGACTGAAAAAGGAAAGGGCCAACCACTCCAGTATCTTTGCCAAGAAAATCCAAAATAGGGTAATGAAGAGTTGGACATGAATGAAACAACTGAACAACAACAAATATTATTAATTAATTTTTCTAAGTCAATATATGATTTAACAACCATTGTTAACTATTTGACACCATTGGACTAGATGACCTTTAAGGTATAGTTTAACTTTGAAGTTCTATGATTCATCACTATCCTATCTCAATCTTATCTTCCCCTGCACACACACACACACACACAAAGACTACTTCTGATATAGTGGGGAGCCTCTATAATAAGCCTCTAAAGTCACAGGACTGCACAAATCTTTTGTCTTTCTAGGACTCACATATCTATAAAATGACAGAGTTACATTATTCAATTTCTAAGTTCCCTTCTAGATTTCAATTCTGTATTTGCTTAAAAGCCTTAATTTTCCTAGAAGATTCACAATAGAACTTTACAGCCCATTAGGAATTATACATCTTTATTTTTCAATTCTAAACCTTTTCTTGATGTAATAACCCGCATTGCCCACTATAGCATATAGCATTCATCAAGCATTTCCTGACAAAATTAGGCCTTTGATCAATACAATGAATGTCAGATCTGCATTGCTTAGCTAGGGAAAAGTGTTTAGCACACCAATCTTTAAGTGAATAAAAGAAATCTTTCAATTTTTTTTCTCTTCCAATATATCTTTTTTTTTTAAATTTGGTTTTATTGTTCTTTTAGGAAGTTCTTTTTGTACCTGGTAAAACCTTTTTGTAAAGACAATACAACCAATATCCTATCTATTGGTATGAATTCATTGGCCCTAACAATACAGGGTTATCAATATTATATATATATATATATATATACACACAGAGATACATGTTTTGTATATATATGTATGTGTGTGTATATATGTGTATGTATATATCTATATCAATCTATATGGGTATGTGTGCCATACCCTTTGCTATGTAAACATCATACAAATGTTGCCTGGTACAGTATAACTAGTACAGCAGTTAAAATTTGAGGGTCCTAATCCAGCAGTTAGGACAAGTATAATTATCCTTAGTTGGTAAACATGAAAACTGAGATTCGGAGAGATTTGACCAAGGTTATAGAAAAATGGTAGGGTTTCAGTACAAGTCTTCCTTTCAATTCACTTATAATTCCAATGTCTCTCTGGTGTCCATCCTCCAGTGACTTGGCTAGATGGGAAGTATATTTATTGCCTCTTCTTTGGTCAATTAAAGGCAGTTAGATGGCACAGTTGATAGAGTGTTGAAGCTCGGGTGAAAAAGACCTGACTTTACATATGTCTTTAGATATTTAGTAACTGCATGGTACTGAGCAAGTCATTTCTTCACTGTCTGCCCCAGTTTCCTCAATAGTTTTCACCCCCTCAGTAGGGATGGTTATAGTACCTACTTCCCACCATCTGTTATCCTTCTAACTTCAGAAAAAAAATTAATTGTTTTGATTGTAGAATAATAATAGTTTAATCTTTGTTTTCTCTAACAATTAGTACCATTCCATTCTCCATTGTTAGAATCACAGTATCAGGAAAAGGAAACAGATCCTGAATGTTACTGTATATTCAGAATATTGTTGTTAATCATTGACCTGTTATCCTCCATCACTTGGAAAGTGACTCAAGGATTTATTCATTGTGGGGGATATCTGAATATCTGACACTTAAAAAAATGAACAGATTCCGATGTTAAAATTGTGCCCTGTACCTATATTATCTCCTTCCCATTTCTTTCTGTTGAAGTTATTCCCATTCTTCGAGGCTTAGTTCAATCCCTTCTAGGCACCCACTGTCTCATCTGTTTATAGAGACATTGTTCATGAATTGTTTTTGCTTTAGTTATATTGTAGTTTGTATTATGTATTTAATTCTCCATTAATTTTGAGGGAAGTATAATAATCTATTTATATTTCTACACTAATGATTAGCACAATGAATTGACTATAGTAGAGACTTCATAAATGGCTGTTGAATACAAGAAGATATATACATGAATGAATGAGTGAGTGAATTTACAAATGAATAATCATTCCATAATTTCATAAAGACCAATATCAGGATGCAGTGGTGAGAATGGCCTTTCTTTAATTGCAGGTCTAATGCTATTAACTCAAAAATTAAAAATAAGATTGTCTTCCCATTAATTATGCTCAAAGGGCTATAAAATTATGCATAATCTGTGATCTAGCAATATCACTTCTGGGTCTATATTCAAAGACACCATTAAAAAAAGGGGGAAAGGACCTACATGTAGAAAAATATTTATAGTAGCTCTTTTTGTGGTGGCAAAGAATTTGTAATTAAGGAATTGAACATCCAGTTGACATTGTGGCTGAATAAGTTGTAGTATTGTGTTATCAGAAATAGTGATTGGGCAGATTTCAGAAAAACATAAAGACTTATGTAAAGGGTAGGGCCAAGATGGCATAGAGGACACACATTTCTTTCTGACATTCTCCTACAACCCGCAGACTAATTAGCAAATCCAGCCTCTGAATTAATTCTAGACAGCAGAATCCACAAATATTGGGAGTGTAACAAATCACAAATAGAAGGTAATTTCAAAGATCGCCAGAAAAGGTCTGTATCAATCAGCACAGAGGGAGGCAGTCAAGTGCAAATAGGCTGAACATGAATGCTAGTGCAAAGAACACAGAGTCCTGGGTTGATGTGGACTCTGGGGGCTGATAATCTACAGGGAGGAATCTACAGCAGTATTGGCAACTCTGTCCTGGTTGCAAGCCAGTAGATCAGCACAGAAGTTATAAAACATCCAACACAAATACAAAAGTTAAAGAGTGAACTACAAAACACCAGTCTCACAGGACCTGGCCACGACCACCCAGCACTGGGAGTGAATCAGTTCGGACTCAGTGAAGCTGCTGCTAGTTGTAGAGGAAACTTGGAAAACCTCTCTTGCCTTAAAAGCAGATCTCAAATTAAAAAAAAAGAATGAAAAAACAAAAACAACTCTGACCATAATTTTTAGGGTGAAAGAGATGAACAGATTTCAAAACTCTGAAAAGACGAAAAGCAGACCATCTCCAGATAAAGCCCCAAAAGGTGATATAAATTGGTCCTCATCACACAAGACTCTCCTAGAAGTAATTTAAAAGGATCTTAAAGAAGAGCTAGAAGAAAAATGGGGAAAGGAAATGAAAACTTTGCAAGAGAATTTGAAAAAGGCAGCACAAAATAGACTTGGTAAAATGGAAAACTTATTAAAAGATACATTTGACAAAATGGAGAAAGCAAACAACTCCCAGAAAAACAAAATTTGTGAAATGGAAAAAGAAAATAACTTCTTAAAAAACAGAATTTGCAAAATGGAAGAAAAAATCCATAGAACAAAACAACTAATTTAAAAATTCAGTTGGACAAATATAAAAAGAAGTAAAAGAGTAAATGAAGAAAATAATTTGGTAAAAATCAGAACTGAACAAATGGAAATGAATGATTCAATGAGACATCAAGAATCATTCAAACAAAACAAAAAAAAAATTAAAAAGTAGGAAAAAATGTAAAATACCTACTTGGAAAAACAACTGACCTGCGAAATATATCTAGGAGAGACAATCTAAGGATTATTGGACTCCTTGAAAACCATGATGAAAAAAAAGAGCCTAGTCACTATTTTTCAGGAAATCATAAAAGAGAACTAGCCAGATGTCATAAATCAGAAGGCAAAATAGCCATGGAAAGAATTCACCAAACACCTCTTGAAAAAGACCCCAAAATTAAAAATCCAAGGAATTTAGGGTGTAGCTAAATTTCAGAACTATTGGACCAAGGAAAAAAATATTATAAGCAGCCAGAAAGAAACAATTCAAACACTAAGGAGCCCAATAAGGATTACCTGGGATCTAGCAGTTTCCAACTTAAAGGATCAAAGGGCCTGGAATCTGATATTCCAAAAAGCAAAGGAACTTGAAATGCAGTCAAGAATAAACTGACCCACTAACTGAACATTTTCTTATAGGGAAGAAAATGGACATTCAGTGAAACAGATGAATTCCATTTATTTCTGATGAAAAGACCAAAGCTAAACAAAAAATTTGACCTCCAAATGTAGAATTCAAAAGAATCATAAAAAGATAAAAAGAAAAGAACTCTTGAGAACTGTATTTCTTTTATGAGTATACACAGAGAGTGCATGTATAATTTGATTTTAATATTGTAATATAAAAAAAGAAACGAGGTGGAAAGAGGATTGTAGCAGAAATAAGGGAAAGTGGAGGTAAAATGAAGGAAACTACATCTCAAGAAGAGGCAAAGAAAACCTATTATAATTGAGGGAAAGAAGGGAGGAGGGTGAACATTGTGTTAATCATCAGATTGATTCAAAAAGAAAATATTAGACATATTTAGTTTCACCCAGAAACTTCTTTCACCTTAAAGAAAAGTGGGAGGGGAAAGGGGAAAAGAAGGGGTAGGCTAAAGAGAAAGGAAACTGTATTATAAAGCAGCAGTCATCAAAACCATTTGGTATTGACTAAGAAATAAAGCAGTTGATCAGTGGATTAAGTTAGTTTCACAGAACAACATAGCCAATGATTATAACACTCTAGTGTTTCACAAACCCAAAGACCCCAGGATAAGAAATCATTATTTGACAAAAACTGCTGGGAAAATTGGAAAATACAATGGCAGAAATTATGCATTGATAATACCATATACCAAGATAAGGTAGAAATAGGTTCATGATCTGGACATAAAGCATGGTATTATAAACAAATTAGAAGAACATAGGATAGTTTGCCTTTCATATCTGTAGAGGAGGAAGAAATTTGTGACCAAAGAACAACTAGAGATCATTATTAATCACAAAATAGATAATTTTGATTACATTAAGTTAAAAAGTTTTTGTACAAATAAAACTAATGTAGACAAGATTAGGAGGGAAACAATAAACTAGGAAAACTTTTTTTATATTCAAAAGTTCTGATAAAAGCCTCATTTCTAAAATATATAGAGAACTGAATCAAATTTGTAAGAAATCAAGCCATTCTTCAATTGATAAATGAATGGTCAAAGGATATGAACAAACAATTTTCAGTTGAAGAAAATTAAACTTTGTAGTCATATAAGTGCTCCAAATCACAACTGATCAGAGAAATGCAAATTAAGACAATTCTGAGATACCACTACACACCTCTCAGATTGACTAATATGACAAGAAAAGATAATGACAAATGTTGGAGGTGATGTGGGAAAATTGGGACACATACATTACTGGTAGAGTTGTGAACTGATCCAACAATTCTGGAAAGCAATTTGGAACTATACTCAAAAAAGTTATCAAACTGTTCATATCCTTTGACCCAGCCATGTTTTTGCTGGGGTTATATCACAAAAAGATCTCAAAGAAGGGAAAGGGACTCGAATGTGCAAAAATGTTTGTGGCAGCCCTTTTTGTAGTGGCAAAAAAATGGAAATTGAATGGATGCCCATCAGTTAGAGAATGAATAAATAAATTATGGTATAGGAATGTTATGGAATATTATTGTTCTATAAGAAACGACCAAGAGGATTATGTCAGAGAGGCCTGCAACAACAAGAATATACAATGATCATTTCTGATGGATGTGGCTCTCTTCAACAATGAGATGAACCAAAACAATTCCACTTGTTCAATGATGAAGAAAGACATCTATACACAGAGAAGAGACTGTGGGAACTGAATGTGGACTACAACATAGCATTTTCACTCTTTTTGTTGTTCTTTGCATACATTTTACTATGCTTTTTTTTTTTCTTTTTTTTTTTTTTACTGGTTTGATTTAATTTTGCTTGTGTAGCACAAAAACCCTATAAATATGTGTGCATATAGTGAATTTCTATCATGTTTAAGATATATTGGACTACATGCCATCCAGGGGAGGGTATGGGGGAAAGGAGAGAAAATTGGAACACAAGATTTTAGAAGGTCTAATGTTAAAGAATAGTCCATCCATGTGTTTTGAAAAATAAAATGCTTAATAAAAAAGACTTATATGAACTGATGTCGAGTGAAGTAAGCAGAATCAGGAGAAAATTGTAGACAGCAATAATAACATTGTATGATGAACTATTATTCACTTAAGTTTTCCCAGAAATATGATGGTCCATGACAATTCTAAATGACTCATGATGTAAAATGCTATCCACATTCACAGAAAGAACTGATGGAGTCTGTATATTGACCAAAGCATACTATTTTTGCTTTTTATTTCTGTTTTTTTCTTTCTTTCTCAAGTGTTTCCTCTTTTGTTATGATTCTTCTTCCACAACATGACATAAAAAAATATGTTTAACATGATTGATTATGTAGAACCTATGTCAAATTGCTTGTTATCTTGTGATAGGGGAAGAGGAGGAAGGGAGAAAAATTTGAAACTCAAAATTTTATAAAAATGAATATTGAAAACTATCTTTACATGCATTTGAAAAAATACATTTACAAAAATAAAGATACTTCCCATCCTGGTGCCTTCCTGTCTTTCTAGTTTTCTCAAATTTCTCCTTTATGAGCTTTATGCTATCTAATGACACTGTCCTTTCCATCAGCCTCTAGAATGATACTCCATTCCCCTAATGTACTTTTTACCTAATAGTTCCTTGTTCTCCCCTCACCCTCATCTCCTGGCTTTTCTGGATGCATTGAAATGTCCCATTTCTCCAGTGGGTTTTTACCAGTGCCAATAGTCTCCATCCCTACTCTCACTATGCAGACAGGTAACATAGTGGATAAAGTGCTGGTCTTAGAGCAGCTATTAGAGTCAGGATTTGAACTTGTGTTCAATCTAGCTTTATATTCTTATTAGCTACATGTCCCCAGGCAAATTGCTAAATTTCTAATTATTTCAGTTTTCTCAGTGGAGATAGTAAGATGACTTATCTTTCAGGGGTATTGTGAGATCAAATGAGATATTTTAAAATACTTATCACAGTGCTTTGAACATAGTAGGTACTTAATAGAACATCCTTTTGTTCCTTCCATTTCACCCCTTTTTATCCTCTTCTAGCACTGCTCCTAGATATTGCATTCTACTTGCCTCTTCTCCCCCCTCTGAATATATGTGTAAATGCACATAGCTCTCTTTTTGAGTTTTGATGGCTCAGAGTGAGATAAATACCAATTGTTTCTGTTCCAGTCAGAAACTCTGAGGGTCTTCCCCTCGATGTATTCTTTTATGAATGCATCTTTTGCCTTAATCTTTACCTAGTTTTTTATTACTGAATTTATATTGCCTCAGACACATGAAGATTTGGGAAAGATCTTACTTAAAAAGGCCAAGGTCTCCCAAAGCATCAGGGTTACCACCTGTTGCCTTGACCTATGTTATGTTATTGAACTGATAGCTCTGAAGGACAGAGTGAGGCTCATTACTATGCAGAGCCTTGCCTCATTTAACTCTAATTCACTTGCAAGTCAGGATATCACTGTCATGATGTCATTAGTTTCATGGAAGAAATGACATGAACAACATCAATGCATACATTTAAATGTATATTTACACATGCATGCATACATGTATTTGTATATACATAGAAGTATATAATACACACATACTTATACGTGTATACACACATACATATCTTCTACGTACATCTTTATTTATATGTTATGTACCTAATTAGAATGGAAACTCTTTTAGGGCAGGGCTCTGCTTTTGCCTTTCTTCATATTTTTAGTATTGAAAACTGTCTGGTCCTTAGTGAATGCTTCATAAATGATTGTAGACTGAACTTTAAATTCCCATTTTTCTTTCTTTCTCCTTAGAATCCACTAGGCATCATGCTGGTTTAGGAAGCCTTTCCCTATTTCAAATTTACAATTCTCTTGATATTCATGCTAAACTACCTTCAGGAGACTGACAGAATATTGAATGGACTGATTTGTTTTCAATGCCCCTGGGGAACTAAGATCTTAAATCATCTCAGAATGGAAAAAGACATTGTTTTTTATTATTCCTTGCCCCAATTTCCTCTTTTTTATACCCCTCCAGTTCCCCAGAAATTTAAAAACTAAGGCTTATGGAAGGAGTTCTTAATCTTTTTTTATTGTTGTGGACTCTTTTGACATTCTGGTGAATCCTATGACCCTTTCCGAAAACTCATAGTTTTAAATGCATAGAAAATTACATAAAATTACAAAGGAAAGTGATTATGTTGAAATATACCTATTGTTCAATCTATCTATATCTAACAATCAATATCTATTTAGCAAGTTCATTATCTCTAGGTTAGGGTTTCCTAATACAAGAGAGCTAAAAAACAAAATTGACCCTCATATCCGATAGAATAGGAATACATTCCATTTTCCTATTAAGGCTAATTCTTGAGGCAAACAATTAAAAAATGGATGTGGAAGTAAGACTTATGGAATCTTAGGCCTGACAAGCCAAGGGCCATGTGGTCATATTCGTACTTGGTAAGCAAGTCTAGTATAGTGGAAAGATCATTTTATTGAAACCCTGATACCTGCTAAATATGTAAGTACTTCTCCTGGTCCCTCAATTCATTTATTTGAACAGTGATTATTTGAAGAGATGGACTTTGGGATCACTCTGAGCTTCATATTTTATAATCTTTAAATAAGAATCATTGCTATTATATTCCTAAAGGTTATTATACAGTCTGTGATTGAAAACTTTCAAAGGACAGAAACTTTAAGACCGACTAAGTTTATTCTATTAGTGGACAGCTCTTTTTGATTTAGCCAAGATAGTACTGAAAAATTAGATTATCACTTTTGAGGAAGAAAAAGAAGTAGCTTTAAGTAATCTCTGATATCTAATGGATAAACATATTACATATCTTCTCTTTGTCTCAGTTTACTCAGTTATTAAATGGGGAAATTCATTTGTATTGTATATATGATACTGAAATCCAAAAAAAAAAAAATCATATAAGGTAGGCAAAGTATTCTGTAAATGCTAAAGGCTATAGGGTTAGGGAGTAGACTTAGAACTTTATTCATGTAAGATGTTACCACATGAAGAAATTTCCTTTACCAAGGCCAACTAATTTATTCCTCTTTAAATCACAGATTAAAGAATTCCTGGAGTATTTAGAGGTTAAAAGAATTATCCAGGGTCACCTAGTCAGTGAATTTCAGAGACAGGGTTTCAACTTCTGTTTTACTAGCTTTTAAAGCTGTTCTTAGTATCTACTGTACCAGATCATTTCAAAGGGCAGAGTAGCAAAGGAGGAGCCCTGAAGCATTTCCATTTTGGCCATTTGAGCAAATCATGGGACTCTCAGCTCTAATTTTCTCTTCTGTTTAGGAATAGAGATAAAAATAGGTACTGGGCCTAAGATTTCATTGGTATAGAGATCTCTTTGATGAAAATACTCCTCCCTGTGCAGTTAGGCTCCTTCTCTGCCAATTATAATCTCAAAGAATTGCCTAGAGCACTGAGAGATGTTAAGTGACTTGACAGAGTCATTCATTCAGTAGCTGTGTACTTCCCATGTCCCAGATGGGCTCAATATCTATTATACTATCCCTTCCTCTCTTTTCCCTCTAGAAAGGAAAAATATCCCTTTAACAAATATAGTCAAGAAGACCAATTTCCACAATGTCCAGTTTCAAAAATATAGATCTCATTCTACATATTTGGTTTATCACCTCTCTGTCAAGAGGGATATAATTTTTTTTTCATTGTTAATGCTGTAAAAATGTGTGGTTAATTCTGCATTATCATCTACCATCTTCTTTTTGAGAGATTGAAAGATGTTTTCCTGTTAGTCCTCTAACGTTACTATTGTTTTGATGTTCAGCCATAACCAACTCTTCATGACCCCATTCGGGTGTTTTGTGGCAAAGATGCTGAAGTGGTTTGCCATTTCTTCTCAAGCTCATTTTACAGATTAGGAAACAAAAATAAACATTTTTAAGTGACTTTCTCAAGATCACACAGCTAGTAAGTTCCTGAGATTGAATTTGAACTCAAACCTTCTTGACCCCAGGCCTGACAGCCTGACACTCTGTGTACTGCACCTCCTAGCTATTGATAATTACATAATTCATAGATGTGAAACATTTAAATGTATGGTTCTTTTATGTTGGGTTCATCATGTTGGATTTATCAGATAAATTTTTCCTTGGTTCTGCTTTCTTTCCACCTGCATTAGTTCACATACATTTTTCCAAGGTTTCCCTCCACTCCCAAATTTTCATATAAGACCCAATGTTACCATAGGCTTTAAAGGTAGAATAAAAGTTTTTTGTTGTTCTGAAGCCCAGTCTCTGCCCACTATCTATTATTGATTAGAAAGAAATATGTTCATCTCTCTTTGATATCTATTGCTGAGAACAATTTTAATAAGTGAACATTGTTGGATTCAGTTCAACTACTTATTGTTCTGAGTAGTATGTTTTACTACTTTACATCTATAAATATTCCCTTCTATTCCATCCTGGCACTCGGATGATTGTCAGTCTATGGATTAGAATCTTCTAATCCATGCAAAAATGTGCAATACTCATTTAATCTTTGCATGATGAATCAGGATATATATATGATATACTGCTAATACTACAGCTTCATTGATTCTTTTTTGGGGCTATGGTTTATCCCATTTTACAATTTAATAGCACATACCAACATTACCAAACCAGCTACTCTAGGCCAATAAAAAGCAAGTTAAGAAAAAATCAGGAGAGAATGGAGGAACTTAAATTGCTGACATTCATGAAGTCAGTAAAATTGGACTTCTCTGTGCTTCCAGTGCAACTATCAGGTAAATTGTCCAAGTTTCAGAGAATGTTCCACCTTGGTGAAATAGCAGCTCAGTTCCAAAAGAAAAACCCAGACAAACACAGAAATGAGTTGTAGCAATTGTTGTTGGCTAAGTAGATAAGTTTATGCCTTGCTGAGTCTCCACAATTTTAGATTGTGGCAAATGTGATCACTTCTGATGAACTACAGAGAATTAAATATATAATAGTAAAGCTAGAACATGACACACAGAATTTTAAAACAATTTATAGAATATTACATCTGAAAAAAGACATCTTAAAAAGAGAATAGAACATTTTAGAATTACAAACTAAAAAAAATTTTTTTCATATATAAATCTAGAAATGTCTTAAATCCTTCTTTCAGTTTTTTTTTTAACTTGGGAAATCCATAAAAAACTAAAACAAAATCAAAAGCCTGCTACTTACAACAGAGGGAAATTAGATTGGTGCATGTTCTGCAATGAAAAGAACTAGTCTTAGATTGGAGGGTGGGAATTAAAAGATCTGGATTAAGGATGCCACTGGGGAAAAAAAAAAAACAACCTGAGTTGAATTTCACCTATTTTTTTTTACAAGCCTGGGCAAGTTCCTTAACTTCTCTTAATTTCTGAACTACATCTCAGCTTTCTCATCTATAAAATGGAGATGATAATATGTCCTAACTATCAAAGTTGTTTAGATGATCAAATAAGATAACATATATAAGGAAATCTGTCAACCATAAGGCAATATATAAGTGCTGTTGTTATTTTTCACCCTGTTTCTATCTTGTTGTGTGGCTTTTGTCAATAATTACTTTCCTTGCTGGTACTTAATTTCCCCATATAGTAACAATTTTTTTTTCTATTTTTACTTTTCATATTCTGTAAAGTATTAAATGATTGATAAATTAAATGATTGTAAAGTCTAATCATTTTATAAAGAGAGTATTAGATGTTAAGTCAGTAGTACTGGGCTTAAATCTTAGTTTGGTTATTTATCAAGTGTGGGTTTAGATAAGTCATGTAACCCTTCTGGACTTGGTCTATAAAATCAGGAAGTTTTTCTGTGATCTCTAAAGTTCCTTTAAACTCTAAAACCTGTGATCTTAGCCTTTTATGATATTATTATTCATATGAGACATTTAAGCTTAGGGAAAAAGCCATTCTTCAATTTAGGTCCCCATACAAAACAGAATGCAACTAACTCAATTCTAAATCATGTGTCAAAAATCATGTGATTTGTGTAGCATAGGGATTTTTATCCATGTCCCCCCATCCCCACTTAACCTTATACATCCAATCATAGTGTCTGAAACTCTATAAATGAACATTCATTTTAATGAGCTCTGGAAACTTGTTTTACAGTATTACAGACAACAAAATTTGGAAAAATCTTAGAGACTGTCTGATCTAGCTCACACCTGAAGAGGAATTCTTTATACAACATTACTGATACTTGTTCATCTAGCCTTTCCTTGAAGACCTCAGAGCAAGGGCCCTAATTATTATCCCAATTAATCCATTCTACTTCTAGATCTGGCTGGTTGTTAGGAAGCTTTTCTTTATATCAAGGCTAAATTTGCCTCCTTAAAATTTACCTTCATTGATCTTAGCTCTGTCCTTTTGAGCTTAAGAAGAATAAACCTAATTTCTTTTCCAACATACAGTTTTTAAAAATCTCTTATGCAAATTGAAATGCAAATTGGGAGAGGGAGAACCTTCCATTCTTTGTTAGGTAGGACCTTGCTAGGGATTGGTTGAGGCCCCTGATATGGTTGTGATAGAATTGGAAGAAAAGCAGGAGAAAAAAAAATGATAAAACAGTACACTGACAAAACTGATCTATTTTAGAATGTTTTTGCTGGACATCTTTTTTCTTAGATGAATTAGATACACAATGATAATCTACCTAATGTTCCTATGATGATAGGTTTTGATCTGGAAGAAAATTTAAAGATTGCATAGACCAAAGGCTTCATTTCCTAGAGGGCAAAACTGAATCCCAGAACTGTAAATTGGCTATCATAAGATGATGTATTGTAATAACAAGATCTAGCAATTATATAGTGCTCTAATGTTTATGATGTGCTTTACACAATTACATAATTTGTTCTTCTTTTAGGTGTTTTTATTCTCTTCATTTTATATATGAGGAAATTAAATTTGAGAGATTTTAAATGAGTTACTCAGAGTGTCACCGGTAGCAAGTCATGTGGTTGTGATTTGAACCCATATGTTCTTGAATTAAAGCACAATACTTGTTCTACTAAGCCAAACTTACTGGTTCCATGAAAATACTTTTCTAGGTTATGTGTTAGAGACTGGACATGGAGTGTAGCATGAAAGGGGTAATCAGAAAAGCTGATGTCTTTAACTCAGTGCTTCATATGGGTGATGAACATTGTACTTAGTGAGGGATTATATGAGGGATTCAACAGACAGAAAGGCCAGGACTGACCCAAAATATGGGAGAAGGATCAAGGACACTAATGAGGACTGGGAATTAGTTCAGATCTCAGCATATAGACTATTTTTCACTGAAGGTGAAATGCAAAAAAGGTATGAAATGATAAAAAGTTTATGTCTCAAGAGTCATAGAGTGTTATAATAGCATTGAATTTTTTTTTTGAGAGGGCAATTGATTAGAATGTGTTAATGATATTTTGAAATGAAAGCCTGAAG
This sequence comes from Sarcophilus harrisii, assembly GCF_902635505.1. NCBI lineage: Eukaryota > Metazoa > Chordata > Mammalia > Dasyuromorphia > Dasyuridae > Sarcophilus > Sarcophilus harrisii. The sequence goes on along the minus strand of NC_045428.1, from coordinate 508,840,553 downwards.
ACACATGTGATAACAGTTATGGGTATATCACTGGCAAGCTAGTAAAATGTTTAATATCAGACTACCAAGTTAATTAATTTGTGCTGATGTCATTAGTAAAGGAGTGCCAGTCCTCAAACCAAAATCTTGCTTTTCACTAGATTATGAAAAAGTTTAAGTCTTGCTGATAGCGTCTAACTATGTTAAGTAAAAGCAATGCTACTTCTTAAGCCTTTAATTACTTAAACTTAGGAAATTTCATATCCTAGGCAGCCCAGGGCTGTGCTATACCTACTCAGAGGCAATTGGCTGCCCATTTTCAATAAGCCTTTTCAAATGACCAGCAAACATTTTCTCAACACAACACCACCAATGATGACCCTTGGGGAGGGCATTGCAAATTTTAGACTTTTACCCAATGAAAGTCAATAAATATTTGCAGAATGTTGAATGTTGAATGAATGCTCAGTAGAGAGATGTGGTTATTTGCAAAGGCTAACTGATTTCCATGTTAGGTTGGTGCAAATAGTTGTAATATGATATTGACTCAGTGTAGAAATGGGGAAGTCATGGTATCAGGGGAATGGCTAGTGATAAAAGTGAAAGGAAAAAACAAAGGGAGAAGAAATGAAAATCACAATTAAATTTAAGGTCCTGATGGCTTGAGAGTGTTGTAGAAGAAAAATAGTAAGCACTTCTAGGCCTGTATTCAAATGAGATCAACAAGAAAGGGAAAAAAAAAAAGTTCTATATGGACAAAAACATTTATGGCAACTTTTTTTTGTTTGTTTTTGCTGTGACAAAGAATTGTAAATTGAGAAGATGCTTATCAGTTGGGGGATAGTTGAATAAGAAGTGGTATATGATTTTGATGAAGTACCATTGTGCTGTGAGACATGATAAGGTGAATGGTTTCATAAAAATATGGCAAGAACTAATACAAAATGAAGTGAGAAGAATTGAGAGATTATAATGCACAGTAACAGCCATGTTGTGATGATGATCAACTGTGAAAGACTGGTTACTCTGATCAATACAATGATCCAAAACAATTCCAAAGGACTCATTATGAAAGAATGCTAGCCACTTTCTGAGAGAAAACTGATGAACTCTGAGGACAAAGTGAAGTATAGTTTTCTCATTTTATTTTTCTTGCTTTTTTGGAAAATATGGCTAAAATGGAAATATTTGCATATTTTTATGAATAATTGGTATCGTGTTGTTTGCCTTCTCAGTGGGTAGGAGAGGGGATAGAAGAAAGGGAGAGAATTTGAAACTTAAAATTTAAAAAAGAAAAGAAAGTTAAATATAAATAAATAAAATTTAAAAAAAAGATATAATGAAGTAATACCTTATAGACTCATTAGAGAGACAGAGCAAAGATCAAAAGGCTCTAAAAGTTATCAATCATTGTGTTATACTGGGAATAAGACTGTATTTGGAGTCAGAAGATCTGAGGTTCAATCCTACCTTCACTATTTATTAGATAGGTGATTTTAGGTCTTAGTACCCTTATTCCTAAGAGTGTTAGATGAGATTATCTAAATTCCCTTCAAGCTATGTACCTGTGATTCTAATAAAAGGGATCCTCCATACCTTGTTTATAATTAGTTTATAATTAGTGCAGGTTTTCCAAAGTCACCAACATTGTGTCTGGTGTTCGAAGATCAAAATCCTTGTGCCTAGGAAGCAGATACCTAGCAAGAAATGCAAGCCAGTCTACACTCAGAGAAAACCATACTTGGTATATGATAATAAGTATTAGGAGTTAAATATCAAATTCTGAGAGAATTGGAGGGTGATATAACCTGGTTTTCAGTGATAATCATTTAGGCAGTACAAGTTCTCTAATTAGAATGTTTTTCCTTACATCAATCTGAAATTTGCTTCTTTTCTCCCAATCCTTCCTTTTTCTCTCCTTTGAAGTCAAGGCCAATCCTTCATGGTATCTAAAAAGGAAGGAAAGAAATAAGCACTTACTAAGTGCCAGGAATTGTATTAATTGCAGTGCACATATAATTTATTTTGATTTTCACAACAAGCCGGGGAGGAAGATGCTTTTATTATCAGCATTTTTTAAAATTGAGAAACTGAAACAAAAATTTAAATGCTCTGCCCAGGTGTGTCCCATAGCTAGTAAGCATCTGAAGTTGGATTTGAATGCAAGATTTCTAGATTCAAGTCCTAGTCCTCCATTCACCCCACAACTTAGCAGGCTCAAAAAAAGAATGACTCAAATTTATTGAGGTCCTGTAAGTTATAAATATTATGTATCCTTAATCATTCTGCCTCACCAGTTTGTGTCCCTGACTACTCTGAGATCATCTCAAATTTATGGGGTCTCTGCTCCCTTTCTGGCTTGATTCCTGAACGTCATTTTTAACCAATATTATTAGACATTTTTTTTTGTCTTGAGTCTCTCTTGGCTTGGACATCAGAATATTAACTATCTTTTAGCTCTTGTGCTATGAATCTTACCCTCTTCTCAATTTGGCCTGAAATTTCAGATTTTCGCACTTCAAATGCCCTCTAGACTTATTCACTACTATACAGCTATATGAAGTGACACCCACTGATCTGCTCAGTCTTCTGAGATTAAATCCTTGCAAAGTCCATTTAGTTAGGATCATATATAAGGATAAATTATCACTTGAGGGCATCTAGCACCTATTTAGTACTTAATACATATTATTACATTTACCACTTATACAAAAAAAAAGATGTGAAAGAGATATAGGCATAATCAAAATATATTTATATAGCTTTATGCAGAGTTATATAATTGTATATATACTTGCATAACTATATATAATTATAAATGTAATCATATAACAGTTTAGTCTCTGTGCTTCTGTTTGTATTTGTGTATATGGACATTTTGTATTCTATTCCTTACTAGTCCAATTTGAAAATTATCAATACCTATATAAATGTAATTGAAAATTTGATGTGACAAAAACTATCAATCAACCTATTAAGAATTTGTGGATGAGAATCTCTGAACTTGGATACATCAGTCCTTAGACAACAGATGTCCAGTCTGTTATCACTTGAAATCTTCCTAGGATTTATCAGAGCTTATTCTCTGCTGGCAAAGTCTTCAAATATCAATACTTTTTCACTATGTTCCACTGTGAAAAATGGAGACAGGATGCCTGGCTAAGGAAAGCCAAAGCTTATTTACTTTATCTTGAACACTACTCCATCTTCATGTGTTTGTAGAGGCTTTCTCAAATGCTTGCAATTCATTCCTTGTCATCTCTACATTTTAGAATACCATGATTCCTTCAAGGTTTAGCTGAAATTTCACATCCTATACTAGGATTTTACTAACTCTCTACTTGTTGGTACCTTTCCCCAAATCACTCTATATTTACATGTATGTGTGTGTGTATATACACACATGGTGCATCAAACATATTAGGAGATTAATAAATATATCTTAGAAGAAAGGAAAAAGGAGGGTATGGAGCCAAAAGAAATATTTCTTGGTTTTACTGAGGAAACATTTACTAAATGCTTACTTGATTCTAGAAAAATATAGTCAGCACTGGGCACAAAGAATCAAAATATATTTACACACATATTCATAAACATAACATACCACACATATTTGCAATACATTGTACACATATATGTATGTACATACCACACCCACAATACATATATACTATATACACATTCAATACCTACATATACTATATGAGTACCATAATACACACATATGCATGCAACATTACACTCATATACATGCACATATATATTTATATATACTACACATAGATACATGCAAACATATGTGCATATATACAGCACACCCACATACATTTTGGAAGCAAAACTTTTCATTTTTCTGTGAGGCTTAAAATTCAACACCATTCCCACTCCACTGCTGGAAAACATAACCTTCCCTACCCTGAGGTTTACTAGATGCCTGTAAAACAGCAGGGTTCTTTAAGCATCACTGAGGGAATTTACAAAGAGACTCAGTACAAGGAAAAATTGATGGTTGCTCATCAGCCAGCTGTGAGTAGGCAGCCAGGAAGGTTGGTAGGTGGTTTACTCCCTGCCGTGACAGATATAGGAGCACCTGGTTGTAAGACATGCTCATTCTAAATACCTTAAGAAGAAGTTTTTAACTGCAGAGATTTCTACCTTGACATTTTGGAATGGGGTTTAGTATAAAGAATACTGTACTAAGAATGAAAGTCAGAATGAATTAATTCTGCTTTTTACAATATTATCAAGTAGCTATGTTACTTTGAACAAGTCATCTAACCTCTCATCCTGAATTTGTTTTTTACTGACTCACTGCTTCTGTTTTTCATCCTTATCTCTGTCTCCCTTTCTATAAATATCTCTCTTTATGTCTCTGCCCAGTCTCTGTCTCTGTCTGTCCTCCTATCCTCTATATAATATCACATTACAGTGATGACCTCCTGTGGGAGAGCCCTCAAAACCCATACTTTCCTTTTTTTTTATTTAATAGCCTTTTATTTACAGGATATATATATGGGTAACTTTACAGCATTAACAATTGCCAAACCTCTTGTTCCAATTTTTCACCTCTGACCCCCCCCACCCCCTCCTCTAGATGGCAGGATGACCAGTAGATGTTAAATATATTAAAATATAAATTAGATACACAATAAGTATACCTGACCAAAACGTTATTTTGCTGTAGAAAAAGAATCAGTCTCTGAAATATTGTACAATTAGCTTGTGAAGGAAATCAAAAATGCAGGTGTGCATAAATATAGGGATTGGGAATTCAATGTAATGGTTTTTAGTCATCTCCCAGAGTTCTTTTTCTGGGCATAGCTGGTTCAGTTCATTACTGCTCCTTTGGAAATGATTTGGTTGATCTCGTTGCTGAGGAGGGCCTGATCCATCAGAACTGGTCATCATATAGTATTGTTGTTGAAGTATACAATGATCTCCTGGTCCTGCTCATTTCACTCAGCATCAGTTCATGTAAGTCTCTCCAGGCCTTTCTGAAATTATCCTGTTGGTCATTTCTTAGAGAACAGTAAATATTCCATAATATTCATATACCACAATTTATTCAGCCATTCTCCAACTGATGGACATCCATTCAGTTTCCAGTTTTTAGCCACTACAAAAAGGGCTGCCACAAACATTCGTGCACATACAGGTCCCTTTCCCTTCTTTATAATCTCTTTGGGATATAATCCCAGTAGTAACACTGCTGGATCAAAGGGTATGCACAGTTTGATAACTTTTTGAGCATAGTTCCAAACTACTCTCCAAAATGGTTGGATTCGTTCACAACTCCACCAACAATGCATCAATGTCCCAGTTTTCCCGCATCCCCTCCAACAATCATCATTATTTTTTCCTGTCATCTTAGCCAATCTGACAGGTGTGTAGTGGTATCTTAGAGTTGTCTTAATTTGCATTTCTCTGATTAATAATGACTTGGAGCATCTTTTCATATGACTAGAAATAGTTTCAATTTCTTCATCTGAGAATTGTCTGTTCATATCCTTTGACCATTTTTCAATTGGAGAATGGCTTGATTTTTTATAAATTAGAGTTAATTCTCTATATATTTTGGAAATGAGGCCTTTATCAGAACCTTTGACTGTAAAAATATTTTCCCATTTTATTGCTTCCCTTCTAATCTTGTCTGCATTAGTTTTGTTTGTACAAAAACTTTTCAGTTTGGTATAATCGAAATTTTCTATTTTGTGATCAGTAATGATCTCTAGTTCTGCTTTGGTCATAAAGACCTTCCCCTTCCACAGGTCTGAGAGGTAAACTATCCTATGTTCCTCTAATTTATTAATAATTTCATTCTTTATGCAAAACCCATACTTTCCTAAAGAAAATCATTTCATCTTCAGATATCTCAGATTGATTGGAATGTTTTATTTACTCTGCCACTTTCACCCAGTGCTCTTAGTTTTCCCTCAATTAGAGCTAACTTAAATCTCCCTCTACATGACAGTCACTCCAGTACTTTAACATGGCTAAAATGCCCCTTCTATACTCATGTAGAATTATCTAGACTATACATCATTAGTTCTTTTTTATCCTGAGGCAATTTGGGTTAAGTAACTTGCCCAGGGTTACACAGCTAGAAAGTGTTAAGTGTCTGAGACCAGATTTGAACTCGGGTCCTCCAGACTTCAGGGCTGATGCTCTATTCACTGTATCACCTAGCTGCCCCATTACTAGTTCCTCTTACAGCATAGAGTCTAATCTCCTTAACATTCTCATTGACCTTTTATAGAACTCTTCACTTCATTGATGTTCTTCCTAAATTGAGGTATCTAGAAGCTGCAGTCTAAATTTGATGATCATTTCCATTGTTCTGGGCACATAAGCAAATGAAAATAGTACTTTTTTTCTCTTTTGGCTTCCATTGACACACTTTTTTTTCATATTAGGTCTGCAGTCCAATAAAACCCCAAGATCATTTTAATACAAACTATTTTTTTGTAAGCAAGCCTCCTATTCTAGTAACTATTATATCTATCTACATGTGGAAAGAAAAGGCTTTTTGTCCTCAGCCTCCTCTCTTACTCTTCTTTACACCTAGCATTCACATGAGAATGTTCTCAAAGACATTGAATGACTTTCCTAAATATACTATTTCAGAGAAAGGAAGGACATGTTTTCTCTGAAGGAATAAAAAGAAGCTATCCTTTCATTCTTAGAAAGTTCTCTCTTAATCATTTCAAGCATGAGGGTTTAGATTTCCAGTATAACTGTGGTAAGAGTACAGCACTTTTTTTTTCAGTTCTATTTCTAGATATGTTTGCTAGTTGTACAATACTCCCTCTATCCCCATACCAAATTAATGATATGGTTTATTCCTTATGGGCATATTTCTAGTTCAAGAAAGATATCCTCAATGAAGCATCCTCTGGATTGTTATAGGTAATTTTTGCCCCTTAGAGTGCTTTGTTTTTCCTATTTCTCCCTTGACTTTCTTATAATTTCTTTTGTTAGATCAGCCCTATTAGATTCCAATTTCTTAAGGACATGTTATATTTTTTCATATTTATTTTCTCAAGCACATAGTAGGTAATTAACAAATGAAAAGTAAATTGATTAGAATTGAACTGGATCAAATCTTGATAGTTATCTTTAATAGGTAACTCTCATTTACTGAACAATACTGGGAAAATATTTCATGGAAGTCATACCCCAGTTGATAAATGGTCAAATAATATGAACATGTAATTTTCAAATGAAGATATTAACTTCATTTATAATCATATGGAAGAATGCTCTAAATCACTATTTAATAAAGAAATACAAATTAAAATAAATCTGAGCTACTATCTCATACCTATCAGATTGTTTAACAGGAAAAGATAATGATAACTGTTGGAAGCTATGTGGAAAAACTGAGACACATATATTGTTGTTAGAGTTGTAAAGTGATCCAACCATTCAGGAGAACAACTGAAACACTTTCCAAAGGGCTATAAAAGTGTGCATTTTTTGATCTATCAGTGTCACTACTGGGTCTTATTCCAAAAAATATCATAAAAGAGGAAAAAGGATCCATATGTGCAAATATCTTTGGTGGCAGCTCTTTTTGTAGTGGCAAGGAATTAGAAACTGAGTAGATGTTCATCAGTTGGGGAATGACTGAATCAGTTATAATAATATAATGAAATATAATTGTTCTATGAACAATGATGAGCAGATTTATCTCAGGAAATCCTTGAAAGATTTACAAGAACTTATGTTGAGTGAGTCTCCAGAACCAGGAGAATGTTGTATACAATAACAGTAAGATCATATGATGAACAATTATGATAGACTTAGTTCTTCTCAGAAATATGGTGATCCAAGACAATTCCAATAGACACAGAATGAGAGAGAACTATGGAGACTGAATGTGAAGCAAAGCATAGTATTTTCATATTTTTGTTTTCTTTTTCTTTCTTGAATTTTTCCTCTTTTATTCTGATTTTTCTTGCACAATATGCCAAATAGTGTAATATATTTAAAAGGACTATGTATAACCTATATCAGATTATTTTCTATCTGGAAAGGGAATGCAAGGAAAGGAGGGAGAAAATATTTGGAATACAACACCTTACAAAAATGAAAGTTGAGAATTACCTTTACATGTATCTGGAAAAATAAAATATTATGGACAAAAAAGGGAAAAAATGTTCCATCATATACCATGATGGAAAACTACTAGATTTGAAATTGAAGGATCTGGCCTTTAATTCCATTTTTTTCTTTTTGTGACTTTCTCTTGTCATTTAGTCTTTTTTGACCCTCTTTTCCTCATAAAAAAGAAAATGTTTGGATTCGATGAACTCAATGTTGCCTGAAAGCTTGAGATCTTGTCATTTTTAACTTATTTAAGCATGTAAACTTAAGCTATATGCTCCTCATTTTGTCAAAAGATGTAGTTTGCACTCGTTGTTAGTACTTTGGTTAGTGAGTCTGACTTATAGATCACGAGAAGCTTGGATAACAATATTTACATAAAATGATTAAATTTTTGTGAATAATTTTGATTCAGTTTTAGTTGGGCCTTTTGCTGTGTTATTAGAAGGTTAGAAGATGGGTTAGAAGAAGGAATATTTGGTAGAATAAGAGAAATGTTTTGCATGAAGTAAAATGTTTTTACCTTTTTGACCTATATTTGTCTTCAGATTTTTAGAAGAAAGAGCACCAGGGTTGCTCCAACAAAAGATAGTTTTGAGGTTTAGATTAATTTTAGTCCTCTCTGAATTGCTGCCTCATTTATATTTATGGTGAAATTGAGCAAAGACGGTACTTGAAGTGCTTACTTTTCCTGAGTTCTCTAAGGTCTAGAGAAATCCCTAAGGTGCAACTCTTTAGCTTTTTTTTGGATCTTGCCCTAGTCATATCCAACTCTCTAGAGACAATATCTCTTTAACAGAAATATTGCAACTTTTTAAGAACCCAATAACCTTTGATCTTAAAAGTACTGTCTTTCCTAGCTAAAAAGTTGAGTCTTTGAGAAACCACATGTGCAAAAATGTTTGTAGCAGCTCTTTTTGTGGTGGCAAAGAATTGGGAAATGAGTAGATGCCCATCAATTAGGCAATGACTAAATAAGTTATAGTATATGAATATAATGGAATATGTTTCTATAAGAAATGTAGCTAATGAGCTGCTAATTCTAGAAAGTCCAGGAAAGATTTACATGAATTGATGCTGAGTGAAATAAGCAGAACTAGGAAAACATTGTACACAGCAACAGCAAATATATGTGATGATAAATTATGACAGGTTTGGTGATCCAAGGCAATCCCAATAATCTTTGGGTGGAAAATTCCATCTGCATCCAGAGAGAGAATTATGGAGATCGCATGTAAATCAATACATATTATGTTCACTTTTTTCTTTTTTTTTCTTTCATGCTATTTGCCTTTTGTTTTGATTTTTCTTTCTAAACATGATTCATAAGAAATATGTAAAAAAATGAACATGTATAACCAAAGGATGGTTTTACATATAACTGAGAAAACTATATAATATATAAATATACATATATATATATATATATATACACACATTTTTTTTTCTGAGGTTTTTGGAATTAAGTGACTTGTTCAGGGACACATAGATAGGAGGTATTAAGTATCTAAGGACAGAATTGAACTCATGTTCTCCTGACTTCAGGGCTGGTGCTCTACCCATTGGAAAATAAATTTTTAAAGTGATTAAAATACTTAATGCATATTTTAATTGTTCTCTTAAAGTTATGGTAACTATGAGAAAGTTAGCATGCTAATCAGCTTGTTAATATTGTCAGTTGCTTTTAAAAATAACAATAAGGTTCATTTTATAAGGTTTTCTGCTTTCTATTCCTTATTTAATATACCTTGTAAAGATTGTTCTAAACTAAAAATTAAACAATAGCTAACATTTATATAAAACTTTAAGGTTTATACAAAATTATTCTTACAATAATCGTAGAAGGCAGATACTATATTTACTCTTTCATCAATTTTTAATTTGTATATTTGGTACAACTTCTGATGTTTATACTTAAAGAAGAGGAAGAAAATGAAAATCATTTTTTTTAATTGTAACTTTTTTATTGACAGAACCTATGCCTGGATAATTTTTTACAACATTATCCTTTGGACTCACTTCTGTTCTGACTTTTCCCCTCCCTGCCTCCACTTCCTCCTCCAGATGGCAAGCAGTCCTATTCATGTTAAATATGTCACAGTATATCCTAAATACAATATATATGTGCAGAACCGAACAGTTCTCTTTTTGCACAGGGAGAATTGGATTCAGAAGGTAAAAATAACCTGGGAAGAAAAACAAAAGTGCAAACAGTTTACACTCATTTCCCAGTGTTCTTTCCTTGGGTGTAGCTGCTTCTATCCATCACCGATCAATTGAAACTGAGTTAGATCTTCTCTTTGTCAAAGAAATCCACTTCCATCAGAATATATCCTCATACAGTATCATTGTTGACGTATATAATGATCTCCTGGTTCTGCTCATTTCACATAGCATCAGTTCATGTCAATCTCCCCAAGCCTCTCTGTCTTCATCCTGCTGGTCATTTCTTACAAAACAATAATATTCCTTAACATTCATATACCATAATTTATTCAGCCATTCTCCAATTGATGGGCATCCATTCATTTTCCAGTTTCTGGCCTCTACAAACAGGGCTGTTAAAAACATTTTGGCACATACAGGGCCCTTTCCCTTCTTTAGTATCTCGTTGGGGTATAAGCCCAATAGTAGCACTGCTGGATCAAAGGGTATGCAGTTTGATAACTTTCTGGGCATAATTCCAGATTGTTCTCCAGAATGGTTGGATTCGTTCACAAGTCCACCAACCAATGCATCAGTGTCCCAGTTTTCCTGCATCCCCTCCAACATTCATCATTATTTTTTCCTGTCACCTTAGCCAATTTGACAGGTGTGTAGTGTTATCTCAGAGTTGTCTTAATTTGCATTTCTCTGATCAATAGTGATTTGGAACACTCTTTCATATGAGTGGAAATGGTTTCAATTTCATCATCTGAAAACTGCATGTTCATATCCTTTGACCAGAAAATGAAAATCTTATTCATAAATTTTCTGCACTCTTGTTTAGAAGGATGCTGCTCTGTTTGGAATCAGAAGAACTGGCTTCTAATTATGGCTCTGTTTTGTTGTTGTTGTTGTTTTACCTTTGTTCTATCTTTGGATTTAAGATTTAATAATTCTAGTGTTCAGTCTTTATAAAATGTAGGCAGTAGAGTATAATATCTTCAAGATTTGCTTTGTTTTTAAACCTTTTTAATTATATATAGCCATTTAAAACAAATACAAAATAGAAAGAAAAACCAGAAAAAGTAAAAATGCCATGTGCACAGAACATGAGAGAATTAAAAATATCTAACAACAGATTTTTACTTCAAGAAAATGTATATAATGATAAAATACATTGTTTTCAGAACTGTCCATCTTTTTTTTTTTGCTTTCATGTGGGTTTTTTTTTTGTCTCTCCTGTGTCTTTTTTACTTTATCCCCCCACCCCTTCTCTTCCCCAAAGCGGATTATCATTAAAGAGATATATTTATGTATATAGATATAGATACACACATACACACACATATACATATTTATGTATATATCTACTCATATACATATACCTATTTGCCTATGGATACACATGTATGTGTGCATATCTGTATGTGTGTGTGTGTGTGTGTGTGTGTGTGTGTGTGTGTATTCATACAATATTATCCCTTGTTTACTCACTCCAGATGTGAATAGGATTTCAGGACTACTAGCTCTCCTCCCTTCCTCATCTAATCCTTTGTGTTCTTATTCTCACACCTCATTTGTATGACATGATTACTGGTTTTTTTTTTCCTTTTCCTACATGGTTTTACCTTTTAGAATCACATAATATTCAAATCTGTACCAATCTTTCTTTTGAACTATATAATTACTAATGACAATCTTAGACATAGCTTACATTTCCACAAATAAAACATTAACAATTTGTCATTGAGTTACATGAAAATAATCTTTGAGAGTGTTCCAAATCACTATTGATCAGAGAAATGCAAATTAAGACAACTCTGAGATAACACTACACACCTGTTAGATTGGCTAAGATGACAGGAAAAAATAGTGATGAATGTTAGAGGGGATGTGGGAAAACTGGGACACTGATGCATTGTTGGTGGAGTTGTGAATGAATCCAACCATTCTGGAGAGCAATTTGGAATTATGCCCAGAAAGTTATCAAACTGTACAAACCCTTTGATCCAGCAGTGTTACTACTGGGTTTATACCCCAAAGAGATACTAAAGAAGGGAAAGGGCCCTGTATGTGCCAAAATATTTGTAGCAGCCCTGTTTGTAGAGGCCAGAAACTGAAAAATGAATGGATGCCCATCAATTGGAGAATGGCTGAATAAATTATGGTATATGAATGTTAAGGAATATTATTGTTCTGTAAGAAATGACCAGCAGGATGAAGACAGAGAGGCTTGGGGAGACTTACATGAACTGATGCTAAGTGAAATGAGCAGAACCAGGAGATCATTATATACATCAACAATGATACTGTATGAGGATGTATTCTGATGGAAGTGGATTTCTTCGACAAAGAGAAGATCTAACTCAGTTTCAGTTGATTTATATTTTCTCTCCATCTGTTCTACAGATCTACTTTTTTCATTGTTTATATTGTGTTTTATTATTTCTTTCTCTCTTATGAATTTTCTGGTTTTCTATGACAGAAGTCTACTTTTCAGTCATTGTTTGACTTAAGACTATGGTTCTTTTCTAGTTAGCTGATGTTTTCTTCATAATCTTGTTTTTCTTTGATTGTTCTTGTGTGTGTGTGTGTGTGTGTGTGTGTGTATGTGTGTGTATGTCTGTGTCTGTGTGTCTGTGTGCCTGTACAGGTATGTTTTCTCAGTCTCTCTCATTTGATTCTTATAGTCTTTTTTTTTTTGGGGGGGGGAGTTCTAAGAATTCTTTTTGGACAAGTGATCATTTAACATTAATCTTTGTGATAGAAGATTTTTTTTACTTCACTATCTCTCATATGACAATAATATTCCATTATATTCTGTAATGTTCTGGTTAGCTTTCTGGAGGTTGCAGGACCAGCCTTGTTTTCAGCAGAATAATGACCATGAGAATAGCCAGGGCTAAAGCCCAAAAGTCTTTATTGTCTCCTTCACCTAGGGCTTGGCTAGCTTTCTGGAGGCCTCTAGATTGGGTCTGGGTTTCAGTGGAGGAAATGCAGGGGAGTTACTATGAGTCTGATGAAGATGGAATGTTCTTCTTCCAGTCCTTGTTGGCTCTTATATACTCAATTATAAGTACAACATCAGAGGTATCTATCCTGTAGAATAGGTGTCAACTTGTAGAACTATATTAAGTCCTAAGTACATGTAAACTAGAGAATCATTATATTAATTGCACTGCATTAACACTTTGTTGTAGGATTAAAACAAACATACATAGTTCCTGCCCTTTACATCTCCAGCTTTCTTTTTTTTTAGAAGATAGGTGATCACGCCCTCCCTGACATCTCAGAGAGGTGAGAATCCCAAAAAGGAGATGATCATGCCCTTTCTGACTTCTCAGAAAAGGGGCTGAAAACACCAAAAAGGAGGTGATCATGCCCTTTCTGACTTCTCAGGAAGGAAGATGAAAACACCAAAGGGAAATGGGGAGTCAAAACAGATTAGTGTGTTTCTGAAAGGTCTCACTTGAAACAGGTATACATAAATCCATCAACATGGGAGGTATTACACAAGCACATAGTAATATAACACAGGTTAGTAGTAATGTAACAAACAACATGAATCAGCATGAGGAATTATACATGTCCATAAGTCCTAGAAATAGTCCAAAACCAATCTATTGTCCATTACTTCATGTGTCAGGGAATCCAATGATTCCTGTAAGTTTTGAAATCCTATATCAGTCTTTTCATGTCTCAGGAAATGCAATGATTCCTGCAGATTTTGAAGTTCTGTAATAGTCTCATTATCATTTCTTAGGTCTTCTCTTTGGTTTGAGGTTTTTTCTCTTTTTCTGTCTCTCTCTGATGGATAAGGCAAATATGCCTCTTTTTGCACACATCTGATTCCTTCTCCATCTGTAGGATACAAGCAAACCCTTTCGCCTAAGCAGCTAACCTATCTGGTCCCTTCCATTCAGCACTTTCTGGATCTCTCCACATCACCTGGTGATTATATTGGAGCTGCTTGCAATGGACACTATCCTTCTGTCAGGTTAAAAAGCCTGTATTCTTCCTAGTTGTAAACTGTTTCTCCCATCACATTGCCTTTTGACTGATTGAATTAGTTTTTGTTGTTATATATTCACTTCGATCTGGGAATTTGAAATTTTAAAATGAATACTATTATAGGTACCAGAGAAAATTAAATCACTTTTTTGTCTCTATTATCTTTCTTATGATATATTGTTCCTTATTTCATTTATATTGCAACTCTCACTCTGTCTAGGATTTTCCCTACTACTGAAACAATAAGGACAGGTCTATTTATTAAGGTAGGGTTACATGAGGTAGCTAAAAAGAAAAGTCTTTCCTGTTACCAGAGCCAACTTTAAGCTCTTTCTAATCAAGGGATACCTCATCTCTTATTTCTATCTTGCAAAATCCCACCAAAAAGTTTTGTCCAATCAGAAAGTACTCCATACCCAATTCACTTAGTGCCTAAATTGAAACCTACATAAGTTTTACTCTTTTCTTCTTTGCTGAGACTCCCCTGAAGTGGGTGATTGTTGGGGCTCCCTTGTTTTCAAATTCAATAACTCCTTTTTGATTCATAAATTTATGGTACTGGGTTTGAATTTGATATTAGTTTTCATTATGACTTGGACAATTTTACTCATACTACTTTATATTCTGAATTCTTGATCTGATTCAATTTAATTCAAGAGATATTGATGAAGTACCTATTATGTTCAATTATATAGGCTAGAACTTGTTGGATAAAGAATGACATAAAGGTTCTTAAGAGAGGCATCCTGTCCTCAAAGAGTTTATGGTCTTGTAAGTGAGAGAAGACATGGATACATACCATTCTTTTTCTATTTTTAAATTTTCTATAGAATTATATGTAAATAAATATAATACACAGGATTACAAAAGAAAGAGAAGAAAATCATGTATTGATATTATGTATGTATTTTTCTTTATGTTGTTAAATATTTCCAAATTACATTTTAATCTGGTTCTAGAAGCAGTTGTTAATGTTTGACATCTCTGGAATAGATGATTTCCAAGGTCTTTTCTAGCTTTAAATATATTATTTTATGATGACATTTCAAAAATTTCTGCATGTATGTATGTTAATCAGTATGTTACAATCAGGATACAAAAAAACAGTCTTTTCCCATAAGAAGGTTACAACGTAATAAAGGAAACAATAAACAAAAAAATGCATAAACAAATTATATACATAAAAATAGAAAATAATTAAAAGAGAAGAGGTATTAGAATTAAGAAAGATTAGAAAACATTTCCTACAGAAGATAGTATTTTATTTGGAACTTGAAGGAATCCAGGGAACAAAATTACATTGAATCAAATCAAGGACTCAGAATAGAAGTTAGTATAGGTAAAATTGTCAGAATCAAAATGAAGCTGATACCAAATCTAAATTCAATGATTTTACTTTTAGATATGCTGAATTTAAACTGTCCCCTGGACATGCTGTTTGAATTGTGCAAAAAGGTAATTGGAAATGTGAGATTGGAGATCAGCAGAGAAGTTAGGACAGGAAAGATAGATTTGAGAATCATCAGTGTTGAGATATTCATTAAATCCATGGTAGATACTGAGATAGTTAAGTGACTCCTGGCAAGTTACTCATACATTCAGGGCTCTAGGCAACTCTCTAAAACTTTGAGCTATAGAGAAGACATTGACCTGCAAAGCTAGAAGTTTCATTACCCAAAGGGTCCCCATTGCAATGAAATCTTAAGTCTAGTTCTTATTTCTCTTTTGATCTATCATTCTAACTCATCTATATCCCATTTTGGCAATAGAATACTGTGACTCAAATTTAACCAGTCTTTTTTACAGCAGAATGGAAGGGAAATGAAAATAGATTCTATAATTTGATTTTGTCTCTCTCTCTACCATTTCCCCTCATTCTTGAGATCCTGATTCAAAAATAAAGGATCCTGGAATCCAATTTTTTCCCTGATTTTCTATCTCTTCCCAATTTTCTTGTCATTTAACTCCATGAATTCACTTTTATAGCTTGAGTATTATGTGCAGCAACACGTATCTGCAAATAATCAAAAGAGTGTGGATTTTAGAGGATAAAAATATATCCTCTAAGGAGAACACCTAAAGATTATCTACATCACTCATAATCAATTGCTGTAGTCTTTCAAAATACAGGTGAGAAGTTGATGGCTTTTACAGTCACATCACTGTGCCAAGGGCCATAGTATATTGAAATAGGCAGTTATCTATGTATATATAAGATATATATACATAAATGCATAGAGTGTAGAAAACATGATCCTTTTGCAATAAGACATATTTGGCATTTTATCTATCCCCAATTTGGCAAATAGAATAGATAAGAGATAAGATAAAAAGGAATGGTGAGATTTTATACATACGTGCATATATATATATATATACATACACACATACATATGAGTATATGTAGATAGATAGATAATGTTTATATGTATATGGGGTATTGAAGAAAGACTAGCACCTCTGGCATGAGAATTAGCTAAGATCTTTTCAGGGTTTTTCATTCACTTTTGGTTTCTACCTGTCACTCAACTTTCCCTTGTGACTGCAAAAATCTGCGACATGTACAGTGGTTACACCCTGGTAAAACTGTCTCTGTAGATGTGTTCTCCCAGACTGAGGTTAATCATTAGGCCTCAAATCCATCAGTGAATTAGAGAGATGTCTTGCCCAAACATGTAAGGACTTCCCCTGGCAGAATTCCAATGGCCATGAAAGTGGCTAAAGCAGGTGTTATAAAATGTTTTGAGCTTGGTCAGACACTGAAGACACCAAGGTTATCTGCTACATCTGAGACCATCATCAGTTGTCTTGACTTTTGTTTTACCACTGGACATTGATAACTTTTGTAAAAGAAAAAGAGGCTGATAACTTTGTGTAACTCTGCCTCACTTAAATCCAATTTATATATGAGTCCAATTTATATCACTCCTTGATATATTTTTCTTTGAAAATGATGGACAGACAATACAAATGTGTATTGGTAAAATCAATAAAAAACATAAAAATGTGTTATTCTGAATTCATCATTTCCCAGGGACATCATAGCATATAGTAAACGAATCAGTGACTTATCCAAGATATGCTAATCCTTGTAAAACTTAAGAGCATTCATCAAACCAGTTCTGAGTTGTTAAATTCTCTATGTGTCTTTGACTTCCACCTCAGAATATGATCTTTAGCAAGAGGGGATGAATTAAAAGAACTTTACATTTTGGGAATCTATAACAATTATGTTACTCATTACCAAAATTAAAATAACATAAAGTAGCTAAAGGAAGCTAAGTAGAAATAAGTCTGTGAAATCTATTATTTCCACATGTTTGGATTTGTAATTTGTAAAGGAAAAAAAAATTTGACTTTTGCAGAGAAAACTAAATCTACTTTGAAAAAAAAAGTTTTGGAGCCACCAGTTTCTTTTTTTCTTTAGTATTCTATGGGATGTGATTGTCTGAGACCTCTTTGCCACTCACCATTTTGAATGTCCTAACAGATGGCTGCTCTCAGTTCTAGGCAGATGATGGTTCAGTAGTAAGTGGTGCAGGGAGATTTCTTAGGAACGCTTAGGGATGGGAAAGACAGCTGTCACCAAATACCTTAATTACAGCATTTACAAAGTTCTAATTAATGTAATGTTACTTTTATGATTATATTAATGTTATGGACATTGGGGAATTTCTTGCTGGACTCATTTTGGTGAGTTAAATTTGGAGTCTATGTATACTTTAAAGAAAACAATGTTTGTAAGATTTAAATTTTTGTTATTTACAGTAAAACTAAAATCCAAAATGATTTTTGTATCTGACCAGTGTTTCAATGTTTTCACCTATAAACAGTCAGAAATAAAATCAAAACAAAAGCAAACCTTATGCTTTACCTGCATCCTCTCAATTAGATTGTCATGAAAAAATGATAGAGTAAGTATTAGCATTCCTATATTACAATTACAACAATAATAATAGCTAGCATTTACATAGTACTTTTTGGTTTGTCACAATCCTGCCAGTTAGATATAATCATTATTCTCATTTGCTAGGTGAAAAAACTGAGGCAGAATGATGTTTCTTAGGGTCACATAGCTAGTGACTGTCAGATGAGATTTCAATGCAATTTTCTTGACTCTAAGTCCATCCAAGTTCATTCCATTACCCAATTGCTTCTAGGCATAGAAACTTAAGCTCAGATGATTATAACTTGCCTAAGAGTAGAATATTGTGTTGAAAAGAACACTGAATTTGCAGTAAAAGCACCTTGTTTTGAATTCTTTCTGTCACATTATGATGAAATTATGTTGGTGAACCTTAGTTGCAGCATATGTAAAATGGAAATAATAAATACTTTAACTATCTTGAATAGGATGTTTTAAGGAAAGTAACTTGTGAATTGTAAATGTAAGTCAGTTACAAAAAGATTTATTAAATGTTGACTAAGTTCAACAGCCCACAAAGAAAAGCAAAAGGGCAACTTGTTCCTTATAGGAGCCCACATTCTTATGGAAAAGCTAATGTGAAAATAACACTGTACCTTTAACTATATCAGCTCTATCTCTCTTCTCTGTATCCTATCTCGCCATCCATATATCCATTTAATTCTCTGTCTCTGTCTTTCTTCCTTTTTCTCTCCCTCTCCCTTTCTCTCTCTCTTCCCTACTCCCTCATTTGCTCTTATTCTTCATCACTATGAAAGCTAACATCTAAGCATGCTCAGGCTCAAAAATATGACAAAAATTATTAATGTAATGTTATATATCAAAACATTGCCAGTTCAGCAATAGTTGAACTATTAAAAACATTGACTAGAGCTAGGAAGGATTTAGAATATCATTTCATTCAAATACTTCATTTTGAAGGATTTTAATACATAGTGACTTGTTCAAAGTTCTAGAGATGGTAGTTCCAATATGTGTATGGTTAGTTATTAATATCTATACAGGTTATATTTTTCTAGATTAGAATTTCAAAAATAACTTCTAATTCTTCTTTGAACTGAATTAGCACACTGCTTGTATGTTACAGCTGATACACTATTCTAATTCTTTTTTTCCTCATTGAATCCTTCTTTTCTGAATTTGGAACTTTTTGGCCAAACCCAGTTGGTGATTGAATAGCAAAGAGGACATATGTTGGACATTTCTACTCTTTAAGTGCAATATCCTACTGCCCCCTTTAAAAAAAACTCCAAGGGTTAACACACTTTCAAATGCTTTTATTTTCTTTGTTGATTAAGTCAAAACTGTTTTCATCAAATCTATGAATATGACTCCAACAAAGAAAAAAAAAAGACTCGCAAATTGTATGTGAGTCTGGCCCATAAAAATGTCTTTTATCTGAAAATGTACACATAAGTAAGAGATATATGGAAATACACAAATGAGGAAAAGAAAAAGGAAGAGAAGTATTAAGCTTTTTTTTTGGGGGGGGGGTGGACTCAATGACCATAGCTAATAAACAACTTGAATGCCTTTGGACTTTTCGAAGGAGTCAAAGAAGTTGACTACCTCTGTCACATGAATCAGGTCATAGAATGACAGTACTGTGATGTATGATAAATTTAATCAGAGCTTTGGTGTCTAGATTCTGATCTGAGAATAACAGTTTGAAGTCATGTATACACTTAGTGGAGAAAGTACAAGAACAAGGTACTGGAGCCCTCCTCTGAAAGCATTTGCTGGAGATTATCTTAATAAAGACTTCAATGTTTGCCTAGCAACAGTAATGCATTCTGATGATGTGCTTCTGTTGAGCTTCTTGGAGAAAAGAATCTTTAATGTAATAAGGACATTCTGTATTAATATGAAGAGAAAATTTGTTATGGGATAGAGAAGGTAATTTCTCTTACACAGAGAAACATACACAAATAGTCTATGTCTCTCACACAGAAATTAAACATCCAGACACTCACAAAAATACTCATATACCTCAAATATATGCTTAGCCATAGCAATTTTAAAACTAACTGAAGGGAACTGGCCAAATTGAATTATGCTCTCATTTTTAGCCCAATTCCACACTCTGAGAAGAGATCAATCCAATAAATCCTTAAGGTTGTTAGAAAAACATGATTTGATTCATTAGCTGACTCAACACATTCATTTATCCAATGCACAGGTTTTGGGACTATCCTAGGCATAGAGAGGACTGCATAGATAAATACAGTTGGGTATCCCATTCAAGGAATTTATATCTAGTAGGAGAGACAAGACATGTATGAAAATATCTGGAATCAAGGGGCTAGTGAATAGAAGAGGCACATATAAACAGTATGAGATTTCAGTGAAAGAAAGCAGTTTACAAGATATGACTACAATGACTATTACTTCTCAATATTATTCATTTTTTCAGTACTGATTTATTAAAGTATTTAGGCATTCCCATTACTTTCCACATTCCAGTCAAATTATTTTATTTTGAGGGAACTGCTTTATAGATTGGTATTGCTTTAGGCAAACTGCTACATAGATAAGCTGATAGATACATCTCCTTCCCCTCTCCAGACAAATTTAATTGTTCAAAGTAGGCATGAACTTTCACAATGAAACCACCAGATTTAGAAAGGGAGGTTATTTGGTCCAATTTGTATTTTATGTCTCTTGCTTCACTTGTTTCAGTTGTGTCCAAGTCTTGGTGAACCCATTTGAGTTTTCTTGGCAAAAATACAAGAATATTTTGTCATTTCCTTCTCTAGCTCATTTTACAGACAAGGAAACTGAGGCAAGCAGAGTTAGGTGACTTGTTCAGGGTCACAGAGCCAGTAAGTATCTGAAATCAGATTTAAACTCAGAAAGGTTTTTCTGATTCTAGGATTAGCACTCTCCTATATACCCAGCTATAATTGTTTCCCTAATTTGTCTATCTCTTTCTTGTGCCAAATATCCCTTTTGTGAGATATTTAGCAGATACACACTGTTAGTATACTTTACAATGGCTACTGGTTTCATACCTATATTAGTCAGGTATGGTGGTTTAAAGAGCCTGAAATATTGTGACAAACATCCCCTTCTTTGTGTTTCCTAGCAATGTCAATTGTTATTATATAATTCACATAGAATTTCTATTTTATTTTTATGATTATTTGTTTTATATTGCTGTTATAAGAAAGTAAAAAAAGTGTGCATTTTAGAAAATAAAAACAATGTACTTCTGTGTAAACACAGAGACAAACTGAAAGCTTCTGCCTTGAAGTTTATATTCCATAAGGAAAACACACTTACATACATATACATGCATATATACATAAAAGTATACACATATATACAAATAAATAACATAAATTATATATGAAATTAATATATAGGAATGCTCACTTATTTGTGAATGGATAAATAAGTGTTAGTAGATGAATATAACTATTGTTATAATTAATATAATTAATGATATAAATATTTCTAGAGAGTCTGGTAAGTCCTATATAATTTGATGTAGAATGAATTGGGCAAAATCAGGTGAATGATTTATAGAATATGAACATTATGAGGAAAAACAAATGTAAAAGGCATCTTTTTTTCTTCTTTCTTCCCTTTATCTTTCCTTTTTTGTTCGTAGTAAGAAGTGAGAGGAAAAAAATCAATATTTCTTTTTATTATTAAAGATTTTTATTTTCAAAACATATGCATGGATAATTTTTCAACATTAATTCTTGCATAGCCTTGTGTTCCAAATTTTCCCCTCCTTCCCCCAACCCCCTCTCCTAGATGGCGAGTTATCCAATATATGCTATACTTGTTAAAATATATTGTAGTTCTAATATATAAACATATCTGTACAATTGTTTTGCTGCATAAGAAAGATCAGATCAAAAAGGAAAGAAAATGAGTAAGAAAACAAAATGCAAGAGAACAACAACAAAAAGAGTGAGAATATTATGTTGTGATCCACACTCAATTCCCACGGTATTCTCTCTGGATGTCGATGTCTCTCTTCATCACAAGATCATTGGAAATGGCATAAATCATCTCATTGTTGGAAAGAGTCATGTCTATCAGAATTGATTTGTCATATAATATTGCTGTTGTCAGGTACAATGATCTCCTGGTTTTTCTCACTTCCCTTAGCATCAGTTCATGTAAATCCCCCCAAGTCCTCTTTAAAATCATCCTGCTAATCATTTCTTATAGAACAATAATATTCTATAACATTCATATACTATTATTTATTCAGCCATTCTCCAATTGATGGGCATCCACTCACTTTCCAGGTTATCCAGATTATTGCCACTATGAAAAGGTCTGCCACAAACATTTTTGCACATGTGGGTCCCTTTCCCTTCTTTAAGATCTCTGTGGGATATAAGCCCAGTAGAAATACTTCTGAATCAAAGGATACACACAGTTTGATCACTTTTTGAGCATAGTTACAAATTGCTCTCCAGAATTGCTGGATCTGTTTACAGTTCCACCAACAATGTATCAGTGTCCCAGTTTTCCCACATCCCCTCCAACACTCGTCCTTGTCTTTTCCTATCATTTTAGCCAATCTGAGAGAGCCAATCTGAGATACCAATATCTCAGAGTTGTCTTAATTTTCATTTCCCTGATCAATAGTGATTTAGACCACCTTTTCATATGACTAGGAATGGTTTTAATTTTTTAATCTGAAAATTGTCTATTCATATTGTTTGACCATTTATCAATTGGAGAATGGCTTGAATTCTTAATTTGAGTCAGTTCTCCATGTATTTTAGAAATGAGGTCTTTATCAGAATCTTTAAATGTAAAAATGTCTTCCCAATTTATTGCTTCCTTTCTGATCTTATCTACATTAGTTTCTTTGTACAAAACTTAGCTTAATATAATCAAAATTATCTATCTGGTGTTCAATTATTAATTCCAGTTCTTTTTTAGTCACAAATTCATTTCTTCTTCACAGGTTTGAGAGATAAACTATTCTATTCTTTTACTTTGCTTATAATATCACTCTTTATATCTAAATTATGAACCCATTTTTACCCCATCTTGGTATAAAGTCTTATATATGGGCCAATGCCTTGTTTCTTTCATACAAGTTTCCAATTTTCCCAGCAGTTTTTGTCATAGAGTGAGTTCTAATCCCTCAAACTGAAGTCTTTGGGTTTGTCAAACATTGTATTGCTATAGTTATTGGCTACTTTGTCCTGTGAATCTAGCCTATTCCACTGATTGATTACTCTGTTTCTTAGTCACTACCAAATAGTTTTGATGACCACTGCTTTATAATATAGTTTTAGGTCTACCATAGCTAGGCCATCTTCATTGGCATTTTTTTCTCATTAATTCCCTTGATATTCTTGACCTTTTGTTCTTCCAGATGAACTGTGTTATTATTTTTCTAGATTTGTAAAATGATTTTTTGGGAGTTTGATTGTTATGGCAGTAAATAAGTAGATTAATTTAAGTAGTATTGTCATTTTTATTATATTAACTTGGCCTACCCATGAGCACTTGATATTTTTCCAACTTATTAGGTCTAACTTTATTTTTGTGGAAAGTGTTTTGTAGTTATATTCCTGCCTCTCCCTTGGCAGATGGATTCCCAAATATTTTATGCTATGGATAGTTATTTTAAGTGGAATTACTCTCTTGCTGTTGGACTTGGTAATATATAAAAATGCTGATGATTTATGTGAATTTATTTTGTATCCTGCAACTTTACTGTTGTGAATTATTTCTAGTTTATTTTTTAGTTTTTTAGTTGATTCATTAGTGTTCTCTTAAGTATACCATCATATCATCTGCAAAGAGTTATAATTTGGTTTCCTCATGACCTACTCTAATTCCTTTTATCTCTTTTTCTTCCCTTATTGCCAAAGCTAACATTTATATTACAATATTGAATAATAATGGTGATAGGGGGCAACCTTGTTTCATTCCTGATCTTATTGAGAATGGTTGTAGTTGCCCCCATATTTGATGCTTGCTGATGTTTAAAGAGGTGCTACTGAGATCAGTGTTTCATAGTTGAAAAAAAATACATTTATTTTTTAAATAGTTTTTTGTCATACATGTTATGACATTTATTAAATTTATTTATTTATTAATTTATTAAATACACATTTCTTCATGAATGATGTTGGATAAAAATCAGAACAAAGAAGGAAAAAACACAAGAGAAAAAAAAAACAGAAAAAAAGTGAACATAGTAAGTGCTGATTTGCACTCAATCTCCAAAATTCTCTTTCTGAATACAGAAGACAGTTTCTATCTAAAGTTTATTGGGATTGCTTTTGATCAATGAACCTCTAAGAAGAACCAAGTATTTCATAGTTGATCATCATAAAATCTTGCTATTACTGTTTACAATGTATCCCCAGTTCTGCTTGTATCACTCGGCATTAGTTCATTTAAATCTTTCCAGGCCTTTCTAAAATCAGATTATTCTTTATTTTTCATAGAATAATAATATTTTATTACTTTAACATATCATAACTCATTCAGCCATTCCCCAATTGATGGGCATCTACTCATTTTCCAAGTCTTTGACAAAAAATGATTACCATGTTGGCATATAACTAAACAAAATAGCTTCTAATTTTTTCTTTAATTCCTTTTTCATTTGTAATAAGTTCACCCTTTTCATCTTTGATGCTGGTAGTATTTTTTTCTTTCCTTTTTTCTAACCAAATTAAACAAAGTTTGATCTGTTTTCTTGGCTTTTTCATAAAACCAACACAGTTTTATTAATTAATTAGTTAAATAATTTTCTTAGTTTATTAATCACTGATGTAAGTTTCAGAATTTCAAATATGCTATTTATTTGGGGGAGTTAATTTGTTCTTTTTCTAGCTTTTTTAGTTGCATGCCCTATTCATTGATTTCCTCTATTTTATTCATGTAACTATTTAGAGATATACATTTTCCCCTAAGAACGGCTTTAGCTGCATTTCATAGGTTTTGATATGTTGTCTCATTATTGCCATTCTCTTGCATGAAGTTATAGGTTGTTTCTGTGATTTGTTGTTGGACTCCCTTATTCTTTAGAATTACATTACTTAATTTCCAATTGTTTTTTAGTCTATATTTCCCTGGTCCCTTATTGGATATAACTTTTAGTGCTTCTATTCCTCCTTTTTCTTTCCCCTTTCTCCTACTTCTTTTTGGGTAAGATAAGTTTCTATACTCAACTGAGTGATTAAGTTATTCCCTCTGTGAGCCAAGAGATTTAGCTTCAGGTAATGTTCATCTCTCTCTCTTGTTTTTTCCTATTGTCAAAGGGCTTTTGTGTCTCTTCATGTCACATTTGTCATATTTTACCTATTCTTGCCTCTTTTCCCAGTTAAATACTTTTTGCACCCCTTAGTATTTTTTTTTAATCATCACATCAGAGTCCACTCACAATTGCACCCTCTGTTCATCTAAGCCCCCTTTAACTGCCCCAGTAACAGACACAGTTTTCAATAGTTACATATATCATTTTCTTATCTAGGGATGTAAACAGTTTAACCTTTAAAAATATATTTCTTCCCCATTTACCTTTCTATGCTTTTCTTGGGTCCTGTGTTTGAAGATCAAGATTTCTGTTCAGTTCTGTTTTTTTTTTTCTTTTAATTAGGAATTATTGGAAGTCTTTTACGTCATTGAAGATTCATTTCCTCTTCTGAAGGATGATGATCAGTCTTGTAAGGTAGTTAATTCTTGCTTGTATCTTTAGGAACTTTGCTTTCTGAAATATTGTATTCTAAGCCTTCTGGTCCTTTATCGTAGATGCTGCCAGATCCTGGGTAATCCTAACTGTTGCTCCTTGATACTTGAGTTGCTTTTGTCTGGTAGCATGCAGTATTTTATTCCTTGAGATTATAGTTTTGGAGTTCTGCAACAATGTTCCTTGAAGTTTTTCTTGTGTAATCTCTTTCTGAGGTGATTGATGGATTCCTCTAGTTCCAGTATAGCAAAGCAGTTTTCCTTGTTGATCTACTGAAAAATGCTATCTAGTCTCTTATTTTGGTCATAGATTTCAGGTAGACTGATAATTTTTTAAATTGTCTCTCCTGGATCTATTTTCCAGCTTGGTTATTTTTCCAATGAACTATTTTATATTTTCTTCCATTTTTTTCATTCTTTTTAGTTGGTTTGACTAATTCTTGATTTTTCATAGAGTCATTAGTTGCCATTTGCTATGTTGTCTTTTTTGATGTGTGGTTTTCTTCCGTTAGCTTTCCATTTGATGAATTCTGCTTTTAAGGTGTTTTTTTCAGAGGGTTTTTTCCCCTCCATTTGGTCTATTGTGTTTTTTTAAGGAATTAATTTCTTCAGTGGATTTTTTTTTTGCATTTGGACAATTATACTTTTTAAAAAATCATTTTCTTCAATCAATTTTTTTCTTTCCTGTTCCAAGCTGTTGATTCTCTTGCATATCTCTCATTTCCTTTCTCATTTTTTTCTTCTATCTCCATGGCCTTTTGAAATCTTTTATGAATACTTCTAACAAGTCTCTTTGGACTTGAGACCAATTCAACTCACTCTTTGAGCTTTCCTCTGTAGACATTTTGTCTTTGTCCAAGTTGGTATTTTGGTCTTCTCTATTACCATACTATCATTCTATTGTCTGGTTTTTTTCTGTTTTTTGTTCGTTTTCTTTCCTTCTCTTTATGTATTTCCTCTTTTGTGGACTTTTATGGTTAAGCTCTGCTCTTATGGTAAGGGGAGCATAGTACTAAAGGGAGGTGTAACAATAATGAGGAGATAAATTACTAACTTGTTTGAAATTCTAGAGAGTGATGGAATGGATCATCTCAGGATAAAATTGTTTTTTTCTCTTACTTTGAGCTATAATCTCATTTTATTCTTGCCTAAAGATCTCATTTAATCTTGTGTCCTTTATGTATTATAATCTGTTTAACATCTTTAATTTCTGCTTATTCTTAGCTGGCATGAATTAATTTACTTGGTCTTTTATAAGTAAACTGTGTTTGATTGGAATGATCTAATTTAGAAAGTTTAAGTTAAGTAATACCATCCTCTAAAAGAATGACTATGGAAGGGGTTTTCCTACTTAATCTCTATTAATATCGTTAGACCAGAGATGTATGTGGAGTGGATGATAAAAATAATTCTAGCCAAATAACGCCTCTGGAGACTAAAAGAAAAATTATGCCAGACCTTGCATTTCCTAGCTCTTTCTTTCCTTCAAGCTAGCTTTCATATCACAAGGATGATTCTTTTCTCTGAATTCTGATCACATACATGTATACTCTTTAGGTATATCATTTGATCTAAGCTATATATTCCATATGGACATGCATATATTATATCTACACACCTTAAAGTATTATTTATCTAATAGCTGCAAAACACTATTCTTACTATTGTAATAGTGTGATTAGGTGGCTTTTCATTTTCATTTTTCCCATTTGCTTATGTTATATATTAATACAATTTTAATCAATATTTTGGGTAAGGCCATTATTTAATTGAACCCATACTTAACAAATACTCATACAACTTTGTTTTAAAGACTTCCATCTGAGGGGAACTAACTACCTCTGATCATTTCGAATTGGTAAAAGATTTCGTTATTTTTTTTTCTTTCTTTCTCTCATATCAAACACAGATGATTTTGGACAATATTAATAGTTATCATTCCTGGCAAAAAGTTCATATGAGCTTTTTTTCCCTGTCTTAGATTCATGTCTTGGCATTATATTCAAGAACTTCATTTTACAGAGAGGGGAACTAAGACCTAGAAAGTAAAAATTATAAATTTGAGATATTCTATCTATTTATATCTATAATCATACCTATACCAATATACAATATATCAAGAGACAGATGAGATTTGAAGCCCAGGCCTTTGACTCAAAATCTTCCACTCACTATCCCACAAAATTATGTTTCATTAATCATTAATACAATATCTATTTTTTGATCTCCTTTTCTATTTTTGCAATGTTACCACCCACCAATATTTTCCTCTGATATCCTTTTCTATTTGAGTAAAACTAGGCTTGGGACTTGATGCTATGTAATATTTTAATTAGTTGGTGTCAAATGGTGAAAAATGAATGCAGGGTATGCAGGTGGGAAAGTCTCACAAGTACTATTAAATGATCTTACAGCCTCATTTATCTAATAGACATCCCTTTATTGTGAGATATTTGAATTTCCCATTTAATCATATAGATAATTTGAAAATGGTTGCATTTGAGAATCTTTGGCATAATTTCCCTCACCCAAATTAATTTGTATTTAGTCTGAATATGTTGAGTATGTCCTTATATTTGTCCTTGCAATATGTTCTGGTAGAAGGTAAGCTCCTTAGGAATGTGGGATATATTATTTTTGTCTACATATCCTGAGTGCCTAGCACAATGACTGGTATATAGCAGGCACTAAATAAAGCATTGGTGATGGGCAACTTAATTCATAACTTCTTTCTCTAGGATATGTCTCCAATTAGATTCTCATTTAAGCTTTATGCACTGATTTTGTACAATACTGTAATACTTTGATGGGGTTGGGGAGATCTAGCTGAAAAAGTTTTATAGAGGATAGGCAGTTTAACTTATTTTTTTGCTGAGTTGAATTTTTTATAATACTTTTTTTTAGGGGCGGAGCCAAGATGGCGGCGCAACTTTCTAAGCTCTTCTCTTACCCTCTTTATCAATATTATATCGAGCCTCAAAAATAGTCTTGACTACTACAATTCGTAAAGATAAGAAGTAGAACAACTCACTGGCTGAAGAAAATCTGCATGTCCTCCAAAAAGGTTGGTTCATAGGGTAGTGAGATTATGAGACGGGAGAGAAATTGGTTCCTGAGGAGAGTCTCAAACTGAGGGTGAAGGCACAGATCTCAGCACAGCAGGCAGCCCCAACCGCAGTACGGGCTTTTCCTTTGAGGTAGTTGATGTCCTGCATGGCAGTGAGGACGCAGCCAGGTTAGCCTCCAATCTGTGCAGTGGGGAGCTCGGCTTGGGGCCATAGAGCTTTTCCAGGGCCGATTTGCATTGGGCAGAGACACTGGGGCAGAGTTCCGGGGGTCTGCGGTCTGCAGTCTGCGCTCAGCTGCTAATACTCACAGTCCCACAAGAGGCTCCGGCCTGGGGCAGTGACACTTTCACCCCTTAGTCTCTAGCTGAGGGCAATCGCTAACCCACTCAGCCCTACTAAGCAGTTTGATAGCTCGGCCAGTGCTGAATCCACTTCCTGTTGGGGAGAGGGAAAACTCTCACTCAGAGCACTCCCATACCTCGGAGCCGGAAATCGGTTTATATCTTCCCTGCTCTGCAGAGGAAGCTGGTAACCCCTTGCCTAGGAGACCTACCCTAAAGGCTTTAAAACATGAATAAAAAGATGAAAAGAACAATCGACAGCTTCTATGCAGAAAAGAGCAGGTCAGCAAACCTGAAGAGACCTCAAACAGCAAAATGCATCAGACTGTCCTCCTTACATAATGCTTCATAGAAGAGACCATTAAAAGTCTCAAAAGAGTTAGAAATAAATGGGAAAGGAAGAGAAGCCTTACAAGAGAGCAACAACTTCCTGAAATACGAATTGGAAAAGTTAAAATTCCCAGGAAGTGCAGGGAAACAAAATTGGTGAATTGGAAAAATAAAAAAACTCAGGAAAGTAAGAATTGTGAATTGGAAAAATAAAGAATTCACTAGAAAGTAGGATTTGGAATTGAAAAGACAAAGAACTCAAAGAAAGTAGGATCCGTGAATTGAAAAGACAAAGAACACACAAGAAAGTAGGATCTGTGAATTGGAAAAAGAAAATAATTCACTAAAAAAAATAGTGAAATGGAAAAAAATTCCACAGACCAAAACAATACATTCAAAAACTCAATTGGACATATACAGAAAGAAGTAAAAAAAGCTAATGAAGAAAATAATTCTTTAAAAATTAGAACTGAACAAATTGAAACTAATGATTCATTGAGACAGCAAGAATCAGTCAAGCAAATCCAAAAAATTGAAAAACTGGAAAAAACCATAAATTATCTACTTGCAAAAATGACAGACTTGGAAAATAGATCTAGGAGAGATAATCTGAGGATTATTGGACTTTCTGAAAACTATGATGAAAAAAAGAGCCTAGATACTATTTTATAAGAAATCATCAAAGAGAACTGCCCAGATGTAATAGAATCAGAAGATAAAATAGGCATTGAAAGAATTCATCGAGCACCTTCTGAAAGAAACCCTAAAATAAAAACCCCAAGGAATATTGTGGCAAAATTTCAGAACTATCAGATTAAGGAAAAAATTTTACAAGCAGCCAAAAAAAAAACCATTTAAATACGAGTGCCACAATAAGGATCATCCAAGATCTGGCTGCCTCTACATTAAAGGAAAGAAGGCCTGGAATATGATATTCCAAAAGGCACAAGAACTTGAGATGCAGCCAAGAATAAACTACCAGCTAAGTGAGCATTTTCTTCCAGGGAAGAAGATGGACATTTAATGAAACAAATGAATTCCATTTGTTTCTGAAGAAAAACCAGAACTAAACTAAAAAATTTGATCTCCAAGCATAGAACCAGAGATGCAGAAAAGGTAAAAATAACTCTGAGAATTGTATTTCTGCTTGTGGATATACAAAAAGAATACATGATAATTTGATTGTACTGATATAACATAAAAAGGGAAGTAGATATGGAAAAGGGATGATGGCAGAAAAGGTGGGAAGGAGGGATAAAAGAGGGAAACCATATCCCACAAAGAGGCTAAGGAAACTTATCATATCTGAGGGAATTTAGAGAGGGAGGAACATTGTGTAATCTTACTCTCATCAGAGTTGGCTCAAAGAAAAAATAATTGACATTTGTTTTGAGAAAATTCTCCTTGCCTCATTAAAAACGGGGAGAGGAAAAGGGAAAAGAAAAGAGTAATAAGGAAGGAAGGGAAAAGACCAAAGGGGGGAGGGAGGGATTATAAAGAGGATAAGTATCGTGATACAAGAGGGGTAATGTAAGTTTAAAAGGGGAAAAAGGCTTGGGGAGGCAAGAAAAGTAAAAGCACAATCTGGGGTTATTAGGATGGCAGGAAATACAGATTTAGTAATTCTAACCGTAAATGTGAATGGGATGAACTCCCAAAAGAGGAGGCAGATAGAGACTGGATCAAAGTCAGAACCCTACAAATGTTGTTTACAAGAAACACATTTAAAGCAGGGGATAAATAGAGTAAAGGTAAAAGGCTGGAGCAAAATCATTATGCTTCAGGTGAAGTCAAAAGAGAGTAGCCATCCTTATCTCAGATCAAGCAAAAGTAAAAATTGATCTAATTAAAAGAGATAAGGAAGGAAACTACATCCTGCTAAAGGGTAGCATAAACAACGAAGCAATATGAATATTAAAATCATATGCACCTAAGTGGTATGGCACTCAACTTCCTAAAGGAGAAGTTAAGAGAGTTGCAAGAAGAAATAGACAACAAAACTGTAATAGTAGGAGACCTCAACCTTGCAATTTCAGAATTAGACAAATCAAACCACAAAAGAAATAAGAAAGAAATTAAAGAAGTAAATAGAATATTCGAAAAATTAGGTATGTTGGATCTTTGGAGAAAATTGAATGGAGATGGAAGGGAATATATTTTCTTCTCAGCAGTTCATGGAACCTATTCAAAAATTGACCATATATTAGGACATAAAGACCTCAAATTAAATGCAAGAAAGCAGAAATAGTAAAATGCTTTCTTTCAGATCATGATGCAACAAAACTACATTCAACAAAAAGTTAGGGAAATAGACCAAAAATAATTGGAAACAAGCAATCTCATCTTAAAGAATGATTGGTGAAGCAGAAATTATAGATACAATTAATAATTTCACTAAGATAATGACAATGATGAGACATCATACCAAAATTTGTGGATGCAGCCAAAGCGGTAATAAGAGGGAATTTTATATCCTTAGAGGCTTACTTGAATAAAACAGAAAAGAAAAGATTAATGAATTGCTGGCAACTAAAAACTAAAAAGACCAAATTAAAAAAAACCCCAATCAAAATACTAAATTGGAAATTTAAAATTAAAGGAGAAATTAAAAATATTGAAAGTAAAAACCTATTGAACTAATTAATAAAACTAAGAGTTGGTTCTATGAAAAGCCAATAAGATAGATAAGCCTTTGGTAAATCTGATTAGAAAAGGAGGGAGGAAAATGAAATTAGTAGTCTTAAAATGAAAAGGAGAACTTTCCACCAATGAAGAGGAAATTAGAGAAATAATAAGGAATTATTTTGCTCAACTTTATGCCAATAAATTTGATAACCTAAGGAAATGGATGACTACTCCAAAAATACAGACTTCCCAGACTAACAGAGGAGGAAGTAAATTGTTGAATAGTCCCATTTCAGAAAAGAAATAGAACAGGCAATTAAACAACTCCCTAAGAAAAATCCCCAGGACCAGATGGATTTACATGTGAATTTTACCAAACATTTAAAGAACAATTGGCCCTAATGCATATATAAATTATTTGATAAAATAGGAATGAAGGAGTCCTACCAAATTCCTTCTATGACACAGACATGGTACTGATACCTAAACCTGGTAGGCTGAAAACAGAGAAAGAAAAGTATAGACCAATGTCCCTAATGAATATTGATGCTAAAATCTTAAATAAGATATTAGCAAAAAGACTACAGAAAATCATCTCCAAGATAATACACTATGATCAAGTAGGATTTATACCAGGAATGCAGGGCTGGTTCAATATTAGGAAAACTATCAATATAATTTGCCATATTAATAACCAAATTAACAAAACCATATGATCATCTCAATAGATGCAGAAAAAGCATTTGATAAAATCCAACATTCATTCCTATTGAAAACACTTGAGAATATAGGAATAAATGGACTTTCCTTAAAATAATCAGCAGCATCTATTTAAAACCATCACTAAGCATCATATGTAATGGAGACAAACTGCAACCATTCCCAATAAGATCTGGAGTGAAACAAGGTTGCCCACTATCACCATTACTATTTAATATTTTATTAGAAACACTAGCTATAGCAATAAGAGCTGAGAAAGAGATTAAAGGAATAAGAATAGGCAATGAGGAAGCCAATATCACCTTTGCCGATGACATGATGGTATACTTAGAGAACCCCAGAGATTCTGCTAAAAAGTTATTAGAAATAATCCACAACTTTAGCAAAGTTGCTGGTTATAAAAAAACCCACATAAGTCATCAGCATTCTTATATATCACTAAAAAATCCAACAGTCAGAGTTACAAAGAGAATTCCATTTAAAGTAACTAACTGATAATATAAAATATTTAGGAATCATCTGCCAAGGGAAAATCAGAAACTTTATGAGCAAAATTACAGACCACTTTTCACACAAATTAAGTCTGATCTAACCAATTGAAAATATTAAATGCTCTTGGATAGGGCGAGCAAATATAATAAAGATGACAATATTACCTAAACTAATCTATTTATTTAGCGCTATACCAATCAGACTCCCAAAAACTATTTTAATGACCTAGAAAATAACAACAAAGTTCATATGGAAAACAAAAGGTCAAGAATTTCAAGGAATTAATGAAAAAAATCAAATGATGGTGGCTTAGCTGTACCAGATCTAAAATTATATTATAGAGCAGCAGTTACCAAAACCATTTGGTATTGGCTAAGGAATAGATTAGTTGATCAGTGGAATAGATTAGGTTCAAGGGACAAAACAGTCAACAAATATAGAAACCTAGTCTTTGACAAACCCAAAGATCCCAGCTTTTGGGATAAGAACTTACTGTTTGAAAAAATTGCTGGGAAAATTGGAAACTAATATGGCAGAAACTAGGCATTGATCCATACTTAATGCCGTACACCAAGATAAGGTCAAATGGGTTCATAGACCTAGGATAAAGAATGAAATTATTAATAAATTAGAGGAACATAGGATAGTTTACCTCTCAGACCTGTGGAAGGGGAAGGTTTTATGACCAAAGCAGAACTAGAGATCATTACTGATCACAAAATAGAAAATTTCGATTATACCAAACTGAAAAGTTTTGTACAAACAAAACTAATGCAGACAAGATTAGAAGGAATCAATAAACTGGGAAAATATTTTACAGTCAAAGGTTCTGATAAAGGCCTCATTTCAAAATATAGAGAATTAACTCTAATTTATAAAAATCAAGCCATTCTCCAATTGAAAATGGTCAAAGGATATGAATAGACAATTCTCAGATGAAGAAATTGAAACTATTTCTAGTCATATGAAAAGATGCTCCAAGTCATTATTAATCAGAGAAATGCAAATTAAGACAACCCTAAGATACCACTACACACCTGTCAGATTGGCTAAGATGACAGGAAAAATTAATGATGACTGTTGGAGGGGATGCGGGAAAACTGGGACATTGATGCATTGTTGGTGGAGTTCTGAACGAATCCAACCATTTTGGAGAGTAGTTTGGAACTATGCTCAAAAAGTTATCAAGGTTGCATACCCTTTGATCCAGCAGTGTTACTACTGGATTATATCCCAAAGAGATTATAAAGAAGGGAAAGGGACCTGTATGTGCAAGAATGTTTGTGCAGCCCTTTTGTAGTGGCTAAAACTGGAAACTGAATGGATGTCCATCAGTTGGAGAATGGTTGAATAAATTGTGGTATATGAAAATTATGGAATATTACTGTTCTGTAAGAAATGACCAACAGGATAATTTCAGAAAGGCCTGGAGAGACTTACATGAACTGATGCTGAGTGAAATGAGCAGGACCAGGAGATCATTATATACTTCAACAACAATACTAGATGATGACCAGTTCTGATGGATCAGGCCATCCTCAGCAACGAGATCAACCAAATCATTTCTAATGGAGCAGTAATGAACTGAACTAGCTATGCCCAGAAAAAGAACTCTGGGAGATGACTAAAAACCATTACATTGAATTCCCAATCTCTATATTTATGCAACCTGCATTTTTGATTTCCTTCACAAGCTAATTGTACAATATTTCAGAGTCTGATTCTTTTCTACAGCAAAATAACTTTTTGGTCCGGTATACTTATTGTGTATCTAATTTATATTTTAATATATTTAACATCTACTGGTCATCCTGCCATCTGGGGTGGGGGGGGGGTAAGAGGTGAAAAATTGGAACAAGAGGTTTGGCAATTGTTAATGCTGTAAAGTTACCCATGTATATATCCTGTAAATAAAGGGCTATTAAATAAAAAAAAATACTTTTTTCTAAATATATGCAAAGATAGTTTCCGACATTTACTCTTGAAAAACCTTGTGTGCCAAAATTTTTCTCCCTCCTTCCCCCCATCCTTCCTCTAGACAGCAATATGTTAAATGTGCAATTCTTCTATACATCTATCATACTGCAGAAGGAAAACTACATCAAAAAGGGGGAAAATGAGAAAGAAAACAAAAAAGCAAGCAAACAACAACTAAAAAGGTTAAGATACTATGTTGTACTCCACATTCAGTCTTTACAGTCCTGACAGAGATATCTCTCTTCCTCAAGTCTATTGGAATTTGCCTGAATCACCTCATCATTGAAAAAAGCCATGTCCATCAGAATTGATCATTGCATATTCTTGTTTGTATTTGCATAATTTGTGTAATGTTCTCTTTGGTTCTATCCACTTCACTAAGCATCAGTTTATCAGCAGCTTAACTTATGACAAAGAACATTATAATTTTAAGGTCAGAAAAAAACAAATTCTAGTCTCAGTTTTGTTATTGAATTTATGTCAGTCAGTCAACAAACAGTCAATGTGCATCTACTATGTGCCAGGCACTGCACTAATTATTAGGAATATAGATTAAAAATAAATATAATTCCTGCCATCAAGGAGCTTAAAATCTACATGGGGAAGGCAATACACAAAAAGAAGCTGAAAAAATGGTTTGAAGAGGATAGGGGAGACTGGAGAAGAAGTTATCTACTGCAGAGACATGACCAAGTCCTATGTAAGGAAGGCAAGGTAGTAGGAAAAGAAAAGATTGCTGCTCTGCAAGCCCTCTTTAAATGGGATTTTTGCAAGGATTTCTTTGTTCTGCCCTCCACCCAGAAGCAGAAAGATAGTGAAGGCATTGTTGATGAGTATCAAAGCTGATAGAACCTCCCAAGGTCATGAATTTACTGGTGAGGCATTTTCCTAAGGTCATATGTCATAATAACTAGGTCATTTCCCTTTTTGGGGCCTTATGGGGTAGAATTTGAGATGGAAAGACTTCAGAGATCAATCGTTCTAGGTCCTTCTTTGTTTAAATAAGGACACCGAGTTCCAGAAAGAAAATGATGAATTATACCAATTAATGTAGTTTCAGAAGTGAGATTCAAATTCAGGTTTTCTGACTCCAGATTTAGGGCTCTTTTTAACCATTTGAACTTAATTATTTCTAAGGTTTTCCTCTAGCTCCAAACCTCTATGACATAGTAGAATCACAGTTTTAAAATTGTATGAGTCACTGACTAGCATAATCTACAACTTGTGTATGAGTTACAATGTAAACTTCTGAACTGAAAATGGGAATTCATTATTAGTCCTAACTTATTTTCCTTTCTTTCTCTTCCCAACTCACCCATGACATCTTCCCTCCCCCCACCATACAGCTGGACTTTTGTTCTGCCCTCCAATGTCAGCCAAACATTCTGTTGCCCAGTGAATAATGCAGGTGGGCAAATGCCAGCCAGCTTTATACAATGTAGAAGGAAGAACTGCATTTGAATAATTTACATAAAAATCAAATTTGCGCCCGCCCCTTCCGAATAGGCTATGGTCAGCAGAGCACAAATCAATCTGCTAGCTCCAAACTAACTTTGCATTTCCATAAGTCATTACATAGTTCATAATCACATTGATGGAGCTGAATTGAATTTGCACAGATTATCCTCTATGTGAAGGGACTTTTAGATGTTTAAATTGTTGCCGTGCAATAGACTAAGGCCTTTAAATCTGACCTCTCTTTTATATTCCTCTTTGGTCTAATTATTATTTCCCTTTAGACCCATGTCACTTCTATCAGAAGGGATCTCATAGCCTTTTATATCTGGCAATTTTACTTCGGCAATTGCTCAGAGAAAGAGAAGGGAGTCTATGTCTCCAGATGGCATGGAGTAAAATTGAGACCTGCTCTTTTACTTTTATGGTTAGGAATATATGCCACAAAGGAAAACCAGGCTCCATTGGACAGGAATGTTGTGTCTTTCTATAGCTTTTCCTTATTCCTTAAAATTGAGGAGTTCTTATCTAGGAATCCTCTGTTGGTCTTTTTCTCATATACCTCATATTTTGTACCTGTAGTTCAGCAAAGCATTTGGCAAGATCTTTTGGGAAAATGTGGGATAGGTGAGAGTAATTAAATTAGAAACATCTGATAACGTAGGCTATATATTGTATGATGTTTCAATGGGAAAAATATAGATTTAGTAATCCACAGACCTGGACTCTGTTCCTATTTTTCTCACCAATTAACCACATGATTTTGAAATGAATAGAGTTTGCTTGGCTATGTGGTGAAAAGCACACTAATCTAGGGAACTGGATTTCAGTCTCACATCATCTCATTCCCACACCCCATTTTTTTGGAATTCTGTATATCTATGGATCTATGTAGTTAACTGTTCTTTGAACCTAATAAATGAATACAACCTTAAGGGCTGGTTTTATTTCATTAAGATCTCTCTATCCCAAGCCTCTTGCATAGTGTTTGGCATATGGAAATATTTTAAAATGCTTTTTGAATCCCACTCTGACTTTGGGAAAGTTAATCTACGTCTTTGCACATTATTAAATATGTGTAATGGGTAGATAGAGTTCAATCACATGTCTGTTTGAAAGTGTCTCAAGTATATCCAATGCAATCCAATCCAATAAATATTTATAAGTGCCAGATACTGTGCCATGTAGTGAAGATACAATTAATAGAAAGAAAAAGAGTCACTGATTTCATGAAGCTTACGATCTAATGTAAAGAGACAAAAGGGGACAGGAAAAGGGGGGGGGCGGTGCAACACAGGACCATTTTGTTCCTTGAGTTAAAATGATATAGAGCAGGATATGCAAAGTGGAATGGCCCACAGGATCTTAGTTATTATTGCAGTGTTTCTTGATTTCTTGAAATATGATGTCTAGGTTTTTTTTTTTTAATTTGTGTTTTTCACACAATCTAATCATTCTTAAATCGTAGATATCTCACATTTTCTTTTTTTTTCATTCTTTTGATTCTGTTTCATTGTTTATTGATTTCTCACAGTCATTGGGTTCCACTTTCTAACTCTAATTTTTAAGGAACAGTTTTCTTCAGTGAATTTTTGTTTCTCCTTTTCCAATTGTTCCCACCTCCCTCCTTCTCTCTCTTACTTTCTTTTTGTTAAGGTGTTATGTTCTTCAATATTTTTGTGTCTC
The DNA here is from genome assembly GCF_902635505.1 of Sarcophilus harrisii. Classification (NCBI taxonomy): domain Eukaryota; kingdom Metazoa; phylum Chordata; class Mammalia; order Dasyuromorphia; family Dasyuridae; genus Sarcophilus; species Sarcophilus harrisii. Next base: position 508,802,010 of record NC_045428.1, on the reverse strand, counting down.
TTTTGTTAATTCTGTTTTCATAATTCTCTTCATAATTTTCTTGCATCACTCTCACTTCATTTTCTCTTTTTCCTCTACCACTTTCATCTCTTTTTTTAATGCTTCCAGAAATCCTTGTTGGACTTGGATCCAATTAGCATCCGAACTGGAAGTTTTGCTTATAATTGTTTTCATATTATAATCTTATTTTTTTTTTTGAGTTTGTCTTGTCTTCCCTGCCATTATAATAACTTTTTATGGTCCATTTTTGTTTTGTTTTGCTTTTTGTTATTGTTGTTGCTTGCTTATTTCCCCATCCTTTTTCTTGCTTTTGAATTTTATGTCACAGTTGGACTCTATTCACCAGTGGCATGAGAAAAGGAAGGCAATTGTCTCAGGTTTTTTTTTTATTGTTGTTTGTTTTTTCATGCTGCTGTTTTTAGTTTATTCCAGTAATCTACAAATTTCCAGTGATTACAAGGTGATATGAAAGAGGTGTGGTCATTGCTTTCCTGATCTATGCTCTTTTTTTTTTTTTTTTTTTTTTTTTTTTTTTGTGCAGGAAGGATGTCTGCTGCCCTGTAGCTACAAGCACTAGTGTTCTTCTTGACCCTGGAATTATGAGTAAGATTCATGCTTTCTGGAAGCCATAAGTGCTAAGCACAATGCTCTTTTGTGGCCAATTATAAGCATTCCTCTTTGCCCTGGGATTGACCTGGAATTGAATATGGACAATGCACTTTCTAGTCAACATCATCTCTATCTAGTACCAGCAAAAGTTCCTCTGTAATCAATTTCTGATGAGTTAGCTTGGCTAAGAGTTCCAAAAACTACTAGTCTTAGAGGGCTTCCAAGGCCAATAGACTGGTGCTGGAGTCACATGTATTCCATACTGGCTACCACTTCAATGTCACAGACCTCTCCTGCTGACCTTCTAAGTTGTTCTGGAATGGAACAATGTTTTACATTGATCTTTAGTAGATTTTGCTGCTTTAAAATTTCTTTCGATATGTTATTTTGAAGTTCTTTGAAAGGAAATGCTATGATAATCACAGAATATTTTGTTTCATTGATTTTATCTTTTCACTCAATATATATTCATATACATCTTTTTAGGCTTTTAAGAATTCTACATCTTGTGATTTTTTTGGATATGATACAATGATATTACATTTAATTCATGTGCCTCATAAATCTACCAGTTTATTATTCCAGAAACCATTATATACCAATGATGTCTATATCCTCTGTTCATTTCCACATTATATATATATGTATATATATATATATATGTATATATATACACACACACATATATATATATATACATACACATATATATTAGTGAATTTTATTTTTTCAAACTAACTATGAGGTTTTGTTTTTGTTCCTATTAAATTTTATGGATATGTCCTTTACAAAGTCTAAATTGAACCGGTATTCTCTATAAATGGTAAAGTCTAGAGATAGTCTTATTGATCGAGGCATTTGATTATATCAAAATACAGAATACTAGTAAGTTTTGCTGAGGAGATCCATGATATTTCAAAGGAGCGTAGTTTAAAATTTTATATGAAGTAAAATTAAATGATTATACAGTGTGTCTGCTGACCAATACATTGAGTTATTAAATACTATGTATGTGGGAAAGACATGACAAATGAATAATGACTTGACCATATATGTGAATAGAATGAAGTGAATGAACTTGGTTGAATTTGGGAATGTAGTGCTTTGAATGGTTCCTAGTTATCTGCCCCTCCCACCTTAAAAAGCTATCTGAAAATCAATATTTCCTCATTTAAATCTTGAAAAGATATCTTTAATTTTTTTCTGATGGTCAAAGAACAATGCATAAAACAGGCCATAATACATTGTCAAAAAGCACAATTACATAAATATTATATGTCATTGAAGGATAAAATATGTGTAATTGGAAAATGAGTTAGATGTGTTAGATGAGTCAAGAGGGAATTCTGACAGATAAATATCTCAAGTGTTCAATTATTACTAATAAAATGTGAAAATATGTGGGGGAAGTCCATCAGCATATTTGGTGGACCCTCTTTGGAATGATTAATGAAAACATTCAGAAGAATCTGATACAGTGAGAAGGTTTTAAGAGATCACAATCTGTGCTGATGAATGAGAATAACTCTAATTTTATAGGTGAGGAAATGATGGATCCATTGTCATATTGGAAAAGAAATTTGCTTATATTTAATATGGTTCATTTTGGGAGGGGATTCTGATATTCCCAATCAACATATTGGCTATTGTTTCCACCTTCTTATGACTTTATTCATATTATCATGAAAAAGTGGAAGTGAATATGAGCCTGGACAGATCCTTGGAAGTCTACACTATTGCTCTTCCTCTACATTGACTTCAATTAATTATTACACTTTGTATCTGAGCAATTTTGTATCCACTTTACTACACCATTATCTAGCCCACATCTCTATCATATACATACACACAAACACAACATAAGAGAAAATCTGAAATTCAAAATATGTTTCTATTATATTCCTGATTATCTTTTTTTAAAAAAAATATCTTTTTAAATTTAGTCCAGTTACATAGAATGATATTTTTTGTGAGCCATATTCTATTTTAATGCCTACTCTTTGCCTTTTAAATTTTCTCAGATCATCCCTTTAAATATTTTAGTATAAAATTTTGTCACCAACAGAAGTCAAATTAATTGGTCTTTAGATTTAACATTCTACTGGGGTTACTTGTACATAAGATATAAAATTTTTTGAAGATCACCAGCAACATTTGAGCTATCACATTCAATAATTCTTTCAGTAACATAGACTGTAATTTCTCTAAGCCAGGCTATGTGGGGTCATTTTCTCTTTAGATTTCTCCTTTTTTAAAATTTATTTACTACTCATTTATTGATTTACCTCATCGATTCTCTGAGATATTTACACTCTAGGGTCTTCCAATCCTCACTGATGACTTTCTTCCCAAATCTGCCATTTATGAAGTCTCTCAGACATAATTCTTCTCATTTATGCCTAAACTTTCTTCAGAATCTTCTGCATCCTTGCTTGTAGCATTTATCTTTAAAGTAAACCCTTTATATGAATATTACGGAAAATTATTATTCTGTAAGAAATGACCAGCAGGGTGATTTCAGAAAGGCCTGGAGAGACTTACATGAAGTGATACTGAGTGAAATAAGCAGGACCAGGAGACCATTATATACTTCAACAACAATACTATATGATGAACAATTCTGATGGACTTGGCCCTCTTCAACAATGAGATGAACCAAATCAGTTCCAATAGAGCAGTAATGAACCGAACCAGCTATACCCAGGGAAAGAACTGTGGGAGATGACTATGAACCACTACATAGAATTCCCAATCCCTCTATTTTTGTCCACCTGCATTTTTGATTTCCTTCACAGGCTAATTGTATACCATTTCAAAGTCCTATTCTTTTTGTACAGTGAAATAACTGTTTGGACATGTATACATATATTGTTAACTTATACTTCAACATATTTAACATGTATTGGTCAACCTGCCATCTGGGGGAAGGGATGAGGGGGAAGGAAGGGAAAAGTTGGAACAAAAGGTCTTGCAATTGTCAATGCTGAAAAATTACCCATGCATATAACTTGTAAATAAAAAGCTATAAAAAAAATAAATAAAGTAAACTGTGAAGACCGTGTGTTTTAAAATCAGCCGGAGTCAGGAATTCAGGTTAGGAGAAAATCTCAATCTTTATTCTCAGTGAAGAAAGATCGGAGGTGGAAGGGAATGGGCAATAGTGATGTGTGCAGCTGAGTCAAGAAGCTAGCTTAGACCAACAGCCACACGACCAGTAGCTACAAGCATGGAACCCAGGCTCAATCTCTCCCAGCTTCTCTTCCTGTCTCCCTGCCTCCACCCACCAAAATCGTCATTTCCTATACAACACATCAGGACTTGCACAGAGAGTGGGCGGGGGCCATTCTTTATCCAATCATGTATATTAATAGAGTATAGTCCAATTACTATTTAACCTCATGTGTTTGGGACCTCAGTGCATCAACTCAAGCCTCAGCCCATTACATCTCCCGCTTTCTTTTGTTTTAGAACACAGGTGGTCATGCCATCCCTGACTTCTCAGGAAAGGTGGTGAAAGCACTAAAAAGGAGATGATCACACCCTCCCTGACATCTCAGGAAGGGAGATGAAAAGCACCAAAGGGAAGTGGGGGTTGCTAGTGGGTTTCTGGGCTGAAGGGTCTTATTATGCACAAACCCATCAGCATGGGAGGTATTACGCAAGCACATAGCAATAATGCAGAGGCTATTAGGGATGACTCTCCCCACAGTCAGTGCAGGCTCGACGTGGTGTAACAAACATGAATTGTACACACAAATAGCGGAATAGCAAACAATATAAATCAACATGGTGTTGGAAAAGATCACCAGAAGTCCTAAAGGAGGGTATGTAAACAACAGTCACACATACACCTTCTTCAGCAGCCAAGAGATAGTCCAAAACCAATCTATTGTCCATTGCTTCACATGTCAGTGAATCCAATGATCCCCTGAGTTTTTGAAGTCCTGCAAAAATCTTTTTATGTGTTAGGGGATCATTTCTCAGAGAATCCAATGATTCCTGAGATAAACCCTTTTTTGACCCAGCAGTGCCATTACTGGGTCTGTATCCCAAGAAAATCATTAAAGGAAGGAAAACTACACACATGTGCAAAAATGTTTGCAGCAACTCTTTTTGTTGTAGCAAAAATTTGGAAAATGTGTAGATGCTCATCAGTTGGGGAATGGCTGAATAAATTGTGGTATGTGAAGGTAATAGAATATAATTGTTCTATAAAAAATGAACAAACTGACTTTAGAAAAGCCTAGAAAGATTTACATTAACTGATGTTGAACAAAACAAGCAGAACCAGGAATACATTGTACACAACAACCGAAAGAATGTGCGATGATTAACTATGAAAGACTATGGTTTTGCTCTTTTGCTCTGATTTCTCTCTCCCAATGATTCATAAAGCAATGCATGTGATAAATAAATAATTTTTTAAAAAAGGAAATCCTTAATAAATGTTTTCTCTCATTCTCCTTTTCCCTCCTTCCTTTTCCCTTTCCCCTTCTATATATACACACACATACACACATATTTCCTTTCCCTCTCTTTATGCCATATTGATGATGTTTTATGATCTCCTCAATCATTTTCTTGTTTTTCTGCTACCTTTCAAATATTTTTATATGATTATTCCTAGTCCAAAGAATATTCTCATTGGCAAAATCAAAAAATAAACAAAACATAACAAAACCAGAAATAAAATAGGAAATACATAGTTCAAATGCTTTTGCTGCATCTATTGAGATGATCATTTGGTTTTTGTTACTTTGGTTATTAATATGGCCAATTATACTGATAATTTTCCTGATATTGAACCAGCCCTGCATTCCTGGTAAAAATCCTACTTGATCGTGGTGTATTAGGAAATACATAGTTCAATACAATATCATAATCACCATGTTCACCAAAGCCTCCATCTCTTCTTTTGTCTGCCTTGAATATCAATATGGATTAAATGAAAATAAAGAACAAAACACATGTTGTTGTTCTTAATATTCATCACCATGTCAGATATTTATGGGTTTTAAGTATTGTGTCATGCTTCTATTTTGTATTAAAACTCTTATCATTTATCCTATTTTCCATCTTCTTTGAGTATTTTTTTAAATTCAATTTGTCCATGTGTTTTCTGTATAAGTAGATTACTCTCCTTAGGCAGCTTCTATTTTTTGCTCCCCATTCAAAACATTCAATGTTTCTGCTTTCATTATTTCATTCTTGAGAACCTCTCACCCTTATCAGGCAAATTTTCCATTTAATAAATTAGGTGGAACTTATTTATTCCTTATTAGTGTCTTGAAATCTGTTCTATATTACCTAAAGGGCATAGCAAATTATGGCTGAATTTCTTTTTCTTCCATGTCAAAAGCTAAAAAGGAGTGGTAATTTGTTCCTCTTTGGATAACTCTAGAGAACCAAACATAAAATCTGGTACGCAGAAGGAGTCAAATTTATGTTGGGCCAAAATCCCTCTGCATGGACTGAACAGGTAATATCTGAAAGTATAGGGCTCTCTGTTTGCTACCAAATTTATTTGGGCTTTGTGTCCCACAGAAATCCAAGTTGTCAGTCACTAATGTAAATGAAGTCCAAAAAACTCTCACGTCAAAGATTTTAATTCAGATATTTTAGAAAACATATAAAGGCACTTTATCCTTATGCTTTTATTGTCTTTTACATATTGTTTTTACATATAACTATCCACTCATTCATAAGTTAATTGTAATGAAATTAAATCTTTGTCTGTCTATCTGTCTGTCTTTCTCTCTTATTTGAGATCTTACAAAGGTAAACATATTGAGTATGTGGAAATCCTTAGAGGATTCACCAATTATATTATTTGCTTCTGCTACTGGATAAAAGTTAGGTATTCAAAGATGTTTTACTATGCTGAATAAAATAAAGCTATCTGATTATATAAAACCATCTTTTGGTTTCTTAAGTTTTAAGCTTAAAGTTGATTCACAACAAAAATCTAAAGCTATAGCATCAGGGAAGTTATCATATTAAAAAGACATGTCTATATAACTTTTTGAAAGCATAAGAGCCTTTAATATACATAAATTGTTTAATTTTCACCTATAAGATAGGTAGTCTAATAGTTGATTTGTTGGCTCATAAGAGAGAGATCAATCATGTTCAAGGAACTTTTCTTCTTAAACTATCTCTAAGTTCATTGACATGAGGATTTCATTATAAGTGATTTCTTAGCAATTCAGATTGACATCTGAAAAATAGCTGATAGGTTTAGTGAGTAGCCTGGGGTTACTAAAAGGTTAAATCAATTATGCAAGTTCATATAGCAAGTAGATGCCAGAAACAGCATTTGACCTCAGTTTTTTCTCCTTCAAAGGCTGACTTTCTCTTTATTATGGTCAACACTCTATCAGGGAGTTTGAAAATTTATTTTTTTAAATTAATAATTATTCTAAGAACAAAGCATGTATTTTAGACAGATACCAAATTATGAAATAGGTACCTTTAATCTCTTTTGTTCTTATTTTATAAGATGCAGAAGCATATGTAAAAATCTTTCAAGGAGCTGACTGACTAGCCCTGCAAGGATTGCAGACTGACTGAGTGGCTCATTGTTCCACCTCCCTGGAAGATATGTATCTTAACCCTTGAGAGAAATGATTGATAATCTTGTCAAGTATGAAAATGCCTTTGACATGAAAAGACTTTATGGATTTTTGCATAATGCCTGTTAATTTAGAGAGATTAACAAGACAAAATATACTCTGAATTCAAAAACATTTGAATAAATTTGTATTTTATCATTTATAATAATGTCTGCAGTCAGGTTTTTAGAGTGAGGGATAAAGTTTGAACAAAAGACTCTGTACTTCACTGATAGCAATCTGAAATCTGTTTTATATTTTTATATGTTTTATATTTGCTCCTAAGGAGCAAAACAGATTATGTCTGGATTGTGCTTTTTTCCCCCTATATCAAAAGCTAGTAGCAACTTCAGAGAACCAAATATAAGATCTGGTACATGGAAGAAGTCAAATTTATGTTTCATCAAAATCCCTCTTCATGGACTGAACAATGGAATGTCTGAAAGTACAGGGTCACATCTAGCTTAAGAGAACAATTGAAGTAAATTTTAACAGAAAGAAAAATAAAGGAACACTTAGAAACTATGAGTGGAGTCTTTAAGTCCTTAAAGACTCCACTCATATGGAAAGTTTATAACATAATATACATACAACTTATAAAATGGGTAAGCATGCTTGATAGATTTGTATCAACATTATTATAAACATACTTATATCAGTGAGGTCATTAATGCTGAACTTTACAAATACGCATAAGACATTTTTCAGTTTCTCAAGGGAAATTTGATGATTTATTATATTTCATGTTATATTGTTGATTGGGGTTTAAAAAAAAAAAGGATGAAAATGACATTGCTTTGTTCACCTAAGGACTCAAGGACCCCTTGTAATAAATCCATGTCTCCCTCAAGGTAACTGATTCAGAATAAATGAACTACTTGGACACTTTTGACAAATATACCCATCACAATTAAGAAAATGTCAAAACCTTTGATTGTATCAATAACAAATAAGCCTCCTAAGAATGAAAACAAGGATTGGTACAATTTCCTTGGTACTTAGTAATTAATTCTTATGAAGTCATTAGTCACTGTCTGATTCTGTTTTGTGTTCTCAACTATCCATACAAGGAAGAAGTAATGTCTGACCAATCAATCTATTTAAATAATCTCATTTTCCATGTGATAAAATTGAGTTTCAGAAAAAAAATACTTTTATCATATGAATATAGTCAAATAGAACAAATTTCATTTTTAGCCATGTCCAAAAATTATTTTCTCACTTTGCATATTTGTAAAACAGAGAATTCAGTCAAAAAATGACAGAAAAATATGGCAGTGACAAATCAAGAGACAACATCATGTAATTAAACTTCAACCTATAAGGATTCAGAATTAGTAAAACTAGTACAGAAAGTTATCAGGCACAGGTGTAGTATCTTACTTATGCCTTCAGGCAAAAGTATATGTAAATTGGGTTGAAACATTTTTTGGTTTGTAGGTGAAACCCTAAATAATTTCCTTTGTAGCCTTAAAACTATTAGGGTTTTAGAGGTAGCCTAATAGAAACTCAAGAAACTGTGGCCCTAGAGAGATAAAATGAATTAATAAAACATTTTTTTTTCAGAGAAAATGATAGAAAGAAGGCTAGAAAGAAGCCAAGACACAGAAGCAGTTTTGAAAGCTGAATATTTAATTTATTATATACATCAAAAATCAAGATGTACAGAGTAAAAATCTGAAGGTTACTTTGCAATGTTATTTTATTCTACTATGTACATGAGGATGCTGATTTTGTTTCATATTTAAATTCATAATAAAAATAACTAACCTAAAAAAATTAGAATTTTTGAATCCAGAGTCAGTAAGTACATTTTCTACTGTGACCCTTTTCAATTTCAGAGATATATTGGGATTTATAGAATATTCTCTGGTTCATGAAAAAGCAAGGCAGAGAATTTAGTCAAAGAGAAATAGGAAAAATGACAATTAATCAAAGAAAAATATGATGTAAATAAACTTAAAGGATAGGAAGGAAACTAACATGTGGTGGCAATAAACATAATATAATGCTATAATATGTAATGCACATAATTTTAAGAATCTCAATATACTGATCATTGTGTTTTGTCCATTTTAAAGTTCCCCTCTCTTCCTTACTGTATGTGAAATTTTGGACAAGCTTCTTTTCCTGTATTGACATGAGTTTCTTTACTATAAAATGAAGAAGAGAACTAAATGACTTTCAAGTTCCATTTCAGCACTAAATTTATGATCCCATGATCCTAAACAACTCACTTTTTCCCCTATCAAATCGATTTGAATTATTAATTAATTAATCAATCATTGTATAGTCACTACCTCTTTTAGTCAATGAGTGCTTTTGTTTTTAAAAAATCAATATTTTGAAGTAGTATCTCTTTTAATACATCATTGCTTCCATTGCCTCCTCAACCAGTACTGGCGGGATTAAATGTAAACTTCTTGGCCCAACATCCAAGTCCCTTTACATATAACTCTAACTTATCATTTCATCCTTACATCATGCTAACCCCTTATATGTATTCTGTTATAGCTAAAGTAGCTGGAAAAGTTGTATTGTGTATGAACTTGTTATATTTTTGTTTATATTATAATGTCTTCTCTTATTGTCCATCACTACAAAACTCATTTTTCTCATTCTTTAAAACCCAGTGCAAAAATATTCACTAAGAAGATTTTCTTTGTTTTTCTATTGTAAATAAGTTTTCCTACTTCAGACTTTGCATAACACTTTGGGCCTATATTTTGCACTTAAGATTTGATTTCAAATCAGAGTTATGTGATATGGTACTCATCACTCCTATTAAACTAAGAACACCTATGAAGGCAAAAATTATGCTTTTTTTTTATTAATCACTGAATGGATATATCCTCAGTCAGACTGAGACTTATTGAAAATCTTATTTTTAAAAAGGCTGAGGTCTCCCATTTCATCCAGGGCCATATCTAGTTGTCTTGATCTGTATCTTGCCTCTGGTCCCTCTCTCACTTAAATCCAATGGCATCACTCATTGTTTTCTTCAAGAACAAAGGTCAAACACCAACATCTACAACAATTTCTGATTAATAGTACTGAACTTTGTGCACAATAGTGATTTAATTATTAGTGAATTGACTTTATATAGTTTATTTTCACATGCATTTATTTTTGTTTGTTTGCTATTTCTCTGATTAGACTGTGAGCTCCTTGAGAGAAGATCCTGCCAATTCCTATTATTTTCATATGGATCATTTGTAATAACTCTTTTTTCATAATAGATGTTTAATACATGCTTTTTGATAGTTTGGACTGTTATCTAAATCCATGATCTAGATCTATGGTACTTTCAATCAAATAATTGAATTGAATGAACAGAATTGATTCAATTAAACGATATGATACTGAGTCTATGATACTGAGTTATACAGAAAGGTAACAGTATCTTGGAAGAAACTAAATTATCTAATTTTAATGGATGTGTGAATCTAATTAAAACATTACATCAACACATTTACATAGCTGTAGAATTTTTGCATCAATATTTTAACCTCAAGGTTGTAAGTAATTATGTGTAATCGGTTTAGCTTCTATTAGAATAATTGGATTATTATGATGTAATTTCAAAAGTGTGTGAGTTTAGAAATTAATTTTTAGCAATTAACTTATCCATTGATTCCATCAATGTTATAATTTGAATTTTGCTTCAAGTCAGTCACTCATCTTCTGGATTTTGGAAATTTATTGTTTTGTATTTTTTTCAGATCTGGAATCTTTGCACATATGTTATTCTATTATAGTAAACTTTTCTAAGCACTGGAAACTATCCAAACAACAATCTCCCTCAAAGCATAATTCAGTTCTCAAAAAAAAAAACAAAAAAAAAAACTAGAAAGCAATTATTCTGAATATATGGTCTAAGAAATGTGATTATTATTATCCGCCTCACTTTACATACTATTTCCAAACTATTTGCCATTTCCATTGTGGGACACTGCATTCTACTCTCCTTATCTTTGCATCTGATTGCATACAGCTTTTCCTCACTTTTTCATGGAAATGAAATTTTAAAAAAATCTTTTTATAAGTGAAAAAAATCAAGAAAATTTAAAGAAGTATGAAAATTGCAATTTTATATATGGTAGATCAATTATTTTATCTTTCAACTGAATTCAGACTCCAAATTTCTGGTTCATCATTCAAAAGAACCCAAACTCTTTTTATTTTTTTCTTCTCATTTTCTGTTTTACAATTCCTCTTTTCTTCTCCCATTTCTACTTCTCTTTCTATGTTTTTCTTATTTTTTCTTTATCTTTTCTCTTTTTCTTCCTTTCTCTTTATTTCTCCCATGTTTTTTATCTTATTCTTTCCCCCCCTCTTCCCTTTCTTCCACATCTTCATTCTTTTCCCCTTTCATGCAGGAAAATCGTTTGAAGGAATGCAGGACATTTAGGCAAAAGAAGACTTGGAGCAGCATATCTGTCTTCAAGAATCTGAAGGACAATCATATGCAAGAAGAAATAGGCATGTTCTACTTAATATCATAGAGTAGAACTAGTAACAGTGAGTGGGGATCACTAGAATGCTAATTTATGTCAAGAAAAATCAGTCTTGGAGCCTATACTTATCCGCTTTTTGATGAGTAAGTGACAGGGGAGAAGGCAAGAAGCTGGTTCAGAAGGAATGTGTAAAATGACTGGTTCAGTCAGGATATAATGAGCCAAGTTAAGTCACAAATCAGGCAGTCACAAATCAGCATAGCATAGGTCCTAGAGATGAGAATGTACATTTTTCTTCTTAATGATGAAGTTAATTTTTTTCATGTATTTTATGATAACTTCCATTTTTTCCTTTGAAAAGTGATTGTATGTTCTACCACTTTATTGATAAATAACTTTTTTCTAATATTTATAATATCATAATGATATATATTATAATGATAAATATAATAATTTATAGTAATTAGACACTTAGACATCTATTAGGACTTCAATTTGATGAAAAGATTTTTCCAACAGTGCTTTTTTTTTTATTATTCTAGTAAATTGATTTTGATTGTATAACACCTTTTAAAAATGTCCATGTTATCAGTATTATTTCTTTTTAAGTGATAGCTTTTTTCCTTCCTTCCATTCTTTCATTCTTCTTTTCTTCCTTCCTCCCTCCTTCCCTTCCTTTCTACCCTCCCTCCCTCCTTTCTACCTTCTCTCCCTCCTTTCTTTCCTTCTCCCTTTCTTTCTTCCCTACTTTTTTTCTTCCCTGCTTTCTTTCTTCCTTCCTCCCTTCTTTCTTTCTTTCCTTTCCTTTCCCCTTTCCTTTTCCTTTCCCCTTTCCTTTCCTTTCCCCTTTCCTTTCCTTTCCTTTTTCCTTTCCTTTTTCCTTTCCTTTCCTTTCCTTTCCTTTCCTTTCCTTTCCTTTCCTTTCCTTTCCTTTCCTTTCCTTTCCTTTCCTTTCCTTTCCTTTCCTTTCCTTTCCTTTCCTTTCCTTTCCTTTCCTTTCCTTTCCTTTCCTTTCCTTTCCTTTCCTTTCCTTTCCTTTCCTTTCCCCTCTCTTTCTCTCTTTCTTTCTCTCTTTTCTTATGTCTTCCTTCTCTTCTCTCTCTTTCTTTCAAAGTAATCTTTTATAAATAAGTCTTAAATGACCCTGAGAGCTACTACAGAGAATCCTACTGATTCTATTCAGTAGGAAGGACAAGAACTATTGTTCTTTGAAAGTTGTGAGCTTCCATCTAGCTCAGTAGAAGTATTGAGTTTTTTCTTGGATTGGTAATCTCTGATCATCATGAAGTAGATAACTATCTGTGTATCCCTTAGTCCTATTTAGGTATCTCAGTGATGCTGTCCATTGTGAACTTAATCAGAATCAGCCACATAGCCTTCCTCTGTCATGCCCCACTCATTTCTAAAAGTAATAAAATTTAGAATCCTAGTCACATGGTCTTGGCCTAATGCAGTCATTCTCTCTTTGAGCTGGCTGACATTTAAAAAATAAAAGGTTATTTTTAGCATAAAACAATACAGCAAATGCATAATACATAATAAAATCCCCTTTAAGTAGCTACGTATCTGGCACTCCCTAAATCCTGGAAGTAAGCAATGCAGTGATTAAAGTAGTGGACCTGGAGTCAGGAAGATAGGAGTTTAAATCTGGCTTCAATTGATTACTAATTTGTGTGACTTTTGACAAATTCCTTTAACCTCTGTTTCCTTTTCCTTTTTGTAAAATACAGAAAAGAGTAGCACCTAGCTTCTAGGTTTATTGTGAAAGTCAAAAGAGATAATGATCATAAATTGTCTGACTCATAATAAGCATTAAATAAATGGTAGTTCTTATTACTCTTTTGATAACTTAACTGTTCTGAACTTGGGCATTATAAAAAAATGTGTAACTTGGTTTATTTAAAGACCTCAACTGCTCTTTCTGCCAGTGACTGAAGGAGTATACAAAATACAATTTACTTCTTATATTTGTCAAGAATCCTGTAAATGAAATAAAACATTGGATGAAAACTCACAAACTCTAGACCAAAGACGTCATTTTCTCTTCTGACATAGTGACACAGAAAAAGCTTTTCATAAAGTCAAAAGAAAAAGAAGCTGTCATGTCAAGTATTGTTTTTCTTTCTATTCCTATCATTGGCAAAGATCTCTGGATGCTTCTCATAAAGATTAGCTCATTTCTGAAACCAACTAAGTTAACATGAAGACCAACCCTAGAATGAAATGAACCATCTCTGTACTGTCCTGGAATTTCTAAATTTCAGACATTGTATAGAGGAAAATCTTTCCTACAACCATAAAATATTAGTTTCTTTTTTTTTTCTTACAAAATATGTACCATTTCACGACATTATAGTAAATTTTGAGGTCTGGCTGTACTAATTTCTCTTCATTCTTATTTCCCCTCCCTCAATATTTCACTTGAGATGATTGACTTTTTGTTATTCTGAATACCTTGTGTTTATTTTGTCTAGTATTATAAAACCTCTATTAAAAAAAAAAACAAATCATTTGAGATGGTACAAATTTTATGAATTAGATTAAGTAGTATCAAAATACTTATATTAGCATGACCCAATCATGAATATACTAATTCTTCAGTCATTTGTCTTTACTTCTGCAAAGAGTATTTATTTTTCTGTATCTTCAGTCTCGGTAACTCATTTGATTCTCCCAACAAATTAGTGATAGTATCAGTAATCTTATGATAATACCAGGTCATATAGGAGGTATGAAATTTCCTATCAGGAAGGACATTCTGTGGGGAAGTGGGAAGAGAAAGAGACAGAGACAGAGACAGACAGAGAGGTAGACAGAGAGACAGAGATTGGGAGAGAGACAGAACAACAGAGAGAAAAAGTAGAAAGAAGAGAACTGAAGAGAAGAGAGTAAAATAACAAAATGCCATTAGTTTCCAACTTCGGAGAAAAAATAGAACTCTAAAACCAAATTCATAGGATTCTAAGGTTTCCATTCACTATATTTCAGTTATTTGTATAGGGTATACTAATTACTCTATAAAATTAAAAATCAGTTAGTAAAGTTTATTTGAAATAGGAAGACCTGTATTCAAATTTCCTCTAATAGACAGTTAATTTTTAAGGGTTTTCTTTTAGCAATTTTTTCATCCCCAGTGCTTAGCCTTGTGCCTGACACATAATAGACAATAAATGTTTATTTTAGTGATGATTTGATTACTACTTCTAGTCTACATCTACAAAGTCACCTGCCCATTCAGAACCTCAGTTTTCTTGTCTGAAAAATGAAGGATTTCCTATTGAGTTTACCAGATTTCTTTTTTTTTTTGTTCCTCTTCCAGTACACTTTTACGTTCAGACAAGTGAAGTTCCCTCAGCTATGGTGAATCACAGAACTCATGATTTATTTTCTATCCACACAATTCTTCCTTAAGTGGGAGAAGTTTCCTGATTTAAATGAATACTTACAAAAATGATGATTTTACACTTTTCAATGGAACAACCACCCCGACAGCTCCTTTGTGTTCCAGGGACCTTAAGGGGCTGCTAACAGATTTATGGTCTCATTACTGCCTATAGCAATAACTCTTCCAAAAGGTAATTTTTATGCCGGGGGACCACAAAACAAATGGGAAGAAAAGTTCATGAGTAAAAGAACTAGCTGACTGTCAGGGATTTCAAATACCTTACTTACTAAAACAATGGATTTTCACACAAATGAGCTTACTGTTGAATTCTTTTGAAGACTTTAAAACCAAACTCAAATATACTCATCCCCCACCTTCTTCCAAGAGATTTTTTCTAATTTCCTCAAATGATAATGCTATTTTCCCTGTCCTCATTCCCCAGAGCTAGACTTAGTTTTCTCTTTTCTAATGCAATTTTGTGCAATAACTTGAAGTTATTTATGTGTAAATTCTTACCCCTCTTATTCAGGGTTAGAACTAGCTACTATTCCTCCTCAGGGTTCTCAAGTACTCTGAGGTATTTGTGAGATTTCTTTTTTATATACTGTGAGCCTGAATTCCCACCAACTATTTGTTTAGGGTGCAGGAACTAATAGTTTCACTTAACAATATCAACTGACTTTTATAAAAGGAAATCAGAGATATAGTAAAAATAAGTTTACAAAAATATTTCTCCCTATATTTCCATCTCCCCCTCTCAAATCACTCCCTCCTCCAGACTAAAGTAACATGGGATCAAGTGATTTTTATCTCAATTCCTACATAACACTGTTCTATTGAGGTATGAGAAATGAGAATTGAGAGATCATTTGGCTGGTGCTGCAGGTTCTTTAAGAAAGAATTCACAATCCTGATTCAGGGAGGTTTGTAGCAAAAAATGGGTTCATTAGACTGAGAAACAACATACTCAGTGGGCTAAATCCTGTGAGAATTTTTAGCAAAGATAGGTTTTTTGCAAAGATGGGTTTACACTGGGTTTACACTGAGAAATAACTTCCTCAGTGAACTTTCCTGACTAGGAATTAGCAAATGTTTGGGGTTCATCCTTTGATTATGTTGAGTTTTTATGGCCTGAAGCTAGGAAGCAATCTCCAGATGAATTTAAGGGGCTAATTTTCAATTCAATAATAAGTGGTGATTATGCCCCAGGCCAAGATCTCCAATTGAATTGTAGGTGGAGATCTCTATAGGAGTTTCCCTAGGAACAGGTGGGGCTCCTCCCAGAGTCCAAAAAGGGTTGAGATTTTAAGATTTCTCTATCCCAGGCCCACCCTTCCCACCCCCCCCCACCCCTGCAAAGATCAGGGGACACAGTTTACATCAGTTCCTCCTAAGATGTGAGATCATTCTTATAGTTACTTCCAATGATAAAATCTCAATCTTTGTTGCATTAGGCGTCAGTTTTACTCTGGCTGTCAAACCTGACCTCAGATTCTTGTAGCTCTTACTCCTGACCAAAATCAGAGATCCCACTCTCTTCACTTGGAATAAAAAAGAATAAATTAAAAAGCTAAAGGCCCATTTTTTTGAGGAGACATATTGTCTTAGCAGGGACTAGAAACCTTCACAATCCTTAGCCTTATAATATAGCTCATTGCCAGAGAGTCATATCACCAAAACTCAGCTGAAGACATTAAGATGCAAGGAAGAAGTAGCTGATGCTGATAGGCCCTTGCAAATGCTTCTAAAGTCAATCAGCATTCCCTTTATCATGTACCTTGCCAGTTAGAACCAGCTCCAATCTTCTCCAGAAACCTACCTTAGATAATTGTTTTGGAAGCAGGTTTCTAGAGTCCTCTACAAGAAAAGATACCATCTTCTTAGTGTCCTCCACATGGTGATTCCATCCGATGTGCATGTGCCATACTCCTTTGAGAGTGCATGCATGTATAAGGACTCATAACCCCCTACTAAATAGTAAACTCTATAACTGTCAATAATTAGAGTCTCCTTTCTCCCAGTGCTTAGCACAATAATATGAATGTAGTAGACACTTCATACATCAATTGAATTTAAATTTAATTAACTATTATAAGCTGATTCCTCTCCTCAACACCCATTCCCCACCATAAAAGTCACTGTTTTTAATAAGCAAAACTTTCATATAAAGGAATTCGCAAACTGAGATCAACAAAATGAAAGCACAGCCATGGATTCCATCTCCAATCCAAGTTTACATTAATTTCAAAATTTCAACAATATTTATTAAACACTGTGTTAGGTGAGGGGGTTGAAGGAGATATAGAATTTCAAAATGTATATTCTGGTAGTCTCATAATACAAATCACAATCACTGTTCTTAAATACTTTAAGGATGAGACAAAGTGTACACAAAGAGTTGTAGTATAAACAAAGAAAATGAGAGGTATGAAGATGTTCTATGTGGTGATAAGGCAAAAAAAAGTCTTTATTAAGCACTTAGTACATATTAGGCACTATAATATATGTGATACAAATACAAGCAAGAAGTCTTTTTCTTTAAGAAGTTTAATTTCTAAGGTGGTAAGGAGAGAAGGCAAGGCACAAAAGGATACTGAAAAGACAGTTATATAGGGATGGGCCATGGTAGCAGTCTTAAAAGTTGGAAATAGAGCCAGGAGAGGAATGCAATTTAGGCAGCCTAGGTGTCTCCTCAAAATGTAGGTTTGGAAAGGAACTTACCAGTGGGAGGACGTCACAGGAATCAATGGATGTTCTCAGCTGAGTAAGCTCTACATACCTCATGAACTTCCAGAATGAAACTGAAGCTGAAGCATCATCATAAAAAATATGGAAATCAGAAGCAGAGCTAAAACAAAAGATTTATGGAGTAAAATTCTTATTAGGCGTTGAATATGTCACAATCAACTAATTCATCTCTTGCCTGAAATTTGAATTCCCTGTTGGGGGAAAAGATATTTAAGCTGACCATTGAAGGAAGAAAAGGATTTCAACTGACAGATTTGCTTGACATGAGGGATACTGTGCATATATATTGATAAAGATGCAGGAAAAGTGAAAGTTGGTTCATACAAACAACAGTGAATACAGTTATTCCTTCCTCACTGAGACTTTCCTCATAGTGACTTCTATATATCATGGGTCAGCATAAGAAATTAAAAGGGAAAATTTTGGGGAGTTTTGTGGAAGCCACAGACAACATGCAAAAGCCAGCACATGACACAGAACAAATTTAAAAACTCAGAAATGCATAATATATATATATATATATATATATATATATATATATGTAGAATTGTATACTATCAAAATATTTTGCTTTTAATATTATAATAATTCAAATTTCTTCTCTGGTTTTAAGGGAAAGCCAAAAAAATTTATGTGAATTTTTCAGATCATGGAAGCATTACTCTTCTTCCCATTCAACATAAGGAAGGAATAACCATACTTTATTTTGTGTGGATGCTATTGTGAAATAATGTTATGAGAAGCAATATGAAATAAGTCTGGAAATGTTTATTGGAACTTGGATGTAAACTAATTTTAAAGTAAGCTAAGAAGTTTTTCTTTGACACTATTGGTATGGGAAGAAAGAAACAAACTGAGGGAGGAAAGAAGGAAGGAAATAAGCATTTATTAAATATGTTCTATGTGGCAGGCATTATGTAAGGTATTTTATCCATATCTCTTTTGAGTTGCTAATACTACCTACATTTCACTGTGGAGGAATCTGAGACAAATAAAAGTTCAAAGACTTGCCCATTTTTCATACATATAGTAATACATAGATATAGATGGTATCTATAGTGAGATTTGAATTAATCTTCTTGACTCCAAGTCCTTTGCTCTATACAAAGAAGAAGCTATCTCCTTCTGAAAATATGGAGACACTCAATGATTTTGATCTTTGATCAAAAAGGAGGGATATGTACATTAAAAAGATTATTTTGAAATCTATTTGATAAAACTATTGAAGAAAGGTACTGTTACAGGGACAGATCTGTTAGGAAACATTAAAAACCAGGAGAAAGGTGAAAAGGTTCTGAACTAGGGTGCTGTCAATATGTCTAACATACTGCAATAAACAACTAACTCCTCCTCCTCAATCTTCTCTCTCCCTTTCTTTGTTTTTCTGTCTCTATCCCTCCCCCCTCCCTCTCTGCCTGCCTGTCTGTCTCTCTTCCTCTCTAGTAGGATAGATATCTTCAGGTATTTGAATTATGTTATAAAAAAGAGGCTTTAGGTTTAATGCAAGAACAATTTTTGACAACTAGAGTTACATGTCAGTATAGTGTACTATTTTAGGAGGTAATGTGTCCTGCTTTATAAAGCTTCTTCACACAAATTTGATTAAATATTTGGGGATGTTGTAGAAGAGGTAATTCTATTTTCATTAGATTGTAGGTGAGACTCTGTTTTTGCCTTATTTTATATTACCAGATTTAGCAGAATACTTGGTATATCTCTTGGGCTAAATACATGTTTTTTGATGGATTAATTGTGATAGATGCGTTCTGAGGTCCATTTAACTGAGATTCTATGATTTTGTGATTAGATTTGTCCTGCTTGGCTTCAGAAGGCAAAAATAGGCACAATGAGTAGATGTTTTAAAGATGATAATTTAGCATTCATCTATGGATGCAAATTTCTGAATCATTTGTGCTATGCAAAAGTGTAATGGACTATTTAAGTGGTAGTAGTAACCTATTCTCATTACTATGGGTGTTCAAACAAGGCATGTATGACCACATATCATGAATGTTGGAAAAAAGAGTCATCTTAATCCAGGTATTGGATTAAGTGGCTTCTGAAATATCTTTAGACTTAGAGATTCATTGTCATTGTGTCCATATTTTCCTTCCTCAATCAAACAATAACTCAAGAGGAATTTATTATATGCCAATAGAAAAATAAAAAGAATGAAACAATACTTAATTTCAAGATGTTTATATGCTGTTTTGAGGAAACAACAATAATTTATGTATGCAAGTGAATTTACATTTTATTGGGGAAGATTAGATTGTAGACTTTTTGAGAACAGATTTAGGTTACATCTTTTAATTATTATTATAGAGGATAGGGGTTTAAACAATGTAGACACTTGATAAATGTTCACTGAATTACATTTTAATCCAATTGAGAATATGAATAACAGGGAAGGTTTATTTAAAAATACAAAGGCTTTCTTGAAGATTCTAGGAGAGTAAAGGCAAATTTATAGTGAATTTCAGGGTATGGAGAGATGCAGAGAAGGTTCCATGGCATTTATCTCTGTACTACTTTGTTTTTAGAGTTCAAGCAATTCATCCCAGTTCTACCTCCTCTGCCTACTTAAAAAGTTCTTACTCACCAGGATCTGGACAGAAGTCTTTTGTCAAATGAGCAGACTTACAGTTGGGGATCTTTATAAAAGAAAAAAAAAATAAACAAATCCAGAAGGATATAATGCCATAATGTATTTGACAGTCCTGGCCAGGGAAAAATGATTATGATCTCAAATTGGGAAATAGCCCATCATAGGCTTCATGGTAAGATCCAGATGTTCAATACTATTTAAGAGCCCAAATTAACTTTGTTATCTCCCCTTCCACCCTTGCTACCTAAAAAAATAGATTAGAGACTCTAAATGTTCCCCCAATCCCTACAAAAGGCTCATATAGCCAAAATTTATCAATGCCAGTGAATTAGGGATAGAGAGTGAAGGTAATGCATCATTACTTTGCCTCAGTCTCTAAGGGCAGCCACAATTAAAACAGACCACATCTACTATGCACATGTTTCTGTCAGGCAAGAGAAACCTCAGTAAAGACATGGCCCCTGCAATAGTCAGTCCTAGGTCACTTCAAATCATGGTATTTGACTGGGGCGTCATACTTTATAGGACACTATATTACTGGAGACTATTTGAGACTCAGGGTTATAGCAAATTAGGTAAGGGAAAGGAAAAGAGAATTATGTTCATCTTGTCCCAATTCTTTTGTTAATTTATTTTCTTTCTTAAGGTTGACTTAAGATCAATATTTTCTTCTCTTCCCAAACTTCCTATACTATCCCCAAACCACATCTATGTATCAGAAAATATTGCTTTATACCGATAAAATAGAGGCTTTACGATTTACAAAATTTACAAAAATACTTTACAATTATTCTTTTTCTCCAGTGTCCTCTCAACACCCTCAATATCAGCTCTCATTTTCTCCTCCTTTACCACTAATGAGACGAAGAGCAGACTGTTCTATTTAGGAAAACCAAATCTCCTACTTGTACTACTGATGTGTCTGCTTCTCATAGATTTGATGAATATCCCCTCTCTATCCCCTCTCTCTTTAATTTTCAATCACTATCTATTAACTCAATCCATCCCTAAAGCCTAATTATGTACCAGGTTGGTCCTCTGCTTAAATTTCCTTTATCATGATATATTTCTTTTCCCATGTTTCTTCTTCTTCTTCTTTTTTCCCCTGAGGCGTTTTGGGGTTAAGTGACTTGCCCGGGGATACACAGCTAGAAAATGTTAAGTTTCTGAGGTCAGATTTGAACTCAGGTCCTCCTGATTTCAGGACTTATGCTCTATCCACATTTCTTCTTCTTTTCAAAGATAAACTTTTACAAAAGAAATGTACAAAAATTGTCTCCACTTCCTCTGTAAAATATTCAGTTCTGAACCTCTTCTAATTTTGTTTCTGACTTTATCAACTGAAATTGTTCTCTTCAAATTTATGAGTGTTATATTACTTAGCCAATAATAGGACTCTTCTCCCTTCTTATCTTTTTAAACTTTTAACTTCTCTGCAGTTTTTAATATCATATCCTTATGATACTTATATAATTTTCATAATCCTGCGTTCATCTTCTTTATTTTGACTTAGATAAAATAGTCCTACTCAGGCTCCTCTGCTGCATCAACATTTATGCATTATCCCCAAATTAGTGGTATTCTAAGCCTTCTTTTTTTTTTCCTTTTTGATCACTCTTGGTGATCTTATTATCTCTCAAGATTTGAATTTTTATCTCTATTGACTACATATATGTGTGTACATACATATACGTATATATATTATACACTTATACAATATATACATACATATGCATAACATGCACACATGCATGTATATTTATATGTGCACATGTATACACACATATATACACACACATGCATGTATTGGGTATGCGCTTGTATATATGCTATATATGTGTATATATACACACATACACAAATAGAAAGATTGGCATATACAAGTTTAGTCTCTCCCCTGAGATCAACTTTGCCAGTAACCTACTGGGTGTTTTGAATTTGATGTCTAACAATCATTTTAGAACATGTGACTTTTTCTTCTTATTTCTAACTTTTCTATAACATAAGTGTATATTTTAGACAAATCATACTAGTCATTCAGGTTTATAAACTTGGATTCATATTCAATTTCTCACTCTGTTTTAGACTAGATATCTATCCAGTGTCCAAATTTAGTCTATTTTATCTCAATAACATCTTTCTTATCTGCTTTTATTGATCCTCAACATATTTAGTTGTTAGCACACACACACATATATATATATATATATATATATATATATATATATGTGTGTGTGTGTGTGTGTGTGTGTGTATATATATACACACACACACACACACACATGCACAATACTTGTATACCTATGTATAGGTATATAGAAGTGCATACAATGGAAACAGAAGAGAATTTTATTGCTATGGGAAAGGAAAAAATAATGCTCAGACCTTATTAGTACTTCCAAAAGATAACTAAGAGATTAATAATATTTATTTATAGACGTGATTTTATTTCTACTGTGTTTTTGTGAGAATAATCAGAAAATTATAGGATTAAAAATTTAGAGCTAGAGGGGATCTTAGAAACCCACTGCATCATTTTATTATATATAGATAAAAGTCATATTTTAATAGATATATACAAAAAGAAGAGAAAGACTTTCAGAAATAATACTCTGCAGAACAGCTAAGTCTTGATTAGTTCAATGATGCTTCCTCTGAAGTTGTCTGTTATTTTAATTCATACTGTATATTTCTTTTGGGCTGTGACCAGTTACCATATTTTAAAAAATATGGCTTCAAATAATGCAAATTCTAATCCTACCTACCACTTTAAGGGACTTATTGTGCCAATTATCATCTAGCTATTGAAAACATCTTTAGTATAATATAATTGATTAAATGCTTTACAGGCTTGAATGTGCTTATAGTTTGTTAATCATGTGAAAATAATGATATGTGAAAATTGTTTTCTTAAATGCTTTCCTTAAGTGAGGTATCTCTTATGAAAGTGTCAAAATCATAAGAGTTGTCTTGAAATATGAAACAACAGAAACAAATTAGTTCAATGATTTTAAAACTGAAACAATAGAATAAAATTAAATATTAAGTGAAAGATTTAAAAAAGGATACAAAATAATCAAAATTCATCAGGCTCAATAAGAGGGGTGCTCAAGGAAGAATCCAAATGGGAGAAGGTTTCCATAGAGGTTTTTGAGGTCATCAGAGCTTTTCCAGTGTTTGATGGTGACAACCTGATTGTGAAAAGAACTCCAAACCTTTAAATGAGATCCATAATAGTATAAAAATTCTATTGAACAAACAAAATGTGAAATATTTGATTATAAATAATACCCATTTTATATTGTAATAATAGAAGTAATAGCAGCATTTATATTTATATAATACTATAATAAGATTTGCAAAAAATACTTTTCATGACTTATTTCATTAAAATCTTAAATATTTAATTACCATTTTAAAGACAAATATAAGAAAATTGAGGCTCAGAGAAAGTGATTCATTCAAGGTTACATGAGTGATAAGCATGAAAGAGATGATCTGAATCCATGTCTTCCTGACTTCATGTCCATTATTCTAGTTACTATACCTGTTGTCATTATGATATACAGCTAAGTGTAGATATCCCATAGAACTAAACAATTACTATATGTATCTTTAAAAGGATATTAGAAATGGATAATGCACTGCCCCTGGAATTGAATAAGAAATGAAAAATTATTTTTATTGCTTTTGAGATATTATACCTGCCAAATCTCTAAAAGAAAAATATAAATATTTTGCAAATCTTAAATTACTATAAATATTCTAGCTATTATTTTTGTTGTTTCCAATATTATTATTTTATTGAAACAAAATTAGTTTCTTAATAGTTATATTTTTTGAGAAATTGTAAGTCAAGAAATAGTAAAATTTGAAGGCAAGGATCAACTTGAAGGGCAATGGGAAGGAACGGAGGTGTGTAAAGCAGTTTCAGAACATTAAAATGAGGAATGATATGGGAGATACATTACCGACAATGTTGCAAGAGAAATTTATGGCAGGGAAAAAATGGGTCAATCATACAGTGAGAATGGAAGAAAAGCAATGCACAGTATACATATTCCATGGATATGTTTCACTTTTTAATACAGCATAAATGTGTATGTATTTTCACACAAAACACACACATTTTAGAAGTTTTATAGGAAGACAAGAACAAGAATCAGGCAGAATAAATACAGTTGGATCGATTGTGATCAATATCATTGGAGGAAGTATCCACCCTGAGGGACCTAAAGATGTATTGGAGCATTATAGTCTCACAGTATGGTATATAAGAGATTTCATCAATATTTTTACTTTTGCATATTTAAAGATAATTTCTTTATGAACAAGAATGTGATCAGTTTTTTTTTTTTGGTAAAGTTATGATGTAAGGAGAAATAGATCCTCATTCAGTATTTAGTATAGTTTTAACAAGGTTAACTTGTAAAAGAAATTTGTTCATATATAATGAAGTGCTTTTCGTTTAGACGACAATTTTGTTTTTAATTTCATTTGTTATATTTATAAAGTTCAAAAAGATTTTTAGATTAGCTCATGTTTTTGCTCAATAATAAAATTTTTTTCAAGTTCGTTTTTCTTTCAAGTACTTAAAAATCATGACTTTTTAGAGCATTGGTATTTTATATCAATATTGATTCTTTAGTCATGGTACTTTTCAGATAGCTTAATTTAATTATTTGTATTGATAATATATTTTTCTATTATATTACCTGAATCAATATTCATATTCTGATCTGATAATCAGATTTGAATTCAGGATGGTGTGGTTTATTTTCTTTAAAACACATTTATTCATTTATTTAAAACTTAAAATTCAAATTAAGGAAAAAAAAAAGAAGAAAAAAATATTGTCATGTTCCCAGCAGAATAACAGGGAGTATTCAAAATATGTAACAATAAATTTCCATTTCAAGAAAACTTATATAATAATAGAATACATTGTATTCATAACTGTTCATCTTTTTCTCACTTCTTAGTAGAGGTTTTTTTGTTCTCTATTGTGCATTTTTCACTTTATTCTTTTTTCCTTTTCCCCTCCCTCAGGCAGTCTACAGTTAAGTATGTATATATCTGCATATGCACATACATACATGCATACATATTCATTTACATATATACATACGTATGTATAAGCACATTCATGCGCATATCTAAAATAATATTAATATGGCTGACATTTAATGTAGATGGTTTTTAACTTTGCCTTTGTCTGAGATCAATGATCACTACCCCTACTTTTCTTTTTCTAACACTTTCTACTACTGATAATTTCTATTGTGTTTGTGTATATCTCTTATTTCTTATTTTTTGGGTATCAGGAATGTGTTTTGGACAGTCTTCAACCCAAGCAAAGGCATTTTAATAAGATTTGTACACTCAGTGCGTGGGTCAAATTCCCTGAAAGAGTCAGCAGGCCATCAAAGCAAGTCAAGGATTTTTATAAAATAAAATGTACTTATCACATCACAAGTTAGATAAATTCTGAGGTTATGGGAAAAATCTGCTAACCCTGGGAAGGGTTCTAAAGCCTTGGAACTGCCTGGGTAGTTACCTAGGATGTATACAAAAGAGGAGGGTATTGATATATTTTAATGATATTATAAGTAGCATAGGTTTATCCAAGGATAACAAAGAAGAGGAAGTGTCACACTGGGGGAAGGATTTATTAAAATTTATGATCCAATGTCCTGTTCTGCATCTTGTTGGTGATGCTTTTTTATTGGTGGATTTCTGTGCTATATTTTATGGTTGTCTGTACTGGTGGTTGTCCATTATTCTGGAAGAAGACCAAAATAACATCACTGTGTTAGAGTTGAGTTACAGTACGTCTTATTGTGGCTAATCAGATCAAGACAACCTCGGGATGCTCTGCACAGGTCAGACACAAAGTTCCTATGAACATTTGGGTTGGAATCATTCTCTAATTTGATGTATGTCACATTTCTTCTGATTTAATTCAGTTCTGCTTTGTTCATAGAGCACAGCACCTTCTTTGATGAGAGAATACCATGCTGAGTGGTCCTGTGCCAGTGTCCTTCATGTCATGTAACCAATTCTAAAGTTCTAAAGAGAGACTTTGAGATTGTCCTTCTATCACTTTTTCTGACCACCCTCCGATTTCTTTCCTTGTGTGAGTTCTCTATAAAATAGTCTTTGGGCATCAAACAAAAATTATCAATTTATAGAACTCATGTACCTAGCTTATTGTACCTAGCTTTCAGCTAATCAAGACCTATGATTGTCCAATTTCACGTGCCTTATATGACCCGTAGACTAGATATTTCCCATCCCACAGTATATTAAATATGCATAAATATGTTCATTATGTATATAATCTAATTTAATGAAACATATCTCCATCTCTTTTTTCCCTCTATATCTCTCTGTGTCTATCTCTCTTTTTCTTTCTCTTGCCTTGGCCAGATAAAAGTGAGTGTACTTGTCCCATCTTCCTATCTGATCCCATCCAGAACTCTATCTTTATCTTTGGTACCTCCAAATATTTACTTCTTCTTCTCTATTCTTTTCTCCTTTTAGGGCATTTAAAGGAAATTATTCTAAACCCTAACAGATAATTAGCCAATATATTTTCCTTCTTGGTTAGTATATTAAACTCAGATAGAAATAAAGTCTATTAATCCCTACATAAGGATCCCTAGCAATGTAGTGCTAGTTTAAAAATGTAATTTTATCTATGTTTTGTTGTATTTTATTTACTTTGTTAAGACTTCTCAATTATATTTTGGGGAACTTGCTGTTTGTATGTTTTTGACATATTTAATCTAAAAGACTCCCCTTCTGTTGAATCTTTTATAAAACAGAATAACCTTGGCTTCTTTTTCTAGTTCACATGAGGGACTTTTGGGAACTGACCATGAGTGGTTTCTGAATACTAGACTTTACACTGTTTTGTACTTGCTAGTAAAGAAAGTCCTAGATTTTGTCAAATGCAGTAATGGAGTATATTTCTCCCTTCAGCATTATTCTCCAATCTATACTTGTAGGTTGAATGACCTGGGGGATAATTACTCCAGTTTTTAGAGAGTAACCTAGCTATCTTAGGACCCCACACTTAAAACTATAGCTCATGAGCCCTTTCTGATTCATTCTTTTAATAATCTCAGAGAACACAATCAGCTCAAAGCAGAGATATTTACTGAGGTTCATTGTAAGAATAAAATCTATGAAGCATCTCCAATAAAACTGGGATTCCCTTTCCCACAGATACACATGATATCAAAGAGAAGAGTGGACTTCAAAACAAATATGCTGGTAGAGATGCTAAAGTATACTTATGTAACATATGTATTTGAGGCAATTCTAACTTTGAATGTTGTAAGTTAATATACTCTTTTTCATCTTTCTTTTGTCCTTATACCTCTTTCCTTGAGTACAGTATCTATACTGGGCATATCACTCTGCTGGTTTCTCTGAGTCTTTTCCAATTTTGTCGTTATGTCTTCTCCTGGTATTTTCACTATAAGATAGAATCATAATGGAAGGAAGAAAAGAGAAATTCTTTTTTCTCTACCAGGAAGTGAAATATTTTTCCCCTCAAAAGCTAGGTTATTTTTGATAAATGATTTTCTTCTCTACAACCAGAATTTATACTCCTTGAAGATTTTGAGTTTCCTGACTTTATTCATTCCTTATAAAATATATGATGCTTTTTAAAGGTCACTATATTATGGACGAACTTTTAGCTAATTAAGGACTAACCAATTTATTTTACTTCACAAAAATTAGGCACTTTGTAAATCCTAATTCTTTATCTGAGATATTAAGACTTTATATTCTCTTTCACTTTCTCATCATTCTGCAAATAGCAATCAATTGAAGACTTTTTTATTAATCCCTTTGGATAAACTATATTAGGATGCACACAGGGATTGAAAGAGTTACTTTGATATTTAGTGGTTAGGTTCATTGATTCATCAGTCTTTTTTGCTGTTTCTAGCTCAGGTCCCTACTTCTTCCTCAGCAGGAAGGGGACTAGTCTGACCAAACTGTCTAAGAACTCAATAAATATTTATTGCTGATGATGTATCATATTGCTTGCTTAGGTTACTTTTTTTGATAAGCTCAATTATCATCACTATTTTGAGCAAAAAGACACATACATACTTTATAGAGAGTTGGCCTTGGAGCCAGAGTTCAAGTCCTGTCTGACTCAAACTGACTTTCTGAACCTTAGCAAGTCATTGAATTTCTTTCCTCTTGAATCTAGAAACCAAAAGTATCTGAGGTGACTCCAAGAAGATCTGAAGAAAAGCTGAAGAGGTTAATTTTCCCTAGATCTTGCCAACTTAACCCCTAATGCAAGTGGGTAACAGATCTTGCTCAGTAAGAAAAGAATCCCTTACCAAAGAGCTTTGAGCCTAGTGTTAACATTTCTTTCTTCTTTCCTCTTCTTATCCCCTTCTCTTTCCTTTTTTTCTTCTCTATTGTCCTAATTTAGCCAATATATTGACAGAGTACTGTGTACTCATTTTCATGCCAAACTTTTAAAAACATGATTCTGCTGAATCTGCTGTCTTAACAAGTGAAGTTAATAATGGAGAAGCTCACAGTTGCTGTTTACATATTGTTTCTTCCGCAAGAATGAGAGTTCCTTGAGAGCGGGGACTGTATTTTGCCTTTCCTTGTACCCTCAGCACATAGTATAGTGCCTGGCACTAGTAGGCATTTAATAAAATCTTATTGACTAACAACATGACAAAAATGTAGATGCCCTTCTTCCTTGTCCCCAGCTCCATGGAGAGAGTAGTAGTCCAAAGCATTATTAACTTTAATTCATGCACAAAGCCATCATGTATCAAACACGCAGAATTTTAAACAAAATTATAATGTTTTAATTGTGGTACTAATAGACAACTGCCAAGTTCCCTAAAGTACGATGGAAAGGAAATGAAGTACTCTATTTCACTAAAGTCAGGGCACTTTCTGAGTTGCCTAATAAAAAATAAATGGTCAACTCTTATTTTAACCCTGAAAGGAAGCAAATAGCTGGGGAAGGAAACAAAGAATGATCTTCAGGAAGGAAATAAATAATGATCTTCAGGTGAGTTTAACCTTAGCACACATAAATCACTGGGGCTGAGATGTTATCAGTCAAATAGATTTCCATGGGCTCATAGTATCATCGCCTCTTAGTTAGTCTGCCTCCACAATATCTTAAGTGCACCTCTGATATAAATGTCTCTCTATGCCTAGTATTCTTGCCAACATATCACTATTCTGGGCAAGAGAGAGCATTGGTCAGATTAGTCTTGTTATTTTTAATATTTTTGTTATCTAAGATGTATAATATACTTTTTCTAGGGCTCTAGAAAGTTTTTTTAACCAAATAATGTACGATATCTTTACAAAAGAGAAGCTTGGTGTAAGAAGCTGAAATTAGAAAAGGGAAAGGAAAAAAAGTCAAATGCCTCTAGTTGGCCTGAATACATTTGAGATGCCATGTGTACTGTCAGAACTGTGGCTAGATTTCTGAAATCCATTCTATTTAAAAATATGTTTTCCCACAGAGTTGCTCTGAATCACCTGCCTATAAGTTCCCTGTCAGGCTTATTTCTAATTAACTCAGTCCTACCAGAGGCAGCCTTTCCAATTGTAGGAACTCACTGAAAAAAAAAGTGAAAGTTTTCCAAGGATAGTTTAGCTATCATCTCTATTGTGGCTCAGATCCCTTCCACTCTTCAAACACAGAGAAAAGAAAGTTGAAATACTCCCCATGACAATATGTGTTACTGATAGGACTCCCAGAAAGCTATAGATCTCAATATGGAGACCATTGCTATTTTATTATGAACTCTATCGATAACTAGCTGGGCAAATTACATAATTCTGTGGGCTTCTGTTTCATCTTTTGTAAATAGGAGTATTGGAATATGTGATCTGAGCTATAGTTTTCTTTTTGTACTCAAGTATCCAGAGTCTTCTAATAATTAGTGCATCAGTAGTAAAATCTGTCACTGATGATTATTAAGCTATCTGTAAAAGTCACAATAACATCAAGCTTTCATGGCCATAATATTGTAGTGCTAACATCAACATGGTATGTAAAATGTCATTAATATTCTCTCATTCATGGGGGATACTGAGAATAGAGTGGGAGATGGCAGGAATGTTCATAGTTTTCATTTGCAAAGATTTAATGCTTGTAGGGGAGATATTGTAAAATACTGAAAAGTGGAGGCCTGTGGTCTACCTAAGTACCATCTACAAGGCTGATTTTGTTTATCTTTTCCCTATGTCATCATTTGCTACCTATGCAATTTAAGGCAATTAATTTTATCTTTCTAAGCTTTAATTTTCTCATCTGTAAAATGAGACAGTTGGTACTTCATCTGTAAAATGAGACAAAGGTATCTGAAATATTTTTCAACTATAAATCTATAATCCTTTGAACATTTAATATCTGGATAGAGTTCTTAATTATTAATCTGAATCTAGTCATTGTTGATTAACGGGACTTGATATGCATATCTTTATTTGGAGATTTTATTAGATTAATCAACTTAGTTCAACAAACACGGTTTCTGATCAATACATAGACCAGCTACATATCTGGTAATCTGAAGATGATAGATATTCTTCACCTCCTGATGAAAGCTTAATATGCAGAATGAGATATACATTTTTGGACATAGGCTATATTGAAAAAATGAAATTTAAAATGAAAATATAATCAATGAAGGGATTGGTGACCTCAAAGGAGGGATTTGCTTTCCCTTTATTCCAATAATTGAAAGTAAAGGCACAAAAATGATCAGGATCATTTTTTCTATTTCACTTAGCATAGTTTGTCAAGTGACCAAGATCACCTAATTCTAAACTTAAAGGAAATTCTCATGGCACTTCTGAGGGAGGCAATGTTAGACCCAACATAAGTATAGCTTTGAGAAGTAGAATAGCATGAATCTCAAACCCTGATACCAATTCTTGTAAATACTTTCTACTCACCTTAATGGTGACATAGGGAAAGAATAATCTACATCCTGGGTTGCTTCCACAGATTTCACCCCTCCAACTTCCAGCATTTCACAATTTCTTCTTTAAATCATGCTTTTAACTCTTTCAATCTCTTCTGAGATTCATGCAGTGTGTGACTGTGACTGATTAGATCAATACAAATTTGGGAGGCTCTTCCACAAATTGGTCACAAATAGTCCATATGAATATTTGGAAGGGAGATAGCTCTAAATTTGTGTATCATGCTGAAACGATTTTCCTACCCCTAGGCTTCCTTCTCTATTCTTGCTATGATGGAGAGATCACTAAATTTTGATTTGGGAGACCTGGGTTCCAATGTCACCTATAGAATTTACTTCCTAGTGACCTCAGAACAAATCAATTGATTTTTCTAGGCCTTGTTTCATAGAAACCTAGAATTACAAATGAATGGAAAAGATTGGAGAGTTCATCTATTTCAAATTTATCATTTTACAGCTGAGGAAATTGAGGCCCAGAGAATTAAAATCACTAACACAAAGTTAAGTAGATTTAAAGCTCCTCTAGCTTTAAATCCTGTGCTCTTCCAATTCCCATTTCACCAAAAAATGGAAAAAAAAATGAGCTACATTGACCCTACAGTTCTTACAGCTTTAAAAATCTTTCATACCTATACCCCATGCTGCAAGCACCCCTTGCATCAGCAGGATTTGCTCTGTGCTGATTTTTGCCTTCATAATCCCACATACCTTGATCTTTTCCTCTGAACTTTTCATTCCTCTATCCTAGTGAGTTCAAAGCTTAATTCCTACCTCTTTTCCATGATTTGGAGTCTTCCCCCATATATACTTACCTTATTTCTCCATTGCTCAGACTTATGCTAGGTGTCTGGTTTGCTAATTTGACAAGTTAAGAGTAATCTTAGATAAGGGTGGTGGCATAATTATTTATCCCCAAATCACAGAATCAAAGCATGATAAAGCTAAATGAGGCTTCGAGTTCACAAGGTCCCATTTCCTAAGGGTCCTGATAGAAACTGGAATAGAATGTAGGTTCCTGGTTCTTGGCTGAATGGCAGAATAGAACAGTGTAAGAAATCAGTATATTTAACTTTTAGTCCTATTTCTCATAGTTATGCATGTAGACTAGTCAAGTTCCTTAAATTCTCTGAGCCTCATTTTCTTTTTCAATAAAATAAGAATAAGAATAATTTAAATGTTTAATTCATGGGGTTGTTATGAAAAAAAATAAATGTTAAGTTCATATAACTAATACTTGAAGGAACCTCAAAAAGTGTCTAATTAAGTCTCCTCATAGTATTCATGAAATTTTCAAAATCCAAGCAGATAAATGATTTGATGTAGATCCCCAAAGTAGTAAATATCAGAAACATTGTCTAGAAACAGATTTTCCATTTTCATTTTTATTTTTTTATGTGGCCTCTAGTGATATGTATATTATTGGTAATAGATCTGTGCTATCTGTATATAATAGATGATTAATAAGCATATATATAATTTCATATTATATTTCTAATATGTTATAATGTCTATCCTTCTAAATATGAAGAGCATTTCATTGTTCTTTTATATTTTAGTTCTTCTATCTAAACACATTGAAGAGGGAGGTCTTCAAATTTCCAAAAGGAAAAAAAAATTATTGAATTCTAGATACCATATAGAACAAATTGGATTTTATTAAGAATGGTAAAGCCATAGTCAGATCTGTAATTTAAGAATCAGTTGTGTGAAAAAGTAAATCATCACTATTCTCACTACCTTTTTTCTAATTTCCAACTCTGCCTCCCAATTTTCCTTAAGTTCTGTTGTTATGGGCCAGAACTTCAAACAAAGGATTCTTACAAGGTACTAAGTCAATGGAATTGATAGATACAATGGTTATGTAGTTTAGCATGGTTTCGTATGACAGATTTAATCTTATAACAAATAATGGTTTCCTAGTGATATAATGATTGGTTTATACTCAGTATAGAGCATATAAGCTAGGAGCCAGGATTCATTTGGAGAGATTCAGAGGGCAGAGAAGACAGGCAGTGGCTCAAGATCTCAAAACCAAGAAAAGAGACAGGCCTCTAAGAAAACGAGCCAAACCCCAAGTTAAGGAGATAGGACTTTGAAGGAGATAATAAAGGATTTGGACTTTAACCCCTGGATACTTGTGTGGTGATTACTGACCTGAAATGAAGGCTGCTCCCAGAGACCCCAAGAAAACTGAACAGGAGAATATGACATTCTGTCATAATCAAACAAAATATTTGAGTAAAATAAAACAATGCAGTAAATATATTCCATAGAACATATAATAATCTATATCCATATTCTCCCTCCTTTCTGAGGAAAGATATATTTCTTCACTTGTGCCAAGATGGGTCATTACAATTACATGTGGTTTAATATCTTTTTTTTGTTATTTTCACTTAAATCTTTACATTTATTTCATGGATTAATGTGTGGAGAATCAGACTCACAATCAAGTCAACATAAATTCAAGCTATACCTTGGACACATATTGATTATACTGTTGAGGTCAGGAACCGAATGTTGAGGTGTAGACCACATGTTGAGGTCTACATTTGGGGTACCTAAATGAAATTAGGGTTTAGTTAAGGTCTAGTGGCAGGTTTGGGGTACAGGGAGTCAAATAGAGTTCCCCTGCAACCCCCTTGGATTCGGCGCAAGGATACGGCGGTATATGAGGTCTAGTAGCGGCGCAGATTCCCAATAAAAGCATTTATTGGCCCAGAGAGCTAGATTAATAAAAGAGGTTTATTACTGAGTTTAGAAGTAGGAGATAGGTGAAGGTAAAGATAAGGAGGGAACTGGATAGAGGGTCCAGTGGACAGAGGGTCCTCACATGGCGACCATGTTTGGAATCTCTGCAAAGAGGGGTTCCCAGTGTGGTCCTTTTAAGTTGGAGACTTAGCTCGAGGGGCTTTGGGGTGTAGCCCCAAAGTTGGCTCAGATCCGGGTAGGGCTAGGACAGGTCCGGATCTTCTATTGGAATTCAAAGGGACCAGGATATGTGAGTCAAAGGATAATTTACATTAGCTAGGGGAGTTGGGAATCAAAGATTGGAATCTTTCCCACATCAATACGATTTATCTCAGTGGTCTAGTTCTCTCAGACCAAAAGTTGTAGGGAATCTAAGTGGAACACTGGTGAGTCCTGAGCCTGGAATCAGTGAGACAAGTTCAAATCTGATCTCAGACACTTACTAGCTATCTAGACCCTGGGCAAGTCCATTAATCTTGTTTGCCTCACATTCCTTATCTGTCAAAGAAATTGGAGAAGGAAATGCCAAGAAAATACCAAATGGGGTGATGAAAAATGAGACTGAAGCAAAGCAATGGAGCAATGGCAACAACCACAAAAATTGTTGAACAGTTGTTGATCTCCATTGGTAAAGAGATTTTCCTCACCTGGGACATGTTTTCTGAAAAAAATAAAAGCAAATTAAGAATTGTTTAGTTGTGCATTTTTTCTATAGGCTGACATTATCATCCCTTCCATTTCAAGAAATAACTCTTGCCCCTATTTAGATTTCTTTTTTCGCTCATTGTATTAAAAATTAAACAAAACCAAACAAGGAAACAAACAAACAAACAAACAACAACAACAACAACAAAAACAACTATTTCTGCTGAACTTTTTATCTCTCACCAGTCTACTGTTATCATTTTTTTTTTATATCATGACATGCATTTGTACTCATTCTCTACTGGTTGTTCTTCCCTCATGTCTTTTCTCAAGCTTGTGTCACTAGAATGATTGCCTTTACATCCATGTTAATTCCTTTATACAGTTTTTTTCTTTCACTTTTGAATTGTTTCTCTTTTTATTTTCAGAATTTCATTCCTGGAGAGGAGGTGTGCTGCGAAAATACAGAACTAATCTTGAAATCAGGATAACCTGGGTTGAAGTCATCTGATATAGAGTAGCTTATGTGATTCTGAATTAGTTGAATTATATATCAGTGATACACTCTAAGACTATATATGACTGTCAGATTGGCTAAGATGACAGGAAAAAATAATGATGATTGTTGGAGGGGATGCGGGAAAACTGGGACATTGATGCATTGTTGGTGGAGTTGTGAACGAATCCAACCATTTTGGAGAGTAGTTTGGAATATGCTCAAAAAGTTATCAAACTGTGCATACCCTTTGATCCAGCAGTGTTACTACTGGGAATATATTCCAAAGAGATTATAAAGAAGGGAAAGGGACCTGTATGTGCACGAATGTTTGTGGCAGCCCTTTTTGTAGTGGCTAAAACCTGGAAACTGAATGGATGTCCATCAGTTGGAGAATGGCTGAATAAATTGTGGTATATGATTATTATGGAATATTACTGTTCTGTAAGAAATGACCAACAGGATGATTTCAGAAAGGCCTGGAGAGACTTAAACGAACTGACACTGAGTGAAATGAGCAGGACCAGGAGATCATTATATACTTCAACAACAATACTATATGATGACCAGTTCTGATGGACCAGGCCATCCTCAGCAACGAGATCAACCAAATCATTTCTAATGGAGCAGTAATGAACTGAACTAGCTATGCCCAGAAAAAGAACTCTGGGAGATGACTAAAAACCATTACATTGAATTCCCAATCCCTATATTTATGCACCTGCATTTTTGATTTCCTTCACAAGCTAATTGTACAATATTTCAGTCTGATTCTTTTTGTACAGCAAAATAATGTTTTGGTCATGTATACTTATTGTGTATATAATTTATATTTTAATATATTTAACATCTACTGGTCATCCTGCCACCTAGGGGAGGGGGTGGGGGGGTAAGAGGTAAAAAATTGGAACAAGAGGTTTGGCAATTGTTAATGCTGTAAAGTTACCCATGTATATATCCTGTAAATAAAAGGCTATTAAATAAATAAAAAAAGACTATATATGTAGAACAGATACTGATCTGCCATGGTAAGGAGAATTTCCACACAGGGAGTCTACTATAGCAATTAAATCAGAAACAGAATTCCTGGTAGAATTTTGGTTCATTTCATTATCTCTATCCTTATTCTATTCATCTTCCTTAGAAAGGCAATGTTTATAAAAATTACATACTCTAAATTATAAACTTCTCTTGTCCCTCATTTATATCTAAACATTATTCTCCCCATCCCTCTTTGAAGGATATAGATATACAAAAATATATATACATACACACATACACACACATATATGCATACCCACACATACATACACACACACATACTATATATATATATATATATATATAGTAAAAGGGGAGTGCTTTCCCTTTTTCAATGGAATCCTGACATGATGGCTTTGAATTGATCAACCATATCAGTTCAATTAAGTTTATTGAAAAAGTTGAATAATTGCAAAGAAACCCATGAGAGTTCCCTTCCTTCTGCTAGGCTAAGGGTTTCAGTGACTGCCTACAGCTCCTGGTCACTTGTAGGGTTCACTAGCTGAATCTTCCCCTGGTTAATTAGCACAGCCTGAGTGGAGTCAATGAAAGTCTCTCAATGATTTCTATGCACAACTGACTGCCTTAGCCTTCTCATAAACCCTAGAGGGAGAGAGGTTATTTGGAAAAGCAGTCATCTATTTAAATTTCACACTGAAAGCCTTGAGACTCATTATCTGAGATGACTTTTCCCCATGTCCCTAGCTTACTGTATCCAGATGGCAAACCTTAGAATGTGAGAGTTGAATGCCACATTAGTAATTCAGTCCAATTCAATTCAATTCAGTTCAGTTCAGTTTGTCTGGACTGGCTTGTGTTCAGTTCAGTGTAGTTCAATGCAATTCCAAATGAAAACATTTTGTAATAAACCACAATGTTTAATGAACTATAGATGAAATAATTAAAAGCACTTATTCACCTCATATTTTATGCTAGGAATTAGTTGATTTTAGTGCTGAATGTTAAAAATGCAAAAAATTATACCAAACCAAAAATAAAAAAATAAAAAAGGACAATCTCTACCTTTAAAAAGCTGATAAAGCATACAAGTTAGTGGTGGCCCAAGAAGGAGGAAATCAAGATGAAGATGAATGGAGCTCAGGGCAATCAATTGACATAATTTTTCTAGAAACTATATATATTCTGATTTGAAAACTAGTCACAGAAAAAAGAGGTGGGAAATGTGTGTGTGTGTGTGTGTGTGTGTGTGTGTGTGTTTGTCTGTGTGTCTGTGTGTATGTATGTAGGTTGGATACAGAAACTTGACTTCAGGAGATCAGTGAAATAAAGTCCTGTGGGTCTAGGTAGATTGTAATGAATTCTTTGCCCACATCTTTAACTTTAAGATAGGAGCTGGTAATTTGGTTGGGAGATACAGGGGTAGCAACAGCAAAGTGACCTGTCAGGAAGATCGAAGTGACACTTTATGAGAGGCATTAGGCATATAAAAATGAAATAGAAACAGTTTTTACTCTCTAGTCTAAAGAAGAAGTAATGAATATCTTAAGGTGGTAGCTTTGTGAGTGGAGAAAAGATATTAAGTCTATGATGAAGGTTGGAGCAATAGGAATGGGAAAGTGATTGATAAAATGGTAGGTATGGGAATGTCAAAAATTGATTCAAATTTTAAGCCTGTGTATGTAGCAGGATACCATAAAAAAAAAAAAGAGAGAGATGTTGTGAATAGGCCTGGAGAAGGAAGAAGATGATGAGCATAATTTTAGATAAGGTGATTTGAGGTGTGACTAGGACATCTAGTTAGAGAGGTTAATCAAGTAAATAGGGATGTAGGACCAATGGCTGGGGGAAAGGAGGGAAGATAAAAAATTGGATATTTAATTAAATAACTAGATAATGGGTTAGAAATTGGACCTATAACATCATTGTATTGGAAATCCCCAAAGAAGGATTCTTTCCACATAGAAAGTGTAGCATCTTCTCCAAAACATAGTTTTACAGATTTGCCAAGATGCCAAGGAACTTATTGGCTAAGTGATCTTTCCAGTGTGATACAGTGAATATGTCAGAGAAATTATTGTAACCCAAGGGGTTCAGGTTCTGAGACTAGCTCTCAATGCAATATGCCATGTTGATATACATAATGCATACATGTGTGCATATGCACACAGAAATGCATAATATCTGCATATATATTTACACATATGGATTGGTCTTATTTATGTCATTATATAATATTTGTATAATGTACATGTATATATTTGTTATAGAATTTGAGTTAGAAGGAACCTCGGGGTCATTTAGTCCAATTGATATCCATGCGCCACTTAGGTG
The DNA here is from genome assembly GCF_902635505.1 of Sarcophilus harrisii. NCBI lineage: Eukaryota > Metazoa > Chordata > Mammalia > Dasyuromorphia > Dasyuridae > Sarcophilus > Sarcophilus harrisii. Next base: position 508,763,367 of record NC_045428.1, on the reverse strand, counting down.
GCACAGTGGATAAAGAACTGGTTTTAGGATCAGGAATACCTGATTTCATATCCAACTAAGATACTTATTATTTACAAACATTAAATCACTTATCTTCTGTTTGTGTCAGTTTTCTTAATTGTAAAATGGGAATAAAAATAGTATATCCCTCCCGGAGTTGTTGAGAAAATCAAATGAAGTAGTACCTATAAAAAACATTATTTCTGTATCTGCCACACTTAATAAATATGTTTTCTTTCCCTCCCATGTTCAAAAAGGACATCCTTAAATATTCTTGAATGTTCCTAATGAGGAGGCACCTCCTCCCCATGTGTCAGCCCATGGTACTTTTTTTTTAACCTGATAACAAGCCTAAATTTACCTTTATAACTTCCACAAGTTCCTGATTCTGCCTTTTTGGACCAAAGTGTAAGGTGATTTGATCATACTCAGAATCATTGTTATACTAAGAAACAAATAAAACAACCAAAGGAGAGAGTATTATAGACAAATAACCAAAGAAGATCATGGAAACATAAAACACAAAGATGACCATGTAATGCTGGAGAAAGTGAGGCAAGATAGAGATTAGAGGACTTTTAATATTTTATTTGGGTTTCTGAGAGGGAGAGATTTTCTGGGGGGGCAGATCAGAATTCATTATTCCCCCCAGAACTGAATTGGAATTTCATTTCAAAGAATTCAGCCCCAAATGTGAGATGCCAATGATTTTTATATAGCTCTAAGTGATCAGGGGAGACAAAGGCAAGGGGTGGAGTTCAAACACTGGTGAGAACAGGAATTTCCAAGAAAGAATCATCAATTTGGTTCTGACAGGTTGAGGGTAGGAGTATAAATTCTGATACATTGGGAGTGAAGGGGTAAGTCACTAGAGACAGAAAGTCTAGAACAAGAGATATGTAAACATATCTGTAAGTAACTTATCTGCAATTTATGGCTCTATGGAATGCTAATGGTCAGGGCTCCCAGCCCTAATTATCTCAGTCGTAATGGTAGGAAGGGATTTGCAACCAGGGGGATTGAGGCAGAATAATTCAAGGAACTGAGGCAGAAGAATTTAGGGAAACTGAGGCAGGACAATTTAGGGAAATTGAGGCAGTACAATAAAAGGAAACTGGCACAACAACCACAAGGTTTCTAAACTAGATGTAAATTTTTTTTAACATTTAACATTTTAATATTTAAAATTCTCTTCCTCTCTTTCCTTCCCCTCATTGAGAAAAGAAGCAATTTGATGTAGATTATCTATATCTATATCTATATCTATATATATATATATATATATATTCAGTCAAGTAACACATATTTCCTTGTTAGACATGTTGCAAAAGAAAACATGGACCTAATCAACAGGATTATTTTAGAAATACTTGGAGAGATTTACATGAATTGATGCTAAGTGAAGTGAAATGAACATTGTATACAGCTACAACAAGGTTATGTGATGATCATCTGTGATGGACTTGGCTTTTGTTTAGCAATAACGTGATTTAGGCCAATTTCAATAGACTTGTGATGGAGAGAACCATCTGCATCCAGAAAAGAGACTGTGGGAACTGAATGTGGATTACAACATAGTGCTTTCATCTTTTTCATTGTTTGCTTGCTTTTTTCCTTTCACATTTTTTTTCTTTATTGATCTGATTTTTCTTGTGCAGCATGATAAATATGAAAATATGAATAGAAGAACTGCACAAGCTCAACATATATCAGATCACTTGCTGTCTAGGACAGGGGATGAATGGAAGGGAGGGAGAAAAATTTGGAACACAAGGTTTTGCAAGGCTGAATGTTGAAAACTGTCTTTGCATGTGTTTTTAAAATAAAAAACTATTAAATAATTTAATTTTAAATAAATAATTCAATTAATTATTAAATAATTTATTAATATAATTAATTATTAGTATTAAAAATAAAAAAACAGAGACCAAAAAATTCCCCAAGAAAAATAAAAAATACACTTCGATCAGCAGACTCCATCAGTTCTTTCTGAAAAAAATTGATAGCAGTTTCATCATAGGACCTTCACAATTGTCTTGAATCATTGTTATTGTTGGGAATAGCTAACTCATTCAATTGATCATCATACCAAATTGCTCTAACTGTATACATTGTTCTCTTAGTCTGCTCATTTTACTTTGCATCACTTCATTAAAGTCTTTCCAGGTTTTTCTGAGAGATCCAGTTTATAATTTTTTATAGCACAATAGTATTGCAACACAACCATATACAATAATTTGTTCTGCCCTTGATGAGTATAGAATATATTTTTAATCAATAGAAAGACTGAGAGTTGGAGAGTAAAATAAATGGTACTAATATTTAACCTCCACTTGCTATCTAGGGGAGAGGTTGGGAAGAATGGAGGAAGAAAAAATTGGAACATTTGGTTTTTCAAGGATGAATGTTGAAAAATATCTTTGCATGTATTTTGAAAATAAAAGTTATTATTAAAAATAGCAAACAAGCAAAAAATTAATAGCACTATAGAGTTTGCAAAAGACATCCAGAAACACTGCCATTTAATAGAATTTGTGTTTGGAGAAATCTTTAAGGCTATCTAAATCAATGCCACTTAAAAAAAAATCCTTTCTTTACAATCCATAAAAATGGTCCCCCAGTCTTTAGGTTAATATCTTCAATTATGGACAACTCACTACCTAATTAAACAGTCAATTTAACTTTTGGATAGGTCATTTTAGAATGGCTCAATCTAAATCTGTCCCTAAAGTTTCTCTTAATCCTAAGTTCTTCCTTCTATGGCCAACATTAACCTGCTTCGTTTGACCTTTATTAGCCACCCTGGAATAGATAGGACAGGAAATTTTTTCCCATCTTGTAAATGAGATAACTAAAACATTCATTAGAAAATAGATCACATGATTGTTGGAGGGGATGCAGGAAAACTGGGACATTGATGCATTGTTGGTGGAGTTGTGAACGAATCCAACCATTCTGGAGAATAGTTTGGAACTATGCTCAAAAAGTTATCAAACTGTGCATATCCTTTGATCCAACAGTGTTACTACTGAGATTATATCCCAAAGAGATCATAAAGAAGGGAAAGGGACCTGTACATGCACAATGTTTGTGGCAGCCCTCTTTGTAGTGGCTAGAAACTGAAAACTGAGTGGATGCCCATTAGTTGGAGAATGGCTGAATAAATTGTGGTATATGAATATTATGGAATATTATTGTTCTATAAGAAATGACCAATAGGATGATTTCAGAAAGGCCTGGAGAGACTTACACGAACTGATGCTGAGTGAAATGAGCAGGACCAGGGGATCATTATATACTTCAACAACAATACTATATGATAACCAGTTCTGATGGACCTGGCCATCCTCGGCAATGAGATCAACCAAATCATTTCCAATGGAGCAGTAATGAACTGAACCAGCTACACCCAGAGAAAAAACTCTGGGTGATGACTAAAAACCATTACATTGAATTCCCAATCCCTATATTTATGCCCACCTGCATTTTTTATTTCCTTCACAAGCTAATTGTACAATATTTCAGAGTCTGATTCTTTTTGTACAGCAAAATAACGGTTTGGCCATGTATACTTATTGTGTATCTAATTTATATTTTAATATATTTAACATCTACTGGTCATCCTGCCATCTGGGGGAGGGGTTGGGGGGGTAAGAAGTGAAAAATTGGAACAAGAAGTTTGGCAATTGTTAATGCTGTAAAGTTACCCATACATATAACCTGTAAATAAAAGGCTATTAAATAAAAAAATTTAAAAAAAAAAGAAAATAGATCACAGATATATAGATAGGCAATACCTAGCATTTATATAATATATTAAGATTTGAAAATCATTTTATAAATATTTCATTTTAATGTCAACTACCCTGAAAGTCATTGAATTACATACTTATTTTTCAAATAAAGAAACTGAGTCAGAGTTTGAATGACCTCTTGGATATTCTCTGAAACTGGATTAAACTAAGGTCTTCCTTACCCCAGCTCCACCACTCTGAATTTATAAAACATTTATTATTTTCTGGACACTATCCTAGTGAAGAGGATAGAAACATAAGCAAGACAGTTCTTATCCTCAGGGAGGTGAGGTTCAGTCATGGTCTCCCATCTTAATCACAGGAAAGCAAGTGGTGGCAGAGGTGGGAAATGAGTCTAACTCCAGATTTTTGTCTTAATGCTTTTTCTTTTCCCATTGTGTTTCTCTTTTGAAACAGCCATCTTTAGTAATGGGATTTGTTAGGCTAGTTTTTACAATCATGCATGAAGAGGATTTAAATTAGGAAAAATTATTAATTATTAATTTTAATGAATACTTCATTTTTGAAACTGTTTTGTCCTGAAGCAGTTTGGCACAGGAAATAATGTATAAAGTCAAATGCATAAATATAATAAAATCAGTTTAATTTAGTTCCCCCAAATAATATAATCTATAGAACTTTTTTATTAAGTAAACTGAGGGAACTGAAGGCAGCATCAATCTATTGCTGGTCACTGAGCAATAATTTTCTAAGAAGTATGTGAGACAAAGAATTGGAAGAACTGAGTTAAAACTCAAACTTTCATAATACAATATGCTTTGTATCTATTGAATATATTGAAAACAATAAGCTTTCATACTCACTTGCTGTGTGATCTTGATTATCACGTGATCTCTCTGAAATCTCAGTTCCCTAAATGAGAGAGTCTACAAAGAATTGCACAACCCATCCTATTAGTAGAAAGTATTTAGTAAACTCAGGAACATTATATTTAGTATGTAACAGATGCAAAGCCTACTTATTTTATTATTGTTAATATCATTTTGAAGTTATATATTATAACATTATATCACAATATAATTATTTTATTTTAAAGTATAGTACTATATTTATTTTTTCCCCTGAGGCAATTGGGGTTAAGTGACTTGCCCAAAGTCACACAGCTAGGAAATGTTAAGTGTTTAAGATCAAATTTAAACTCAGGTCCTCCTGAATTCAGGGCGGATGCTCTATCCACTGTACCACCTAGTTGTCTCTAACGTATATTATTATATTTATTCTTAAAGTTATTTTAATAACCTATAATAATTTCTAGTATTGCATTTTCATTTCCTCTATACCTCATTTGTATTACATTTTGTATTAAATTTAGAATTTAAGTGTTAGCCAGGGGAACAAGTCACTATCCTTTTGTGAAAAGTTGGATGCTCACATTTTCTTTTTTTTTTTTTTTCTTTTTTTTTTTTTGGTGCGAGTAATATCTAGAGCATCACACAGGCAACAGGAGCACCAACAATACAACAATATTCAGGAACTGTGTGCCTTTTAAATACCATTTCCTGGAATGCTTTTTCTTTTTGTTGTTACATGGGCAAGATAATCCATCTCTTTACTCAAAGCGTTTTCTCTGGCTTTCCTCCATGCCGATAGTATTCTCCATCCTCCTCTCTGCCTGCTTGTTTCCCTAGCTTCCTTTAAATCCCAACTAAAATCTCACTTTGTCCAAGAAGTCTTTCTCATCAACTCTAAATTCTATTTCCTTCCTCCTGTTAATTCTTATTTATCTCATTTACAGCTTGTTTGTATATATGTGTTTGTTTATTGTCTCCCCCATTAGAATGTGAGGTCCTTGAGGGAAGAGACTTTTTGGCTCTTTTTATATTCCTGTAATTAGTAAGGTGTCTGGCAAATAATAGATGTTTGATAAATGTTTATTGACTAATTAGCCACAAATCATGAGCCCCCACTGATATGTTCACTATTACCACCAACCTAGGCTTTCAAAGCATATATTATTGGTTCAATCCAAAACATATTTAACAAGACATAGTTTCAAATAAATGGGAAGAAAACAAATCTCTTATATATACATCAGGTTTGCTTTCCCATATCACTCTTCCATAGGTGATATTACCATCTGCTAGGGTACAATGGATAAAGAATCTCTTCTTAACAGTGAGCAATATACATGTTATGGTTAAAAAAAAAAAACCTAAGCTACTTAACCAAGCTAGACTACAATTACCAAAACTAGTACAGTTTTCAAGGCTAAGATAAGCCTATTCTTTTTAACAGCCTGTGTGTAATTTTTGAAGCTGGTAGTCCAAGATAATTATGCTACCTGGGGAAAAGAAATTGCTTTTAACTTTTGTTATTTCCCTCACTGTCATACAGTGTCCCCAAACCTATTTTGTGGACTCTACTAAAAATTCCATAGCTTGTATTTGGAGGCTGAAACACTAAAGTGATTTTTAATCTCCAAATTATCCTTGGTATTAAATGAAGTTAAGAAAAATGCCTAAGTAAGACCAAAATTTTCATCTTCCCATGAAATTGCATTGTTTTCTTCTTAACTTTTTTAAAAATTCTTTTTCTATTCTTCTGGTTAATCTACCTCTTCCTTCCTTTTCTCTGCACTCAAGTTAAAAATCATCATCTCTCACAATGATTAAGATGTTTCTGTTACCTTTGAATCCTTTGAGCCAAATATTATATTTTGTATGTTGTGCTAATCCTCATACTTGTGTAAACTGAGCATCCAACTTTTCAATTATTTTTCCCGGGTTGGGAAAGTCTAATAGGAAAAAGTCACAAAAATATGAAATCTTATTCCACTACAAGGATGTCCTGACCCTGACATCAGTTGACTCTTCACTCCCACTCAGCAAACCTTTTCTTTTTCACTGTTGTACTTTTTACACAGTCTCCAATGTAGCAATTCAAACCTCTTTCATTCAAACCTCCAATACAATTCCCATTCCCCTCATTCTGCTGATTATCTTATGCTGTTTATTGACAAAATCAAAATAATTTTATACTCTCTTAACTTTGTCTCTCTTTTACAACTTCTGTATTTAATTCTATCGTTATCTTCCTGTCTCAAAGTATGAATATTTTCTTGCCTTTTCCAAGGTTAACTTCTTCACTTGTGTCCTTCATTTTATCTTTTCCCCCATCCTCTGGGCTTCTGCTCCATTAATCACTTCACCTTGCTTTCTTATATAATCCATGTCTGCCTTCTCATTAGCTCATTACCCTTGAATTATAAAATGTGTAGCTGCCCCTTATTCTAAAAATACATCACCATGATACTGCCATAATATTGTAATGACTGTCCTATTCTCATTATATTTAATGCCAACCTTCTTGAAAGAGTAACTTAAATCTGTTGCCTCTACTTCATAGGCTCATAAATTTAGAACTGAAATGTACCTTCCATTTTACCTGGCTCAATATCTACCAATATTCAGCAAGAAATGACTTGTTCAATTATATTATATCTAGCAAGTATCAATGCCAGGATTGGAACCTAGGAATCTTAATTCCAAATTCTGCAGTATTTCCATTGCACTAATGAACTTATATATTTTCTTTTTAATATGTTGAAAGTCTTCAAACCTTTGCTTGAAGGAAAATGCACTGATGCAGTTTATTCAGACATGTATTTGCATCAAGTCTAACTTTCCCTTTTTAGGAGTTTCATCTTTTCAATACTTTTCTAATGCCCACCAAACTACTTAAAGTATGCTCTCCATAATCACCAGTTACTTCCTGATGGAAAAATCCAAAGATTTTATCTACATTTTCCTCCTTGAACATTTTCTAATATATGACATTATTGAGCATTTTCCTCTTTCTTGACATCCTCTTCTGCCTTTTAAATTACATTCAGCTGTTCCTCTCCTTACCTGTTTGGTTTGTCTAATTTCTTTCCTTCATTTTTCTCTACTTCATCATGCTATCCTCTAAATATTGAGGTTCCCAAATCTTTGGCCATTTGTAACATTTTTCTACTCTCTTTCTATCCCAATTTTGGAATTTAATGCTACCTTGTCTTTCATCTTATCTAAAATATTCATGTCTTGGGAGCCAAAGAGGTGAGATGTTACTGAATGCCTTATGGAGAGCAATTGTCAGAGCCAGGAATTGAAGTCTGGGACTTTGCTTCTAAATCTAGCAGTATTTCCATTGCACTAGCTCCTCTTCATGTTTCCTGTCTTCAATGCTTGATTTGACTTCAGATTCAGTTATTACATTTATGTTGAAGACATCCAGCATCTGTCTCAGGACTCTTCTGATTTCCAAAACAATATCCAAATGCAGGCTGATATCTCTATCTGTTAATGGTCTGCTAATAGCTGGGTCTAAGTAATACAAAAACTCATCTCTGCAAAACCCTCTCTCCTTTTTGACATCTTTTTTATCTGTTAATATCAGAGCATTTCTCTTATAATCCAAGGGTATCAATGTTAATAAATAAATCTGATAGGAGTTGTCTGAGTTGCTTCCAACTTCAAGATTCTGGAATTGTTTTACTCCTTTCTTTTTCTTGACTGACACATTCAGTTTGTCTTATGGTCAGTCAAATTTACCTCCATAATAATTTTCATAGCTTTGTCTTCCTCTTTATTCCCTTTCTCACTGAGGTTAATCCAAGCTTTTAACTTACTACCCATCTAAACTACTTCCATGATGATGGGAATACAGACTGGACCCATGATTTTTTTGGTATGGGGAATTCCTAGGTAGTCACACTTATTCCACTTTCCACCCTCTGTCACATATATTAAGAGTGTTGCCTAGGGTACTGAGTTACCCAGGATCACACAGAGGTCAAAGGTAGAACTTGAATACATATGCATTATGATTTCTAAAGCTAGAACTACTCTTTTCTGTCTCTCAGACAATTGTAATGATATCACAAATTTCGCAGAAACCATCAAATAATAGATCTATGGTTTAAAGAGACCTAAGAAGCCATATAGTGCAATTCCTTCATTTAACAGATGCAGAAACGAAGGCTCAGAAAGAATAAGTGACTCAAACTTAGGTCCTTTGGTTCCAAATTCCATTCTCTTTTTCATTATACCCCTGCTTCCTTATTCTTCCTATTTAAATATATTAAATGAACTGTTGCATGAATCACTTCCTAAACATTAACTTTGTCCAGTTCATGAACTTTGGATAGAAAACACCATTTGCATCTAGAAAAAGAAATATAGAGATTGAGTGTAAATTAACACATGCTATGTTCCATTCTTTATACTGTTTTTTTTTTCTCTCCCATGGTTTTTCCCTTTTATTCTAATCTTTCTCTACCAGCATGAATCATAAAGAATTATATATCAAATTAAAATTTAAAAATAGCAGAATAAATATAACTCAAAAGGGAAGAATAAAACAAATTGAAGGCCATTTAGAAAAAAAATTAAAGATTAACTTTGATCATGAGAGCACCCTGACTTGGAACCTACCAGTTTTCTTATTTGTAGTGATTATTGATAGACTTTGTCAACATAATAATTGGTTAAACTGAATTTTTTTAATTTCTCTTTTTATTTCTTATAAATTCTATCAATCTGGGAAGTAGATGGGGATATATGCCTTTCAAATTAAACTTTAAACTCTTCATTTTTTCCTTCAAGGCTCTCAGTGATTTATTCATATCCTAGCTTCCAATTCTTTTCCACTATATTACTTCTTGTTCATTATGTTTCAAGTTAATTGGAATGCTCTCATTGTTACATTTTTTCTCTTCTTTGTTCATGCTAGTAGCATGAACAAAAAGGCATTGATCTTCGAATTATTGGACCTGAGTCTGAAACCCAGTTTTGCTAATGACCTTGGGTGAGTGCCTCAGTTCATCTCTAAAATGAAAGCTTTGATTAAGATGATCTCTACATTTCTTTTCAGATCTAAATCTATAGCACTGTTAAATTTCTTGCAGATGTCTTTCTTTTCACACTTCTTTTCATCTAAATCCTCTCATTTCTTCAAGGCCTAACTCAAGTACTTATTCCTCCATGTAACTGCCCCTAACTCCTTCCTTCTGAAGGGATCTTTTCCTGGTTTGAAGTTCATGAACACTGGGCTTCTTTTTGTTGTTATTATTGCAGTAAAAGGGTACAGGTGCTTTTCTAAAATTTCTATTAAATGAATGAGGGGATAAAGAGGTAGATAGTATTGTTCAGAATATTCATGTTCCTTGATCAAGGTGAATTATTTCAAGAGGAACTTTGTTCCTTAGATCAAGTCATTTCTAAGTAGTGTAGTTACTGAAGCCCTGAATCAGCAAAGAGGAAGAGAAAGCTAGACCTGCCATCGATGTACTGTGCAATATTTCTTATCATTATTGAGTGGAATAAGGAAATTACAGACCTAGATAGACATGATAGGGTTGTGATGATCGTTATCAATGTCACTCATTCCCAATGAGAGGGTTGAAATCTTATTGCAGTGACAATATTCTCTCCAATTCACCCATTCTCCCAAATTAATATAGGTGTAAGGCTCTTATCATTATGTAATTAAAAAGAATTAGAAAGACTTCTAGTGTTAAAACATTTTTCCACTTCCTTTATTTAGCCCTCTCTTACTCATTCCACAATATTGCAAAGTCATCAGGGGTGCAGAAAAAAAATATTGATCTTGCAGCCAGAAGTCCTAGGTTCAAATATTCTGAATTTGAATCTTAACTTTCTTACTGAAAAGCTTGGTGTCTCTAAGTATGGCCCTTTCTATCTCCAGGCTCAATATCCTCCTCTGTCAAACAAGATGTTTAAATTATCAGTACACATCTTCATTCAGTAGGGACTGAATCCATTCAGTAGGGACATTCAGTAGGGAATCAGTAGGGTTAAGGACTATTCTCCCCTTTCCTTTTGTATTTAGACTATTGCAAAATGAATGGTTATTAAATTATGAAGATTATGTGTGCATGTATAAAATCAATGTTTATCACATATGTGCCTACATTTATAAACATTATCTCTATGACATTTTATTTTGCAGCACCTAAATTTTCTACTATATCCATACCCCCTCCACTGGTCAAATGTCCAGTCCTTATAACAAAGAAGAAAAAAAGATGAAGAAAGTGAGTCTGGCAAAAGGAACATATTATGTAGCTCTGTAATTAATACCCACTTGTCACTGTGGGAGAAGAAATAAATTATTCAGTTATGTAATCTTTATTGTCCCTCTAGATGTTATTAAAAAAATTCTTTTAATGACCATTACCTGCTCTTAGATCCTGCAACCCTTACAACTTGAGCTACTAAATTTTTATTTAAAAGTTCATTTATTACCCTTGTCTGGGACAAAAATCTCTGACTTAGGAGAATGTGCGAGGATTTGCTTTATTTTGGGGGGAGGTGGTTGTTTTTTTGCCTTTCTATGTCTCTTCCAATAAAAGGAGAAGAGAATGAGAGACAGAAAGTTAATATATGACAGAAAAGATAATGATGATGTTGGAGAGGATGTGGGAAAACTGGGACACTAATACATTGTTGATGGATTTGTGAATGGAGCCAACCATTCTGGAGAGCAATATGGAACTAAGTCCAAAGGGTTATCAAACTATGCATACCCTTTGATACAGCAGTTTTTCTATTGAACCTACATCCCAAAGAAACCATAAAAAAGAGAAAAGGACCCACATGTTCAAAAATGTTTGTAGCCACCCTTTTTGTAGTGGCAAACAACTGGAAATTGAGTGAATGCCTATCAGTTGGAGAATGGTTGAATAAGTTATGGGGTATGAATGCTATAGCATATTTTTGTTCTATTAAAAAAAAAATCAGTGGCATGATTTCAGAACGACCTGGAGGAATTTATATGAACTGATGCTAAATGATATGAGCATAATTAAGAGAACATTGTACACAGCAACAGGTTCATTCAATGATCAGTTCTGATTAACATGAGTCTTTAAAAAAGAAAGGTGATTCAGAACAGTTGCAATGGTCTTGTGATGGAAAGAGCCATCTGCATCCAAAAAAAAAAGGATTATGGGGACTGAATGTGGCTCACAACATATTATTTTCACCTTTTTGTTGTTGTTCGCTTGCTTTTTTTTTTCTTTCACATTTTTTCCCTTTTTGATCTGTTTTTTTCTTGTGCAACATGATAAATGTGGAAATATTTGCATAAGTTCAACATATTTTTGAAATACTTTCTATCTAGGGGAGGAGATGGGTGGAAAGAAGGTAGAAAAATTTGGAACAAAGGTTTTGCCAAAATGAATGTTGAAAACTCTCTTTGCATATATTCTGAAAATAAAAATTCATTATTTAAAAAATAATTCTTGCCAAAACCTCTGACTCCTATCATTGATCTTAATCATCTCTGTGGTCTTTAATTTCCTCTTCTAGATAAATAGGTTAAATTTACTATCTATGCATATGTTTTCAAAATTAAAAACTTTGAAAAAAGTTACTCTTAGATCCAAGAAGATCTGGATTCAACTTTTACCATTGACATGTAATGATGGTTATATGAAATGGGAAAATCAGGTAGAGTCTAAGTTGAAGATAATTTTTTGACCTTAACTAATAGAAACAGTTTCTTCAGCTCTGAGTTCCTGTGACAATGAAATCACAAATATAATTCCATAATTAGTCTCTTAAGAGTTGTGATAGGAGCATAATTGGCCATATTAATAACCAAATTAACAAAAACCATATGATCATCTCAATAGATGCAGAAAAAGCATTTGATAAAATCCAACATCCATTCCTATTAAAAACACTTGAGAGTATAGGAATAAATGGACTTTTCCTTAAAATAATCAGAAGCATCTATTTAAAACCAGCAGTAAGCATCATATGTAATGGGAACAAACTGCAACCATTCCCAATAAGGAGTGAAACAAGGTTGCCCACTATCACCATTACTATTTAATATTGTATTAGAAATGCTAGCTTTGGCAATAAGAGCTGAGAAAGAGATTAAAGGAATAAGAATAGGCAATGAGGAAACCAAATTATCACTCTTTGCTGATGATATGATGGTATACTTAGAGAATCCCAGAGATTCTACTAAAAAGTTATTAGAAATAATCCACAACTTTAGCAAAGTTGCTGGTTATAAAATAAACCCACATAAGTCATCAGCATTCTTATATATCACTAACAAAATCCAACAGTCAGAGTTACAAAGAGAAATTCCATTTAAAGTAACTACTGATAGTATAAAATATTTAGGAATCTATCTGCCAAGGGAAAATCAGAAACTTTATGAGCAAAACTACAAAACACTTTCCACACAAATTAAGTCTGATCTAACCAACTGGAAAAATATTAAATGCTCTTGGATTGGGCAAGCAAATATAATAAAGATGACAATACTACCTAAACTAATCTATTTATTTAGCACTATACCAATCAGACTTCCCAAAAACTATTTTGATGACCTAGAAAAAATAACAACAAAGTTCATATGGAAAAACAAAAGGTCAAGAATTTCAAGGGAATTAATGAAAAAAAATCAAATGAAGGTGGCCTAGCTGTACCAGATCTAAAATTATATTATAAGGCAGCGGTTACTAAAACCATCTGGTATTGGCTAAGAAATAGACTAGTTGATCAATGGAATAGGTTAGGTTCAAAGGACAAAACAGCCAATAACTTTAATTATCTAGTGTTTGACAAACCCAAAGACCCCAGTTTTGGGGATAAGAATGCATTATTTGACAAAAATTGCTGGGAAAATTGGAAATTAGTATGGCAGAAACTAGGCATTGACCCACACTTAACACCGTACACCAAGATAAGGTCAAAATGGGTTCATGATCTAGGCATAAAGAATGAGATTATAAATAAATTGGAAGAGCATAGGATAGTTTACCTCTCAGACCTGTGGAAGAGGAAGGAATTTATGACCAAAGAAGAACTAGAGATCACTATTGACTACAAAATTGAAAATTTTGATTATATCAAATTGAAAAGTTTTTGTACAAACAAAACTAATGCAGGCAAGATTAGAAGGGAAAAAATAAACTGGGAAACATTTCTATAGTCAAAGGTTCTGATAAAGGACTCATTTCCAAAATATATAGAGAAGACTCTAATTTATAAGAAATCAAGCCATTCTCCAATTGATAAATGATCAAAGGATATGAACAGACAATTTTCAGATGATGAAATTAAAACTATTACTACTCATATGAAAGAGTGTTCCAAATCACTATTGATCATAGAAATGCAAATTAAGACAACTCTGAGATACAACTACATATCTGTCAGATTGGCCAGAATGACAGGGAAAGATAATGCAGAATGTTGGAGGGGATGTGGGAAAACAGGGACACTGATACATTGTTGGTGGAATTGTGAACACATCCTGCCATTCTGGAGAGCAATTTGGAACTATGCCCAAAAAGTTATCAAACTGTGCATAACCTTTGTTCCAGCAGTGTCTCTACTTGGCTTATACCCCAAAGAGATACTAAAAAAGGGAAAGGGACCTGTATGTGCCAAAATGTTTGTGGCAGCCTTGTTTGTAGTAGCCAGAAGCTGGAAAATGAATGGCTGCCCATCAATTGGAGAATGGTTGAGTAAATTGTGGTATATGAATGTTATGGAATATTATTGTTCTGTAAGAAATGGCCAGCAGGATGAATATAGAGAGGCTTGGAGAGACTTACATGAACTGATGCTGAGCGAAATGAGCAGAACCAGGAAATCATTATATACCTCAACAACAATACTGTATGAGGATGTATTCTGAAGGAAGTGGATTTCTTCAACAAAGATAAGATCTAACTTAAAGTCAATTGATCAAGGATGGACAGAAGCAGCTACACCCAAAAAAAGAAATGAATGTAAACTGCTTGCATTTTTGTTCTTCTTCCCAGGTTATTTATGCCTTCTAAATCCAATTCTCCCTGAGCAACAAGAAAACTGTTCGGTTCTGCACAAATATATTGTATCCAAGATCTACTGTAATCTATTTAACATGTATAGGACTGCTTGCCATCTAGGGGAGAGGGTGGAGGGAGGGAGGGGAAAAATCGGAACAGAAGTGAGTGCAAGGGATAATGTTGTAAAAAATTACCCTGGCATAGGTTCTGTCAATAAAAAGTTATTTAAAAAACAAATAAACAAACAAACAACAATAACAAAAAAGATACTGGAAGGAAAAAAAAAAGAGTTGTGATAGGGTATAGAGACAAAATAAACAAAATCAAAACCCTCAAAAGATCAGGCTTACACTCAATGACCTGATGCAAATAGAGGTTCTGTCACCAATAATACAAAATGAATATTTTCCTAAATAGTCATCTTTCCCAGTCCATTTTCCTTTTGTCAGTCACCTAAGAGGCCATTTTGTCCAACACTCTCATTTTACAAATGAGAAATGAGGATGAAGAGCCTTGATAAAAATTTCAGGACTGGTAAATTGCACAACTGCAATTCAACTCTAATTCCTCTGACTGCAAATCAATTGTTCTTTTCAGTACATAAATATACTATGTGAGAATAAATAAATTGCTTAACCTCTTTAGGCCCAGTTTGGTCCTCTATAAACTGGGAATAATAATATTTTACAAATTACTAAATTGTTAACATCTTTTGATTCACTGAGCACTACTACTGACCATATATCTTTAAGGATTTAAAAAATAGGAAAGAACAAATTTTTTACCGAAATATTAATGGCAGCTATTCAAATGTTTCTCTATCAGTGGGTGCTTACTTTTTTACATATTAGACTATATAAATGCATTTGCTTATTAGAGTATATAAATATATTATAATATTCTACATCAAAAGAAATGAATAACATGAGGAAGTTAGAAATACAAAGGAAGACTATTAGATGAAATAAAGAACCCAAAGTAAAACACTATACCAATTGCATAAATAAGAAAGAACTAAAAAGCATTTAATTCACATCAAATTCAACTTAAGTTTTCAAGAACAGATGATGCAAACCATTTTTCTTCTCTTAGTAGAGAAGTGAGGAGCTATTGATACAGAATGTTGAAATGCTTTGGGATCCAGTTGTAAGTTGAACAATTGGCTTAATTATTTGTTGTAATATAGGATTCTATGGGTTTAGTTTATTGTAAAGTGAGTGTTATGCAAAAATAAACAAAAATAAAATTTAAAAATTACAATTTTATTATGTACTTCAAATAGGCTATTATTTTCCTCCCTCAGCCACTTTTCCTTCCCCCCTCACAATATTTGTCATCAACTAGTTTTTTCTTGATCATTATCCTTTTTAAATTCTCTGAAGTATGTGGCACTTTTTAAAAACCATCTTATCCCTTGGATAACTTCTCTTCTTTGGAATGTGCTGTTCCTTTCAGTATGGGACCACCATCTATGTCCCATTTTCTTTGCATGGACTCCATTCTGAATTACACTCCTGAAGCACTAGTTACCTATTCAAAATATTGAATTAGATGTATTGTAAATATGTCATACTCAATGTGTCAGAATAATAATATTTTATTTTATTTTTTTTGCCTAAAACTCTTTCTTCTTTGTAAGCATCCCTATTTTTATTGAGGGCATCACCATCTTTCCAGTTACCCAGGTGCTAAAGCTATCACCCTTGATAAAATTTGAAAATCCAACTCATACAACGGAGGAAATTCCAGCATAAACTGTCCTATAAGTGGTCATCCAACATCTGCTTGAAGACCTGAAATAAAGGGGAATCCACTATTTCTGAAGAAATATCTCACTGCACCTTTGAATCAAACTATTTGCTAGGAAGTTCTTCCTGACAGTGAGTCTAACAGTGACATTTGCTTCATTTCAGCTTCTTCCCATTGTTCTTGGAATTTTCCCTCATGGTCCAAATAGAGCAATTCCAATCCTTTCATTACCTGACAATTATCAAGTCTCTTCTTCTTTATTCCAGGCTAAGCATAATTATTTCCTTCAATTGATCCTTATATGTATAACCATATTGATTATTCTTCTTTGAGTACTCTTCAGTTTAAACCGTGATATCCAGAAAATAATAAATTTTAAGACAGTTGATTAAAAAAATAAAGTATATAAGATCTCTCCCTTATTTTTCCTGAAAGCTATGACCCCCTTTATGCAGCCCAAGCTCTGATTTGCATTATTGGATACCAAATCACACTCCTAAGTCACATTCAGCTTGCAGCCTCCAAATCTTATTCCTTCCATCTTATATTTGTGAGGTTGATTTCTTCATCTCTAAAGGCAAAGCTTTAAGTTTATCACTCTTGAAATACATATAACTAGAGAACCCCATTCTCCTGCCCAGCTCTGATAATCTACTCTATTAACTCTGTTTCCCAGTTTTATGTCATTTGAAAATTTGATGACCTTTTATCTGTCATTGACAAAAATCCACAACACCCACAGAGATAGACACAGATTCTAGGATACTCCGCTGAAAATGTTGACATAGGACCATTATAAGGTAGCTTTTGAGATTCACCATAAAAATGATGCTGCCCCAAACCCCATGTTCAGTCAATAGACTAGGAATTATGATGCCATATACCTGATTCAGTTTCCCATTACTTCTCATGTGGCCTATTGATTCTCTAATAATATCCCTTATATGATGTGCCCCAAACTGGCCTATAATAGATGCTTAATATGTGCTTGTTGAATGAATGAATTAAAAAATAGCAAGTGTTTCTTTGCCCCATCCTGTAAATCTGTGCTGTTTATAGTAACTTTTCCAATTTTGAATATGACTGTGATACAGCTTAACTATAATGTTACATCTAATTTTCTGAACAGTCTCAATCAATTAAAGCCATCAGAGGCTGGTCTAATGCTGATTAACAGTTCATCCAGATGGTAATAATGATAATAATAATGATAGTTGACATGATATGCCACTTTCACATGCATTATCTCATTTAATCCATACAACAACCTTATGGGGTAAAGAGTGTAAATGTGATCATCCTGATTTTACACATGAGGAAACTGAGGATATGGAAGTTAAATGATTTTCTCAAGGTTGTGAAGTTAGTAACTGATCTCTAGAATTTGATATTAGATTTATTTTGACCCCAAATTAAATTTTCTTCTCCTGTTGCACAACTATCTACACAATTTCTTTATTAAAAAGCAGAGAGTCTTTTTATTTTAATGTCCCAACATTATTTCTAGGGCATCATTAGTAGAAAATTGCTATTAATCTACAGAAAAAAAACCCACCATTTTATTTAAGATTTTATGAGATTTCTGTTTTTTGTATAAATATGTACAATGTATATTAAATAGTTAGCTTACATTATCTTATTTGTCCACACTTCTCCAATTTTTGTGTCTTTCTTGTGTTTTTATGTCCCTCATTTTTGTCCTTTTCTATCCCATCTCTGTGTCTCTCATGTATATACCCCATCTGTCTAGATGTCTGTGTTCCAGCTATCTTTTATTTCTGCTCTGTCCATATATCACATATTACTTTTTTAAAATGTATATGTATATATATTTTTCATTAAAATTATTTTATTAAAAATAGGAAATAATGGAAAAAGAAAAACAAAACAGAACAGAACAGAACATTGTCAAATATCCAGCATATTATCAGGATAGATTCAAAATATATAATAATAATAAATTGCCAGTTCAAGAAAGAATATATAATAGTTGAAGAAATTGTATTCATGAAGGTCCATCTTTTCTTTGCTTTCTTGTAGGTTATTCTTTTGTTCTCTGCTGAATAATTTTTTACTTTCGTTCCCCCATCTCCTCCAAGCAGATTATAGTTAAGCACACACACACACACACACACACACACACACACACATATATATACATATATAGATAGATACAGACAGACACATATCTGCCCACATACTCACATATTCACGCACATATACACATACATATAGATATATAGATATATAGATTTTCACTCATACTCACCCATAGCTAACAAACATATACATATACATGTCATACATATACATACATTTACAACATATTCAGACACACACACAAACATATATATATATACACACATACACACATGCACACACATATTTTTCCTATATGTAAACTTGTATCTAAAAGCATCTTAGTATGGCTGATTCATAATGTATATTTCTCTCTTGATTAAGCTTTAGTTTTAACTTTGTCTAAGATCAGTGTTTACTAGGTGCACTTTTTTTCCTAATAAATTCTACCCCTCATCCTTGTTGTAGTGTATGTATATATCTCAATTTTTCCTATCCCTAACTTTTTTGTTTTAATTTTGCTCCTTAATTTACCTGGCTATAACTTAAACTCCCCTTACCAATGGATTTCCTCCCTTGTCTTCTTTCCTTAGCTTTTTATTTCTCCTCTGCCCATCCCTCCCCATTTATTTTTTATGGAGTTTGGAGGGTATCACTCTCTTGAATTTAGATATTCCTGTGTGTGTCTATATGTCTATGTGCTACAATAGCCACATGTCTCCTTTTCCATTTGTTTTTCTATCCCTATGTGCTGATGTCACCATATCAGGGTTTACTGTTTATGTCTTTGTTTCCAAATTCAACCCTTTGATAATCTCCCATGATATTTTTGTATGTGCCCGCATGTCAATATCCCTGAATCCCTTCAAAATCTAACCAATACCTGTGCATATTTATGGGTTCATTGTCTTCATTGTGTGAATTGTAGATTGGACACACTCAATTGTCCATTAATTGAAATGGGTAATGCCATTTTCATATTTTAAACTCCACTTCAAAAGAAAATGATCAGTCACATTTAATCTTTATATTTTGCCTTTTTTTTTTTGCCCCCAAGCTTCATCAAGACCAATGACAATAGCAGCAAAGAACATTGTATTTAGTGGCTCTGGAGACCTATATCAGGCTACCAGATAAGAAAATATGTGTCCCTTTTCCTGAAATACTGTAAACTACCATCACTGATTTAGTGAGAAACTCTTCCTGTCCATATGTTTTCTGTTCCTTATTAAAAAACCTATAGGAAATGGCTTGCATTGAAAACCCCATTTGATCCATAAATACTTATCAATGTATCAAGAGATGTTTCCCCAGCCCGAATTCAACCATGTATAAAATAAATCCTTTTTTATTAATTTGTACCCTAAAATATAAAGTTGATTTTTCTTTCCAAGACACCAGGATTGCATCCTTGTGTGTCCTAATGTTGAGTTATTCAATTTTTAAGCTAGAGTCTCTATGTCTATATTCTCATAATCATCTATGTCCCAACATGTGCATTGTCCTAATCATAATCAATGGGATTTGCATACATTCTAATCTATAATGAGTTATCTCATTTGGGCCTAAGTACAACCTGAGTGAAAGCTACTTCAGGGACAGAAGTTGGGAAGCAGATTTTGAAAGGTGAAGTGTCTTGCCTAATTTTCACACAACTAATAAGTAATAGAAGTGGGTTTTAAACTCAAATCCTTTGCACTCTAAAACTAGCATTTTAGTTACTTTATCATATACTTTGTAACTCTGTGTGTATATGTATGTGTATGTATAGGTTTATGTATATACATATTTATGTATCTATATACATATATGTATACATATATATACACATGTGTATTCACAATATGTGCACATTTGTATGTGTGTTTCTATGTGTCTTCTATTCTTATTTAGGCATATATTATTTTCTCCCTGGGTCTCTGTATCTTTCTATTTGTATCTATTTTATCCTCTGTATTCTGTGGAAAACAATGGTAATAAATTATTTAGGTCTTTAAATGGAATCGTCAAAATTCCAGGATTCTGATCGTAAGAAGTCAATATGTGGAGTCTCAGAACTACATGTGTGTCAAGCTAAGGACTTCCATGGAACTGGGAGCTTAGCAATTACTAGGGCAAAACAAAGACAGAGTTTGGTCTGGAAGATGGAATACTGAGGGCTCTATATTTAAACGAAGAGAGTAGTAAAGCTGATATCAAACATGGAATGATTGATGTATATCTTTCATATGTGTCTTTACATGGATTTAGCATAAGTATGAGGCTTTTATTTTCTTTCTGAAACCAAACCCTGCCTTGTTTGAGTATATTCCATAGGTGAGGGTAGTAGGAGGATGTAGAATTTTGATAGTTAAGGTTCCCATGACCTTCTATCTCAGATTGGAATAGATATGTAGTTCTTTGTGCTCTATTTCTATCTCCTTCTCTTGCAAAATCAAGGTTTTGAGTTGCCAATAGGAGAAATAGGCAATATAGTCAGCTAGAAAAGATAAAATTGCATCAGAGGAAGTAGTCCAAGTTAAAGTCAGGGATTCTGGATAGAATATCAGTGGAGTGATCTTCCTTATTTGGAAACTACTATTACGTCCTCTTATTCAGCTCCAAAAGAAATGAGCTGGCTGCAGAGGATAGACAGCAAAAAGTGTTACCAAATAGAAAAGCAGTATATATTATGAGTTTCATTTTATACTAGAATTCTAGTCAACTTTCAGTGTTGCAAAAAAAGTGAATATCAAATTTAGAGTTCTTGTCTTCATCTAATGACAAGTCCCACTGGATGCCACATATTGAATATATTATGTTATCTTCACTTCTTAGCCATAGGTCAAAACACTCTTTTTGAAAGTGATTATTTTCTTTTCTAGTAGGCAGAGTTATACCTGGAAGCAGAAGGAAAAGAAAAGGTTATGTATTTTCATCCTGTTTCTAGGAATTCATCCATGTCTGTACCTTTAGGGTTACTATTAACTAATATTTCTTTAATTTATAGAGGTCATTTTTTCATAGATTACATTATATTATGTTAGAATTTTGCAATAGTCTTTTTCCTGGTCTTCAGTAAGTAATTCACTTTCTCTATTTTTCTTCAGTGAGATTCAATTTCCCATCACCCCACTTCTACTTTTACACTTGACAGCTATAATATCCTATCTGGCACTTGTTAAAACAATTCTATAGTTTCTGGTTGTGAAGGTTAATTGAAAACTTTTCCCAGTCCAGTGTTGGTAAAAGACACTAACAAGATGAAATTGAATAAAGATAAACATAAACGTCTATATTTTACTTGTGGGAAACATAACTGGAAAACAGTTCACATGAAAAAATATTATGGAATTTTAATGTACAATAATCTCCATGGAAATCAGTGGTTTGATATAGAATCCTAAAGTATGGAATGGTAGACTGTTAGGATTCATAAGGAGGAAGGTGACAGTCCATCACATCTGGTGTTTTCAGTTTTTCATCACATCTTTAGGAAAAATATTGACAAGCTAGAGAACATCCAGAGAGGGTTGACAAGAATAGAGGGGACATAATTTATGTGATGTTACATAAAGATAAGTTGAAAGAACTAGGAATGTTTAGCTTGGAGACGAGAATATTACAAAAATCTGAAAGCTATTTTCAAATATTTGAAGGTTGCCAAGTAGAAGAGCTATTAAAATGCTTTTCAACCTAGACAGAAGGAGTAGGAGAAGGGAAGAAAGTGACATGGAGACAGATTTCAGGTTAATATAAGAAAAAAAAAATTGAAAAACTTCGTAGAAATTAATGTTGTCCAGAGAATATGTACAACCTTGAAGGATAGAGGATTCCTGATCAATGCAGATTTTTTCATACGTGTCAGGGATTTTGCAATAAGTACTTTCTCAGGAACAAAAAGGATCAGTTACATGCTGAGGCCCCTTGCAATTTTGACATCCCATGTTTCACTGTTTCTTAGCCTTACTTTACTCATGCAAAAATTATTATAATAAAACGTCTTAAGTTTCTTTCACATAATTATGGCAAGGAACAAATGAGAAAATATATGTGAAATATTTTATAAACATACAAAGCCATGTATATAAGCTATTCTTATGGTTATCTCCACCCATTATTCAGTTTAGCCATTCTATGAAAGTTTCCTCATGATTTTGCTGCTGATAAAAATGGATAATAGTTATAGAGGACATTAGAGATGAATTAGGATGGACTTTTCCTGCTAGTCTGGTCCTGTTTCGAAATGGAAATTCTCCCAAATTGTCATGGGCAATTCATTTTTGATTAAGTCATTTATTTCCTCATGTTATTAACTGATTGCTTTGCTATTTCTTCCTAGGGAAGATTATGACTATCTAATTAAACCATCCTAGAGAAATGGTAAGGATAGGAGTCATTAACATACCAGCAAGCTTCACAAAACCCCAATTTGCAGACACTGGCTCAGTTGATGGCATTTTGTAAAGGCATGTAATGAAAGGGTAAGAAATTTGACCTTTTTTGTGCTTTCCCTCATGAAGGATTTGAGAAATTAAGAATATATTTCTCTTATTCTCAAAATAGAAGTATATACATTTTCATTCTGTATCTGTGCAAGGGATATTTTTAAACTTTTGAATCATGGAAATTTTTGGAAGTCTGATAAAAATTCTGGACCTTTTCACAGAATAATAACTTTGAATGCATAAAATAAAATGCTTAGGATTACAAAGAAAATTAATTGTATTGAACTAAAGTTATCTATGTATCTTTATCTATGTATCACCCATCTAAGAGTTATTAATACAGACACACACACACAAGCACACACACATATTCTCTTCCTCCCTCTCTTTTTTTCTTCAAATCAGTCAAGAACAAGTGGTAGCAAAGATCTCAAGGATAGAGTAAAACAGATTATATTGCACCATAGGTTAAGAAGTGTTTAAGGGATGCCCATCAGTTGGAGAATGGCTGAATAAATTGTGGTATATGAATATTATGGAATATTACTGTTCTGTAAGAAATGACCAATAGGATGATTTCAGAAAGGCCTGGAGAGACTTACACGAACTGATGCTGAATGAAACGAGCAGGACCAGGAGATCATTATATACTTCAACAACAATACTATATGATGACCAGTTCTGATGGACTTGGCCATCCTCGGCAATGAGATCAACCAAATCATTTCCAGTGGAGCAGTAATGAACTGAACCAGCTACGCCCAGAGAAAGAACTCTGGGAGATGACTAAAAATCATTACATTGAATTCCCAATCCCTATATTTATGCCCACCTGCATTTTTGATTTCCTTCACAAGCTAATTGTACAATATTTCAGAGTCTGATTCTTTTTGTACAGCAAAATAATGGTTTGGTCATGTATACTTATTGTGTATCTAATTTATATTTTAATATATTTAACATCTACTGGTCATCCTGCCATCTGGGGGAGGGGGTGGGAGGTAAGAGGGGAAAAATTGGAACAAGAGGTTTGGCAATTGTCAATGCTGTAAAGTTACCCATACATATAACCTGTAAATAAAAGGCTATTAAATAATAATAATAAAAAAAAAAAAACATTGGAGAGTATTAGGATAAATAGACTTTTATTTAAAATATCTTATTTTATAGGTCTTAGATAGTGGTTGCTCTGAGGTGTGATGGAATACCATAGTACACTTGCAATAACTATTATAAACAAGATGAAAGAATATAACAAAATTTTTGGAAACAATATAAACCTCATCAAATCTTTTTAGAAGAGTTGTGTCTATAATAAGAGTTTTATATTTTAAAAATGTTTTTTCTTTTTTATTATTTTCTTCCAGCTACCTTTAAAGCAACATTTTATACTTGTTTTTAAAACTTTTGAGTTTCAAATTCTCTCCCTAATTCCCAGCTCCAGTCCCCATTAAGAAATTACAAATGAAGTTATGCAAAACATTTCCATAAAAATCATGTTGTGAAAGAAAACATAGATCTCCCACCCTAAAAACAAAGACAAATCCGTAATGAAAAATAAAATACTGTAAATCAGAAGGGGGTACTTCTAGATCTCTCAATCAACAATCAGTAAAAGGAGTCTAAAGGAGGTTACCAGGATTCCTTTGCTGGAATTAGGTACAGAACTCTGTTTCATTGACCATATATGGATCCTTGACGTCACCTTTTAAGGAATTATCAAGGAAAACTGTTCTGATCTTCTAGAATCAGAGAATAAAAAAACAAAATTGAAAAAATTCACTAATGCTCTTGAAAGGAATCGCAAAATGACAACTTCTAAGTATATGATATTCAAATTCCAAAGCTCACAGGTCAAGGATAAAATACTACAAGCAGACAAAATGAAACAATTGAAATATCAGAGTCACAATCAGGATAATACAAGAAAGGGGAAGATATATGTAGAATAGAGAAAAAAGATCTCACATAAAAGAAATATGAGTCCTTTTACAGTGGAGGGAAACATGGGAGAGTAGTAGACAATGTTTGAATATTATTCACATTTAAATTTTCTCAAAGACAGAATAGTATACACAATTAGCTGCATATAGACTAACTTACCCTACAGGAAAATAGGAGATGGGTGGGCCTGAAAAAAGGAGAGTGAATTGGGAGCAGTAGTCAAAAAGAATACAGTTTTAAGTATGCACAGAAAAGAGAGAGAAGGATAATGAAAAATGAAAAAAATGAGATGGAGGAAAATGTTAGTAATTATAACTGTGAAAAAAGGTTATAGTAAGTTTCTTTGATTAACTCCTCATTTCTGAAGTATATAGAAAACTGAGTCAAATTTGTAAAAATAAGAGACATCCCCCGATTAATGAATGGTCAAGTGATATGAACAGGGTATTTTCAGGCAGAGTGATCAAAGCTATCTATAGTCATATTTTTAAAAAGCTCTAAGTCACCATTGATTAATGAAATGAAAATTAAAACCATTTTGTGCTATCACTGACAGAAAAAGAAAATATGTTGACTGGGATGTAGAAAAATTAAGATACTAATGCATTGTTGGTAGAATTGTGAATTCATTCAACCATTCTGTAGAGCAATGTGTAACTATACCCAAAGGACTAATGAATTCCTTTTGAACCAGCAATACTACTAATTCTGTTATCACTAGGTCTATATCCCACAGAAACGACAATCAAAAGAGTAAATGTACCTATATCTTAAATATGTTTATATGTGGGTATTGTATATATTATGGGTTTATGCATTTATATATCTATATCTAGATATTCATATCTATAGCTATCTATTTATCTATCTATTTGTATATACACACATGTAAGTATATATGTGTATACACATTTCTTTTATAGGTGGGAAAAATTGGAAAGCAATGACATGTACATTGATTAGGGAATGACTGGGCAAGTTATGATATAAATTATGGCATAAGAATGATAACTAGAAGAAACTACCAACAAGATGATTTCAGAAAGGCTTGGAGACACTTATATGAACTAATGCTAAGAGAAATGAACAGAACCAGGAGATCATTGCATACAGCAACAACAAGATTATACAACCATCAATTCTGAATGACGTGGCTCTCTTCAACAATGATATGATTCAAACCAGTTCCACTTGTTCAGTGACCAAGAGAGCCATCTACACCCAGAGAGAGGCCTGTAGATACTGAGCGTGAACCACAACATAGCATTTTCACTCTTTCTGTTGTTGTTTACTTGCATTTTATTTTCTTTATCGTTTTTTCTCCTTCTTGATCTGATTTTTCTTATGCAACAAGATAACTGTATAAATATGTATACATATATTGGATTTAACATATATTTTAACATATTTAACATGTATTGGACTATATGCCATCTAGTGGAGGGGGCAGTGGGAGGAAGGAAAAATTTGGAACAGAAAGTTTTACAAGTGTCAATGTTAAAAAAATTACCCATGTACATGTTTTGTAAATAAAAAGCTTTAATAAAAATAAATAAGTAAATAGATAAACAAACAAATAAATGAAGATAGTAAGAATGATGATTTGATACTATCAGAAACCTGGAAAGATTTACATGAATTGATAAAAAGTGAAAGAGCAGAACCAGAACAGTGTATAAAGTAGCAACAATATTTTGTAGTAATAAAATGTGAATTAGTTTATTTTCAGTAATACAATGATCAGAGACAAATTCCAAAGGACTCATAATGAAAAATGTTATCTATGTCTAGGGAAAGCAGTTCTGAAGTCTGAATGCTGATCAAAGTATATTTATATTTTGCTTTCTTTAATTTTTTTCCTTTCTTCTTTTTTTAAATTTGCATTTTCTTTCAACACATGACTAATATGGAAGTGTTTTTCATTGAGTGTACATCTATAATGTGTAAATTTCTTCCATTCTCAAGAAAGGGGAGGGAAAGAAAGAAAATAATTTGTAGCTCTAAAATTTTTTTAAATGAAAACTTAAATTATTAGGTATCTTAATATTAGGTATCAATGCAAGGCACTAAATTTCTTGAGTAATTGTTTTACATTAAATTTGCCTCAACCCATATACCATCAGGATTCCTTGTCAATTCAGTTTCATTGACTTTTCCTTATCTTGTGAAATTCTTCTTAGAATCCTTCAATAAATTTTCCATAGAGAATTCATGAAACTCATTAGTAGTCATATTCTGGTTCTTTCAACATATCAGACATTCCATTTGTTATTTTGTGCTCTCATTATTTACCCAATCTGCCTCCATTTCTAACAATACCTGTCTTGTATGATTTTTAAAAATGGTTCTTATTCCCAAATCATCATGGACAATATACTGCAATCAGCTAACACCCATCCTGCAGCTTTTTTTATTTCCCTTTGGGATGTTTATAATTTATATTTTTCTGAGATCTTGATGTTCTCTGATTTGTAATCATAGAGCATCACTAGGCGAGTACATTTGTGTTAATGAGATGGCCCTTTGTGGCAATGAGCAATCTGGGATCATTGAATGGCTGTGCCATTTCCCAAATGTGATCATGGCCAATCTCTACCTCCTACTCATGTCAGGGGCCCATCTGTCTGTGACAGATGCCACTGTAGAGATAACTTTGCTTAACAACCTGCTGAGTATTGATATCAAGTGAGGTGTAAAGCAGGGAGACATATGCTTATCCAGGCTATACTCCAATATCATGCAAACTATTCTGAATAAAATACTTCTATTTCCTCCCAATTCCTACTCCCCCTTCCAAACAGAGATAGATAGATAGATGGAGAGAGAGATTTGGAAGGGTTTTCCAAATATTCATATTTTTAAATTGTATTTTATAATTAGATAGATAAGTGATAGAGAAAAATATAGACAAAAGAGAGAGGGCTTAGTATATGTTAAGTAGTGGCTACTTAGCACTAAACTGGGTTTAGAAATAAATGTAAGCAAACAGTCCCAGCCCTATAAGAACTCATATACTTCTGAATCCAGACTGCACATAAAAAGGGGGTTTAAAAGATATAGGGATATAATTTTGGTAGCATAGCAGGGAGAAGATGGCCAAGAGGTTTTGTCTGGAGCCAACTAAGATAAAACCAAAACTAGCCCATCAGATCCAAGCAGTGTTACATGGGCAGAGCTGAGTTTAGATTAGGTGAACTCTTGTGTTATTTCCAACACTAAATTCAAAATACTAATATTTTGTTAGTTTCACATCATGACATATGAGTCCTCATTTGTCTAAAGTCAATTGTCAAAAGAATTATAGTTCTTTCTACAGCACTCATTTCTAATACATTTCCACATAGAGCTTTGCTTTTAGTTTTTCATCCTTTGCAATATCTGGATTGTGAATGTATTCATTGAAATGCATTCATAATATTGGTATTCACTCAGAATAGCTCAAAAAATTACTAGAACTTTTTTTTTTTTTTTGATATCAAGATACTTGTTTCTCCATGTTACTGTGGAATACTATAGAATCTTGGATTGTACATAATATAGTTATTCACTCAAAGTAATTAAAAATATCCCATGATTCCAACAATTCTGTTTTTTTTTTTCTTTTCCCTTTCTTTTTCCATGTCCCTTTAAAAAATAAGTTTTAATAGGCTGCTGGAATTCTAGTACCATATCCCATGATTTTGACATTTTGGATTATTTTTGATGAAAAGTATTTCTCATATTCCAACCCCATAAAAGTGAGGCTAAAGCTGACGCGAGAGATTCTGTTCAGTAAATAAACTATGTCACATTACCATTCTGGGGTAGCAGTATACTAAAAGTGAAAGGAAAAAATGAATGGGTAAAATATGTCTCTGAGATTAACCCCAAT
Organism: Sarcophilus harrisii; assembly: GCF_902635505.1. Lineage (NCBI taxonomy): Eukaryota > Metazoa > Chordata > Mammalia > Dasyuromorphia > Dasyuridae > Sarcophilus > Sarcophilus harrisii. The sequence goes on along the minus strand of NC_045428.1, from coordinate 508,734,681 downwards.
TTATTCTGTTTATATCTTAGTTGTCTTAGTATTTGCATGTTGTCTCCTCATTAAATTGCTTGTTATGTCTTTTGTCTTCCTTTGTAGCAGGATGCTTGAAACATAGTAGGCATTTTATAAATATTGTTTAATTGACCAGTGATATCTTAAAATGAACATAATTAGTTTCTAGTTTATAGAATATGAAGAAGTAGTCTAAAGTTAACTTCTTTTGAAAGCACACTTATCCAGTCTTTGTCTAGATTAGAATTGTTTTCAGGAAGTGTGTCTGTGGTTGTGGAGGCTATTTAATCACTTGATTGACAATCTCTTCTTAGGATCTCTCCTGAAGTCAGCACTTTAGCTAATACCACTGTCCTCATTCTCCTAAACTAATTCAAAGACTTGCCCTCTGTCAAGACATTTCACATTGTGAGACATGAAGAGGAAACTTTGAACAACTTGCAAACTGAGAATCGTAGAGAAGTATCACACTTTAGATTTTTTTTAAACTTTCATGACCAATGAAAATGGTTTGGGGTGGTTTCTTTATGCAATTTTTCTGCCTCAGATCCACATAGAAAGGGAAGCTAAAAAAGGGAATCAATTTTTGAGAAGACTTTTTTTTTTCATTTTAGCAAAATTCTTGCAATTTTTTGAAATTAGTAGGAGTGGAAAAAAACATAAAACTTTTCTCTTGCACATTGATAGGCTACTTCTGGTTATAGAAATAAGCTGCATTTTGCATGTTTCCAGAGTCTACTGAAATAGATTTTCTTTAGCATACATGTTTTATACAGTATACTTCTAGTCTCTTTGACAACAGATATTTCTGCTAATGATCTTTATCTTTATGACAATTAAATTAATGTTTTTATCTCTATGATTATATATTTAAATATATGCATGCACATATGTACATGTATGCATATTTATATTTCTATATATATAATTTTATAGTTTACATTCTACATGTAAAAAAGATATTATAAAATATGTGAGAATATATAATATAGCATGTTATATATTTGAGATGGTTCATAACATTATAATATATTATATATAAATTTAATTTCTCAATAAATACTGATCATTGAATATACATGCTATGTTTCTATACATACATATATAACATGCATTTTTGTTATTATTCTGTCATTTTCAGCTCTGTCCAACTTTTTGTGACCCCAATTGATGTTTTTTTTGGCAAAGATACTGGAGTAGTTTTTATTTCCTTCATCTGAATAAATAAAGAAAGAAATGAATTAAATATATATATATATATATATATATATAAGTTACACACATTTATACATTCATACATCCATACATACCTTCATACATCATTATCTTTCTCACTTAAGAGAAAAAACTGAAACACGTCAGCACAATGGTTAACCACAACTATTTCCCAAATTGATTATGTATTCATGTCTGTTAGTATATTAGTACATTGTCTTTCATACAGGAAGGAAGGTGGTGGGTAGCATTCATATTCACCAGTCTTCTATAGTCATAATTAAGCAATGTTCATTAGTGTTTTAAAATTTCTTTTTTTTTTTTTTTTACAATGTTGATTTTCTACTCTATTTCCCTAATTTTGCCTAATTTTCCTAATGTTTTGCTTCAGTATGCAAAGAGGAGCAATACTAAATAAGGCTGGAAAGCCCAGCAGTTTCTGGAAGCCAGAATACAAAGAGCTTTGAATGTTAAGACAAGTCTATATTTTATTTGCTAATTAGAATGGAGCTACCATTGACATTTTTCAGAGCAATAGAGAAGAGACTAGGATATCAGAAAATCTGGCAGGGATGCAGAACTGTGATTTTTAAGGAGATCTAAAAAGTTGTATGAATCAAACTGTGAGAATTTCCCTTGGAATACAGCCAGACCTCTACCACTCCCACTTGTTGCACCTGATTCTTTGAAACAATATAAAATCTTAAAACTATTTTTTTGATTCTTTGTTCCCATGTTTATTGATTTTTAAAATCAGTTTGCCTCTGATCACAGGTCATGTTCCAACAAGTGATGCCCAATATCTGTGTACAGCATCCTTCAAAGATGAGTTACCGTTTCCTCTTCATTTTCCACCTACTACACTGTTTTTAGAGACTCCATTACATCCCTCATCTGGTGCCTTCTCGTTTTCCTCTTCCCTCATCATCCCATCCAGATTTTTTTACTTCTTTTTCCTTGCTGTCTTCTCCAATTAGTTTGCAGTTTCCTTGAGAACAGGAACTATCATTGTTTATATTTATATTTATGTCCATAGTCACAGTGTCTGTAACAAAGTAGGGATTTCATAAATGTTTATTGACTTACTATCTAACCCTTCTCAATCACTCCCTTTTCAAAATACTTTAAAGGGATTAGTGATAAAATTTTGAGTTGATGATATGACAAAGCATTCCCAGTACAATTCAAATTTGGTTTAAAGTGGTTTCATTGTACTAAGACAATGAAAGACTAAGTACTCCTTATTCTGTAAGTGAGTTTGTACTTATAAACCTTTTATCTTATGGAGTAGAGACCAGAATGGATAGACTGTTCAGTAAAAGTTCTTTATCACTATTCAAGAAAAAGCCCAATTGACCTTTTTATGATATATGATTTCACTTCTTCATTTAATTCTTAAAAAAATAAAAATAAAACCTTAGTGAGTCTATAAATTTTCTTAATTTTCCTCAGATAATAACTATATTATATAATGAGGTCACAATACAAGAAGATTAGATTTCCCCCTCCCTCCCACAAACAGTGCTGTATAACCATGAACACATTACTTTCTCTCCTTAGGTCTCCATTTCTTTAGACAAAATTCATAGTTCCCCAAAAATATTTTAGGTCCATTCATTCACAAACATTAAACTATATGAAGATCAGTTGAAAGAACTGCAGTTATTTAATCTGGAGAGGAGAACATTCAGGTAATTTCAAGCATAGTCAAGTCCTGATTAGTGCGAATACTATGAAGTACTCACACATAGTAGAATTCATACTATTCGAAGTTATAATTATGTCAAGCATGGCCATTAATTCCAATCCAATGATAATATAGATCTAGGATTCAAATAGTGCAAGTACTTTAAAAAATTCATGATTTTTCCAAGTCTAACTGTACTTAAAATATTATATAGGATTTGCTTTGTTCTATCACAGAGAGCAAAATGAAAAACAATGAGTTGAATCTATAAAGAACATTTAGATTTGATATTAGGAAAACCTTTTTAAGTTGATCTATATAGAAATGTCAATGGGATTTACCAGGAGGTAATGGGTTCCACATTTACTGTAGATCTTTAAGTAAAAGAAAGACAATAACTTCAAAGGTATGTTATAGCTGAAATTAAGGTACAGTCTTGACTAGATAATCACTGAAGTACTTTCCAACATGAAAATATTGTTATTACTGATTTAACATCTGTAGGATTTGAAATTCTACAATCAAAGGAATTTTGAGCCTCCTCCCTACCAATCACAAGCAAAGGGTCAGTTATTTTTACCAAAGAAAGAGCCAAGGAGCCCCATTATGATTATATGAGTAGTTTAATAATTATAATGGGTTACTTACTTAGGGGCTGTCTGAGAACTGCTGCTAGACAATTCACTGGATCTCAGATCCCTGCCATATAATCTGGGATGTTGGGAAGATTATTCACTGGGTCCACACCAAAAAACCCTCAAACTCCAATGGTTATTATAGAAATCAAAGGAGGAGGAGCTTCAAAGCATAATTACATATATCATTAGAGATTTGCATTATGCTGAGCAAACAGCTCTAATTTTGTGTCTAGGTCCCAAGTTCAGATGTCATGCTAGCTCCCTTGGATAAGTAGCTAGGCACCCACAATTAAGTGGTAAATACAGAGAATGTTGTGCTCTTGTTATGATTTTCAATGCAATAGGGACCCCACAAGGACTTTTGCTGGTCAGTTTGAGTAAGTTCACCTACACACAGTTTTTGTTTGTTTATTTTTTTTTTTTGCTAAGCAGAGTGTCTTAACTTTCACTCCTACTGGAACTGTTTTCACTCCAATAGTATGGCTATCACCATGTTTGGGACCCCACAAAAACTTTGTCAAAGACTTTATTTCTTGGATTTGCTATTTTAAAAACACAGCTTGTAATTAGTTAAATGCATTGGGTGTAAAGGGCCACAGATAGTGGGAGAACTCTGAGAGAGTTATAAGACCCTTCAGCCCAGAGGGAACTTGCTGACAATGTCTGGTTTGGCTCCCCATCTTCTCTACAGGCTCTCAGCCTTCCTGGGAGTCAGGGGGTAGTGACAACCTGTCTTGTAATTAAAGCAGAGTGACACCAGGTGGAAAAGTGATATCAGGTGGTAGAGTCATCTTCACACAATAGCAAGTTGTTTATGTGGTCCTGCATGCTTTGGTTATATAAGGGTATTAGGATATATAAGGCTGAGAGAATTTGGAATAAATAGACTCCATGTTTGACCATTCATGGGAATCCTGACTCATCACTCCTCCTCTAAGACCAAGGACTCAAGCTGATACTGAGGTCCTCCATACAGCTAGTCCAGACACAACATTTAGTGCTTAAATGTGGGGCTCTAAAAATGTGGGGTCCTAGAAAGTAAAATGCACAGCAGCTTGACTGACATGATGAGTGAGTTCAGTGGAGGAATCCCTAGGGATAAGGTAAGTTTAAAGAGAGGCAAGCAGGAAGATTCAGTAAGGGCTAAACTAGTCACTTTTGTTTTTCAGCCAAAATGGGCAAATGCTAACAAAGGAGCTTCCCGTCTCAAGGAAGTATGAAGATTTCGTTAGGTTAATAGAGAAGCAAGGTTTGTAGTAACTCAGAAGCACATCACTGAATTCTCAGATGTTGTGGAGGAGAGTTTGGAGCCAGAGATGTAAAAGGTAGTAGGAGAACAACAAACAGAATATAATGGGATAAAATTGGCTTTAAAAAATACCATATATTGGCAGCCCTTTTTGTAGTGGTTCAAAACTGGAAATTGAATGAATGCCCATCAATTGGAGAATGGTTGGGTAAATTGTGGTATATGAATGTTATGGAATATTATTGTTCTGTAAGAAGTGACCAGCAGGATGAATACAGAGAAGCTTGGAGAGACTTACATGAACTGATGGTAAGTGAAATGAGAAGAACCAGGAGATCATTATACACTTCAACAGCAATGCTATTTGAAGATCAATTCTGATGGAGTTGACCCTCTTCAACAATGAGAGGATCTAAATCATTTCCAATTGATCAGTGATGAACAGAACCAGCTATACCCAGCAAAAGAACATTGGAAAATGAGTGGGGACCACAACATAGCATTTACACTCATTCTGTTATTGTTTGCTTGATTTTTATTTTTATTCCTAGGTTATTTTTACCTTTTTTCTAAATCAATTTTTTTTTTTTTGTGCAACAAGATAACTGTATAAATAAATATGTATACAAATATTGTATTTAATATATACTTTGACATATTTAACATGTATGGGACTACCTGCCATCTAGGGGCAGAGGTGGAGAGAAGGAGGGGTAAAGTTGGAACAGAAGTTTTTGCAAGGGTTAATGTTGAAAAATTACCCATGCATATGTTTTGTCAATAAAAAGCTATAATAATAATAATACAAAAAGAAATCCCACATATAAGAAAGAAAAAAAGAAAGCTTTTAGCTTGGGGTGTCAAGTCAGGAAGTATCAAGAGAAAAACAAGCAGAGAGTTGGTGCCTGTAGCCACAGAGGGCATAGATGTGCGGTGAAGCAAAAGATGTCTTTTTTAGTATTTTGTTTATTTACATAGTTTGTTACTGCTCTAGGAAGTTTCAGGAGCATGGAGAGTTGGGCAGGAAGAGAGATAAAGATTTCTCTGGATGGCTTGAAGAGCATGGTGCTTCTCCATTTCTCAGCCCACCTTCACTTCCACCTAAGCCTGAACATGTGCCTTTGGGGTATCTTGTGCTTCCAGATCCTCTCCCTCAACTCTGCCTTCATGGGTGGGAACAGGAAGAACAGGAGGGGTAATAACACCATCAGCCCCTCCAGCAGAGTTTTGCCCTCCTATGTCTCAAGGCAAGGCCAAAGAGAAGAGACATCTTACAACAGTTAGGATTACAAGTGAGTACTTCAATTGAGCTTTTTAGGCAGAGCTGCTGTTGAAGGCCTGCCAGCACTGTCACCCATTCAATGGAAAACGAATACACCAGTGTAGGTGGAATAGTGGCTCTTAACAACTGAAAAAAATCAGGACTTATTAGATAAAGTACAGGAGCAACTTGATCAAGGACACCTACAACCTTCTCTATGTCCCTAGAATTCCCCTGTATTTACTATTAAAAAAGAAATCTGAAAAATGGAGAATGTTGACTGATTTAGAAAAGTAAATGAACAAATGGAAGCAATGGGAACTCTTCAACCTGGACTTCCATCTCCTACTCAGTTGCCTAGAGAATGGCCTCTTTAAATTATAGACACTAAGGATTGTGTCTACTCTATCCCTCTGGATGAGGAGGATATGAAAAGATTTGCCTTTTCAGTGCTTACCATTAATTTAGCTAAGCCTTATAAAATATTTAAATGGATAGTTTAGTCAAAGGGAATGAAAAATAGCCCTACCATATATCAAATGTATGTTGCTGCTGCTTTTATTCCAGTAAGAAAAACATTTACAAAAATTATTACATTACATAGATGATATCTTCGGATGTGTACCTGTTAGAAATGTTACAATGTTAGAACATTGTTAGAAGCATGCCTACAAAAGATCATAGAAACACTAAGAAACTACAAAAATTCTTTTTAGACCCAGAAAAAATTCAGAGGCACTCTCTTTTTCAACATTTAGGATATAAAGTATATCTTAAGGTAATTATGGTACAAAAACTTTAAGAACAGAGAAGTTGAACACCTTAAATGACTTTCAGAAATTGATAGGAGATATACAATTGATATGTCCAGTGTTGGGCTTAACTACTTATCAATTACAACCATTGTATGACATTTTAAAGGGAGTCACTGTTTTAGATTCACCATACTACCTTACAAAAGAAGCCCAAGAGGCTCTGAGAGAGATTGAACAGGCTTTATCCAATGTAGTTGAAAGAGTCACTCAAAAACCCTTGGAGATATAAGTTTTTGCTACAAAAGAGGTACCCCTAGCGGTCCTTCCTCAAAGAGACAGCGTTGATAGAGTGGGTAACCCTACCAGCACAACCAGACCAAAGTCTTATTCCTTACCCAAGGCTTGTAGCTAGAATCTTATTAAAGACCATTAAACGAGTAGGACAACTATCTGGGACAAGATATACACCTTTAATGTCAATGCACAAATTAATGTATGCTGTAAAACCATCCCAGAGTAGCAAATTTTATTGGCTACAGCTCCAAATTTTACACAGGGGTTTTCTTTAATGATAACTCGACTATTATATAATTGGCCATGGATTTTTGGAGAAAAAGTTTCTAAGGTTCCTCTCAAAGAAACTTTTAACAACCATCTTTACATATGTGTCCAAACATAACATTTGGACTGTATATTCTCCTGACTTAGATATAAAAAGAGAAATCAAGAACTTCCTTTCAGTCCATTCAGCATAATGAGTTATGTACAATTATGCTACCTCTTATTTATTATCCAGGAGATACAAATATAATATCTGATTTGGATTATTCAGTAGGGCTGGTAAAAAGAATTGCCACAGCCCAAGTAAAATTTGTAGCCTCTAACATATATTAGCTTCTTAAGGAACTTCAGCAGCAACTAAGAAACTGTCCAGGTAAGTATTATATATTGCATATCTATTCTCATATGGGACATGGGATCTCATATGGGATATGTTTTTTTATGGAAACTCAAAGGCAGATCGCTTTCTAACCATGTTAGCCAATACTCCTTTATTTCAGGCAGCCCAAGAATCTCATTCTAAATATCATCAGGCTGCTTGAGCTTTACATTTGCAATTTGGGATAACAAGAGGGGAAGGTAGGAGCATAGGAAAAGCATATATAGCTTGCCTTCCTTTCCATGTTTCTATGCTCCCTCCAGGGAAGAACCCTCATGGTTTTAAACCAATGAAATTTGGTAGATGGATGTGACCCATTATAAATCTTTTGGTTGTCTGCTTTTTATCTGTGTTGTGATAGACACCTTTTCAGGATTCACTTTTGCAATACCAGAAACAAAAGAGACAGCCCGAGTGATCACTGAATTCCTTATACAAGCTTTTGCAACTATGGGTATGCCACAAGCAATTAAAACAGATAATGGACCTGCATATCCTTCTAAATATTTTGCACACTTTTGTGTACAGTATCAGATTTTACACACCACTGGCATACCTTTTAATCCTCAAGGACAGGCAATAGTAGAGAGGAAAAAAAGAGATATCAAGATGCTTCTCCAAAAACAAAAGAAAGGGGGAGTCAGATAACCCTAGACAACTTCTAAACTTAACCCTTTCTACTATTAATTTTTTTGGTTTTTGATGAAGATGCACTGGCTTTGGCAGACAGATTTCATAACCTGCCAGAAGGGCAGTGTCCAGTGTTAGCAGCTCCAATATCTTTAGATAATTTCCAGTTGCTATGGAGAAATCCAGAAAGTGGTAAATAGAAGGAACCAGACAGACTAACCAGTTGGAGCAGAGGGTTTGCCTGTGCCTTTACAGATGGAGAAGGAATCAGATGGGGGCCAATGAGCCGTATTTGTCTTGTCCATCAGAAAAAGAGAATAATCTTGAAATAAATGAGAAGATCCAAGAAACATTGGGTAGTTCCAAATCTGACTGCACCCACCACTGAAAGAGCATGACATTTGAACCTATGTGTATGGCAATTGACTCATGAACATGACTCAAAAATAATTGTTAATGAGAGTGATGTAGGACTTCAAAACCTGCAGGAAATATTTGGATTCCCTGACACATGAATTGATGGACGATAGATTGTTTTTGGACCATCTCTTTGCTGCTGAAGGAGATTTATGTGTGGTTGTGAATTGATAGTTATTTTCAATACCTTCCTTCTGGGACTCATGGAATTTTATTATAGTATATTGTTTATTCATATTGTTTGCTATATTACTGCTTGCTTGTATGATAGTATTACTTGCTTGTGTGATTCCTCCCATGCTGATGGATTTAAGTACTGATGTAAAACTTCTTCAATTAAAACAAAAGAAAGGGAGAGATGTAGAGGGCCACAGATAGTGAGGAAACTCTGAGTGAGGTATAAGACCCTTCAGCCCAGAGGGAACCTGCCAACAATGTCTGGTTCAGCTTCCCATCTCTCCTAAGGTCTCTCGGTCTTCCTGAGAAGATAGGGGGAGGTGACAATTTGTGCTGTGATTGAAACAGAGTGATACCAGGTAGAAGACTGATACCAGTGATAAAATATATAAAATAGCAACGTGGTCCCATGTGCCCAGTATATAGTTAGTGCATGTGCAGTGCTGCTATGGTTATATGAGAGAATTAGGATATATAAGGCTGAGATAATTGGAATAAATGGACTCCATGTTTTGAGTCCTGCTTCATCACTCATCCTCTAAGACCAATGACTCGGACTGGTACCAAGATCTTCCAGAGAGCTAGTCCGGACACAACATTTGCAGAATGAATATCTCAATTCAATGGAAAGATTTGGATATACAACATAGTTCAAGTGCATGATTTGGATTTCAGTCAATAAATGACTATTAACAAACAACTTTGAATATGTTTGGCTACTATTGATGTTGATATGGTTCTGAATTGTAGTTGATTTTGAATCAATGTGATTTTTTTGTCCAGCTCTAATTTAAATCAGCTAAGAAAAACATCCTAGCCTGTTGTTAGCAATGGGTGATAGGAGATAAGGTACTGGGTACCTTAAGTAAAAAACACTAATAAGATAGGGGAGAGGTGATAGGAGATAAGGTAATGGGAAAGCTAAAAAGAAAAAGGAATGACTGAGGACAAGATGGAAAGGAAGAACAAAAGAATATAAAGGGGAGAAAATAGGATGGAGGATAATATAGAGGTGATAATGATAATTGTGAATGTGAATGGGATGAACTCTCCCATAAAATGGAAGCAAATATCAGAGAGAATTAAAAAACAGAATCCTATAATATGTTGTTTACAAAAAAACATATCTGATATAGAGAGACATACAAAGAATAAAGGAAAAAGACTGAAACAGAATTTATTGTGCTTCAGCTGAAGTAAAAAAAAAAAAAAGCAGATCTCAGATAAAGCAAAAATAAAAATGGGTTTTGTTTAAAAAATTAAGGAGGGAAAGTACATTTAAAATTTTTTTTATAATAACTTTTTATTGACAGAACACATGCCAGGGTAGTTTTTTACAATATTATCCCTTGCACTCACTACTGTTCTGATTTTTCCCCTCTCTCCCTCCAGCCCCTCCCGTAGATGGCAAGCAGTCCTATATATGTTAAATATGTCGCAGTATATCCTAGATACAATATATGTGTGCAGAACCAAACAGTTCTCTTGTTGCACAGGGAGAATTGGATTCAGAAGGTAGAAATAACCCAGGAAGAAAAACAAAAGTGCAAACAGTTTACATTCATTTCCCAGTGTTCCTTCTCTGGGTGTAGTTGCTTCTGTACACCCTTGATCAATTGAAACTGAGTTACATCTCTTTGTCAAAGAAATCCACTTCCATCAGTATACATCTTGATACAGTATCGTTGTTGAAGTATATAATGATCTCTTGGTTCTGCTCATTTCACTCAGCATCAGTTCATGTAAGTCTCTCCAAGCCTCTCTGTATTCATCCTGCTGGTCATTTCTTACAGAACAATAATATTCCATAACATTCCTATACCACAATTTACCCAACCATTCTCCAATTGATGGGCATCCATTCATTTTCCAGTTTCTAGCCACTACAAACAGGGCTACCACAAATATTTTAGCACATACTGGTCCCTTTCCCTTCTTTAGTATCTCTTTGGGGTATAAGCCCAGTAGAGACACTGCTGGATCAAAGGGTATGCACAATTTGATAACTTTTTGGGCATAATTCCAGATTGCTCTCCACAATGGTTGGATTCATTCACAACTCCACCAATAATGCATCAGTGTCCCAGTTTTCCCCCATCCCCTCCAAAATTCATCATTATTATTTCTTGTCATCTTAGCCAATCTGACAGGTGTGTAGTGGTATTGCAGAGTTGCCTTAATTTGCATTTCTCTGATCAATAGTGATTTGGAACACTCTTTCATATGAGTGGTAATAGTTTCAATTTCATATCTGACAATTGTCTGTTCATATCCTTTGACCATTTATCAATGGCTTGGTTTCTTATAAATTAGAGTCAGTTCTCTATATATTTTGGAAATGAGGCCTTTATCAGAACCTTTAACTGTGAAGATGTTTTCCCAGTTTGTTGCTTCCCTTCTAATCTTGTTTGTATTAGTTTTGTTTATACAAAGGCTTTTTAATTTGATGTAATCAAAATTTTCTATTTTGTGATCAATAATGGTCTCTAGTTCATCTTTGGTCACAAATTTCTTCCTCCTCCACAAGTCTGAGAGGTAAACTATCCTATGTTCCTCTAATTTATTTATAATTTCATTCTTTATGCCTAAATCATGGACCCATTTTGATCTTATCTTGGTATACGGTGTTAAGTGTGGGTCCATGCCTAATTTCTGCCAAACTAATTTCCAGTTATCCCAGCAGTTTTTGTCAAATAATGAATTCTTATCCCAAAAGTTAGGATCTTTGGGTTTGTCAAATACTAGATTGCTATAGTTGACTATTCTGTCTTTTGAACCTAACCTATTCCACTGATCAACTTACCTATTTCTTAGTCAATACCAAATGGTTTTGGTGACTGCTGCTTTATAATATAGTTTTAGATCAGGTACAAGTAGGCCACCTTCATTTATTTTTTTTTTCATTAATTCCCTTGAGATTTTTGACCTTTTATTATTCCATATGAATTTTGTTGTTATTTTTTCTAGATCATTAAAATATTTTCTTGGAAGTCTGATTGGTATAGCACTAAATAAATAGACTAGTTTAGGGAATATTGTCATCTTTATTATATTCACCTATCCAAGAGCACTTAATACTTTTCCAATTATTTACGTCTGACTTTATTTGTGTGGAAAGTTTTTGTAATTTTGCTCAATAATTCCTTACTTTTCTTTGGTAGATAGATTCCCAAATATTTTATGCTGTCAACAGTTATTTTGAATGGAATTTCTCTTTGTATCTCTTGCTGTTGGATATTGTTGGTGATGTATAAGAATGCTGAGGACTTATGGGCATTTATTTTATATCCTGCAACTTTGCTAAAGTTATGAATTATTTTTAATAGCTTTTTAGTAGAATCTCTGGGGTTCTCTAAGTATACCATCATATCATCTGCAAAGAGTGATAGTTTGGTTTCCTCATTGCCTACTCTAATTCCTTTAATTTCTTTCTCGACTCTAATTGCTGAGGCTAGGATTTCTAATATAATATTGAACAATAATGGTGATAGTGGGCAACCTTGTTTCACTCCAGATATTACTGGGAAAGATTCCAGGTTTTCCCCATTGCATATGATGCTTACTGACGGTTTTAAATATATGCTCCTGACTATTTTAAGAAAAAGTCCATTTATTCCTATACTCTCAAGTGTTTTTATTAGCAATGGATGTTGGATTTTATCAAATGTTTTTTTCTGCATCTATTGAGATGATTATATGGTTTTTGTTAGTTTGGTTATTGATATAGTCAATTATGCTACTCGTCTTCCTAAAATTGAACCAGCCCTACATTCCTGGTATAAATCCTACTTAGTCATAGTGTATTATCCTGAGGATGATTTTCTGTAATCTTTTTGCTAATATTTTATTTAAGATTTTAGCATCAATATTCATTAGGGAGATTGGTCTATAATTTTCTTTCTCTGTTTTCAAGCTACCTGGTTTAGGTATCGGTACCATGTCTGTGTCGTAGAAAGAGTTTGGTAGGACTCCTTCAATCCCAATTTTTTCAAATAGTTTATATAGCATTGGAGTTAATTGTTACTCTTTTAATCTGGACAAGCGATATTTTTGAAGGCATTCTTCCATTTCATTAAAGTTGTCAAATATATTGACATAAAGTTAGGCAAGGTAATTCCTAATTATTGCTCTAATTTCCTCTTTGTTAGTGGTGAGTTCTTCCTTTTCATTTTTGAGGCTAACAATTTGATTTTCTTCTTTCCTTTTTTAAATCAAATTTAGTAAGGGTTTGTCTATTTTGTTGGTTTTTTCATAGAACCAACTCTTAGTTTTATCAATTAATTCAATACTTTTTTTAGTTTTAACTTTGTTTTTCTCTCCTTTTAGTTTTAGAATTTCAAGTTTAGTGTTTGACTAGGGGTTTTTAATTTGTTCCTTTTCTAGCATTTTTAGTGGCAAGCCCAATTCATTTTCTTTCTCCATTTTATGCAAATAGGCCTCTAGAAATATGAAATTTCCCCTTATTACCGCTTTGGCTGCATCCCACACATTTTGGTATGATGTCTCATTATTGTCCTTTTCTTGGGTGAAGTTATTAATTATGTCTATGATTTGCTGTTTCACCAATCATTCTTTAGTATGAGATTATTTAGTTTCCAATTATTATTTGGTCTACTTTCCTCTGGCTTTTTGTTGTTGAATGTAGTTTTTATTGCATCATGGTCTGAAAAGGGTGCATTTACTATTTCTGCCTTACTGCATTTGATTCTGAGGTTTTTATGTCCTTATATATGGTCAATTTTTGTATAGGTTCCATGCACTGCTGAAAAGAAAGTGTACTCCTTTCTGTCTCCATTTCGTTTTCTTTGGAGATTTATCATATCTAACTTTTCTAGTATTCTATTTACCTCTTTGACTTCTTTCTTATTTATTTTGTGGTTTGATTTATCTAATTCTGAGAGTGCAAGGTTGAGATCTCTCACTATTATAGTTTTGCTGTCTATTTCTTTTTGCAGCTCTCTCAATTTCTCTTTTAAGAATTTAGATGCTACATCAGTTGGTGCATATATGTTTAATATTGATATTGCTTCATTATCTATGCTACCCTTTAGCAAGATATAACTCCCTTCTTAATCTCTTTTAATTAGATCGATTTTTTGCTTTTGCTTGATCTGAGATCAGGATGGCTACCCCTGCTTTTTTGACTTCACCTGAAGCATAATACATTTTGCTCCAACCTTTTATCTTTACTCTGCATGTATCTCACTGGTTCAGGTGTGTTTCCTGTAAACAACATAGTCTAGGATTCTGGCTTTTAATCCATTCTGCTAACTGCTTCCTCTTTATGGGGGAGTTTACCCTGTTCACATTCATGGTTAAAATTATCAATTCTGTATTACTTGCCATCTTGTTAACCCCTGTTTATGCTTTTCTCTCTTCTTTCCCCCTTAACCCCCATTCCCAGTATTTAACTTGTGAGCACCACTTGCTTCTCACAGCCCTCCCTTTTTAATATCCCTCCCCCTGCCTTAGAGTTCCTCCCCCATCTTACTCCTTTCCCTCACAGTTTCTGTATTCCCTTCCCCTTAGTTTATTCCTTCCCTTTTCACTTTTCCCTTCTCATTTTTCAATGAGGTGGGAGAAGTTTCACCATAAACTGAATACGTCTAAAATTTTTCTCTTAAAGACAATTCTGATGGCAGTAAGATACCCACTATATTCACCAACCTCCATTCTTTCTCTCAGACATAATAGTTTCCTTTGCCACTTTGTGAGATGTAGTACTGCCACTTTACCTTTTTCTGGTACAATGTCCTTTCCAACTCTAATTTCTAGAACAAGGTATACATATATTCTTTATACATTTTTATAGCAGAAATATTGTTCCCAAGATTTCTTTTTACCTTTTTAGGTTTCTCTTCAGTTCTATATTTGTAAATCAAACTTTTTGTTAAGTTCTGGTTTTTTCATCAAAAATAGGTGAAATTCGCTTATTTCGTTGAATGACCCTCTTCTTCCCTAGAAAAAGATGCTCATTCTGGTTGGGTAAATTATTTTTGTTTGCATACTGAGCTCCTTAGCCTTTTGGAATATCATATTCCAGGACCTTAAATCTTTAATTTGGATGCTGCTAGATCCTGGGTAATCCTTATTGTGGCTCCTCTATATTTGAATTGAGTTTTTCTAGCTGCTTGCAGTATTTTTTCCTTCCTTTGAGCGTTCTGTCATTTGGTCACTATATTTCTTGGTGTTTTGATTTTAGGATCCCTTTCAGTAGGTATACAATGAATTTTTTCAATGTCTATTTTACCCTCTGTTTCTATGACTTCTGGGCAATTCTCTTTGATAATTTCCTGGAAAACAGTGTCCAGGCTCTTTTTTTCATCATATTTTTCTGGGAGTCCAATCATTCTCAGATTGTCTCTCCTAGACCTATTTTCCAGGTCTGTTGTTTTCTCAAGAAGGTATTTCACAATTTTTTCCATTGTTTGATTTTTTTGGTTTTGCTTGACTGATTCTTGTTGTCTCCTTGAGTCATTCAATTCCATTGTTCGATACTGATTTTCAATGAAGTATTTTCTTCACTCACTTTTTTTTAATATCTTTTTCTAATTGTCTAATTGAGTTGTTTTGTTTTATGGAATTTTTTTCCATTTCACCAATTTTATTTTTTAGAGAGTTATTTTCTGTTTCCAGTTCACTAATCTTATTTTTCAATGATTGGATTTCTTTATCCACTCTGTCTTTAAATGAATGGGATGACTTCTCCAGACTCTCTTGCCAAGCCTCCCTCTCCTTTTCCCATTTTTCTTCTAGCTCTCTTGTGAGAGCCTTTTAAATTTCTTCTATGAGATTCATCTGTGCTGAGGAACAGATGATCTCCTCCTTTGGGGATTCACCTGGAGGCAGTCTGTTTTTAGACTCTTCAGGGTTTAGAGTCTGCTTTCTATCCATATTGAAGCTGTCAAGGTTTAAGGTCCTTTTCAATTTTTTGCTCATTTTGTCAGAGAAGAATCAAAGACAAACTAGCAAAGAAAAAAAGAAAAAAAAAACCCAAATGGAATCTGCTTTTTTTGGGGGGTAGGGGCTGGGTGGTGTTACTGGGCTTCCTCTAAAGACTGCAGGGGGGAGGGGGGAAAAAGGGTGCAGCAGTGAGGCACTAGCAGGACTGTGCTGTACCTGCTCTCTGAGACTCTGAGAGCATGCTGAGACACTGTGGGGGAGGGGTGGTCAGGTCTTGGAGAGACTCCAGCTGTTTGGATTTGTTTTCTTAACTCCCGGTGTTTTTGGCTTCTCTACTGGGCTACAGACTTGCTGTCAGGGCAAAGTATCCAATCCTGTAGCAAAGCTCTCCCCACAGAGACAGCTGAGATCATACCCCACCCCACTATGGTCTCCTCAGCTATGAGCTGCCTCCCATGCTCTTGCTGCCTCTGCCCTTAGCCTGCGCCAGATCTAAAACTGTAGCCACCCTTAAGCAAAAGCAGACCTTTCCTGGTGAATTTCAAGGATGTCTTTTCTTGGTAACTATTTGTGGATTTTTTTCAGTCAAGCATTAATTCAGAGGCTTGTCATGAAATGAGTTTTGAGAGAAAATGTGAAGCTTACACAGCTGTGTGCCTCCTCTCCATCTTGCCTGGAAGTCTGGGAAAGTACATTTTGACAAAGGGTAGTTTAAATAATGAATTAGTCATGCTACTAAATATATATGCACTGAGTGGTAGAGCAAGGAAATTCCTAGATAAGATTTTAAGGCAGTTAAGGAAAAAATAGACTATTTTAATGGGGTACTTAAACTTCTCCTCTCAGAATCAAAGAAACCTAACTACAAAATTAAACAGGAAAGAAACTAGCATCCTAGAAAACCTGGAAATGATAAATGTTTGGAGACAATTGAATCAGGACAAAAAGGAATATACTTTTTTCTTGGCTGTATATGGCACAGACAAAAAAAAAATTGATCATGTATTAAGATGTGTACTAGGATATAAAAAGTTCGCAATCAAATAGAAAAAGGCAGAAACAATAAATGCTCCCTTTTCAGATCACAATTCAATAAAAAATTACATTCGGTATAGGGCCAGGGAAAGATAGATAAAAAAATTGCAAATTAAATAATCTAATTCTAAAGAATGAGTGGGTCAAACAACAAATCAGAGAAACAAGCTGTACTTTTATCCAAGAGAATGACAACGAAGAGACAACATGCCAAAATCTATGGAAGGCAGCCAAAGCAGCTCTTAAGGGAAATTTTATGTCTCTAAATAGTTACATGAATAAAACAGGAAAAGAGATCAATGAATTATGCATTCAACTAAACAAGCTAGAAAAAGAACAAATTGAAACCCCCAATTAAATATCAATTTAGAAATCTTGAAATTCAAAGGGGAGATTAATAAAACAGAAACTAAAAAAAATGAACTATTTAGTAAAACTAAGAGTTGGTTTTATGAAAAAAAAATAGATAAACCTTTAGTTAATTTTATCAGGAAAAAAAAAAAAGGAAAGGAAAAAAATCAAATCACCAGCATCAAAAGTGAAAAATTCAATTTACTACCAATGAAAAAACAATTGAAACAATAATTAGGAGCTATTTTGCCCATCTGTATGGCAGCAGGTTTGACAAGTTAATTCAAATGGATGAATATTTACAAAAATGTAAATTGCCTAGATTAACAAAAGAGGAAATACAGTACTTAAATAGCCCAATTAAAAAAAAAAGAAATTGAACAAGTCATTAATAAACTTCTTAAGGAAAAAATCTGCCTGGCCAGATGGATTTGCTTATGAATTCTACTAAACATTTAAAAAACAATTCGTTGTAACATTGTGGAAATTATTTGGAAAAATAGATAAAAATGGAGTACTGCCCAATTCCTTCTGTGACACAAAAATAGCACTGATACCTAAACCAGGAAGAGCCAAAACAGAGAAAGAAAATTACAGACAAATGTCTTTAATAAATATTGATGCAAAAATTTTAAATAATATATTAGCAAAGAGATTAAAGCAACTTATCTTGCACTGTGACCAAGTGGATTTTATATCACAAATGCAAAGATGGTTCAATATCAGGAAAACTATTACCATAATGGATCATATCAATAATAAAATCAACAAAACACATGATAATTTCAATAGATGCAAGAAAAGCTTTTGAGAAAATGTAACACATATTTCTAATAAAAAAAAACCACTAGAGAGCCCAGGAATAAAAGGAGTTTTTCTTAAAATAATAAGCAGTATCTATCTAAAATCTATACTAAGCAACACAGGATAGTTTACCTCTCAGACCTGTGGAAGGGGAAGGTCTTTATGACCAAAGAAGAACTAGAGATCATTACTGATCACAAAATAGAAAATTTCGATTATACCAAACTGAAAAGTTTTTGTACAAACAAAACTAATGCAGACAAGATTAGAAGGGAAGCAATAAACTGGGAAAATATTTTTACAGTCAAAGGTTCTGATAAAGGCCTCATTTCCAAAATATATAGAGAATTAACTCTACTTTATAAAAAGTCAAGCCATTCTCCAATTGAAAAATGGCCAAAGGATATGAACAGACAATTCTCAGATGAAGAAATTGAAACTATTTCTAGTCATATGAAAAGATGCTCTAAGTCATTATTAATCAGAGAAATGCAAATTAAGACAACTCTAAGATACCACTACACACCTGTCAGATTGGCTAAGATGACAGGAAAAAATAATGATGATTGTTGGAGGGGATGCGGGAAAACTGGGACATTGATGCATTGTTGGTGGAGTTGTGAACGAATCCAACCATTTTGGAGAGTAGTTTGGAACTATGCTCAAAAAGTTATCAAACTGTGCATATCCTTTGATCCAGCAGTGTTACTACTGGGCTTATATCCCAAAGAGATTATAAAGAAGGGAAAGGGACCTGTATGTGCACGAATGTTTGTGGCAGCCCTTTTTGTAGTGGCTAGAAACTGGAAACTGAATGGATGTCCATCAGTTGGAGAATGGTTGAATAAACTGTGGTATATGAAAATTATGGAATATTACTGTTCTGTAAGAAATGACCAACAGGATGATTTCAGAAAGGCCTGGAGAGACTTACACGAAGTGATGCTGAGTGAAAGGAGCAGGACCAGGAGATCATTATATACTTCAACAACAATACTATATTATGACCAGTTCTGATGGACCTGGCCATCCTCAGCAACGAGATCAACCAAATCATTTCTAATGGAGCAGTAATGAACTGAACCAGCTATGCCCAGAGAAAGAACTCTGGGAGATGACTAAAAACCATTACATTGAATTTCCAATCCCTATATTTATGCACACCTGCATTTTTGATTTCCTTCACAAGCTAATTGTACAATATTTCAGAGTCTGATTCTTTTTGTACAGCAAAATAACATTTTGGTCATGTATACTTATTGTGTAACTAATTTATATTTTAATGTATTTAACATCTACTGGTCATCCTGTCATTTGGGGGAGGGGGTGGGGGGTAAGAGGTGAAAAATTGGAGCAAGAGGTTTGGCAATTGTTAATGCTGTAAAGTTACCCGTGCATATATCCTGTAAATAAAAGGCTATTAAATAAAAAAAAAAAATCTATACTAAGCATTATTTGTTATGATAAGAAGTGGACACATTACCAATAGGATTGGGGTGAAACAAGGATGTCCATTATCACAACTATTATTCAATATTGCAATGGAAATTTTGGCTCTAGCAGGAAGAATAAGGAAAAAAAAATTAATTAGAAGAGGCAATGAGGAAATAAAAGGACCATTCTTTGTAAATGATATGAAGATATATTTAGAGAACTTTAGGAATCACCCAAAAGACTAAAGGAAAGAATTCACAGCTTTAACAAAGTTGCAGGATATAAAATAAACCTACAGAAATCATTAGCATTTCTTTATATTACTATCAAAGCCCATCAACAAGAGATAGAAAGAGAAATTCCATTTAAAATTTCTGTAGACAAAATAAATTCAGAGGTCTATCTGCCAAGACAACCCAAGAACTATATGAACACAATTACAAAACACTTTTCACATAATAAAGTCAGATCTAAACAATTGGGAAAACATCATTTTTTCATTGCTAGGCTGAGCTAATGTAATAGCAATGACAATTCAGTACAAATTGGTCTAGTTGTTCAGTACCATGCCAATTAAACTGTCCAAAAATATTTTGTAGAATTAGAATAAACAATAACAAAATTCATCTGAAACAACAAAAGGTTAAGAATATTAAGGGATTTAGTGGAAAAAAAAAAAGAATGGTGGCTTAGTGGTACCAAACCTGAAACTATAGTATAAAACAACAGTAAATAAAACCATTTAATAATGGCTAAGAAATAAAGTGATGGATCAGTGGAACAGATTAGATACTCATGACACAATAATCAAGGTCTATTGCTATCTAGTATTTAATAAAGCCCCCCTAAACTCCAATTTCTGGAATAAGAACTCATTATTTAACAAAAATTGCTGGGAAAACTGGAAAATAATAATTATTGCTCTAATCTCCTCTACATTGGTGGAAAGTTCTCCCTTTTCATTTTTGAGACTAACAATTTTATTTTTTTCTTTCCTTTTTTTAGTCAAATAACTAAAGATTTACTATTCTGGTTTTTTTTTTCATAAAACCAACTTTTACTTTTATTTATTAATTCAATATTCTTTTTACTTTACATTTTATTAATCTTCTCCCCCTCCTGTTTTTTTTTTTTTTTTTTTTTTAGAATTTCAAGTTTGGTATTTAATTGGGGGTTTTTAATTTGTTCTTTTTCTAGCTTTTTAAAAATTGCAAGCCTGATTCATTGATCTTCTTTTTCTCTATTTTATGCAAGTAAACCTCTAGTGATATGAAATTTCCCCTTATTACTGCTTTGCCTGGATTTCACAAATTTTGTTAGGTTGTCTCATTATTGTCATTATCTTTCATGAAGTTATTATGTCGATATTATTTGTGAAACCAAGTATTCTCAGCAAGCCACATCTGATGAGAGTAAGTTTTACATAATGAACCATCCTCCTCCCTTCTTTCCCTCAATTATAATAGGTCTTCTTTGCCTCTTCATGAGATGCAATTTCCCTCATTTTACCTCAGTTTCCCCATTTCCAGTACAATCCTCTTTCCACTTCTATTTTCTTTTTTATATTATGATGGTAAAATCAAATTACACTTGCACTCTCGATATATACCCTTAAGAGAAATATGGTTCTCAAGAGTTATTTCCTTTTTGCCTTTTTATGCTTCCCATGAGTTCCATATTTTGGAGGTCAAAGTTTTTGTTCAGCTCTGGTATTTTCATCACAAATAAATGAAAATCCCTGCATTATTGAATGTCCAACTTCTTTCCTGAAAAAAAAATGCTCCATTTAGTTGGGTAGTTTATTTCCTGCATTCCAAGTTCCTTTGCCTTTTGGAGTATCAGATTCCAGGCCCTTTGATCCTTTAACCTGGAATCTGCTAGATCTTGGGTAATCCTGATTGTGGCTCCTTAGTATTTAAATTGTTTCTTTTTGAGTGATTGCAATATTTTTTCTTTGGTCCGATAGTTCTGAAATTTAGCTATGATATTCATTGGAGTTTTCATTTTGGGGTCATTTTTAGGAGGTGATCAGTGAATTCTTTCAATGGCTATTTTACCTTCTGATTTGAAGACATCATGGCAGTTTTCTTTGAAGATTTCCTGAAAGATAATGTCTAAACTCTTTTTTTTCCCATCATGGTTTTCAGGAAGTCCAATAATCCTTAAATTGTTTCTCCTAGATCTATTTTCCAGGTCAGTTGTTTTTCCACATAGGTATTTTACATTTTCTTCTATTTTTTTTTCTTGATGGATTCTTGATGTCTCATTGAGTCATTCATTTCCATTTGTTCAGTTCTGATTTTTAGTGAATTATTTTCTTCAGTTACCTTTTTGGTTCTTTTAGTATTAGGCCAATTGAATTTTTTTTAATAGCCTTTTATTTACAGGATATATACATGGGTAACTTTACAGCATTAACAATTGCCAAACCTCTTGTTCCAATTTTTCACCTCTTACCCCCTCACCCCCTCCCCTAAATGGCAGGATGACCAGTAGATGTTAAATATATTAAAATATAACTTAGATACACAATAAGTATACATGACCAAAACATTATTTTGCTGTGCATAAATATAGGGATTGGGAATTCAATGTAATGGTTTTTAGTCATCTCCCAGAGTTCTTTTTCTGGGTATAGCTGGTTCAGTTCATTACTGCTCCATTAGAAATGATTTGGTTGATCTTGTTGCTGAGGATAGGCCAATTGAATTTTTAAATTAATTGTTTTGTTCTATGGATTTTTTTTCCATTTCACAAATTCTGTTTTTCAGAGAGCAGTTTTGTTTTTTTCACTTTGTCAAATCTATTCTGTAAGGAGTTATATGTTTTTTCAGTTTCACTAAATCTATTTTGTAAGGAGATTTCTTCAAATAATTTCTGTGTTTAAAAACCCTCTTGCAAAGTTCTCATTTCATTTTTTCCATTTTTCTTATAAGATCCTTTTAATGTCTTCCAACAGAGCCTTGTGAGATAGGGACCAATTTATATCATCCTTTGGGGATTTCCTCTGGAGACAATCTACTTTTGGTGACCTCAGTGTTTGAAATTTGTTCTCTTTTATCACAAAAACTATCTATGGGAAGAGTTTTTTTTTTTTTTTGTTTTTTGTTTTTTGCTCATTTCTTTTAAAAGTTGAAGTCTGCTTTTAAGGCAAAGGATTGTCAAGCTTCCTTTACAAGCAGCAATGACTGTGCTAGTTCTGTGTTGACTGACTTCTGGTGCTGGGTGGTCCCATGAAATTCTGGCATTTGTGGGTTAACCCTTTGCCTTTTGCATTTGTGTTGGGTGTCTTATGACTATTCTGCTGATCTACTGGGGCAGAATAACCAGCATTGCTGTACATTCCTCCTGGTAGATTCTCTGACTCATAGATCCCATACCACCCCAGGAATGTGTGCTGCCTGCACTTTGCATCTATGTTCTATCTGCTTGTGCTTGGCCTGCCTCCCTCTGTGCCCGATAGAAACAGAACTTTTCTGAAGATCCTCAAAATTATCTGCTGATAATTTGTTATGCTCCCAATATTTGTGGATTCTGTCATTGCAACACCAGTTCAGAGGCTGAATTTGCTTGTTATTATGAGGACTGTGGAAAGAGCTCAGAAAACAACATGTCTTCTCTCTACTATCTTGGCTCTGCCCTTTCTGTGTGTTTTTTTTTTTTAAATCTCTTCCATGGTCTTTCCCTTTTGTTCTGATTTTTCTCTCCTAACATGATTCATAAAGTAATGTGTATTAAAAAAAAAAAAACAGTACAAAAAAAAAGGAATTTTGCATAAGAATTGAACATGCTTAACATATATTGGATTCCTCGCTGCCTAGGGGAAGAGGTGGGAAGATTTTGTTTGATTGCTTTTGGAAGTTTCATAGAATCATTAGTTTCTATTTGCCCAATTCTAATTTTCTTTTGTTTTCTTTTTATTTATGTTCAACACACATTGCTTTATGAATCATTTTGGGAGAGAAAAATCAGGGAAAAACCTGATGGAAAAACCATGGGAGAGACTAAAAACAACAACAACAACTAAAAGGGATAACTAGGTGGCACAGTGGATAGAGCACCAGCCCTGAAGTAAGGAGGACCTGAGTTCAAATCTGATCTCAGACACTTAATACGTCCTACCTGTGTGACCCTGGGCAAGTCACTTAACCCCAATTGCCTCAGCAAAAAACCAAACCCCCCCAAAAAAGAATATATTGATTTACATTCAGTCTCCTTATTTCTTTTTCTGGATGCTAATGGCATTTTATGTCCAAAGTCTATTGGGATTGCTTTAAATTACTGAACCAGTGAGAAGAACCAAATTTTCATAGGTGATCATAGGTATTCTTGCTATTATTATGTTCAAAGTATTTCTGATTTTGTTTATTTCGCTCAGCATCAGTTCATGTAAACCGTTCCAGATCTATCTAAAATCAGCTTGTCCATAATTTACAATTCTAATTTTCCATAATTTAGTCTCTTTATTCAGCTTTTGTAACTTTTCCATTTGGCTAATTCTATATTTCAAGGAGTTCTTTTCTCAGTGATTTTTTACATTATTTTCTCATGTAGTCAATTTTTCTTTATAAGAAAATGTTCAGTGTGTTCAGTGGATTTTGTGTCTCTTTTTATCATTTAGCTGTTTTGTTAAGTTTTTGCTTCAGTATTTTTGTTATTCTTTTACCAAAATGTTGCTTCTTTTTTCATTATTTTCTTTTATCATTCATTTCTTTTCCCACTTTTTCCCTCTACTTTACGATTTGATTTTTAAAATTCTTTTTGAGATCTTCTAGAAATTCTTTTTGGGCCTGACATAAACTAAAACTTTTCTTTGAAGCTTTAGAAGGAACTGTTTATTTAATTGTCTTATTTTGAAATTATGTTTTGATTTTTCCTGTCACCACAATAATTATCTATGGGTAGGATCTTTGTTGTTGTTTGTTCATTTTTTCTGAAAGTATTTCTTGATGTTTAGCTTTATATTAAAGTTAGGCTCTGTTTCAGGGTAGATAAGGCCTTGTCTGTGAAATGAAGAAAATATTCTATTAAATAATAATGAATATAATATATATTCATTTTCACATACACATATTTTTCACATTTTTCTATTATACATACTTTCTTGATATGCCTATACATATACATATATGTAATATATTATACCTTATATAATATCAATAGATATCATATCCATACATATTGCAGTATACATTAAAACTTTGACTTCTTTGGTATAGGTAATTATTAGGTTACCTCTATCAAATCCCTTTTTCAATGTAAATCTATCACTTTCTTCATAATATATTGTTTTAGAGAATTTAGAACAAATGAATTGATCAGCATTATGTTGTCAATATATGTTACTGATATGATATGAATCTAAGAATCTGTACCTTTTATGCTAATTCTTTATTCTGGTAAACTGCCTTCAAATAATATTCAGAAAAAATTATGCTTTATTTCAATTTTATTCTCATTTTGTCTGGAGGAGTATGTTAAGAATACTAACAGGAAAATTAGTGCTGGAAAGGATGTGAGAAAATTGGAACACTAATATTATGTTAGTGGAGTTTTGAACTGATCCAATTCTTCTGGAGAGCAATTTGTAACTATGTTCAGTGACTGTAAAATTGTATATACTCTTTTATACAGCAATATCATTGCTAGGCCTATATCCTAAATAAATAAAAAGAAAGGAGAAGAATGACTTATTTGTACACAAATAAAAAGCAGTTCTTTTTGTGTTGGCAAAGAATTGGAAATTGAGAGTATGTTCAAGGAGGAAAGGGCTGGGCAAGTTGTGATATGTAATTGTGATGGAATATTAATGTGCTGTAAGAATTAACAAGTAGGCTGATTTAAGAAAAAAAACTTGAAAAACTTAAATGAACTGATGCAAAGTGAAGTGAACAGTAACAGCAATAATATATAATCATCAACTGTGACTGACTTAGCTATTCTCATAACAATGCAATGATCTAAGGCAATTCCAAAGCACTCATGATGAAGAAATGTTATCACTTCCAGCATAAGAACAGATAGAATCTGAGTACAGATTGAATCTTGCTATTTTTAAATTTATTTTTATGTTTCTTACCCTACTCAGCACTTTTTCTTTGTGTCTACATTCATGACTAAACTGATAATGTTTTGCATGATTGAACTTGTACAATTATTTTGTATATCAAATTGTTTACTATTTCAGGAAGGGAGAAAGGAAAATTTATGGAGAGACAATTTTGAACTCAAAATTTTTCAAAAATGAATATTACATTTTTATATGTAATCGAAGAAAATATAATAATAAGAAGAAAATGGGCATTAAAATATAATTTCTTGGAAATTAGGAGAATGGACCTTTTGATTGCCAGAGTTTTACTTTAGTTTTAAATTTTCTGTCTGTATGGTTAAATCTATATGAATGTCATCATATTAGTAATTGAATTTTTAAAAGTCATATTTATTAAATTCACTTTTGTTGTCAAAAAGAACAGTGATAGAATGCAAGACCATGCCAGACAAAGATTAGTGAAAAGAACTAGCCAAATCTGACTTGAAAAAGACATATCTGAATATAATGGGAAGGGGTCGATTTGAATGATAGATGTTTTTCAATATTTAAAAGGTAACAGAAATTTTATTTTATTTTTTTTTTATTTCCAGGATTGAGCACAATGTTTGGTGCATAATAGGTGCTTGATAAAAGTATACTGAATTATTGTTTGATTGCTATAGAAAAGAGAAATTTGTTTATTCTACTTTATTCTAGCTAATAAAACTAAGAACCATAGATGAAAATTCCAGTAAGGTAAATTTCACTTGAAACATATGTATCCTTTTTATATTATATATACTTTCTCAATATACATATGCATCTATATGTAATATTACAACTTATATATCATTAATATATATCACAACCATTCATATTATAGTATACAATGTATCTGTGATTTCTCTCTACAATATATATATATATATATATATATATATTTACCCATCTATTTGTTATCTGTATGTCTAACTATCTATCATTCTATCTATCTATCCATCATGCACATTACATTTCCCAGTAGAATATAAGTACCTTGAAGATAAAGAATATTTAAATTTTGTCTTTGTTTATCCAGTAGTTAGCACAGTTCTAGGAATATGTTGTTCTATAATTTTTCAATTGTATTTGATTCTTCATGATCACTTTTGAAATTTTCTTGGCTTTATCCAGCTCATTTTACAGATGAAGAAATTAAGACTAAGAATTGTTTGCCAAGAGTCACAAAATTAACAAGTATCTGAGGCAGATTTGAAGATGAGTCTCCTTGATTCTAGGGCACACTTTACTCACTGTGCAAACTAACTGCCACTCTAGGCACACAGTAGTTACTTAATAAATAATTGTTGTTAGATTGAAGGGAATAAAATAAATATTAGAGTTTCCATGTGCAAACATATTTCAAATGATTGTGCTTTAATGGAAATTAAGACTAAGAAATTAAGGCTATTATTATATATATATTATATATATATATAATATATATATATATATATATATATATAATAAATGTAAGGGGTTTAATAACTACCATCATAGAGTTTTAAAATTATTTTGTGTATCTAGAGTTATGATTTTTAGATGGAGTCTATTTTTTATAATAGTGATAAAATAGTAAAAACAAGTAATCATCATGTAGATAAAGTAGAAAATACAAAATAATTTGAGTAAAAAAGCCCAAATTAGCAAGGTAACTTTCAATTTGTTCAGCTTCGGTTACCTCAACTGTAAAAAATGAGTAAATAGTATTTGTAGTATTGCCAATCAAGTTGTCATAGAGTAAAGTTTGTCATCCTTATAGTAATATAGAAATGGACATTATTATATAGTTTGAAATTATCTTTAATGCTCTATTATGTACGTCATTAATTTCTAATTGGAGAAAAGGTCTTTAATTCTTTTTCACAATATCATATGTAGTGACATTTTATATCCAGCCACCACCTTTTATCCAGTTTAAATAGGGCATACTGCTGCTGAAATCTAAAATTGGCTTGTCTTCATTTGTTAAAAAATATTTCCTTTGAACAAGGAACCAACTGTATCTAATAAAGTAATATGTTATTTTCTTCATGTTGGAACTGTTTTCAGCATTAATTGTGATCTTATAATCAGAATGCCTGCAGTAGTTCATGTTGAGTTGATAAGACAGTCAAATGCTTTCAAAAATATTTTCAATTAAATTAATATAGAGATTGTTGTGGAAATGAAAAATAGCAACAACAATCTCATATACTTTTATATAAATATTTGGTAGATAAAAAACCACACAATATTTTATTAATGAATCCAACAGTATGAATTCAAAATGCAAGATACTAATTAGTTTTTTTCATTATTTCAGGTTCACCGATTTCATTTAGAACCCATTAAAATTCTGTCCATCTTCAAATATCATATTTATTTGAAAATCCTTTCTGCCTCTCCAACTAGCAATGGCCTGCTCTTTTTATGTACTTACCTTAGTCTATTTTTATTAGTTATTTCTGTACATGATTATCTCCAATTATACTTCTCAGGTGACTTGCTCCTACTTCTATTTTCTCTCTTATCTTTGTCACTCTGGTCACTGATTAAATATATCTTTGGGAAAGTAGAAAAAGAGGATAGCCCCATAATCTTTTCTTGAGAAAGAGTCAACTGTTGAATCAACATTAATTCTTTCTCTTTGCATTTTAGAAATCATACAAGATTTACTCTTTAAGGGCAGGGGAATATTGCTGGACAGGCATAAATACACTATGTTATCTTAAAGAACATATGCTAAAGAATACATGATGATGGGGTGATTGTGGTCCTGGGCAGAGAAGACACAAAATTTGAAGTGTTCTATAACCATTTGCAAAGCATTAGACAGCATGTTTTCTAAGGAAAAAAATAACAACACTATGGGACTACAGACTTGCTTTGAGTCAGAACTGTGATGAGACAGCCAAAAATGCTAATGCAATTTTGAGATATATTATGAGGGATATAGTTTCCAAGAATAGGGATATAGTAGTACTATTGCACTCTCTCTTCATTACACCTCATTTGGAGGATCATGTTTAATTCTGCACAACAAAATTTGAAAAAGCTGACAAACTGGAGTGGTCAGAGAAAGGAAATCAAGATGGTGAAGAGCCTTGAATCCAATCATATTAGAATAAGTTTAATGTGGTGTTCTCTTCTTTTGTATAATATGAAGGTTTTCTGTGGGAGCAGGTTCCTTGAGGAGATTTTCTGGAGGCAGCCTTAGTTTCAGTTCAAAGTAATAATCATTTCAAATGCAGCCAGGTGTTAAAGTAGTTCTTTATTGTTTGTTCCAAAATAGCCCAGTTAGCTTTCGTTGGTTCTGAGAGCTCTTGTTGTTAGCTTTAGCCACTCTCTGAATCTTGGTTCTGACCGACTGCAGATTAGCTTCTCAATCTCCCGAATTGCACTCTCATTCTGTCAATCTTCCAAAGTGACTTCTGGCTCTAGCTCAACTCTGACTCGTGGCTTCTTCTGGACTGACTGACTGACTAAAGCTCTAAGAGCTTTTTATATATGATCTCTAAAAGGTGTGAATCCAAAGGTTGACTCCTCCTCTGAGAGTGGGATTATGGGAGGTGTGAATTCAAAAAGTTTCAAAGTTTTGTGTATCTCTCATACTTGTGAACTCAAATGTGTGAGCCAATGTGTGAATTCTCAAAGATGTAAACTCAAGCATTGTTTCTACCAATATTAGTAACTTAACACCTTGTAAGGATTTCCTCTAATGTGTGAACCAATAAGCATTGTATCAATTCCATTGAGCTAAAACTAGGATTCTAATAGTCTGGAAAAAATAACACTCAACGAAAACATGATAGTCATCATCAAGTATTCGAAGATGTAACATAATACAGTACAGCTTAGTTATGTTTGAATGGATGGTTGGTTATGTTTGGTCTCAGAAGGCAAAACCAGGAAAAATGGGCTGCAATTACAAGGAAAAAAATGCATGCTAGATGTAAGAGGAGGAAACCCTTTCTAAGTGTTAAACTAGTGACTAATAAAAAAGTGAAATGGCTTATGAGTCCTGCATTCTTAGAGGTCTTCAAGGATGGTTGAATGAATACTTTTGTCAACTATGTTATAATGGAAATTCCTTTTGTGCATAGTTTAGGCTAGATGTCTGTGAAAGGCTCTTGTAGCCTAAATTTTGTCACTTTTTATTGTTAATAAAGAAAAAAAACTTATGAAAATTCTATTCTTATGTTTGTGAAAGTTGTATCTTTTTGTATTTAATAAAACAAACCAACAAAATAACTAATTTCACCAATGCCTCTTTTTCAAATGTTAGTGAGTATGAAGGAAGGAGAAAATCCTGTTCAATGGGGGATTGTGGAAGGCTAAATATAAGTGCCTTTGAACTTTTATGGATCCAGTAACAGCCCAAGAAACTGGAAAGAGGATAGAAACCATCAAATATTAGAGCAATAAAGTACTATTGGGAGAATCTTGTTTCATACAGGCATAATATAGAATAAGAAACTGAAATTTCAAAAGGATTGTGTAAGATTAAGCAGAACTAACCCTCAAATGTGAAGTTCCTCATGACAGAATTTTTCCTATTAGACAACATAATATATACGGCTAACAAAATATTGTATGAGGAAATGTGATGGCTGAGCAGATTAATAATTTCTAAGATGTACCAAGTAACTTAGCCAAATCGAAAAATCTGTCTGATTTCTATTTTTTGATTGCTTTTCTGACTTGGCAATTCTTTCAGAGAAACATGGATGTCAATGGTGCCAATATAGCACCATGGAAGAACTTGGATAGATAAAGCAATGTTCAAAGCTTTCTCCGAATAATGAAAAAAATATGAGTTGATAGTTGCAGACTTTGCCAAATGTTATAGTTTATGAAAAAATAAAAATCTTAAAGATTAGCATAGAGGCCACTTTCATCATCAATGTTAAGATGGAGTTAGTTAATAAAGAACTCATCTCTTCTGAGAAACAAGGACATGTTTTTTTGATATATATACTATATTATCACTTTGTGATAGATAACACTTATCTAAACACTAGATAACATTTGAATCAAACATGACATCTTGTTCCATTGTGGCCTATAAATCCAACTATATGAATTTTACTCAAAATATTTTATATTTTTAAACTTATGTATATTTTGTTTCCTCTGATCTTTTTCATGCAAGTATACTAGAAAAATATACAAAATCAAAAGGTATATAGCAAATGCTCATTGAAATAAATCTAATCAATGTGTATTTTTAAAATTGATACTTTTTAATAGGCAATGCCCTTAATAAACATCCCTCTGCACAAGGAACTTACATTTAAACAGGATTCAGTGAATGCATGTTTAAGAATACACCGAATTTAAAAAAAAAATAGAAACAAAATTGTCAAGTACAAATTAATCTGCAAGTTTAAGTACAAGGAAAAGGATCATCAGTAAAAGCTTTAGGTGGGAGATTGTGCTTGAAGGAAAAAAGCAATTTTATGAAATAGAAGAAAGCAGGACACAGCTTTATGCATATGGGTTAGTATGTATTAAATTTCAGAGATGAAAGATATATCATACGGGACATTGAGAAGACTAGTTTTGTTGAATCACAGAGAGAAAAAGAAGGCTTTATATGCAATCAAACTGGAAAGAGAGGTCATTTTCAAATTGTAAAAAAACTTGAAAAACTAAAGAGGGAACTAAAGAACTTTGTGATAAGATCAGTAGTAAGACAAAGATAATCTAGTTACTATTTGATAAATAAAAATGTTATTTGCAACAAATAAGGAAAAATAAGCATAGGCAAATAAGAAACACATAATATGGCAGATTATTTAGAGAATCCTAGTCAAGTAAGTTAATTAAAATAATAACTGGAGTCAAGGTCAAGATGGTAGAGAAAAGGCAGTGACTAGCCTGACCTCTCACCCAAACTCCTTTGAACATCTTTAAGTAATGTTATAAAACAATTCTAGAAGCAGTAGAACCTATAGCACTATGGGGTGAAATAACTTGCCAGTTAAAGTTTAACATTATAAGCTAAACTTAGGTCACCAGAAAAGGCATCAGATCTAGTAAGAGTAGAAACAGTTCAGTATAGGTCAGCCAATACACACCCAGTCCCAACAAACCAGGAACAGGCTTTGGGAGCCACTGACTCATCATCTACAGTAGTTATTTCTAGAGCCCTCAATCACAGATGGGAAAAGAGTTGAACAATTTATGATAAGAAGGTTATAGGGGTTTCTTTGCTGGCATGGGGTTAAGACCCTATTGCTTTGTCTATATTCAGATATGAGACCACCATTCAGTGTGGCAGTCCCAGAAGTAGAAGGAGCACTAGCACAATAGAGCTTCTGGCTATAGTGAAGTAGGGACCCTCATCACAATTCCAGAGCAAAAAAGAGTGCTTGTAGCTACACACAGACCAGAACATTGGCCAAGTGAGTAATAAACACACCTCTCTTTAAGAACTGAATACTTACAGTTCCCTAAAAACATTTCTGGGAAAAAAAAGCTACATAAAACTCCTGAAGCTTGGGACAGTACATTTTCTATTGTAAAAGCAGAGTTCTACTTTAACAAAAAGTTAAAAGTTAAGAAACACGGGAAAAATGAGGAACAAAAGAAAAAAACATTCTGGCCATCCAAAGTTACTATGGTGACAAAGCAAAACAAAACATAACTCAGAAGAAGATAATAAAGTTAATGCTCCTATATAAAAAGCCTTTAAAGGGGCTAAACTTCATGCCATGGTCAGGTTCGAAAAGTATTTTGAAAAGAAAGTAAAATGGTATAGGAAAAATTGGCAAGAAAATGAGAGTAATACAATAAAATCATGAAAAAAGAGTAAACAACTTTATAATGGAGACACAAAAAATATTGAAGAAAATATCACTAAAATAGACTAGGCCAAATGGGGAAAGCCATGCAAAAAGTCAATGAGAAGAATACCTTAAAAAGTAAAATTAATCAAATGAAAAAAGAGGCACAAAAATTCACTGTAGGAAAAAAAATCCTTGAAAAATAGAATTAACCAAATGGAAAAGAAGGTATGAAAGTTCACTAAAGAAAATTATACTTTAAGAATTAGAAGTGAACAAATGGAAGCCATTGACTTTATGAGAAAATAAGAAACAATAAAATAAAAGCAAAAGATTGAAAAAAAAGACAATATGAACTGTGAAATATCTCAATGGAAAAACAACTGAGTTAAAAATAGATCTGGATATGATAATTCAAAATTATTGCATTAACTTAAATCATGAAAGTCATGATCAAAAGTGAGAGAGCGAGACACACGTAGAGAAAGACAGAGGAAGAGAAAGAGACTGAGACAGAGAGAGGCAGAGATAGAGACAGAGATAGAGACCTTAGACATAATCTTTAGGAAATTCTCAATGAAAACTGCACTCATATTCTAGAACCAAAGAGTATAATAGAAATAAAGAGAATGCACTGATGACTTCGTGAAAGAGATTCCAAAATGAAAACGCCCAGAAATATTGTAGATAAATTCCAGAGCTCCCAGATCAAGGAAAAACTATGACAAAAAGTCAGGAATAAATAATTCAAGTACCAATTAGCCAAAGTGAAGATAACAAAAGACACATCTTCATTCTGAGCTCCCTTTTACCCACACTTACTAATTACCTAATTCAGCCTCAGAAATAGTGCTTGACTGGTAAAATCCATGAATATTGGGAGTACAACAAATTACCAGGCAAACATAATTTGGAAGACCAGAAAAGGTCTGTGTTGATCAGGTGGGAGGAGGCCAGGTCATGCAGAGAGGCAGAACATAGAAGCTAGTGCATGCTGAGCAGACCAGGGGCAGGATGTGGTCTCCACGGGTGGAGAATTTGCAGGGAGGACTCTACCACAGGTTGGCTGTTCTGCTTTGCTTGCAAAGCAGTAGATCAGAGAAAAATTACACAAAAGCCAAAGGTAGAGTGTACTCCAAAATCCCAGAGTCAAACAGGACCTGGCCACACCCACCCAGTACCAGAAGTGACTTAGTACAATTATAGTGGAGCTGCACAGCTGCAGTCCGCTGGACCCAGGTCAGTCACACTTCCACAGCTCAGCCTTGCTGATCCATATAATGGGGTTCTGACTGGGGCAGTGAAACCTTTGCTGATCTGCACAGTGGGGCTCTTCTCAGGGCAGTAGTACTTCCCACACAACAGGGGCTCTGCCCAGGGCAGCAACCTTCCCCAGTAGGTAGGCACTCTTGGCAGCCCATTAGTAGGACAGCTATTCTACTATCCCTTTCTGTAGAATAAGTTGAGAACCTCCTTGCCCTGAAGGCAGACCACAGGTCTTTTAAAAAAAATGAGTAAAAAAGCCAAGTGAACTCTAACTATAGATGGCTTCCATACAGAAAGAGAGCAGATTTCCAACCCTGAGGAGACTAATAACAGACAGTCTCCAGAATAAAACCCAAAGGGGGGTTTAATCTGGTCCCCATTACATAAGGCTCTCTTAGAAGACATTATAAAAGATCTTAAAAGAGAGCTAGAAGAAAAATGGGGAAAGGAAAGAGAAACTCTACATGAGAGTACAGAAAAGGCTTATAACTCATTAAAAGAAAGATTTGAAAAAAGAAAACAACTTCCCGAAATATGAAATGGAAAAGGTAAAGAACTCCCAGGGAAACAGAATTAGTGAATTGGAAAAGATAAAAAAATCCCAAGAAAGTAGGATTTTTGAATTGAAAAAGATAAAGAATTCTCAGGAAAGTAGGATTTGTGAAATGGAAAAAGAAAATAACTCATTAAAAAAACTTAGTGAAATGGGAAAAATTTCCATAGAGCAAAACAATTCATTTAAAAACTCAATTGGACATATACAAAAAGAAGTTTAAAAAAGTTAATAAAGAAAATAATTGAATAAAAATCAGAACTGAAAAAATAGAAATAAACAATTCATTGAGATATTAAGAATCAGTCAAGCAAAACCAAAAAAAAAAAAAAAATAGAAAAAATGTTAAATATCTACTTGGAAAAACAACAGACCTAGAAAATAGATCTAGGAGAGATAATCTGAGGATTATTGGACTTCCTGAAAATTATGATGAAAAAAAGAGCCTAAATACTATTTTACAAAAAATCATCAAAGAGAACTGCTCAGATGTAATAGAATCAGAAGAATTCATCAAACACCTTCTGAAAGAGACCCCAAAATAAAAACTCCAAGTAATATTGTGCTAAATTTTAGAACTATCAGACTAAAGAAAAAAAAATATTACAAGCAACCAGAAAAAAAAAAAAAAAAAACTCAAATACGGAGGAGCCACAATAAGGATCACTCAGGATCTAGCAGCTGCCACATTAAAGGATCAAAGGGCCTGGAATATGATATTCTGTAAGGCAAAAGAACCTGGAATGCAACCAAGAATAAATTACACAGTGAAGCTAGCATTTTCTTCCAGGGAGGAAGATGGACATTCAATGAAACAGGTGAATTCCATTTATTCCTAATGAAAAAAACAGAGCTAAACAAAAAAATTTGATCTCCAAATATAGGACTCAAGAGAAGCATAAAAGATAAAAAGATCTCTTGAGAACTGTATTTCTGTTATGAACATACGTAAAGAGTGTGTGTATAATTTTATTTTAATGTTACAATATAAAAAAGGGAAGTAGAAGTGGAAAGGGGATTGTATCAGAAAAAGGGAAAGGGAGAGATAAAAAGATGGACGTTATATCCCACATAGAGACAAAGGAAACCTATCAAATATGGGGGAGTTAAGAGAGGGGGAAGAACACTGTGTGAAACTTACTTTCATCAGATTTAGCTCAAAGAGAAAATATTAGACTTATTTGTTTTACAGAGAAACTTCTCTCACCTCAGTAAACCATGGGAGAATAAAAATGAAAAGGAAAAGACTAGGCAAATAGAGAAAAAGAAGGGAAAGGTATAAGAAAGGTGGAAGGACTCAAAGGGGGTGGGAATGATTCCAAAGAGTGAGAGCTGAGTGAGGCAAGTGGTGCCCAAAAGTTTGATACTGTGAAGGGGGGTTAGAGGAGAAAGGAAAAGAAAATATAATCTGGGGATAATAAAATGGCAGAAAATACAGAATTAGTAA
This sequence comes from Sarcophilus harrisii, assembly GCF_902635505.1. Lineage (NCBI taxonomy): Eukaryota > Metazoa > Chordata > Mammalia > Dasyuromorphia > Dasyuridae > Sarcophilus > Sarcophilus harrisii. The sequence goes on along the minus strand of NC_045428.1, from coordinate 508,699,073 downwards.
TTTTAACCATAAATGTGAATAGGATGAACTCTCTCATAAAGTGGAGGCAGATAGCAGACTGGATCAAAAGCCAGAATCCTACAATATGCTGTTTGCAGGAAACACATTTAAAGCATAGAGATATATACAGAGTAAAGATAAAAGGCTGGAGCAGAATCTATTATGTTTCAGGTGAAGTAAAAAAAAAAAAAAAAAAAAACAAAGGTAGCCATCCATATCTCAGATCAAGCAAAAGCAAAAATTGGTCTAATTGAAAGAGATAAAGAAGGAAACTATATCTTGCAAAAGGGTAGCATAGTCAATGAAAGAAAATCAATACTAAATATATATGCACCAAGTGGTAGAGCATCTATATTCCTAAAAAAGAAGGTAAGAGAGTTGCAAGAAGAAATAGACAGTAAAACTATAATAGTGAGAGATCTCAACCTTGCAACTCTCAGAATTAGATAATTCAAACCACAAAACAAATAAGAAGGAAGTTAAAGATATAAATAGAATATTAGAAAAATTAGGTATGATAGATCATTGGAGAAAACTGAATGGAGACAGAAAGGAGTATACTTTTTTTTTCAGCAGTTCATGGAACCTATACAAAAATTGACCATATTTTAGGACATAAAGACCTCAAAATTAAATGCAGAAAGGCAGAAATAGCAAACACATCCTTTTCAGATCACAATGCAACAAAAATTACATTCAAAAAATGCTAGGGGTAAATAGACCAAAAAGTAATTTGAAACTAAATAAGCTCATCCTAAAGAATGTATGAGTAAAACAGCAAATCATAGAAACAGTTAATAATTTCATCCAAGGGAACAATGACAACAATGTCAACATACCAAAATTTGTCGGATGCCACCAAAGCATTAATAAGAGGAAATTTTATATCACTAGAGGCTTACTTGAATAAAATTGAGAAAGAGAAGATGAATGAATTGGGCTTGCAACTTAAAAGATAGAAAAAGAGCAAATTAACCCCCCCAATTAAATACTAAACTTGAAATTCTAAAATTAAAAGGAGAAATTAATAAAATTGAAAGTAAAAAGCTTTTGAATGAATAAATATAACTGAGTTGCTTTTTATGAAATAATCAACAGAATAGATAAACCTTTGGTAAATCTGATTAGAAAAAGGAGAGAGGAAAATCAAATTGTTAGACTTAAAAATGAAAAGTGAGAACTTTCCACCAATGAAGAGGAAATTAGAGCAATAATTAGGAATTACTTTGTCCAGCTTTATGCCAATAAATTTGAGAACCAAAATGAAATGGATAACTACCTTCAAAATTGTAGGCTGCACAGATTAACAAAGGAAGTAAATTGCTTCAATAATCCCATTTCAGACAAAGAAATAGAATAAGCTATTAATCAACTCCCTAAGAAAATCCCCAGGACCAGACGGATTTACATGTGAATTCTACCAAACTTTTAAAGAACAATTAACTCCAATGTTATATAAACTATTTTTAAAAATAGGGAATGAAGGACTCCTACCAAATTCCTTTTGTGACACAGACATGGTACTGATACTTAAACCAGATAGATTGAAAACAGAGAAAGAAAATTATGTACCAATCTTCTTATTGAATATTGATGCTAAAGTCTTAAATAAACTATTAGCAAAAAAACTACAGAAAATCATCCCCAAGATAATACACTACAACCAAGTAGGATTTATACCAAGAATGCAGGGCTAGTTCAATATTAGGAAAACTATTATCATAATTGACTATATTAATAATCAAATTAACAAAAACCATATGGTCATCTCAATAGATTCAGAAAAAGTATTTGATAAAATCCAACATCCATTCCTATTAAAATCACTTGAGAGTATAGGAATAAGTGGACTTTTGCTTAAAATAATCAGTAGCATCTAATTAAAACCATCAGTAAGCATCATATGTAATGGGGATAAACTGGAACCATTCCCAATAAGATCAGACCAACAAAATTATAAGAGATAAAATTATAAGAGATAAATATTATATATATAATTTTTTGTCCAAATGTTATTGGGATTTCCATGGATCACCGAATTGCTTACTCAGAATAAACAAGTCTTTCATAATTGATTATTGCACAATTTTGCTTTTACTGTGCACAATGTACTCCTGGGCCTGCTTGTTTTGCTCAGCATCAGTTTGTGCAAATCTTCCCAGGCTTTTGTAAAGATCAGTCTTGTTCATATTTTTTAAATAAAATAATAATATTATATTTCTTTAATATAACATAACTTATTCAGCCATTTTCCAATTGATGGGCATCCAATTGGTTCCTAATTTTTGACATAACAAAAAAGATCTGTTACAAACATTTTTTCACATGTGGATCCTTTTCCCTTCTTTATAATTTTCTTGGGATATAGACCCAGAGGTGGCACTTCTGGATCAAAGGTTTTATAGCCATTTAGGCATAATTCCAAATGACTCTACAGAATGGTTGGACCATTTTACAAATGTGCCAACAAAGTGTAAGTTTCCCAGTTTTTCCACATTCCCTCCAACATTTATCATTTTCTTTTCTTATCATCTTAGTCTATCTGAGAGATATGAGCTCCTACTTCAGTGTTGTTTTAATTTGCATTTCTTTAATCAATAGTGATGTATTTATTCATATGACTATAAATGGCTTTAATTTCATCATCTTAAAATTGTTCAGACCTGATGACAATTTATCAGTTGGAGAACTTCATATTATTCAAATTTGACATAGTTCTGTATATATTTTAGAAATAAGACCATTTCCAAAAACACTGACTACAACATTTTTATTCACCTTTGTACTTCCCTTTTAATCTTGTTTGTACTGGTTTGTAAACCAAACCTTTTTAAATTTAATGTAATCCAAATTGTCCATTTTGCACTTCATAATGTTTTCTAGTTCTTCTTTTGGTCATAAATTTCTCCTTTCTCTAATGATCTGATAGCTAAACTATTCCTTGCACTCCTAATTTGCTTATGATATCACCCTTTATGCCCAAATCATGTACTCATTTTGACCTTATTTTGGTGTAGGTTATGAGGTTCAAATCTATGTCAAGTTTTTGACATATTACTTTATGGTTTCCCAGAAATCTTTGTGAAATAGTGAGTTCTTATCCCAGAAACTGGAGTTTTGGAGAAACTAAATTACTATGGGCATTAATTATTTTGTCAGCTGTATCTTATCTATTCTACTGATCCACTACTCTGTTTCTAAATGGTATTGATGACTGTAGTTTTTGATCTGTTACCACTATACCACTATCCTTTATATTTTTTTCATTAATTCCCTTGAATATTCTTGACCTTTTGTTCTTCAAGATGAATTTTATTACTATTTTGCATAGCTCTATAAAATAATTTCCTAGCAGTTTAATTGGTATGGCATTGAACAAGTAGACCAATTTAGATAGAATTCTTGTTTTTATTATATTAGCTTGGCCTATTCATGAACAACAGATATTTTTCCAATTGTTTACATCTGACTTTATTTGTGTGATAAGTGTTTTGTAATTGTGCTCATATAGCTTCTGTGTTTGTCTTGGCAGGTAGATATCCAAATATTTTATTCTTGTATAATTATTTTAAATGGAATTTCTTTTTTTTTATGTTGCAGAAGGGCTTTTCCAGTAAAATATAGAAATGTTGATGATTTGTGCAGTTTTATTTTATATACTTCAACTTTTATCTGTCCTATAGCTAATGCTGTTAATTGTTTCAAGAACTTGCTTCAAGTTCAAGTTTTTGAAAGAATTTCTAGGATTTTCTACTTATGTCATCTACAAATAGTGATAATTTTATCTCCTTATTCTTATTCCTTTAATTAATTTTTTTCTTATTGCTAAAGCCAACATTTTCCCATTACAATATTGAATAACAATATTCAATAATTCTAGGCATTAATAATAGGCATTTTTGTTTGACCCTGATCTCACTAAGAATGAGCACAGCTTTTCTCCATTACAAATAATGCTTGCTGATGGTTTTAAATAGATGTTGTTTATTATTTTTCTGCATCTATTGAGATTATCATATAATTTCTATTGGTTTTGTTACTGATATGGTAAATTATAATAATAATTTTCCTGATATTGAACCAACCCTGCATGAAGTTGCTGTAATTTCTTTTAAAAATTTAAAATTTTACATCAATATTCAGTAGGGAGATTGATCCATAATTGTGAAGACCGAGTTAGCACCCTGGATGCCTTAGAATCAGCCAGGATCAGGATAAGCAAAAGTCCTTGGTCTTTATTCTTGGTCTTTAGGAGTAGAAGTGAATTGGATGGACACAAGATTTCCATGACTTTCCTTCTCTTTGTCTACCACTAAAGTGACTCTGGCTTGTCTTACTCCACCCCCTAATCCTTCCCACAATTCTCTGTATACACCAAAAAATTGAACCAGCACAGAATAGTGGGAAGGGCCATTTTCTAAACATATTCTAATACAGTATTGTCCAATCGGTAATTAGCCTTAAGTGCTTGGTTGTCCAACCTCAGTGTATCAACTCAGAGTTTCAGCCCTTTACACATAATTTTCTTTCTCTGTTTTGGCTCTTTCTGGTTTTGGTATCATTGTCATATTTGTGTCAATAGAAGGAATTTGGCAGTACTTCTTCTTTAATTATTTTTCCAAATAATTTACAAAGTATTGGAAGTAATTTCTCTTTAAATGTCTGGGAGAATTCACTTGTGAATTCATCTGATCCTGAAGATTTTCCTTGGAGAATTCACTGATGGCCTGTTCAATTTCCTTTTCTAAAATTGGACTATTTAAGTAGTTTATTTTCTCTTCTGTTAATCTAGGCAATTTACATTTTGTAAATATTCATCCATTTCAATTAGGCTTGCTGGCATATAATCTAACAAAATAGCTCCTAATTATTGCTTTAATTTCTTTATCATTGGTGGTAAATTCACAATTTTCATTTTTGGTTATTGTAATGTATTTTTTCCTTAACCTTTTCTAATAATATTAACCAAATATTTGCCTATTTTGTTGCTTTATTCATAAAACTAACACAGTTTTATTAATTAGTTCATCATTTTTATTTTTTATTTAGTTAATCTTTTCTTCAGAATTTCTAGATTAGTATTTAATTGAAAGTTTTTAATTTCTTATTTTTCTAGCTTTTGTAATTGCATGTGACAATTTAATAATCTCTCTTTTTTTATTCATGCAATGCTTTAGAACAATAAAATTTGCCCTAAGTATTGCTTTGGCTGCATCTATTTTGGTATATTGTCTCATTATTGTTATTGTCTTGGAAGAGATTATGGATTGTTTCTGTGATTTGCTATTTGATCTACTCATTACTTTCATTTACATTATTTAATTATCAATTATTTTTAGTCTAATTTCCCTGGTTTTGAATATAATTTTTATTGTATTGTGGTCTGAAAAATTTTTTTTTGTATTTCTGCCTTTCTTTATTTGATTGTGAGATTTTTATGCCATAATGGTCAGTTTTTGTGTAGACGTCATGTGCTGCTGAGAAAAAAAAAGTGTATTCCTTTCTATTCCTATTCAATTTTCTGCAGAGGTCTACCATATCTAGGGTTTCTAAGAGTCTATTAACCTCCCTAGTTTCTTTCTTGTTTATTTTGTGATTAGATTTGTTAATTCTGAAAGCTCAAGTTGAGGTACCCCACTATAGTTTTGCTGTCTATTTCTTAACTGACTTAATATCTTCTCTAAGAATGTGGATACTCTACCACTTGTTCCATATACATTTGATATTGATAACAGTCCATTTTTTACAATAATTTTAACAAAACGTATTTTCCTCCATCATGTCCTTCCTTTTGCTTTATTTGAGATCAGAATTGCTACCAGTGGTTTTTTTTTTTTTTGTTTGTTTTTTTGCTTTAGCTGAAGCATAATAAATTATGTTCCAGCCTTTTAACCTTATTCTGTAGACATATCTCTGTTTCAAATGTTTTTCTTGTAAACAACTTATTGTAGGATTCTGTTTTTTAATCCACTCTGCTATTCACTTTTTTTTTTCATGGGTGCTTCCATGCCATTCACATCCACAGCTATGATTACCAGCTATGTATTTCCCTTTATCCTATTTTATCCCCTGTACATATTTTTGTTCTTTCTTTCTACCTTGTTATTCCTTACTAGTGTTTTTTTCCCCCTAACCCACCCTGCCCTATCTTTTTATCACCCCTTCCCCTCTTCTCTTCCCCTTTTCTTTACTGTTTCTGCACTCCTGAATATCTAGTCCCTCTCTTTTTCTTCTTTTTTTAAATCCCATTTCTTTATAGACTATGATAAAATTCTATTCTGAACTGAATTATTCTTTCTTTCAGCCAAAACTGACTAGATTAAGCTTCAGACAATGATCACCCCCTCCCCTTCTTTACTACTAAATAATAGTTCTTTTGCGCATCTTCATGTAATCTAATTTTGTCCAATTACATCTCCTTTTTCCACATCTCCCAGCACAGTTCTTTTTCCACCTTTTGGTGTATTTCTCCACCCTTTGATACCATCATCAGAGTCCATTCACAATCCCACCCTCCATCCATGTGATTCCCCTCTCTGTCTGCCCTAGTAATATCTACAGTTCTCAGAAGTTACATATACTATTTTTCCATATAGGAAAGTAAACACTTTAACCTTTAAATTATATATATATATATATATATATATATATAATTTATAATATATATATAATATATATATAATATTATAATATTATATTATATAATATATTATTATATTATTATATATATATATATATATATATATATATAATTATATATATTATTATATTATTATATAATATAATAATATTATATTATATAATATTATAATATATAATATATATATAATATATATATATATATATATATATAAGTCTCTTAATTCATTGAAGAACCATCTTCTCCCCTAAATAATGATGCTGAATTGAAGTGGATAGTTAATTCTTGATTGTAATCCAAAATCTTTTGCCTTCCATAAAATGGCATTCCATGCCCTCTAGTCCTTTATTGTAGATGCTGCCAGATTCTGAGTAATCCTGACTCTTGCTCCTCAATACTTGACTTATTTCTGTCTGACAACCTGCAGTAAGGTTTTCTTGAGATTATAATTCTATAGTTTTGCAACAATGTTCCTTGGAGTTTCCCTCATGAGATCTATTTTTAAAGGTAATTGAATTACTCAAAAACATTTTTTGTGAGTTTTTATTTTAAAAAAATTTTCAAGGATATTTTTTCATCATTGACCCCTGAAAAACCTTGTGTTGCAATTTCCCCCACCTCCTCACCTACATGGCATGTAATCTTATATATGTTATACATGATTAAAATATATATATATATATATATATATATATATATATATATATATATATATATTAAATCCATTATAGGCATACATATTTATAAAATTATCTTGCTACACAAGAAAAATCAGATTAAAAAGTAAAAAAAAAAAATAAGAAAGAAATAAAATTCAAGTAAACGCACAACAAAAAGAGTGAAAATGCAAGAGTGAAATTGCAAAAAGAGTGAAAATGAAAAAGTAATCCACTCTCAGTTCTTACAACTTTCTCTTTCTATGTAGATAGCTGTCATCATCACAAGACTATTGGAACAGGCCTGAATCATCTCATTGTTGAAAAGAGCCACATCCATTAGAATTGATCATCATATTAAGTTATTGTGGTGATATACAATGATCTCCTGGTTATACTCATTTCATTTAGTTTCAGTTCATTCAAGTCTCTCCAGACATCTCTGAAATCACCCAGGTGATTGTTTCTTATAGAATAATAATATTCCATAACATTCATATACCATAACTTATTTAGCCATTCTCCAATTCAGTTTCCAGTTTCTTCCCACTCCAAAAAGCATTGCCACAAATATTTTTGCACAAGTGGGTGCCTTTCCTCTTTTAAGATATCTTTGGAATATAAATCCTGTAGGAGCATTGCTGGAACAAAGGGTATGCACAGTTTGAAAACTATTTGTCCATAGTTCTAAATTGCTCTCCAGAACGGCTAGATCTGTTCACAATTCCACCAACAATGTATTATATTAGCATTCCAGTTTTCCCACATACCTCCATTATGTTTTTTCTGTCATCTTGGTCAATCTGAGAGGTGTGTAGTGATTTCTCAAAATTGCCTTAACTTGCATTTCTCTGATAAATAGAGATTTTTTTTCTTTTTTATCTCTTTTTTATTGTAGTAAGTTTATTTAATTTTAGTTCACATTGCTTTATAAATCATATTGAGAGAGGAAAATCAGAGCAAAAGCGAAAAACCATGAGAGAGATTTAAAAAAAAAAAAACAGAAAAAAAGGAGTAAACATACCATGTGTTGATTTACATTTAATATCCTTAGATTTTTTTCTGAATGCAGATGGCATATTCTGTCTAAAATCTATTGGGATTGCTTTGAATCATTGAATCATTGAGAAGTCCCAAGGCTTTCATAGTTTATCAATGCGCATACTTGCTGTTACTGTGTACAATGTATTTCTGGTGTTGCTTGTTTTGCTCAACATCAGTGATGAATATGATTTAGAGCATCTTTCCATATGTCGAGAAATGGTTTCAATTTCTTCATCTGAAAATTGTCTGTTTATATCCTTTGATCATTTATCAATTAAACAATCACTTGAATTCCTACAAATTTGCACAAATTCTCTCTATAATTTAGAAATGAGGTCTTTATCAGAATCATTAAATGTAAAAATGTTTTCCTAATTTATGGCTTCCCTTCTAATCTTGTCTGCATTATTTGGTATTCAATAATGAGTTCCAGTTCTTTGGTCACAAATTCCTTCCTTCTCCACAGATCTGAGATATAAACTATTCTATATTATTTTAATTTACCTATAATATCACTCTTTATGTCTAAATCATGTCCTTATCTTGGTGTGTGCTGTTAAGTGTGGGTCAATTCCTAATTTCTCCTATGAGAATTTCCAATTTTCCCAACAGTTTTTGTCAAATAGTGAGTTCTTATTCCAAAATCTGGAGTTTTTGGGTTTGTAAAACAGTAGATTACTAAAGTCATAGATATTTTGTCTTGTGAATCTAACCTATTCTACTGATCAACTACTTTTTTTTTTTTTAACAGTCCCAAATGGTTTTGATGACCACTGCTTTATAATATAGTTTTAGAGCTGGCACAGCTAGGCCACCTTCATTTGCATTTTTTCATTAATTCCCTTGAAATTCCTGACCCTTTGTTCTTTCAGATGAATTTTGTTAGTATATTTTCTAGATCTGTAAAACAATTTCTTGGCAGTTTGATTGTTATGGCACTAAAGTAATTAATTAAGGTAGTATTTTCATTTTTATTAAACTTGGTCCACTCATGAGTACTTGATATTTTTCCAGGTGTTTAGATCTGACATTATTTGTGTTTTGTAGTTATGTTCATATATTTCCTGACTTTGTCTTAGCAGGTAGATTCCCAAATATTTTATATTATCATCTGTTATTTTACATAGAATTTCTCTTTGTATCTCTAGTTGCTGGACTTTGTTGGAAACATATATAAATGTTGATGATTTCTGTGGATTTATTTTGTACCCCACAACACTGCTAAATTATGAATTTTTTCTAATAGTTTTTTAGTTGATTCTCTAGAGTTCTCTAAGTATATGATCTTATCATCTTTAAAGAGTGATAATTTGGTTTATGTACTCTAATTCCTTTAATCTCTTTTCCTTCTCTTATTGTCAGTTAATATTTATAATACAATATTGAATAGTAATGGTGATAGTGGGCAACCTTATTTCACACCTGATCTCATTGAGAACAATTCTAGTTTGTCTCCTTTACTTATGATGTATGCTTATGGTTTTAAATAGATGCTACTCATCATTTAAAAGAAAAAGCCATGTATTCCTATACTGTCTACTGTTTTTAATAGTACTGGATGTTGGATTTTATCAAATGCTTTTTCTTTTTCTGCACCTATTGCGATAATCATATGATTTTTGTTACTTTGGTTATTGATATAGTCAATTATGTTAATAGTTTTCCTAATATTGAATCAGCTCTTCATTCCTGGTATAAATAGAAATTTGTCATGGTGCATTATCTGGTGGATAACTTTCTATAATCTCTTAGCTAATATTTTATTTAAGATTTTTGCATCAATATTCATTAGAGAAAATGATCTGTAATTCCCCCTCCCGCCCTGTTTTCATGCTATCTAATTAAATATCAGCACCATATATGAGCTATAAAAGGAATTTGGTAGTACTCCTTCTTTTCCTATTTTTTCAAATAGTTTGCTTAGTATTGAAATTAATTGTTATTTAAATGTTTGGTAGAATCCAGATGTAAATCCATCTAGCTCTGGAGATTTTTTTTCTTAGGGAGTTGACTAATAGTTTGTTCTATTTCTTTTTCATTAACTTTATTTAACTTTAACTTTAATTTATTTAAGTAATTTATTGCTTCTTCTCATAATCTGAGCAATCCATTGTAGGTATTTCTCCATTTAACTTAGAATGTCAAAATTATAGACAAAAAGTTGGACAAAATAACTCTTAATTATTGCTCCAATTTCCTCTTCATTGGTGGAAATTCTCCCTTTTAATTTTTGAGACTAGCAATTTGATTTTATTCTTTCCTTTTTCTAATTAAATTAACTAAATGCTTATGTATTTTGTTGTTGTTTTTTTTTTTCATAAAAACAACCCTTAGTCTTATTTAATGATTCAATAGTTTTCTCACTTTCAATTTTATTAATCTCCCTTTTCATTTTCAGAATTTCAAATTTGGTACTTAAATGGAATTTTTTAATTTGTTCTTTTTCTAGCTTTTTTAGTTGTAAGCCCAATTCTTTGATCTTCTCTTTCTCTATTTTATGCAACTAAGCATCTAGACAGATATAAAATTTCCCCCAATAATTGCTTTAGCTGTATCCCACAAATTTTGGTATTTTGCCTCATTATTGTCATTCTCTTGGATGAAATTATTGATTATGTCTATGATTTGTTGTTTCACCTATTCATTCTTTAGGTAGTTTATTTAGTTTCCAAATAATTTTTGGTCCATTTTCCCCTGGCCTTTTAGCGCATTTAATTTTTATCTCCTCATGATCTGAAAGAAATGCATTTACTAGTTCTGCCTTTCTACATTTGATTTCAAGGTTTTTATATCCTAATACATGGCCAATTTTTGTATAGGTTCCATGAACTACTGAGAAAATTGCCCCTTTCTGTCTCAATTCAATTTTCTCCAAATATCTATCATACCTAACTTTTCTAAAATTCTATTTACCTCCTTAACTTCTTTCCTACTTATTTTGTGGTTTGATTTATCTAGTTCTGAGAGAGCAAAGTTGAGATTCCCCACTATTATAGTTTTTCTGTCTATTTCTTCTTGCAGTTCTCTTAACTTCTCCTCTGGGAATTTGGATGGTATACCACTTGGAGCATATATGTTTTGTACTGATATTGCTTCATTACCTATGTTACCCATTAGCAAGATATAGTTTCCTTCCTTATTTCTTTTAATTAGATCAGTTTTAGCTTTTTGTTTGACCTGAGATCAGGGTCACTACTTCTGCTTTTCTTACTTCACCTGAAATATAATAGATTCTGCTCTAGCACTTTACCTTTACTCTCTATGTATCATTCTGCTTTAAATGTGCTTCTTGTAAACAACGTATTGCAGGACTCTGGCTTTTAGTCCAATCATCTATTCACTTCCATTTTATGGGACAGTTCGTTCCATTCACATTCACAGTTAAAAATTACTAATTCTGTATTTCCTGCCATCTCATTTACCTTGTTAGGCTTTTCTCTTTCCTTTTTTCCCTTTCCCTCCTTCCCAGTATTTTGCTTCTGACCACGACCTCTACAACCTCTCTCTTTCAACTCTCCACCCTTACAGCCCTACCCTCTTTCTTAGACTTTTCACCTACTACTTCTGTTTTCCCTTCTATTTGCTTCCCTCTTTCCTTTCGCCTTCCCTCTCCCACTTCCCTATAAGTCAAGAAAAGTATCTTTGTGAAATGAAATATGTCTGATAGTCTCTCTTTCAGTCAAATGTAATGAGAGTAAGATTCACACAATATTATCCTCTTTCCTTTTTTCCCTCAATTATAATAGATCTTCTTTGCCTCTTCCTTAGATCTTATTTCCCTCATTTTATATATGTTTTCTCTTTTTCCAATACAATCCCCTTTCCACTTCTAATTTCTTTTTCATATTATGACAATAAAATCAAATTGTACTTGAACTCTTTAAATATACCCATAACAGAGATGTATCCTTAAAATTCTTACCTTTTTAGCTTTTTATGCTTCTTTTGAGTTCTATAATTGGAGCTCATTTTTTTTCTTCAGGTCTTGTTTTTTCATCAGAAATAAATGAAATTCACCTCTATCGTTGAATGTCCATCTTCTTCCCTGAAAGATAATGCTCAGTTTTTCTGGATAGTTGGATTCTTGGTTGCAATCCAAGTTCTTTTGCCTTTCAAGAATATCAGATTCCAGGCCCTTCTATCCTTTAAAATGGAAGCTGCTAGGTCCTGGGTAATCCTCATTGTGGCCCCTCAGTATTTGAATTGTTTCTTTCTGTCTGCTTACAATATTGTTTCCTTGTTCTGATAGTTCTGAAATTTAGCCATGATGAGTCTTGGAGGTTTCATTTTGGGGTCTCTTTCAGGAGGTAATTGGTCAATTCTTTCAATGGTTATTTTATTTTTTGGTTCTAGGATATCAGGACAGTTTTCCTTGATGGTTTTCTGAAAGATGATATCCAGGTTCTTTTCTTCATTGTGGTTTTCTGGAAGTCCAATAATCCTTATATTGTCTCTACTAGATAAATTGTCCAGATTAGTTGTTTTTTTCCAAATCATTATTTTACATTTTCTTCCTTTTTTTTCATTTTTTTTTAGTTTTGTTTGACTAATTCTTGATCTGTTATTGAATCATTAATTTTGATTTGTTCAATTTTAATTTTAGTGAATTATTTTCTTCAGTTATATTTTTAAATTCTTTTTGTATTTGGTCAATTCAATTTTTAAATGAGTTGTTTTGTTCATTGCATTTTTTTTTTGTTTTCTAAAATTCTATTTTTCAATTAATTGGTTTCTTTTTCATACCTATTTTGTAATGAGTTATATCCTTTTTCCATTTCATAAGATCTATTTTGTAAGAAGCTATTTGCCTGTTTCATTTCATCAAATCGATTTTGTCGAGAGTTATATGCTTTTCCCATTTCATCATATCTATTTTTTTGCTATTATAATTTAATATACCCTTTAAAAAACAAACTATATAAAATAGAAGTTCACAGCTTTATATGCCATTCTCTTTCAATTATTTGTATATTGAAATATTGAAATAATAATTTAAAAAAATTATCAAAGCTTTTTATTTTTTAAAACAGATATGCAGACAATTCTTCAACACTGACCTTGAAAATCCCTGTGTTCCAATTTCCCTCCCCTTTCCCCATGCCCTCCTCTACATATGTTATCATATCTATTTTTTGCTATTATAATTTAATATACTCTAAAAACAAACTATACAAAATAGTTCACACCTTCATATGCCATACTCTTTCCCATTTATTTTTATTAAAACTTTTTTTTTAATTTTTTCAAAGCATATGCATGGACAATTCTTTAACATTAGCCCTTGGAAAACCCTGTGTTCCAATTTTCTCCCCTTCCCCATGCCTTCCCCTAGATGGGAAGTTGTCCAATATATGTTAAACATGGGGGAAATATATGTCAAATCCAATGTACACTTGCATATTTATACAATTATCATGATGCAAAAGAAAAAAAAGAAAAGCAAAATAAAATGTAAATAAACAACAGAGTGAAAATGCTATGTTGTGAACCATACTCAGTTCCCATAGTCCTCTGTCTGAGTGTAGATGGCTCTCTTCATCATATCTATTTTTAAGGAGTTTTCCTCAGATAATTTCTGGTTTTTCTTTTCCATCCCCTCTTGCAAAAATTTCATTTTCTTTCCTCATTTTTCATGTAACTATCTTTTTAGATTCTTATCTAATTATTCCAAGAAAGCCTTGTGAAATGGGGACCAACTCATGAAGCCCCGACTTTGGGGCTTCATCTGGAGCTGGTTTGTCTTTAGGAATCTCAGGGTTTGAGGTTGCTTCTCTGTCTATATAAAAGTTTTCTATGGTCAAAGTTATTTTTGCTTTTTTGCTCATTTTTTTAAAGGTTGAGGTCTGTTCTTAAGACAAAGGGATGACTCATGCTGAGGATAGTATTTCTGACTGACTTCTGTGCTGAATAATTACAGTACTGTGTTCTTCTGGGGCTCTGTGATTTATAATTTGCCTTTTATATTTGCTTTTGTGTGATTTTATGACAAATCTGCTAAACCACCATTTTGCAAATAGGACAGAGTAGCTTTAGAGCCTCACAGTGGATTCCCCAGTGTGTAAACACTGAAACACCCTAGCTCCCCATATCAACTCCTTGCCATGGGCATCTTGTGCTGCAGTCTATGCTCAGCAGCCTTTTCCCCTGCCAGATTGAAACAAATCTTTCCTGAAGTTCTTTTATCTTGTTCTGGAAATCTGTTGTACTCCAAATATTTGTGGGTTCTGTCATTCTACAACTCATTCAGAGGCTCAATCTACTGTGATTTGAGGGAAGGTCAGAGAATGTCATATAAAGCCACATCTACTCTCCACTACTTTGGCTCCAACCATCCTCCAATGAATTCTTTCAATGTCTATTTCCTCCTCTTGTTTTAGAACAATTTACTTGATCATCTATTGAATAATGTTATCTAGGCTTTTTTTTTTTTGGTCATGTACTTAGGTAGACCGATAATTTAAAAAATGTCTCTCTCCTGGATATATTTTCCAGATCAGTTTTTTTTTTTCCAATAAGGTATTTTATATTTTCTTCCAATTTTTCATTCTTTTAATTATTTGTTTGATTGATTCTTGATGTCTCATAATTCATTAGCTTCCATTTGTCCCATTCTAGCTGTTAATATGTGTTTTTAATATTAATGAAAAAATTAATATTAATTATTGTTAATCATTATATTATGTATTATAATTTATTAATAATAAATTAATGAAAATTTCATATCAATAAAAAAGGTGGTTTTTTTAATGAACTTTTTAATGTCTTTTTCCATTTGATTTATTTTACTTTTTAAGATGTTTTCTTCAGTATTTTGTTTTGTTTTGTTTTGTTTTGTATTTGGCCAACTGTATTTTTTTAATGATACAGTCAATTTTATTTCAATCTTTTTCCAAGCTTTTGAGTCTCTCTTACATATATATGTTTCAAAAATCATTTATGGGCACTTCCCAGAAGCCTCTTTGGGCTTGAGACCAATTTATATCATTCTTTGAGATTTCCTTTTTGAACATTTTGTCCTCATCTGAGTTGGAGCTTTTGTCTTCTCTATCACCATAGTAGCTTTTTATGGTTAAGTTTCTTTTTCTGTTTCTTGTTCATTTTCTTTCTTTCTCTTTTTGTATTTTCTCTTTTGAGACTTTTATGGTCAAACTTTGCTTCTGGGATAAATAAGGTGCTCACCCAAGCTTTCTGTGCAGCTCTGAGCCTTGAATTTGAGCACAGGTCCTTCTTGTGTTTGGTGTCTTGCTCATAGCAAGGGGTAGCTTTACCTCCTTTCTCCATGAAATAGCTTGTTTTCTGAGAATTTGCCTTTTGAGATGGAACTGGACACTGACATTTCAGTCTGCTCTGCTACTGAGTCAGAATCTGAGGGTCTCAGTGGTTAATTTTCTGTGAATAAGGTCCTAACAACAGCTTTCCCAGAATGTGTCTGAGCCAGCCTGAGTACTTTTGAGACTGACCTTTCTTGGACTCTTTTTAATCTATACTGAGCTGGAGTGTGATTTCATTCTGTCAGAATCTGTTCAGAAGCTTGGTTTCATACAGTTTCTGAGGAAAACTGGGAGAGCTTGATAAACTTCTTGGTTTCACTCTGCCATCTTGATTTTTATACCAGAACTCATTTTTATTTTTCTTAATACCATTTAAACCTCATATGTTACACTGAAAAGTATAACATTTGAAATAATTCAAATATGGTGATTCTAATAACACCAATGTTAAATTTCTTGTTAAAAATGCATACCATTTTCCTTTTTCCTTTTCCTTCATGACTCTTTCTTTCTTTGTTTCTTCCTTTGTTCCTTCCTTCCTTTCTCTCTCCCTTACTCTCCCCTCCTTGCTTCCCTACCTCCCTTCCTCCTTTTTCCCCACCTTCCTTCTTCCCTCCCTTTCCTTCCTCCCCTTCTTTCCCTACCTTTCCTTCCTTCCTTCTTTTTTCTTTCTTTCATTCTTTCTTTTCTTCCTTCCTTCCTTCCTTCCTTCCTTCCTTCTTTCTTTCCTCCTTCCTTTCTTCCTTCTTTCCTTTCTTCCTTCTGCCTGTCCTTTCTTCCTTTGATTATGATATGGTAATTCAGTAAGTCATTTTTTTTTATTTCAACAGGAATCTCATGTTTAGAATAATGATTCACACTTACATATATAATAACGATTTGTTAACAATTCATTATTTTTGCCATTCTGTGCTTTATTTTCTACCAATTTGACATGATCACTAAAGAAGGACATGGTGGTCTCAAAAGATTAAGATGTGCTTTGGATTTTTCTTAGTTTTTTGTTCTTTAGGTTTTCATAGTCATATAATCAATACTGAGGCTTATAAGTTGTACTGAAGTATAAAGGAAGAATGCATTAGTGCCGAAGAAAATTGAGTTGAGATAATCTGTTAAGGGACTACTGCAGCATTTTGGAATTGTGATATTGAAAGCCAAGACTCAGATATTAGTAGAAGGAACAAAGAAGTGGATATGTGCATGAGAGATGGCTAAGATAGCATTCAATGGTGATAAATGATAGTTGATTTGATAGGAGAAGCAAGGAACAGAAAAATCCAAAGACAATGATTAAATTTTTAAGATGAAAGAATGGGTAAATGTTATTGTTATGGACAAAATCAAGGTAACATGGTTTAGTGGAAAAAAATACTGGCTCTGATGAATGTTAGATTGTGACTTTCAACATGCAACTTAATCTTCCTAGCCCTCACTTTTTTCATTTGTAAAATGAGAAGCATCTCCAAAATTCTTTCTAGTTTCATTCTATGAACCTATATAAAGCTACAATTCAAAGGTTAAGTTCTGTTTTAGAGTAGTGAAACTCACTTTTGGCTATGTTAAGCTTCAAATTCTATTGGTAAATCCTGGTAAAAATGTTCCACTCATGCATTTAGATATGTTAGTCTAGTAGCCAGATAATTTTTCAGAGATATGGCTGAAGCTTTAGTTTTTGAATGTATGGATGTAAAAAGGATTGTTGAATAAGATTTGTTGATTGGTTAATTAGGTTTTTTTCATTTTCAAAAAGAATGACATCATAATGACATCACAATGTTGGAGTCAATGTATAGTGTGTCTAACTGTGGCTGTTCAGATCAATATGAGTTCAGAATTCTCTCTCAGATGACAGGCATAATTAGTTTACACAAGCATTTTGAATGAAGGTATCTCTAAACTTACTCACCTAACTTAAGTTGAGCTCTTGACTTTTACTTTGGTCATGGAACATGGAACTTTCTTTGATGCAGGTATACTGTGCTGGATTGTCTTGTGCTAGATGGTCTCACACACCTCATAAGTGATGCTAAAGTTTTCAGAGAGCTTTATATCCCTTCTTCTGACTACTGTATGAGCACTTGCTTTATGTGAGTTCTCTATAAAGCAGCTTTTTTAGACAAATGTACATTTGTCATTCAAACAATGTGGTTAGTCCATCAGAGTTGTACTTTCTGTGGTAGTTTGAATGCTCAGTAGAAGCTCAAAAAAAGACCTCAGTATCCAGTATTTTATCATGCTGGTGATTTGCAGAATTTAGCAAGTTATGCCTATGTCAGAAAAGATGCTATATTCTATGACCAAAGGAAAATTGTACTGAAAATATTCATGAGGATTATTTGTCTGTCAAATTTATTGGACTTCATGTTGTCCATAAGCATGCATGCATTACTTATATTTATGGTAAGTGGAATCATCTTCATAAAAGTTTTTGTACATTGTTTTGTGTTTTGACTACAGGATAAAATCTGCCACTTACAGTAAACAAGTCAAGTTTAGATTAGATGAAACAACTTTTAGGGTACCATTTTTAGGTCCTTATTTGTACTGCTAGAAAGTAAGCAATGCAGCTCTTTAAAAAGATTGCTGAGACACCAAGAAGAGTGCCAAATCCCACTGCTGCTTCAGTATTGTGAGAAGATGACCCTATAACCTGGTTCACTTGTGTACAGGATTGTCACTATATCTCCCATTGTATTCATACCTGTTGTTTTGTCCCTTTCCTGTCACTAGAACACTCTGAGGTAGGTTAAAATTGTAAAATATTATGGTTATGTTTTTTGATTAGAGCACCAGTCGAAGTTAAGTGAAGCAATGCAAGACTCACTCTCTTTCAGAATCATCAGAATCCAGAGACAAGACAAAGTTCAAAATGAATGGTGGTAGCTCAGGAAGTGCTGGATGACTTTGGCAATTTGACATCTAATTAAGTTCTTAGGTCCTGTTTCTGCCACTTTCATAGCCTCTTGGAAAAAGTAAGTACCCTCTTAACTCACCTCTCAGTTAGTCTCAACCAGGTTTAGCCTTTTTATCAAAATGTTTAACAAGGTGTGACCATTGTGCATACTATAGCTTCTTGGAGCCACAGATGAGAATTGGGTGCTAGATAGACATCAAAGATATAACAAAGCAGCCCAGAACAAAAGAGCCTGGCAGCTCTTATGCCAGAATTATGTCTTTCCTATCTGCCTGAACATCCCACTGAAGAAGATAATATAAAGAAGAATATAGGGTCAAGAGGTAATAAAAGGGAGTCATCATTCAGAGTCAGAAGCAGAATGGAGTCATTGATAGGAAAAAAAAAAACAATAAATGGTTCAAGAGACGGGAAGAAGACTCTGTTAGACAAATGGCACAAATAAAGGAAATGGAGAAGGAATAGTTAGAATCAGAAGAAGAGAACTAGGAGAATCCTAACTTATAAAAGGAAAAGATATACTACCTAGAAGTGAGTCAAATACAGGATCAAATGGTATTAAAATAAGAAGGCCAAAAAGTAACCATTAGATTTGGTACTTAGGAGGTGATTATTTAATACCACATGTTTGGAAAAAAAGAGAGTAGTTCAATATGAGTGGATGTGAAATATCAGGGAAGAGAAATATAAGATAAATCCATAAAGGTATAGCAGTGTCAGGTTATAGATAATGCCAGGAAGCGCATTTTCAAATTTGCTTGTCTAAATGCAAGGGAACCACTGAGAACTCTTCCTCAGAGGAAATATTAATATTTATTTTGACAATGGCAAAACAGTCTCAAGGATGTTATGATTTAGATTTTCTATTTTTGCCAGATAAGCAATCCTTCTATGTAATTTAACCTTTCTATGTATAGATAAGATAGATAATTTATGTATATATATATATATATATATACATAAATTATCTATTTTTCTATCTATTTATCTGTCTGTAATCTATCTTTCCCTACAAACACATATATATGCATATCCATATATAGGTTTATATGTGTGTGTGTGTGTGTGCGTGTGTGTGTGTGAAACTATTAAAAAAAACCTGCATGGCACAATGATTTGTGTTTGTTTCTTGAAGTGGTGCTTTATAGATCATATTGATCTATTTATCAAGTGATATATCAAACACAAATATTTAAAGCATTATCTTTTGAAAATATATATTAAAATGACAGGAAATATAACTATACACCTGTAAGTTCCCTGAATCCAGAGGTTCTTTTACTATATATATATATATATATATATATATATATATGGCAGGATATTTAGGTGTTACTTAAAAAGAAGTATGGTTGTATATACATGCACACATACATATCAACACATTCATATAAACCTACACAGTTAAGTAACATCTAAATGAATACACATATGTATATACCTGGACATACAACTATGTATATATTAGTAGTTCAGATATGCATGTTTGTGTGAATGTGTGTGCACATACAAATACTTTTGTGTACATATATCCACACACACACACACACACACACACACATACACACAGACACACATTTTTTAGTGGGTTTCTTGTGGTACCTGAAGGGATTATGCCCCAACTTACCCCTTTTCAAGCCTCCTGGGGATGCCACAATGTGTAAAGACTGGTTTCCTTAATAGAAAGTGTCAGGCAAAATTGCATCTTATTAATGAAAAGTGGCAAATATTAAGGATTCCTTAATCAGAAATGATGTGGAAGACTTCACAGTTGAGATTATCCATGTACACACCACTGGTTCCTCTTGTAAGACCTTGCTGCCTGCTTTGTTTTGTGCCTCTGAGATGTGTTCTCCCAGGTTATTTCAAACTAGGCTATGGTAACCTTATATTCAAGTTCCTTTAATCAGGAAGATGTGACTGACTCTGTACTTACTTTCCTGGGAGTGACCCTCAAGGTCTGGATTGATTTGACTTGAAGTGGCATGTGAAACTATATTTCTAGGGCTTTTGGTCAAAAGATAGTCAGTATTCTGAAGTCAAATTGTGGGCAACAATGATGTTGAAAATAATTACAGCTCAAATTCTTTTTTCTATGCTAAGAATTTTATTTTATTCATTTTAAGCATTATAATTAAATTTAATACTTTACTTTTCTCCCAATTACATGCAAATCAATTTTAGTATGCATTAAAATAATTTTGAGTTCCAAATTCTCTTCATCTTTCTTTTCCTTATCTCCCCTCCTATTAAGAAGACAAACAACTTGATGTAGATTATACATGTGCAGAAATGCAAAATATATTCCCATTTTGTCATGCTGTGAAAGAAAATGCAAAAAATCCCCTCAAAAATAAAGTGAAAAAAACGATTCTATCTGCATTCAGATTCCATCAGTTCTTTCTCTGAAGATGGATAGCATTTTTCTTCATAAGTAAGGGCTTCAGAATTGTGTTGGATCATTGTATTGCTTATATTAGTTAAATCATTCACAGCTGATCATCATATAATATTTCTATTATGGTATACAGTGTTCTGTTCTGTTTGCTCATTTTACTTGTCTTCAGTTCATTTGAGTCTTTTCAGGTTTTCTGAGAGCATCCTGCTTGCCATTTCTCATAGAACAATAATTATTCAAAACATTTATTAAGTACTTATTATGTTCCAGGCTTTGCTTTAAGTTCTAGCAATATAAAGAAAGGTAAAAGAGTATTCCTGCTCTTGAGAATTTAACAGCCTAAATACAGAATAAAGAATATTAGAAGTGGGAGTCCTACTGTTCCTGGACCTGGCTATACCATATTTATACCATATTTACCATAAATGTTCAATTCTGTCCACAGTGTTTTAGGGGAAAAAAGATAAGATGGAAAACTGGTGCAGAACTGGACAATTAGGATGGTGAGAGGTTTGGAGACTATCACAGGAAGATAGGTTGAAGGAACAGAAAATATTTACTTTGGAGAATAAGAGGTTTAGAAGTAATGTGCCAACTCTATTATGTCAGAATTTTCTGCAGATCAGGGTATAGATTAATTTTTGTTGGGTCCCACAGGTGGAATTAGGAACCCTGGGGAAAAGTCACTAAGAGGAAGATTTATGTTTTTTATAATTAAAATTTCCAATTTCAAGCTATCTACATCTATCCAAAAGCTTATGAGACCCCCTCTCATCACTGTTTTCAAATCAAGGCTATCAACTATCTGAGAATAGTTGATCAAAGATTGGTTGTTCTAGATGATCACTAAGATCCCTTCCAGTTCCTAGACTCAGTGCTTCTGTGTTTGTGAAAGGAAAAAAAAATGGGGCTATGAAGTCAAAAGATCTGAGTGTAAATATTAGTTCGATTACTTATTGCCCTTATGAACTTGAACATACATGTTAGTTTCCTCATCAATGAGTGGATTTGATTAAACAATCAATAAGGTCTCTTTCATCTCTAATACTAAATGTCAAAATCACAACTAATATCTAACTCTTTAGATAGGCAATTTTATATTCTTTCCATTAAATCAAAATTGCTAATATTTTGCGTGTTCTTAATTAGGCCCCTGAATTCAATCTGTCCATATGCAACTATTGCACTTGATGAATTCTTTGTTAAAATTTTTATGCTGGGTACATTCTTTGTTAAATTAATTCCCCATAAATGAATGTAAACTGTTTGCATTTTTGTTTTTCTTCCCAGGTTATTTTTACTTTCTGAATCGAACTCTTCCTGTACAACAAGAGAACTGTTCCGTTCTGCACACATATATTGTATATAGGATATACTGTGACATATTTAACATGTATAGGACTGCTTGCCATCTGGAAAAGGGGGTAGAGGGAGGGAGGAAAAAAAGTCAGAACAGAAGTAAGTTCAAGGGATAAT
Organism: Sarcophilus harrisii; assembly: GCF_902635505.1. Taxonomy (NCBI): domain Eukaryota; kingdom Metazoa; phylum Chordata; class Mammalia; order Dasyuromorphia; family Dasyuridae; genus Sarcophilus; species Sarcophilus harrisii. The sequence continues at coordinate 508,676,674 of NC_045428.1, read as the reverse complement.
GTTGTAAAAAATTACCCAGGCCTGGGTTCTGTCAACAAAAAGTTAAAAAAAAATTAAAAATTTAATTAATTCCCCACATTCCACAAGCATGTACCTATTTACCAGAATATTTAGAGTCACAGAAAAGGTGATAGAATCTATATGGTGGAAAGGATCTCAGAAAACAATCTAGGCCAAACTGGAATAATAATTTTTAAAAATCCCTCTATAGAAAGGATTCTTAATTTGAAGTCTATGAACATTTTTTAAAAAGCCAATCTGATTTTTATTTTTAGTTACAAATTCTCTTACTTTCTCCATCTCTTCCCTATTCATTAAAAAGATGAGAAATACAATACCCATTATACTTTCTGAGCTTATTTTTAAGAAATATTTCAGAATTGCATTTCAATTCAATTGGTTGTTTTATAATCTTACATATTTCCATTGATGAGTTTCAATATCATTCCATGAATAGATCCAGAAAATTTACCTAATTGCCAAAGGGGTCTACTACATACATACACACACACACACACACACACACACACAAAAGATTAAAAAGCCCATCTCTATAACAATCCAACAAATGGCCATCCAGCCTCTGCTTGGAGATATTCAGTGTGGCTACCTTATAATTGAACATAGAATTGAGCATTCATGTGGAAAGTGAAAAAAAAAGCTATAGATTAGCAGTGGATGCCAGATTCCCAAATGTATCTAGGGATACCTTAAGTGTGCCAACAGCACTTTATCTAAGGTAGGGTTTCCTGAGATCTGTAATCCACTGAAGGTTGTGCTAATATTTTTTCTCTCTCTGATAAATCTTATTATAGAAAGCCCTAGTTAATCCTGCTGCTTTACTCCTCTTCCCACTGATTTTATCTCTTTTGCTTTTGCAAGGCTCTGATGTGAAAGGGAAAAGCTCACCAAATTCCTTGATCACCTGACAGTTAGGACCCTTATGATCTTGAACATGTATGTTATTGTACTTTTCATGATGTCAGTTTCCTCATCCATGCGTAGATTTGATTAAATAATCAAAAAGGTCCCTTTCATCTCTAAATCTATGATCTACTGCCCCTAAATGTCAAAATCACAACTAATATCTTAGTCTTCAGATAGGCAATTTTATACTCTTTCCATTAAATCAAAATTGCTAATATTTTGCATGAAATTAGGCCTGTGAATTTGGTATTCAATCTACCTATATGCAACTATTGTACTTGATGAATTCTTTGTTAAATTTTTTATACTGGGTACATTCTTTGTTAAATCAGTTCCCCATGTGCCCATGATGCTTTTCTGTCTCCCATTTCTGCGTTCTTTTTACTTTCATAATTATCACAATAGCTAGTCTTTTATGGTGCTTTAATATTTGCAAAATGCTTTACATGTCTTATTGAAAGTATCAAATGATGTAATATATAAAGTGCATTGCAAAATGTAGAGCTTTATATTCTAGTTATTATCATAAGCATTAACATTATTGTCTTATTTGATCTTACTAACAACCCTGTGATGTAGGTGCTATTATTATGCTCATTTTACACATGAAGTAACACAGGTTAAAAGAGGCTGAGTGATGCCTGTGGCCATTTAACTAGTAAATAACTGAGACAAGATTTGAACTACAAGTCCTATTTAGAATCAGATAGGCTTCTTGCTACAACCCTCTACTCTCCCTCTGTCCCCTTTTCCTTCCAAAACAATGTAGCACTTATTCTTCTTCTGGTATTTCAGGTAGATCCTTTCTCGTTGGGAAAGAAAATCAGCTTGACATTTCCATTCACTCCTTTGGTTTTGCTCATTTTCTATGATTCAACATAAAGATATGACCCTGGTATTCTGGTTGATAAAAACAAGGAAGATTAAAAAAAAAAAAGAAAGCAACTTAAAATTATGCACTTCTGGTAATCAGTTTTCAAATTTTTCAACTGGCCTTTTGTGGACCTATGCAGGGATAAATGAGAAAAGTCCATTTATCAAGGTGATTTTTTTAATAGGCTTTTATTTACAGGTTATATGTATGGGTAACTTTACAGCATTAACAATTGCCAAACCTCTTGTTCCAATTTTTCACCTCTTACCCCCCAACCCCTCCCCCAGATGGCAGGATGACCAGTAGATGTTAAATATATTAAAATATAAATTAGATACACAATAAGTATACATGACCAAACCGTTATTTTGCTGTACAAAAAGAATCAGACTCTGAAATATTGTACAATTAGCTTGTGAAGGGAAATCAAAAATGCAGGTGGGCATAAATATGGGGATTGGGAATTCAATGTAATGGTTTTTAGTCATCTCCCAGAGTTCTTTCTCTGGGGGTAGCTGGTTCAGTTCATTACTGCTCCATTGGAAATGATTTGGTTGATCTCATTGCTGAGGATGGCCAGGTCCATCAGAACTGGTCATCATATAGTATTGTTGCTGAAGTATATAATGATCTCCTGGTCCTGCTCATTTCACTCAGCATCAGTTCGTGTAAGTCTCTCCAGGCCTTTCTGAAATCATCCTGTTGGTCATTTCTTACAGAACAATAATATTCCATAATATTCATATACCACAATTTATTCAGCCATTCTCCAACTGATGGGCATCCATCCACTCAGTTTCCAGTTTCTAGCCACTATAAAAAGGGCTGCCTAGCAAGGTGATTTTTTAATCTAAGAAGATAAGTCTAAAATGTTATGTATTTTAGGGTGAGTATTTGATTAAACAGAGAGTCCTTTAAAATATACTTAAATGGAATATTCTTCAAAGTAAAATGTAGATATAAATATATTAACTTTGGGGAAAATTAATTTTAACTTTTGATGAATATACTAAGAGTTTTATAGATTAATTTTCTGTATACAACATGGTATACATAAATGTTTCACAGTCTTAGTCTGCCTTAATATATTTATAATGTCCGGAATAAAAGCACGATTGGACCTGTTCTTTCCCTTAATTTGGTCATGTCTGAAGTATTCTAGATTAGTTGACATTCTGTAGAATTTTTTAGGCTAAAATATGGTTCATCATAAGAACTCTAAAAGGTAAAGTAATGTTATATAACCATTTCAAGTATAAGGAAAAAGGAAAAGGAAATTGAAGGAATAAAATTGCAATTAACCTAATTCTGTACACTGCACTTTGTCAAGAACAAAAATTTTAGGATGGAGGGCATGATCATAGAAGAAGAGAATGATCATGGATATGAGAGTTCTTGAAATCATGTCCTTTAATTGATGAACCCAGGCATGTTTAGCAGAAAGAAGACTTAGGGAAAATCTAGCCCACTTTCAAATATTGTAAATGCTTTCATGAGGGAGAAAAAGAAAATTTGTTCTATGTTACTTCAGAGGGCAAAATAAGGAGCAGTGACCAGAGTGACAGAGAGACAAATGCTCATTCAGTATGAGGGAAAGTCTCTTAAGAACACGTGGACAATATGCAGCATCATCATATTAAAAAGACCTTTGTACTAAAAGTCAGAAGACCTGGATTTGAATCCTGGCTTTGCTACTCATTAGTAATGTGACCCAGATAAAAAGATCTGACTTTTCTGAGTCTCAGTTTTCTAATCAATAAAAGTGAAGCTAACAATATGCATTAGCACATGACGGTTTGTTTTAAATAAAGTATTATATAATTATGAACTATTATTTTAGTCATTAGAGTTGTCCACAAATATTGTAATTTATTTCAAAAATTATTGAAGTTTAAGATGATTTGAGGACTTCAAGCAGCCAATCCTGGGGGTATTGGACTCATTTTTCAGGTAGAGGTTAAAATACTCAGTCTTTAGGGACTCTGCTAATTCTGAGATTTTGTGCTTTTCTAGGCTTTGATATATATGAATCATAAAGTTCATTTTGAACATTGTCTTGTAAATGATATCTAAAATGTTGGAATAGGTATATTTGGCCTCAAATTTGAAATTGTTTTAAGAATCACTAGTCCTCATTTCAACATGATTTGCCAAAAAAAAAAAAGTGGCTTGTAGAATGAGTCTGTGACATTAACCATAACTCTACTAGAAAGATCTTCAGCATTCTGAATCATTTTCTACATGTAAAAATGAATTTGATGAATAATTTTTCTATTACCTCAATATAGACTCATTCAAATGTCACTTTCTATCAGGGAAAAGCAACTTCATGCACTATTTTACATTAACTAAACTTTACCTAATTCATCACTTTTTATCAGGAAGACCAACTCTCATATAAATTTATATTAGCAATCCAGTCATATATGTTATATTCCATTGGGGAAAGTAACTTTTTTTCCTACATTACCTCTGGTAAACCTTACCTCTCATATTATTGGAATTTGTAATACTAAAAAGTCAGCCAAGTGTCAATGTCTTTGCATCATGAAGGTATAGCTATTTACAAAAAAGAAATATAATTTCATGTCACTTTACATCTGGTACATCATCTTTCCTGTCCTGGAATAATATTTACATTCAATGAATGTGTCTTCTATTCCACTATTTTGACAAAAGGCAGAAAAGGCATTTTGTCTGTTTTTAAAACTATTCACATATAAAATATACTTGATTACTTATGTAAAACTGACTTGTTTCATTATTTAAAACATTAGTTGACTGTACAGCTATTGGAATTTTAAAAGCCCTTTTAAGTAACTTAAATCTTATTTAAAATAATTTAAGTGTAAATCAACAAATATTTGTTTAGTATCTATTATGTTTAGAATGCTATAATAGGATGTATAGGATACATAAGAATGAACAAGTTTTAGATTCTGCCTTCAAGTACTGTTCTAATGCAAAATGCAATTAATTTCTATGAAGAAATGTATAATAAACAAAATATGATAAACTGAAAGAAAAAAACACAAATTGTTATGAGGGAAGCAAAAAGGAAGGGATTCTTTCTGACTGAGCTAAGCAGAACAGGCTTCAGGAAAGAAATAGCAATGTAGGTTAATCCTGAGAATGAGTAAAGAAAGGGGAAATGGGGCAGGAGAGCATCTCCAGATAAGGAATAGTGTCAGTAAAGAGAGAAAGTCAAGGCACCATGAGGAATATTTGGCCATAATCACTAACACAATTTTATTGGAGTACTGGGATTTTAAAGAAATTGACAGAAGATAAGGTAGGAAATGTAAAGATGGCCTAGATTATAGAGAGCATAGAGTGTCAAAGGAGGGGATGTTGACTTACTTAGAAGGCAATGGGATGTCATGAAAAGTTTTTGAGCAGTAGAGAATCATAATGAGATCTGTGCACCAAAAATATTAATCTGGCAGGTTGTAAAGAATGATTTTAAGGAGGAAAGCAGGGAGTAGGCAAAGAAACTATTTATAAGGTTTTTTAATAGGCTATTATGATGGTTTGGTTTAGAGTAAGTAAGTGTAAAATAAAGTTGTGGTGGGTGGAGCCAAGATGGTGGAGAGGACACACACTTCTTTCTGATTTTCTCCCATGATGCTCAGCTAATTACCAAATACAGTCTTTAAATTAGTTCTGGACTGACAGAATCCACAAATATTGGGAGTGCAACAAATTCCCAGGGAAAAAAATAATTTTGAAAATCACCAGGAAAGATCTGTTTTGGTTGGGAATGGAGGGAGGTAGCCAGATCCAAGCAGGCTGAGCAAAGACACCAGCATATGCTGTGTAAAGCCCCGGGTGGTACAGACTCTCTGTGGTTGAGAATATAGTGGGAGGATTCTACAGCAGTGTTGGCTACTTTACCCTGGCTGCAAGTCAGTAGGTCAGTAGAGAAGTTAGAAAACATCCAACACAAATACAAAAGTTAAATAGTGAACCCCTCAAAGTGCCAGAGTCTTATGGAATCTGGCCATGTCCACCCAGCACCAGGAGTGAGTCAGCACAGACTCAGTGCAGCTGCTGCCACTTGTAGAGGAAACTTAGGAAAACCTCCACTGCCCTAAAAGCAGATCCCAACTTAAAAAAAAAATTAGTAAAAAAGGCAAAGAGAACTCTGATCATAGATAGTTTCTGTGGTGAAAGAGAAGAACAGATTTCAAACTCTGAGAACACGAAAAGCAGATCATCTTTAGATGAAGTCCCATAATGTAGAAGGCTGGAACTCTGAAAAGGTATACTTGAATCAAAAACAGCAGAGTATTTAAGAAGAAGTGCCTACTCAATGTGAGCTAATGCTTCTATAAACATATACTTAGATAGTATGGTGATGTGATGGCTTTCCTTACAATTGGCTCCTGCTGAATGTGGTGTGGTGAGGTAATCATAGGGAAGGATTGAAGGGCTGAGGGAGAGAGTCAGAGTCTCTCTGCCACAGCTCGCTCAGTAGGAAAAACTTCAGGCTCTAGACTCCAGAGTCTAGATCCATCTTTGACAAGCCATGTGGCAGCTTACCAGCCTTCTTCACTTCTCCTTCTAAAGACCAAGGAGTTTGATTGATCCTGACTCTGACTGATCCTGAGATCTTCCAGAGAGCTAGCCTGGACATTGAACCATCATAAAAGGCTCTCATAGAAGAAATTAAAAAGGATCTTAAAAGGGGGCTAGAAGAAAAATGGAGAAATAAAATGAAAAGTTTGCAAGAGGGTTTGGAAAAAACATAAAATCATTAAAATATAGATTTGACAAAATATAAAGATAACAACACCTTGAAAAACAGAATTTGTAAATTGGAAAAGGTATATAACTCCCAGAAAAACAGAATTTGTGAAATGGAAAAAGAAAATAACTTCTTAAAAAACAGAATTTGTGAAATGGAAAAAATTCCATAGAACAAAACAACTCATTTAAAAACTCAATTGGACAAATATAAAAAGAAATTAAAAAACAAATGAAGTAAATAATTCACTAAAAATCCAAACTGAAATGGAAATGAATGATTCAGTAAGACATAAAGAATCAGTGAAGCAAAACCAAAAAACAAAACAAAACAAAACAAAACAAAAAGGTAAAGTACCTACTTGGAAAAAGAACTGACCTGGAAAATAGATCTAGGAAAGACAATCTAAGAGTTATTGACTCCCTGAAAACCATGATGAAAAAAAAAAAGAGCCTAGACATTATTTTTTCAGGAAATTATCAAAGAGGACTGCCTTGATGTCATAGAATCAGAAAGTAAAATAGCCAATGAAAGAATTCACCAAATACCTCCTGAAAGAGACCCCAAAATGAAAACACCAAGAAATATCATGGCTATTGGACCAAGAGGAAAAAATATTACAATCAACCAAAAAGAAACGATTAAAACACCAAGGAGCCACAATCAAGATTACCCACAACCAGGCAGATTCCACCTTAAAGGTATAAGAAAGGGGTAGGGACTCTAAAGGGGGAGGGCTATGTGAGGCAAGTAGTGCTTATAAGTAAAATACTTGGGAGGAGGGAAAGAGGAAAGGGAAAGACAAAAGTATAACTTGGGGATAATAAGATTGCAGGAAATACAGAAGTAGTTTTAACCATAAATGGGAATGGGATGAACTCTCTCATAAAGCAGAAGCAGTTATCAGACTGGATTAAAACCCAGAATCCTACATTATATTATTTACAAGAAACACATTTAAAACAAAGTGATACATAAAGATTTGAGGTAAAAGACTCGAGAAGAATCTATTATTCTTCAGATGAAGTAATAAAAGAAGGAGGAGCCATCTTGATCTCAGATCAAGCAAAAACAAAAGTAAATCTAATTAAAATAGATAAGGAAGGAAAGTATATCTTGCTAAAGGTACCATAGATAATGAGGAAATATCAATACTAAATATACCACCAAGTGGTATATAGAAATTCCTGAAGGAGAAGTTGAGAGCTAAAAGAAGAAATAGATAGCAAAACTATAATAGTGGGAGATCTCAATCTTGCATTCTCAGATCTAGACAAATCAAACCACAAAATAAATATGAAAGAATTTGAAAAGGTAAATAGAATACTAGAAAAGTTAGGCATGGTGATCTTTGGGGAAAACTGAATGGAGACAGAAAGCAGTACACTTTCTTCTCAATAGTTAATGGAACCTATATAAAAAATGACCATATATTAGGACATAAGGACTTCAAAATCAAATGCAGAAAGGCAGAAATAGTAAATATATTCTTTTGTAAGAAACTATATTTAATAAAAAGCCAGGGGGAAAATAGACTAAAAAGCAATTGGAAACTAAATAATCTTATCTAAAAGAATGAATGGATGAAACAGAAAATCATAGACACAATTAATAATTTCATCCAAGAGAATGACAATAATAAGACAACATACCAAAATTATGAGATGCAGCCAAAGCACTAATAAGGGGAACTTTTATATCTCTAGAGGCTTACTTGAATAAAATAGAGAAAGAGAAGATCAATGAATGAATTGGGCTTGCAACTAAAAAAGCTAAAAAAAGAGCAAATTAAAACCTCCAAAATAAATATCAAATTTGAAATACTAAAAATAAAAGGAGAGATTAATAACATTGAAAGTAAAAAAAAAACTATTGAATTAATAAATCAAACTAAGAGTTGGTTTTATGAAGAAACCAACAAAGTGGATAAACCTTTAGTTAATCTGATTAGAAAAAGGAAAGAGAGAAATTAAATTGTTAGTCTTAATTTATTTTAATTTAATTTTAATTAATTAAGTTAATTTTAATTAATTAATTTATTTTAATTAATTAAATTAATTATTTAATTTAATTTTAATTGTTAGAAATTAGAGCAATAATTATTGCCAGATCTAAAACTATATTATAAATATAGTGGTCATCAAAACCATTTGGTACTGGCTAAGAAACAGACTAGTTGATCAATGGAATAAGTTAAGTTCACAGAACAAAATAGTCAATAAATATGGCAATCTAGTGTTTGAAAAACCAAATGATCCCAGCTTTTGGGATAAGAATTCACAATTTGAGATAATTGGCTGGGAAAATTGGAAATTAGTATGGCAGAAACTAGGCACTGACCCAGACCTACACCATATACTAAGATAAGGTCAAAATGCATTCATGATCTAGACCTAAATTATAAATAAATTATAAGAACATAGGATAGTTTGCCTCTGAGACCTGTGGGGGAGGAAGGAATTTGTGAGCAAAGAAGAACAAGAGATCATCATTGATCACAAAATTGATAATTTTGATTATATTAAGTTAAAAAGTTTTGTATAAACAAAACTAATACAGACAAGATTAGAAGGGAAGCAATAAACTGGGAAAAATTTTTACAGTCAAAGGTTCTTATAAAGGCCTCATTTCTAAAATATATAGAGAAGTGACTCAAATTTATAAGAAATCAAGCTATTCTCCAATTGATAAATTGTCAAAGGATACAAACAGACAATTTTCCAATTATGAAATTGAAACTATTTATAGTCATATGAAAAGGTGTTCCTGTAAAAAGGGCTGAAACTCTGAATAAGTGTACTGGAATCAGACAACCAAGCACTTATGGCTAATTACCTATTGGACAATACTCTATTAGCATATGCTTGGAAAATTGACCCTTCTCACTATTCCATGCTGGATTGATTTGTTGGTGTATACAGATAATCTCTTTTGGTGTATACAGATAATTGTGGGAGGGATTAAGGGATGGAGGGATTAGGAGGTGGAGCAAGACAAACCAGAGTCACTTTGGAGGAGAACTAGGTAAAGGGAGGTCAATGGAGAGCTTGTGGCAGTTTTGTCCATCCCCTTCACTTCTCTCCCTATAGACCAAGGACTTTTGCTTATCCTGACTCCGGCTGATTCTGAGGACGCCAGGAAGCTAACCCAGACCAGATTTTGGCGTCCAATATGGGGCCAAGAACCCTAATTTCACTGAGGAAGTCCCTGGTGACTAGGAAATAGGGTGAGCATTTTAATATACAAACAGGAAACTTACTTTGTTAAGAGCTAAACTAATAACTCTCATTTTCTAGTTGAAATGGGGCAGATATTAGGAAAAGATTCTCCCCCACCCCCACTCCCAATACCACCCCAAAAGAGATCTACAGGAAGCATGCTCAGACTGATAAAGAAACAGGGTTTAATTGTAACTTGGGAGTAGATTGATGAACTCCTGGATACATTAGAATGTATATCCCCCCTTTGTTCTTCAAGGAAGAAGAAATAGAGGCAGATAATTGGAAACTAGTAGATCAACTATGTGAATATTATAATAATATTGGTTCTGATTCAATTTCCAAGGAAGCATTCTATATATACAACATAATACAATTGGCCTTAAAGAATCCCACATGTTATATATAGAAAAAAGAAAAGTTTTAAGAACAACCAGATGAGAAAGTATGAGGAAAAAGAGGAAGACAAAGGAAAGATTAATGGTAATATCACCAGAAGGCATGAGGACTTAAGTGAACTTGAAGAGCCTGGTGATTCTCCCTCTCATAACCTAGCTTCAACTCTGCCTACACTGGAGCAGGTCATTGACACGCCCCCATCAACTTCACCTTCCAGGGTGGATGGCGGAGGAGGAGTGGGAGGTGGGAGAGGCAGTGATATCACCAGCACCTCCCCCTCAGCAATCACCCCCTCTTATGACTAGGTTGCAAAAGGCAGTACTTAAAGCCACAGAAGGTCAGAATGCAACTGATTTGAGAATAGAAATGAATCCTGTGATTCAACAGTTTAACCCTTCAGGTCAAGAAATTAGAAGATACACTCCTTTTGATATAGAAATCCTCAAAGACCTGAAAAAAGCTTGCAATCTTTATGGAGCTACATAAGCTTATGTTAAGATGTTATTACAGAATTTGCTTATGAAGTATTAACCCCTAGGGACTAGAAATCTATAGCAAAGACATGCTTAGAACCTGGACAAAACTTGGTGTGGTTTTCTGAATATAATGAATTATGTAGGATACAAGCCCAAACAGGCTTGTAGGATACAAAATGGAGTTAATATTCCAATAATCTATGACCAACTAACAGGTCTAGGTTCTTATGCAGACATTTCAGTACAAATTAATTACCCCATAGCAGCATATGAGCCAATTGCTTCTTCTGCTATCAAAGCATGGTGTTTTATTCCAGTAAACAGGACAAGGGAGAGGCCTTCACAAAAATAGCACAAGGGCCAAATGAACCCTTTGCTGATCTTGTTGGATGTCTTCAGACAGCTGTCATACAAACTATTGGTGAAAATGCAGCAACAGAAATTATGATAAGGCAAGTTGATAAAGAAAATGCAAATGAGGTTTTAGAAGACTTATACTAGGACTACACAAGAATGGTCTTTTAGAGGAGACCATAAGACGCTGTGCCACAGTGGGCACAAATACCTTTTATAGCCAGGCTATGATGCAGACTTCCCAAAAACCAAACATGGGAAGACAGGGTCCCTTTTGTCAATGGACTTCCAGAGAGACTCGTCAAGGCTTTCAACATGGTAAAGTAGCATTTGAAAGCTCAATGTTGGCATAGAGACAGAGTGAGAAAACAGGGTGGGAGAACAAGACCCAAAACCCCATGTCCAAAATGCAACAGAGGCTTCCATTGGGCATCAGAATGTAGACTGATTCAGGGAAATGAGATGAAGGGCCCAGCCCCAGGACCCAAGGCAAAAAAATACTTGGGGCATGATGACAGCCAATGCTATACTCAGAGAGACTTTCAAAGTTCAGTACCCAGACATGACCAATCAGCCAGGAAGCCATCTGATGGGAGAAAGGCATTACACAATCAATCATTCAGAAAGAAATCTGATGGGAAAAAGGGGTTACAATTAAGAAGAATAGAGTTGTATGAAGCTGGGACTACTGAGATGCCCCTGGAGAGGTAAAATCGCTTCCTCTCCAGCCTATGGATCCCTTGCCTTCAGGCACAGTAGACTTGACCATTTTACCTCCTGAGAGTACTTACAAAACAGTGTTCATCCATACACTGATGTGGGAAACTGGGGAATGTGTAGATAATATCCCAGTCACTAATACAGGTAGACAACATGTGATTTATCAACCAGGAGAAGTAGTAGCATCAGGTTGGCTGATATAGACTCCTAATAAGCAATCTGGTGATAGTTGCCCAGATCCTGCCTCCAAGCAACAAAATCCAGGAATATTCTGGACAGCAGCTGTAATAGCTGACTATCCTATACTCACTATCAATATAAATGGCATACCATTAGAAGGATTGGTAGACACAGGTACCAACTGGCCCAGTCACTGGCCAAAGATTAAGGCAGACCCTTATATGTCTGGTGTAGAAAGAGCAATAGCAGCTGAAATTAGTGCTACCCCTCTGAGATGGATTTTTGAAGGCACAACAAGAGATTTTACTCCTTTTATAATTGAAAAATCCCCATCAATCTGTGGGGAAGAAACATTTTACAACACTTAGGATTACAAATGCGTACTTCAGTCTTTTAGGCAGGGCTGCTGTTGAAGGCCTGCCAATACTTTCACCTGTTCCTATCCAACTGAAAACTGATACAACAGTCTGGATAGAACAGGGGCCCTTAGCTAGTGATAAAATTTAAGACTTATTAGATATAGTACAGGAGCAACTTGACCAAGGACACTTCTCTAAATCCTTGCAATTTCCCAGTATTTATTGTAAGAAAGAAATCTGGAAAATGGAGGATGTTGACTGATTTAAGAAAGATAAATGAACAGATGGAAACTATGGAAACTCTTCAGCCTGGACTTCCATCTCCTACTCAATTGCCTAGAAAATAGCCTCTTTGGGTTATAGAAATTAAGGATTGTTTCTATTCTATCCCTCTGGATAAGGAGGATATGAAAAGATTTGCCTTTTCAGTGCCCCGCGTTAATTTAACTGAGCCTTATAAAAGATATGAATGGAGAGTTTGGCAAAGGGAATGAAAAACAGCCCTACTATGTGTCAAATGTATGTTGATGCTGCTCTCACTCCAGTAAGAAAAGCATTTCCAAAAGTAATGCTATTACAATACATGGATGATATATTGGGATGTGCACCTGAAGAACAAATGTTAGAAGCATGTCTACAAAAGACCATAGAAACACTAAGGAACTAAAATTGCACATAGCTCTAGAAAAAAGTCAAAGGCATGCTCCCTTTCAATATTGAGGATATGAAGTATACTCTAAGATGCTTACAGTACAAAAACTGTCCTTCAGAACAGACATGGTAAACACCTTAAATGACTTTCAGAAATTGATAGGAAGTATCCAATGGATGCATCCAGTGTTAGGCTTGACTACCTATCAGTTACAATCATTCTATGATATTTTAAGGGGAGACAGTGCTTTAAACTCACTGTGCCAGCTTACAAAAGAAGCTCAAGAGGCTTTGAGAGAAATTGAATTGGCTTTATCCATTATGGTTGAAAACCCTTGGAAATACCAGTTTTTGCTACACAAGAGGCACCTGCAGCAGTCCTTCATCAAGGTGATAGTGTGATAGAATGGGTGAACCTCCTAGCACAAACAGAACAAAGCCTTACTCCTTACCCAGTGCTTGTGGCTAGACTTTTATTAAAGATCATTAAGAGAGCAGTACAATTATCTAGGATAAGACCTGGCAAGATATACACCTTTTATACTAATGCAAAAATTAATGTATGCTGTGAAACCATCCTGGAGTGGCAAATTTGTTAGCCATGGCTCCAAATTTTACACATGGGTCTCCATTAAAGATAACCAGACTATTACATATTTCGTGATGGATTCTTGAAGAAAAGGTTTCTAAAGTTTCTCTTAAAGGACCAACTAGCTTTACAGATGCATCCAAACATAATATTTGTGCTATATACTCTTGTGACTTAACCATAAAGAGAACTCCTCCTCAGTCCACTCAGCAGAATGAATTGTATGCAATAATTCCAGCTTTTGCTTATTATCCAGGAGATATAGATATAATATCTGATTTGGCCTATTCAATAGGTGTGGTACAAAGAATTGCCACAGCCCAAATATAATTTGTAGCCTCTAATATATATATATATATATATATATCAGCTCTTTAAGGAACTTCAAGAGCAAGTGAGAAAGCATCCAGGTAAGATTTATATCTTGCATATCCATAGTGGACTTCCAGGTCCTATTTTGATTCAAAGGAAGATAGCCTTCTAACCATGTTGACCAATACTCCTTTATTTCAGGCAGCCCAAGAATCTCATTCTAAATATCATCAGGCTGCTTGAGCTTTACGTTTACAATTTGGAATAACAAGAGAGGAAGCTAGGAGCATAGTAAAAGCCTGTACAGCTTACCTTCCTTTCCATGCTCCTATACTCCCTCCAGGGAAGAACCCTTGTGGCTTGAGACCCAGTGAAATTTGGCAAATGGATGTGACCCATTATAAATCTTTGATCATCTGTCTTTTATCCATGTTGTGGTAGACACCTTTTCAGGATTCACTTTTGCAGCAAAAGAGACAGCCCGAATGGTCACTGAATTCCTTATCCATGCATTTGCAATTATGTGTGTACCACAAGCAATAAAAACAGATAATGAACATGCATATACTTCTAAATATTTTGCACATTTTTGTGCACAGTATAAAGATTTTACACACCACTTGTATACCTTTTAATCCTCAAAGTCAGGCAATAGTAGAGAGGAGAAACAGAGACATTAAGATGCTCTTCCAAAAAGAAAAGAAAGGAGAAGCAATAGATAACCCTAGAGTACTTTTAAATCTAGCTCTTTATACTCTTAACTTCTTGATTTTTGACAAAGATGCACTGGCTCCAGCAGACAGATTTTAAAACCCACTTGAAGGGCAGAGTCCAGTGCGAGCAGCTCCACTATCTTTAGATAATCGCCAAGTGATGTGGAGAGATCCAGAAAATGGTGAATGGAAGGGACCAGATAGGTTAACTGCTTGGGGGAGAGGTTTGCTTGTATCTCTACAGATGAAGAAGGAATCAGATGGATGCCAAGGAACCATATTTGCCCTGTCCATTGGAGAGAGACAGAGAAGAGTGTTGAAACAAAGGAGAAGACTCAAGGAACATTGCGGGGTTCTGTTTCTGATTGTGCCCACCACTGAAAGAGCAATGCAGTTATGGCATTTGACTCATGGATATCAAAAATTGTTGGACTTCAAAACCCTCAAGAATCATTGGAATCCCTGAGACATTAAAAGATTGTTGTAGGAATTCAAAACCTTCAGGAATCATTGGATTCTCTGTGACATGATAAGACTGTTGTAGGACTTGGAAACCCTTAGGAATTACTGGATTCTCAGAGAAATGATAAGACTGTTGCAGGACTTCAAAAACTTCGGGGGATCATTGGATTCCCTTACATGTGAAACAATGGACAATAGATTGGCTTTGGACTATGTCTTGACTGATGAAGGAGGCATATGTGTGTTGTTGTTTACAAAACCTCCTTCTAGGACTTTTGGAAATCTTTTACAACACCATGTTGATTCATATTGTTTGTTATATCACTACTTGCATGTACAATTCATGTTTGTTACACCACATTGGGCCTGCACCAGCTGGGGGGAGAGTCATCACTAATAGCCTGTGATTTATTACTATGTGCTTGCGTAATACCTCCCATTTGATGAGTTTGTGCATACCTGTTTCTAGTAAGACCATTCAGCCCAGAAACCCGCTAATAGTGTCTGGCTTGATTCCCCACTTCCCTTTAGTGTTTTTCATCTTTCTTCTTGAGAAGTCAGGGAGGGCATGATCACCTCCTTTTTGGGGATCTCACCTGCATGAGAAGACAGGGATGGAATGACCACCTGTGTTCTAAAACAAAAGAAAGCAGGAGATATAAAGGGCAGAAACTCTGAATAGGTGCACTGGAATCAGATAACTGAGCACTTAAAGCTGACCTATTGGTCAACACTCTATTAGCATATGCTTGGAAAATTGGCCTTTCTCACTGTTCCGTGCTGGATCGATCTTTTGGTGTATACAGATAAATGTAGAAGGGATTAGGGGGTGGAGTAAGACAAGCCAGAGTCACTTTGGAGGAGGACAAGGTGAAAGGAGGTCGATGTGAGAGCTTGTGGCAGTTTTGTCCATCCCCTTCACTTCTCCCCTTAAAGACCAAAGACTTTTGCTTTTCTTGACTCCAGCTGATTCTGAGGCCTCCTGGGAGCTAAACCTGGACTTCACATGTTCCAAATCATTATTGATCAGAGAAATGAAAGTTATGAAAACTCTGAGATACCACTGTACACCTGTCAGATTGGCTAAGATGAAAGAAAAAAGATAATGATTAATATGGGAAATATGTGGGAAAATGGGACGTTGATACATTGTTGGTGGAATTGTGAATAGATCCATCCATTCTGGAGATCAATTTGGAACTATGCTCAAAAAGTTATCAAATTTTGCATACCCTTTGATCTAACAGTGTTACTATTGGCTTTATATCTCAAAGGGATCTTAAAGGAGGGAAAGGGACCCACATGTACAAAAATATTTGTGGCAGTCCTTTTTGTAATATCTAGAAACTTGGAAATTGAATGGATGCCCATCAAATGGAGAATGGCTGAATAAATTACGATATATGAACGTTATGGAATATTATTGTACTGTAATAAATGACCAATAGCATTATTTCAGAGAGGCTGGAGAGACTTACATGAATTTATGCTAAGTGAAATGAGCAGAACCAGGAGATCATTATATACAACAATAAAACTATTTGATGATCAATTCTGATGGATGTGGCTCTCTTCAATAATGAGATGATTCAAACTAGTTCTAATTGTTCAATAATGAAGAGAACCATTTATGCCCAGAGAGAGGACTATGGGAGCTGAGTGTGGACCACCACATAACATTTTCATTTTTTCTGTTGTTTTTTGCTTGCATTTTTGTTTTCCTTCTCAGGTTTTTTTTCTGTCTAGATCCAATTTTTCTTGTACAGCAAGATAACTGTATAAATATGTATACATATATTGGATTTAACATATATTTTTAACATATTTAACATGTATTGGTCTACTTGCCATATAGGTTAGGGGATTGGGAGAAGGAGGAGGAAATTTGGAACAGAAGGTTTTGCAAGAGTCAATGTTGAAAAATTACCCATGCATATGTTTTGTAACTAAAAAGCTATAATAAAATAAAATTTAAAAATGAAATAAATTTGAACATGTGAATACAGTAGTAGATGTGAGAACCTGATAACTGATTAGATTTGAGAGGCAAAGAAAAGATTAGTATCAAACATAATTCCAACTTTTGAAGTCTTTGTTCCAAATAGAACTCAAAAAAACAACAACAACAACAACAACATAAATAAGGAAATAAAAAGGATTAAGATTTTTGGTCTTTCTAAAAAGAAGAATGAAATTCATTTTTTCTATAAGGAACTTTTTATAAGGTATTCTTTCTGAAAGCAAGGACTGTATCATTTTTGCCTTTGCATCCTCAGCATTAAGTATAATGTCTTATCTAAATAATACTTTTAAAATACTTTTTGGATTGGCTTTGAATTTATGAGGTGACATAATAGCATTTATACAGAACATTAAGTTCTGCAAAGCATTGTAGAAAGATTTCTACAGGTGATCCTCATAACAAACATAGGCAATAGCTGGTATTATTATTCCCCATTTTGTAGATGAACCAGATAGATAATTTAATAATGTCTAATGGAGCAGTTTTGCCAGAGCCAACTCACACTAGTTGGGATAGACAATTATTAAATTTTCACTCTTTAGCATTTACATCTTAGAAATAATCAAACAATAAAAAATAGAACTTGCTTTATCATTTTGTTAATTATTTGGACTTTAGAAAAAATAATGCAAAAATATAAATAATGGAGACAAAATCATGTCATTATTATTATCATTTATTATATCAGCTGTAAAAGTTTTGTAGCACACCACTGGAGGTATTAGTCTGGAACTTGGGAAATATTTGGAGACTAGTGATACAGACTTAAGAGTCATTCATAGAGAGGTGATAATTGAAATGTTTTCAACAAGTTGAAATCACCAAGGAAGAAGAAAAAATCATTTCCATTAAGAGTTCACTTTAGGGGATAGATCAAATTAATATATTTCTTCTTTTTCTGATAATAACATATTGGTGTTCTGAAAGAGAACCTCAGCATGACTTAGCTATGATGTTAATTGTTCCTATTGCTCCATGGTTTATAAAGAATATTCCTCATCCTCATAATTTATTAAGGACATAGTTCAAGTATTATGATTCTCACTAATAAATGAGAATGCTGAAAGTTAGAGTTGCTCAGAATCACATAGCTGGTAAGCACCATAGCCAAGATTTTAGAACAGTTCTTCTATCTCATTTCCCACCTTATGTAAGGATATCAACTCAGTAACTCATACATTCTCAAATCATTTCCCATGTCTACTGCAAGACTTCATCATGGTTGCTTACACAAGCTGGTAAGAAGCTTAGCAGCTTCTGGATATCTAGCAAAACTCTTTGAGGGACCAGTTTACTCTAATTTCAAATTAAAAGCATGAAAATTGGTTCCTGATTGTGTGCATTATTCTACTTATTCCTAGTATCCTTCTTTCATAATTTTTCACATGGAAAAATATCGATTAGGTACAATTTTTTTTTTTGCTTTTCATCTTAATTTATTCATTAATTTTAACCATTTAATAATGTTATAGTCATTAATTTGTGATTAATTATTCCTAAACATCCTGTTTTCTGATCTCTGTCTCCTGATTTAAACTCTTTCAGAAGCATTATGATCTTTTCTTATGATCTTATGATCTTTTCTTAAATATTAAAGGTTGAATAATTATGATATATTCCAAGATTCCAGTCTCAAAGCTCACCACCTCAGTGAAACCTTCCCCACTCAGGCTTTGTCTATTCTGATTTCCCAATAAAGAACCAAGGAGTCTCAGATAATTCAGTATTTGCATACTTCCTGGCCACAAGACTTCCTGACTGTGTGACTGTTCTCTAGCTACCTAAACTCTTTATCTCTTCCTGTTAAATGGAAAGAATAATACATATACTATCTTCCTCACAACCTTATAGTTGTCACAGCACTTCATAAATCCTAAGGTGCTTTAGAAATGTGAATATGCATACTTTTTTCCTATCCTTTCTTTGTTTCTCATAATTTGAAATATCAGGCTTATATAGGAAACCTATCAAATATTTAGATGGCACAAAACTGAGGGAGATAGCTAATAAGTTGACTTAGAGTCAATATACAAAATAAATGCATATAAAATACAGAATAAGACAATTGGATTAAATATTATAACCTGAATAGGGATAACTATAAATTCCCACATACGTTCAAAAAACTAACTTCACAAGTACAGAAAAAGTTAAAAGATAAATTACTTTATATCAAAAAGATATCCAGGACTTTATTTCATCATAGACTCAATATGAGTCAAAATTTAAGGATCTAAGAGAAGCCTAAGTCACACAGCAGTGACTTTTCATACTTAGTTCAATTCAAGAAATATTTAAGTACCTACTGTGAAGTGTTTGTTACTAGAGGAGATCTAGCATAATTCACTATGGAAAATGACAGATATCACTGCTTGTGGCAACATCATCCTGGTACAAAGACTAGAACTTCCAGGATGATATCTATAACTATTCAAATATTTCTTATTTAACTATTTAGATAAGAGGAACCAACTGGATAATGACGGATTATTGTTCAAATTAAAGTTAGCAAGCTACAATCTATGGGCAATCTTAAGTAGTTATCTATGTGTATATATATGTATATATGCAACTCAATTATTAAATGCATTTCTAATAGAGACTAGTTACTTTTATTAGAGCTTTGCAGCACTAATAGAATATGTGTGTGAAGCCATTCATGTTGGAAGTTTTTAAAATGTCACTTCATAAAAACCTTTATTTCATGGAAATTGTGAGGAATATGGATAATACAAAAAAGGATGAAAATAATGGGAAACATTCCTAATCAGCACTGTTTTTATATGTTGTGTTATAAAGAATAATAACATTATTATAATTTATTATAAATATTTGAATTGTGAGGAGCTAGAAAATGTAATACATTTTTGAAAAAAAACTTTCTTGTAATTAGGAAAGAGGAGAAAAAGAGAAAAGACTAATCTAATAACAAAGAAAAATAAGGCTCTTAAAAGATTCCTATTAGTATCATAGCCAAAATATTGTAAATCAATGTATATGAATGTATTTTGTTATTGTTTTAATTCATTTACAAATTATATGTAATCTATATTTTAATTTTTAAACAGAAAAAAATGAATGGCTCCTATTAAAAAAGGGCATTTCTTAATTTCATTAAATAATTAATCTTTAATGAGCTGGAGTGACTACTAAGGTTAACTTATTAATAATAAAGAGATTGCACTTTTAATAATAAAAAAAATAATAATAATAAAATAATTGCACAAAATAATAATAAATAAAATTAATTATCCAAATACACATGTAAATTGCCATAGAACTCAGGATAATAAAAAATAAATTTTTAGCAATAGTCCAGTGACATGCCATGGTTGAGATGGTAACAAGATAAAGTTGAATCAGGCTCCAGACTCCATTAAATCTTAATATATGTTGAGGGGAAGAGGGTCTCCTCAGCCTTTATTTACTTATTTGCTAAATATATGTATATATTGGGCAGACTCTACAAATGGACATTTTAAGCACAGAATGAAACAGGGGCATTGCATGCCTTGCTGCCTTTGGGAAGTGAAATACTTCCATTAATGACCCAAACAGAAGCCTCAAACATGGCTGATTTAAAAAAAAAAATCAGTCTTCCAGCATTTATGGCTATGACTCATTAATCACTAGTCTCCCAGGTATCATAGGATCATAGAAGGATAGAGTTAACTGGTTTATTCAAGGTCAGATAAACAAAGCCAGGAGTGAAGCACAAGACCTCTGACTCCTGAACTAACATTTTACTCAGAGAACAATGGAGAGATGCATATTACATATATGCAGGGTAGAACACATATATAGGAGCTGTAAAGAAGAATTAGAGTAAATATTGTCAACACAGAAATGCATGCTCAAAAGAAGAGATGGCCTAGTCTGAAGCCAAATTAAGATATGTCCAGTGGATAGTCTTTGCATCCTTTTTTATTCTTATGATATCAAAAGGAATTTTTGAAGACTTTCAACATATGGATTAGACATCTGCAGCAAACTAATGAGAGGGGAAAAAGCATGAATCACATAGGATGAGCAGTCAGGGTTAAATTGGCATCTACACTAAAAGTATCAGACTCACTATTTCAGCTCACAGAACTCAATAATCCACCAACTGGGTTGAAATGAAATTGGAATTTTTTTTAAATCAGCAAAAATATAACAACATTTTTAGTCATTTTTGGTCACAAATGATTCTTTGTGATCCTTTTTTTTTTTTTTTTTTAGTAAGAATACTGGAGTAGTGACATTTTCCCAAAAATATTTAAAGCAGGAAATGGAGGTAAACAGGGTTAAGTGATTTGCAGGAAGTCACAAAGCTAATCAGTGCCTCAGACTGTTCCTGACTTTATGCTCTGCATTCTTTACACTACACCACTAATCTATGTCCTCAAATATATAATACATATTATTAATTTATGGTTCTGTAATCAATATATGCTTTAGCAAGGATCTATTTTTGAGTTTTATACCATAGAACTTCACTATTCAAGGGAACTTTCACATTAATTAAGTCAAAGAGCCATTTGAGTATTTGTGTATACAAGTCCTGAGGATAAAGACAGAAAGAAACTAGATCCTATGCTCAACAAGCTTAAATTATACTATAGCTCTTACAGCATTCCTTATCACTGATGATCTTAAACCAACTCTGGAGATATAGGAGACTCTTTTTAGAAACATTTTTTTAATCTATGTTTTAATTTATATCTCTATAATTACCTATCAGCTGCTAGTAGAGATGAATAAATCCAGTCACTAATTAATTAATTTAAATTTTACTGAAGTCTTCAAGTTTCCCATGGAACACATTACTTATTAGACTTATGTAGAACAATTTATGACTAAACAAGAGATAAAGAGCAAAATTAGGTATAAGATGAATTGTTTCAATTATGTTTAATTAAAACATTTTTGTACAAAAAAGAAAAAAAATCAGAAAAAAAGCACTTATATTGTGCCAAAATCCATATCCACCTTTAATCTATTGACAAGTTGCACAAATGTAGTCTTTCTTCTACATAATACTTCTTCATATATTCAAAGTTCATTATCATGGCCCACCTCTCTAATCTTCTCTTTTGGGGCCGTAGAAAATGGTTAAGTTTTTCAATGGATTCTGATACAATTTAGTCTCAATTGTTATTACATCCCAAGAATCACTATTTGGGTATGTCCCAAATCGTCAATATTCTTCCTAACATGTTTCCCTGAGAATTAGGGTGCTTTGAAGGCAGTCCAACTAGAGAACTGTTTGGTTCTTAGATCTTAATCTACAACCTTAAAACTATATAGTAAAATTATTTTAAAATGTTAATCTCTAACAGAAGAAATTATAACCACACAGAAATATGTCAAGATATAGGCCATCCCTTTCTGCCTGAAGGTTATTACAGTTGTTCCAAAGATGAATTTACCTTTCTCTACTCTTGTTCAGTAACAGAATTCATTTTATCCACTATACAATAATATAGAAATAATATATTTAATTTTATTAAATTCCAAAGAATAATATCAGAATAATGACTTTACCTCAGACTGGTCTTATATGAATATAATCAAAGGAAATGAGAAGACACAAAAGACCACAAATTGGAATTAAAATGTACAAATCACGGTGGATCATTAGATGAAGACAAAACTTACAAATAAATTGGTCTGGAAGGACAAAACACTAGAAACATAAAGAAAGCAAAGAGAAGTCTGTGACGGTATATGATTAAATCCTTGTCAGCATTCTGAAATCAAAGCTAAAGGGGGAGAATTACTTTGAAGGCACTATCATTATATGCTACAAGTCTAGATGCACGTATTTACCCCTGTAAAATGGACCATAACAGTTCTGTGAAATATCCTAACAAAAGCTATGCAATATTCACTAAAGATGGAGTATATTACTGTAAGGAATCTACAGAAAATTAACAATCCCTCCTAAAAAGGAAAAAGGTTTATACTTAATGCACGTGAGAATGAATCAAATGCATTTATTAAGCATTTTGCATGTGCCAAGCACTGTGCCAAACTATAGGCAAAACAACAAAAAAGCAAAACCAGAATAAAACAAATAAAAAAGAAAATTTGTATTCTCTAGTAACTTAAACGCTAATTGAAACAATAAATAGATGTTCAGCTTCTGCTTGGATGGAAAAAATGGGAAGCATAAGGCTTCAGTGATGGGGAAAATCAAAAGACCTTTGTCTCTTTAATAGCTTAGATAACAAGGTTGGAACTCTGGAGGGAGTAGAAGTATAGCACATGATCATCCCTGTGGAACATATAGAAATAAGTGCTAGGGCAAATGGTAAGATCTATTGGTCTTCCATGTTACAAATAAGAAGAATTGATAATTTCCAAAATAATATTTAAAGTGTCTGATAAAGAAAGTAGTCAGGATAGGTTCTGGGTCAATTGGACCTAAGAGAAACTTGGGGGCATGGAGATAGGAGCAATAAGTTCTCTTTCTCTTGGCTGCTCTGAATAGATTTATTTAGAAGCAAGGGAGAAAAGAGATAAATAGGAGGTGGAGGAAAGAGGGAAGGAGGGACCTGAAGGGAACAAAAAAGAAGGAAAGGGAATTTATACTCCATGTAGCAGCTTCTCAATTTTCTGACCATTCCACATAGATTCTGGACAATCCCACATACAGAAAGAAAGAAGAAAAGGCAGAAAGCAAAGTGTAGGCTGTAGTGGTTCAATCAATCCACATCTTCTGGGTAGCTTGAGCCTGGAGAAAGAAGAAAAGAAGCTATCAAAGTGAATCATTTCACTTCCCAGTCTTATTCTTTAGAATAAGAAGAGATCACTTCATTGGATTAAATACTAAAACTAGATAACAGGTATATATGATTGAATCTGTTAAATTGGTTTATCTCTGGATTCAAACTGAAAAGGGGCTAAGATACAAAGATAGACTCAAGGGACAAAGTTACTTTCATCAGATATTACAAAAGATTATCTCTAAGGAGTGCAGACAGTTATCAATATAAATTGTGAAAGAGATTAAAAAAACAACTTTGTAATATATTCCTATAAACTATTAAATATAAAATAAAAATAGTATTTACAAACTACCAAATAAAATATCACTTTGTAGCCAGAATTATATATCAGAAATTTCATGTCTTTCATAGAAGGACAAATGAGAATTCCTCCCATACAGGCAACAAACAATCCAGGAACACTCAAACAATAAATTTTATTACACACACACACACACACACACACACACACACACACATATATATATATATATATATATATATATATATATACACACACACACACACATACTATGTTAACCATAATTACACAGATATAACACTGATCCCTAAAAGCTTAAGAACAATTTTTTTTAAAGTAACTAAAAATGTGCTTAATTTTCACACTGCATTAAATAACAAAATAAATAAATAAATGTAACGACCTACAGGAAAAAAAATTCAGAATAATGTAGAAACTTTATGAGTTGCATAATCATAGCTATTTTTCTGATAGACTGTAACACACCAAAGATGACTTTGTTTTACTCACAGAGGACAAGCCAACAGCATAATATCTTTATTCAGTAGTGAAAAATAATTAATTTATCCATATAAAATGGTCTATGGAACATTAAATATAAGGGGACAATAAGAAAATATCAGCATAGAATATCAGTTTATCACAGGAAATATTCAATTTAACTCTTTTAAAACTTTTTTATTATAGCTTTTTGTTTACAAGTTATATGCATGGGTAATTTTACAGCTTTGACAATTGCCAAACTTTTTGTTCCATCAATTTAACTCTTAAAGATGATTAAATTCAAGGAATTTTTAGAAGTGAGGGATTATGAGAAGAGCAAATCATGGGAAAGTTGGTAACAGCAGAACCTTAAAAGATGGGAATTTTGAGAGATATACATAAAGAGGAAATATATCTAGTCACAGACAACAGCTTTTGTGAATGCACAGCAGTAGGAGATTTAATCTATCAATAAATCAATATCTATTTAATGAAAGTCCATTACTGTGCTTTCCATATGCCCTGCTATTTTGTGTGCTGTGAAAAATGCAGAATGAATAGAAAACAGCCATGTCTCCAAATATTTTACAACTTTATAATGTAATATTTATATAAAACCTTAGGATTTATAAATGATATGAACTATATTAGCTAACTTGATTCCTTGTGAGTTATGTCACATAATTACTCCCATTTTCTAGATAAGAAAACAAAGCTTATAAAGATTAAGTGATTTGTCTAGGGTCACACATTGAAGCAGGATTTGAATGTACTCCTCCTTTCTTATATAGGGATCCATGTACTTGCCATCTAACTACCTCTATCATCATGTTTATGACACAAAACAAAATACAGATAAAATGTGTAATGCAAAATAATAAAACATGTATTATACACAATCATTGTCCAAATTTGGATGAGTAGGACCCTACTGATTATAATATTATAAGAATTTTGTCACTGATGCTGTGACCATAGTGAATATTAGCGTAGAGAAGGAAAAGTTTGAGCTGGACCTTGAAGGATGGGAAGATTTTGTATATGAGCCACAAACACCTCCAGCATTTTTTCTCTTTTAACCTTCAGGTAGCTGATCCCATCTGTTTACTCAAGTCCTGACTCTTGAAGCTAAGTTAATTGAATAGCTATTCCTTTCCTTTTATCTTCTTGAAGTTGGGTGGGAGAAGTTGTCTGAGCATCGTAAATCTCCATCAGTTCTAGTGCAAGGCTATATTCTCACTTCCAATGTAGCCCGCTTATATGTTATGATGATTTATCGTTTTAATCTTTTCCCCAAATGAGCACTGAGGCTATGCAACTGGCCCATATTTACAAAGAAACAGCAGCTAAATAAATAAATAAATGATTATCTTAATAACCTTGAGATTAAGATATAATGTTATAAGGTCTGCCAGGCCTGAAGAAGTGTGCATTTCTCTCTCCTCTCTTTGTATTGCTTCCCTGCAATTATTTTAGAACCCCATATTTTTTATCTCTGAATAATTAGAGATAATCTCTATATTGCTTTAGTTACAATTTCAGAACAATAGACTGCTGCCCATTAAGTCAATGTCAGTTTTGGCAATATTTCTTTGCCTATGTCTCAAAATAAGGATATCTACAGAGGCATAATTTCAGGATAAGTAAAGATTTATCACTTTAAATAGCAAACTAAAAAAAATATTGAAGCCATTTGTTCTGCAACCTGCTCTGGGTAGGGATTTCAGAGATGTACACATTCCCTGTTGTAGCAGCAACTTTCAGAATCTTTTTAGCAAGTTGCCAGTACAGATTGGGGCTGACTGACTTATTTGGGGACAAACCTGGTTCACTAGAACTGCATCTATCACAAAGTCAAAGATAAGTTGATTTAAATTGATGCACCTAGCAAATTTATGAAGCAGAAAAATAAATAAAAACAAAAATCATAGTATGATTGCTTCTTTATTCACCAAACTCTTCCCTCTTGGCTTCTACTTTTACACTAAGGTTGAGGAGTTGGAGGCTTTCTAATCTGTTATCTCCTCTCCTCTCCTCTCCTCTGAAGAACAGGCTTTACTTTATCCTTTTAAACCAACCCTCCACCTGCTCCCACAATGATATTCTATTGCTTTCATCTACTATTTAACCATGTCTCAACAGTTGAGCACTCTTCCGATTAGTATTTGTAATGAAAAAAATGGACTGCAACATTGGTTAGGAAGCTGAAGAGGAGCAGTAGGAGCTGAATTCAGGTGTCTTCTGTTATGGGCTCAGAGGAACAAATATGGCACTAATGCTCTGAGCTTTGAAGGCTCAATTTTATATTCTGGCTAATTCTATTCCATACTTCATCTCCTAGGCACTTTTGTGTTCTTGGGTTAAAAAAATGACTATTATATTTCTTTATGGATTTCCCAATTACTATTTATTCCAGACTTCTTCTTAGGATTTTATTGAAATAGTTGTAGGGAGAACTGGGTTTTTAAGCTTCTTCCTCTTCCATCATCTTTACTATTATAAAAAAATTGGTAACTATTGTGCAGAAAAAAGATTTTGCATAAAATTTATTGACTGCCCCCAACAAACAAAATAAGATAAAACGAGGATCTAGTGAGTAAAAATAATAAATAGCAAATTTAAGTTTATCATAATGAGAATAGTCCATCAATCTGAGTTATTCAAGAACATATGGAATTAGTAGTGACCTCACCACTTTGCAAAGCCTTCTAGTATATTTTAAATAAGCTCCATCAAGTAGATGGTTTACCATCTGAACTTTGAAGCTTCTTCAAAAGATTTCTGATTGTCTTCTTGCTTCTAGGATATTTTCTTTCTAATCCATTTTCTATCAGCAGCCAAAATAAGACTTTTAAATAAATACTTTTAAATTCATCAAACCATGACACTCCATTTGAGAAAGCCTTAATTCCAATAACAAAGTTAAGATTGAATGAATGAAGGCAGAAAACTTAAACCATTCATTTTTAAATGCTATGACTAACAACTCTGTCCCCCTGACCACTAAAAAATGCATAAGGTAATTGTACTATATCTCTTGCTTCCCAGATAGAATATATGTGTGTGTGTGTGTGTGTGTATGTGTGTGTGTGTGTGTATTTTTGCCTTGGACATGATAGTAGCAGTTGGGTAGAGAAGAAGGGTAAATATGGAGGACAGAAGTTTCTTGTGGAAAGAAGAATTGAGTAAAATGATTCACTAAGCCCTCTTGATATCAAGCAGAATTAAAAATCAGGAACAGAATGGGGTAGTCCCTCTCAGCAAAGATAAGATGATTGTTTCATTTGTTTTCATTATTTTCTTGGGTTTTTTTGACTCTAGATGTTTCTGGATTTGGGGGTTTTACTTTTAAAAATACATAGGTTGTTAAATTGAAGAGAACTTTGGGTTCAACATTCTTACTCATGCAGTTTTCCCCTATATAATATATTTGATAGGTTACTTTATCCCTGTTTATTTCCCCATTCAAGATCTATGTTAATCCTCTTTAAAATATAAAGAATATTTCTTGTGCTACTGACTTCACATTATTATTTTGGAGAGAGTTCTGCGTGAATATTTAATTCTGTTACCAAGAATTATAGGCTGGACTTTCTAAATTAAATGTCAAAAAGGAATGTCACACTCAAAATGTGGAAGATATAACTGTTTTCCTTCCTAAATAGACCTTTCTTCTTAGGTTACCTATTTCTGTCAACATCAATACCATCTTAATTTACCCAATAATTTAATCTGAAAGTCATCACCTTCACCACCCCATATCTAATTTTTTTTTGCAAGCTCGGTATTAATTTTATCACCATACAATTGAGTCACAACTCTCTTCTCCATTTATATGACCAATATTGCAGCTGAGAAGTTCAGCAGCTATAGAAGGCTGAAACTCTGAATCATATAAGAGATCCACTAAGACTACCTACTAAATGTGAGATAACGGCTCTCTTAACATATATTTGGATGGTGGCTCTCCTCACCATTGGTGCTTGAAGAATGTTTAGTGGTAAGATAATCATAGGCCAGGATTGGAGGACAGAAGGAGAGAAGTCAGAGTCACTTGGCAGCAGGATGAGGAGGAGAGGCTGGAGACTCTGGACTCCAGAATCCAGGATACATCTTTGGCAAGCCTCATGGCAGTTTGCCTGCCTCCTTCATTTCTCCCCCTAATTACCAAGGATTTTGGTTTATCCTCACTCAGGCAGAGCCTGAGGCTCTCCAGGGAGCTAGCCCGCACTTTATATTTGGGACCCAAAAAGGACCAAGGACCCTAATTTCATTGAAGAAGTCCCTGTGACCAGGAAATAGAGCGAATATTAAAATAGACACACTTCCAGCCAAGATGGTGGAGAGGAGGCACACAGCTGTGTAAATTCCATGTATTCTCTCAGAAATCATTTCATTACAAGCCTCTGAATTAATGCTTGACTGAAAAAAACCCCCCTCAAATAGTTACCAAGAGAAGACATCCTTGAAATTCTCCAGGAAAGGTCTGTTTTTGCTCGAGGGCATGACAGTTTTAGATCAGGCACAGGCTGAGGGGCAGTGGCAGCTAGAGCTCGGCAGGCAGCTCACAGCCAAGCAGAGTGGAGGGGGTTGGGGTGTGATCTCAGCCATCTCTGTGGGGAGAGCTTTGCTACAGGCTTGGATACTTTGCCCTGGCAGCAAGTCAATAGCCCATCAGAGAAGCTAAAAACACCGGGGGTGAAGAATACAACCCCAAACAACTGGAGTCTCTCGGAGACCTGGCCACCCCTCCCACACAGCATCTCAGCACGCTCTTAGAGTCTCGGAGATCAGGTGCAGCACAGTCCTGCTAGTGCCTTACTGCTGCCCCCCGCAGTCTGTAGAGGAAGCTCGGTAACACCACCCAGTCGCTCCCCCAAAAAAACAGATTCCATTTGGGATTTTTTTCTTTGCTAATTTGTCTTTGATTCTTCTCTGACAAAATGAGCAAAAAATTGAAAAGGACCTTAACCACTGACAGCTTCTATATGGAGAGAGAGCAGACTCTAAACCCTGAGGAGAATAAAAACAGACTGTCTCTAGGTGAATCCCCAAAGGAGATCATCTGTTCCTCAGCACAGATGAATCTCATAGAAGAAATTAAAAAAGCTCTCACAAGAGAGCTAGAAGAAAAATGGGAAAAGGAGAGGGAGGCTTGGAAAGAGAGTCTGGAGAAGTCATCCCACTCATTTAAAGACAGAGTGGATGAAGAAATCAAATCCTTGAAAAATAGGATTAGTGAACTGGAAACAGAAAATAGCTCTCTAAAAAATAAAATTGGCAAAATGGAAAAAAATTCCATAGAACAAAACAACTCAATTGGACAATTAGAAAAAGATGTAAAAAAAGTGAGTGAAGAAAATACTTCATTGAAAATCAGAATTGAAAAAATGGAATTGAATGACTCTAGGAAACAACAAGAATCAGTCCAGCAAAACCAAAAAAATCAAAAAATGGAAAAAAAAATGTGAAATGCCTTCTTGGGAAAACAAAAGACCTGGAAAATAGGTCTAGGAGAGACAATCTGAGAATGATTGGACTCCCAGAAAAATATGATGAATAAAAGAGCCTGGACACTATTTTCCAGGAAATTATCAAAGAGAACTGCCCAGAAGTCATAAAAACAGAGGGTAAAATAGACATTGAAAGAATTCATCGATCACCTACTGAAAGGGATCCTAAAATCAAAACACTAAGAAATATAGTGGCCAAATGACAGAACCCTCAAAGGAAGGAAAAAATACTGCAAGCGGCTAGAAAAACCCAATTCAAATATAGAGGAGTCACAATAAGGATCACCCAGGATCTAGCAGCATCAACATCAAAAGATCAAAGGGTCTTGAATATGATATTCTGAAAGGCTAAGGAACTCGGTATGCAACCAAAAATAACTTACCCAGCCAGAATGAGCATTTTTTTCCAGGGAAGAAGATGGACATTCAACGAAATAAGTGAATTTCATCTGTTTCTGCTGAAAAAACCAGAGATTAACAAAAAGTTTGATCTACAAATATCGAACTCAAGAGAAGCCTAAAAAGACAAAAATAAATCTTGGGAACTATATTTCTGCTGTAAAGATGTATAAAGAATAGATGTATACCTTGTTCTAGAAATTAGATGTGGAAAGAACATTGTACCAGAAAAAAGGGTAAAGTGGGGGTACTACATCTCATGAAGAGGCAAAGGAAATCTATTATATATGAGAGAAAGAATGGAGGGGGATGAATATAGTGGGTATCTTACTGCCATCAAAATTGGCTTTAAGAGAAAAGTTTTAGACTTATTCAATTTATCATGAAACTTCTCATACCTCATTGAAAAGTGAGAAGGGAAAAGTGAAAAGGGAAGGAATAAGCTAAGCAAAAGGGAATACGGAAACTGTGAAGGAAAGGAGTAAGATAAGGGGAGGAACTCTAAGGTGGGGAGGAGGGATACTAAAAATGGAGGGCTGTGAGAAGCAAGTAGTGCTCACAAGTTTAATACTGGGAAGTGGGATAAGGGGGAAAGAAGGGAGAACAGCATAAACAGGAATCAATAAGATAGCAAGTAATACAGAATTGGTAATTTTAACCATAAATGTGAATGGGGTTAACTTCCCCATAAAGAGGAAGCAGTTAGCAGATTGGATTAAAAGCCAAAATCTTACAATATGTTGTTTACAGGAAACACACGTTAAGCAGGGAGATACAACCAGAGTAAAGATAAAAGGTTGGAGCAAAATCTACTATGCTTCAGGTGAAGTCAAAAAAGCAGGGGTAGCCATCCTAATCTCAGATCAGGCAAAAGCAAAAATTAATCTAATTAAAAGAGATAAGGAAAGGCACTATATCTTGCTAAAGAGTAGCATAGATAATGAAGCACTAGTAATATTAAACATATATGCATCAAGTGGTATAGCATCTAAATTTTTAAAAGAGAAATTAAGAGAGCTGCAAGAAGAAATAGAAAGCAAAACTATAATAGTGGGCAACCTTGCACTCTCAGAATTAGATAAATCAAACCACAAAATAAATAAGATAGAAGTCAAAGAGGTAAATAGAATACTAAAAAAGTTAGATATGATAGATCTCTGAAGAAAATGAAATGGAGACAGAAAGGAGTACATTTTCTTTGCAGCAGTTCATGGAACCTATACAAAAATTGACCATATATTAGGACATAAAAACCTCAAACTCAAATGCAGTAAGGAGAAATAGTAAATGCATCCTTTTCAGATCACAATGCAATGAAAATTACATTCAACAAAAAGCCAGGGGAAAGTAGACCAAAAATAATTGGAAACTAAATAATCTCATACTAAGGAATGATTGGGTGAATCAGCAAATCATAGACATAATTAATAACTTCACCCAAGAAAACAACAATAATGACACATCATACCAAAATGTGTGGGATGCAGCCAAAGTGGTAAAAAGGGGAAATTTCATATGTTTAGAAGCCTACTTGCATAAAATAGAGAAAGCAAACGTCAATGAATTGGGCTTGCAACAAAAATGCTAGAAAAGGAACAAATTAAACCCCCCTGTCAAACACTAAACTTGAAATTCTAAAAATAAAAGGAGAGATCAATAAAATTGAAAGTTAAAAAAAAAACTATTGAATTAATTAATGAAACTAAGAGTTGGTTCTATGTAAAAAACCAACAAAATAGACAAACCCTTAGTAAATATGATTAAAAAAAGGAAAGAGGAAAATCAAATTGTTAGTCTTAAAAATGAAAAGGGAGAACTCACCAACAACGAAGAGGAAATTAGAGCAATAATTACCAGTTACTTTGCCCAATTTTATGCCAACAAATTTGACAACTTAAATGAAATGGAAGAATACCTTCAAAAATATAGCTTGCCCAGATTAACAGAGGAGGAAGTAAATATCCTAAACAGTCCCATCTTACAAAAAAGGAATAGAACAAGCTATTAATCAACTCCCTAAGAAAAAATCCCCAGCACCAAATGGATTTACATGTGAATTTTACCAAATATTTAAAGGACAATTAACTCCAATGCTATATAAACTATTTGAAAAAAATAGGGATTGAAGGAGTCCTACCAAACTCCTTTATGACACAGACATGGTACTGATACCTAAACCAGGTAGGCTGAAAACAGAGAAAGAAAATTATAGACCAATCTCCTTAATGAATATTGATGCTAAAATCTTAAATAAAATATTAGCAAAAAGATTACAGAAATCATGCCCAGAATAATACACCATGACCAAGTAGGATTTATACCAGGAATGTAGGGCTGGTTCAATATTAGGAAAACTATTAGCATAATCAATTATATCAATAACCAAACTAACAAAAACCATATGATCATCTCAATAGATGCAGATAAAGCATTTGATAAAATCCAACATCCATTCCTAATAAAAACCCTTGAAAGTATAGGAATAAATGGACTTTTTCTTAAAATAGCCAGGAGCATATATTTAAAACTGTCAGTAAGCATCATATGCAATGGGGAAAAACTGGAAACTTTCCCTGTAAGATCTGGAGTGAAGCAAGGTTGCCCACTATCACCATTCTTATTCAATATTAGAAACACTAGCCTCAGCAATAAGAGTTGAGAAAGAGATTATTTTTTTTCCAATTTTATCAGAAATGTCATTTCTTTCTTTCTTTTTTTTTATTATAATAACATTTTATTGACAGAACCCATGCTAGGGTAATTTTTTTTTTACAACATTATCCCTTGCACTCACTTCTGTTCTGATTTTTCCCTCCCACCCTTCACCCCCTCCCCTAGATGGCAAACAGTCCTATATATGTTGAATATGTCATAGTATAGCCTAGATACAATGTATGTGTGCAGAACCAAACAGTTCTCTTATTGCACAGGGAGAATTGGATTCAGAAGGTAAAAATAACCTGGAAGAAAAACAAAAATGCAAACAATTTACATTCATTTCCCAGTTGTCCTTCTCTGGGTGTAGTTGCTTCTGTCCACCCTTGATCAATTGAAACTGAGTTAGGTCTCTTTGTCAAAGAAATCCACTTCCATCAGAATACACCCCCAAAAAATGCAATTCCATTTGATTGATTCTGATTTTCAATGAAGTATTTTCTTCATTCATTTTTTTATATCTTTTTCTAATTGTCCAATTTGTTCTATGGAGTGTTTTTCCATTTTGCCAATTTTATGTTTTAGAGAGCTATTTTCTGTTTCCAGTTCACTAATCCTATTTTTCAAGGATTTGATTTCTTCATCCACTCTGTCTTTAAATGAGTGGGACAATTTCTCCAGACTCTCTTGCCAAGCCTCCCTCTCCTTTTCCCATTTTTCTTCTAGCTCTCTTGTGAGAGCCTTTTTAATTTCTTCTATGAGATTCATCTGTGCTGAGGAACAGATGATCTCCTCCTTTGGGGATTCACCTGGAGACAATCTGCTTTTAGTCTCCTCAGGGTTTAGAGTCTGCTCTCTCTCCATATAGAAGCTGTCAGTGGTTAATGTCCTTTTCAATTTTTTGCTTATTTTGTCAGAGAAGAATCAGAGACAAATTAGCAAAGAAAAAAAGAAAAAAAAACCCAAATGGAATCTGCTTTTTTCGGCGGGGGGGGGGTGGTGTGAGGGACTGGGTGGTGTTACCGAGCTTCCTCTACAGACTGCGGGGGCAGCTGCTAGGCACTAGTAGGACTGTGTTGAACCTGTGCTCTGACACTCTGAGAGCGTGCTGAGACACTGTGGGGGAGGGGTGGCCAGGTCTCAGAGAAACTCCAGTTGTTTGGGGTTGTATTCTTCACCCTGGGTGTTTTTAGCTTCTCTGCTGGGCTACTGATTTGCTGTCAGGGCAAAGTATCCAATCCTGTAGTGAAGTTCTCCCCGCAGAGACGGCTGAGATCACACCCCAACCCCCTCTGGTCTGCTGGGCTATGAGATGCTTGCCGAGCTCTCGATGCTGCTGCCTGCCCTCAGCCTGTGCCCGATCTAAAACCATCCCATCCTCAAGCAAAAACAGACCTTTCCTGGCGAATCTCAAGGATGTCTTCTCTTGGTAACTATTTGTGGGGTTTTTTTCAGTCAGGCATTAATTCAGAGGCTTGTAATGAGATGGATTCTGAGAGAAAATGCGGAGCTTACACAGCTATGTGCCTCCTCGCCACCATCTTGGCCAAAGTGCCAAGAAAGAGATTAAAGGAATTAAAATAGGCAATGAGGAAACCAAACTATTACTCTTTGCAGATGATATGATGGTATACCTAGAGAACCCCAGACTGTACTAAAAAGCTTTTACAAATAATTTATAACTTTAGCAAAGTTGCATGATACAAAATAAATCCCATAAATCCTCAGCATTTTTATACATCACCAACAAAATCCAATAGCAAAAGATACAAAGAGAAATTCCCTTCATAATAACTGTTGACAGCATAAAATATTTGGGAATCTATCTACCAAAGGAAAGTCAGGAATTATATGAGCAAAATTACAAAAAACTTTCCACACAAATAAAGTCAGACTTAAATAATTGGAAAAATATTACGTGTTCTTGGATAGGCTGAGCAAATATAATAAAGATGACAATACT
The DNA here is from genome assembly GCF_902635505.1 of Sarcophilus harrisii. Classification (NCBI taxonomy): domain Eukaryota; kingdom Metazoa; phylum Chordata; class Mammalia; order Dasyuromorphia; family Dasyuridae; genus Sarcophilus; species Sarcophilus harrisii. Next base: position 508,641,643 of record NC_045428.1, on the reverse strand, counting down.
CCCTAAACTAATCTATTTATTTAGTGCTATACCAATGAGACTTCCAAGAAAATATTTTAATGATGTAGAAAAAAATAACAACAAAATTCATATGGAAGAACAAAAGGTCGAGAATCTCAAGGGAATTCATGAAAAAAAAAATCAAATGAAGGTAGCCTAGCTTTACCTGATCCAAAACTATATTATAAAGCAGTAGTCACCAAAACCATTTGTTATTGGCTAAGAAATAGATTAGTTGATCAGTGGAATAGGTTAGGTTCACAAAACAGAATAGTCAACTATTACAATCTAGTGTTTGACATACCCAAAGATCCTAGTTTTTGGGATAAGAATTCATTATTTGACAAAAACTAACTGGAAATTAGTATGGCAGAAATTAGGCATGGACCCACACTTAACACCGTTTACCAAGAGAAGATCAAAATGGGTCCATGATTTAGGCATAAAGAATGAGATTATAAATAAATTGGAGGAACATAGGATAGTTTATCTCTCTGACTTGTTGAGGAGAAAGAAATTTGTGACCAAAGATGAACTAGAGACCATTACTGATCACAAAATAGGAAATTTTGATTATATCAAATTAAAAAGCCTTTGTACATACAAAACTAATGCAAACAAGATTAGAAGGGAAGCAACAAACTGGGAAAATATCTTCACAGTTAAAGGTTCTGATAAAGGCTTCATTTCCAAAATATATAGAGAATTGATTCTAATTTATAAGAAATCAAGCCATTCTCCAATTGATAAATGGTAAAAGGATATGAACAGACAATTTTCAGATGATGAAATTGAAACTATTACCACTCATATGAAAGTGTTCCAAATCACTAGTGATCAGAGAAATGCAAATTAAGACAACTCTGAAATACCACTACACACCTGTAAAATTGGCTAAGATGACAGGAAAAAAAAATAATGATGAATGTTGGAGGGATGCGGGAAAACTGGGACACTGATGCATTGCTGGTGGAGTTGTCAACAAATCCAACCATTCTGGAGAGCAATCTGGAGTTATGCCCAAAAAGTTATCAAACTGTGCTTACCCTTTGATCCAGCAGTGTTACTACTGGGCTTATATCCCAAAGAGATACTAAAGAAGGGAAAGGAACCTGTATGTGCCAACATGTTTGTAGCAGCCCTGTTTGTAGTGGCTAGAAACTGGAAAATGAATGGATGCCCATCAATTGGAAAATGGTTGGGTAAATTGTGGTATATTTATGCTATGGAATATTATTTTTCTGTAAGAAATGACCAGCAGGATGAATACAGAGAGGCTTGGAGAGACTTGCATGAACTGATGCTAAGTGAAATGAGCAGAACCAGGAGATCATTGTATACTTCAACAATGATTCGGTATGAAAATGTATTCTGAGGAAGTGGATTTCTTTGACAAAGAGACCTAACTCAGTTTCAATTCATCAATGATGGATAGAAGCAGCTACACCCAAAGAAAGAACACTGGGAAATGAATGTAAACTATTTGCATTTTTGTTTTTCTTCCTGGGTTATTTCTACCTTCTAAATCCAATTCTCCCTGTGCAACAAGAGAACTGTTCAGTTCTGCACACATATATTGTATCTAGGATATACTACAACATATTTAATATATATAGGACTGCTTGCCATCTAGGGGAGGGGGTGGAGGGAGAGAAGGGAAAAATCATAACAGAAGTGAGTGCAAGGGAGAATGTTTTAAAAAATTACCCTGGCATGGATTCTGTCAATAAAAAAGTTATTATAATAATAATAATAAATATTAAAATAGACAAACAAGGGCTAAACTAGTAACTTTCATTTTCTAGCTAAAATGGGGGGCAGATATTAGGAAAAGATTCTCCCCCTACCCCCACTCCCACCTCCACCCTAAGGGAGCTATATGTAAAACATACTTAGACTAATAAAGATGCAAGGTTTGCTTGTAACTTGGGAGCAGTTTGGTAGTCTCTTGGAAACATTAGAATGCATGTCCACTTGGTCCTTCAAGGAAGAAGAAATAGAGGCACATATTTGGAAAGTAATAGGATATCAACTATGTGAATATATAATGATAATGGTCCTGATTCAATTTCTAAGGAAACATTCTACATGTACAACATAATACAATTGGCCTTAAAGAATCCCGCAAGTTCTAGAAATAAAAAGGTTCTAAGGAGAACAATCAGCCAAGGAAGCATGAGGAGAAAGACAAACAGAAGGGAGAGAGTAATGAAAATATAGATGAAAGGCACTGGGAGTTAAGTGAACTTAAAGGGCATAGTGATTCTCATTCTCACAGCCCAGCTTCATCTCTGTCATCTCCTCAAGCAGGCTCTTGACCCTTCCCCATCAACTTCACCTTCCTGGGTGGAAGGAGGGGAAGGAGTAGGAGGGGCAGTGATATCACCATTACCTCCCCCCAATCCCTTCTCCCATGACTCTATTGCAGAAGGCAGTATTTAAAGCCACAGAAGGGCAAAATACAGCTGATTGGAGAATATAAATTTATCCTGTGACTGAACAACTTAACTCTTCAAGAAAAAAGATACACTCTTTTTAATCTAGAAATTATCAAAGACCTGAAATAGGCTTGCAGTCTTTTTAGGTCTACATCATCTTATGTTAAGATGTTATTACAAAGTTTGGCTTATGAAATTTTAACCCCTAGTGACTGGAAATCTATAGCAAGAACATGCTTAGAAGCTGGACAAAATTTGTTGTGGCTTTCTGAATATAGTGACCTATGTAGGATACAAGCCCAACGAAATAGTCAAAGTGGAGTTAATACCCTAATCATCTATGACCAACTAACAGGTCTAGGTTCTTATGTAGACATTTCAGCACAGATTAATTACCCAATAGCAGCATATGAGCAAATCGTTTCTGCTGCTATCAAACCATGGGTTTTCCTCTCAGGAAAGCAAGATAGAGGAGAGGCCTTCACGAAAATAGCACAAGAGCCAAATGAACCCTTTGCTGATTTTGTGGGACGTTTGCAGACAGCTGTCATACTAACAATTGATGAAAATGCAGAAACAGAAACTATGATAAGACAACTTGATAAAGAAAATGCAAATGAGGTTTGCAGAAGAATTATACTAGAACTACACAAGGATGCTCCTTTAGAGGAGATCATAATACACTGTGCCACAGTGGACACAAATACCTTTTCTACCCAGGCTATGATGCAGACTTCCCAAGATCCTAACATGGGAAGAAAGGCTCCCTTTTGACAAGGGACTTCCAGAGAGACTTGTCAATGCTTTCATTGTGGTAAAGTAGGGCATCTGAAAGCTCAATGTTGGCATAGAGACAGAGTGAGAAAACAGGGTGGGAGAACAAGAGCCAAAACCCCATGTCCAAAATGGGCAACAGCCCAATGCTTCCATTGGGCATCAGAATGTAGACAGATTCAGGGAAATGGGATAGGGGGCCCAAAACAAAAAATACTTGGGGCATGATGGCAGCTGATGCTACACCCAGAGAGACTTTAAAAATTCAGTACTCAGACATGACCAATCAGCCAAGAAGCAATCCAATGGGAGAAAGGGAGTAAAATTGGGGAGAATACAGTTGTATACATCTGGAACTACTGAGATATCCCCTGGACAGGTGAAATCTGTGCCTCTCCAGTCTATGGATCCCTCCACTATCTTTAGATGATCGCCAGGTGATATGGAGAGATACAGAAAGTGGTGAATGGAAGGGACCAGATAGGTTAACTGCTTCTGAGAAAGGTTTGCTTGCATCTCTATAGGTGGAGAAGGAATCAGATGGATGCCAGTTAGCTGTGTATTCACCTTGTCCATCAGAGACAGAGTAGACCCTTGAAACGAAGAAGACCCAAGAAACATTGGGTGGTTCAATTGCTGACTGTGCCCACCACTGAAAGAGCATGGCAGATATGGCAATTGACCCATGGACATCAAAAATTGTTAATGAGACTAATGCAGGACTTGAAAACCCTCAGGAATCAATGGATTTCCTCACACATAAAGTAATGGATAATAGATTGGTTTTGGACTATCTCTTGGGTGATGAAGGAGGCATATGTATGATTGTTATAATTATGTATCCTCTTCCTAGGACTTCTGGAAATCTTTTATAATACCATGTTGATTCCTATTGTTTCTTATATCACTACTTGAATGTACAATTCATGTTTGTTATACAACATTGAATCTGCACCACCTGGGGGGAGAGTCATTAGTGCTAGCCTGTGCTTTATTGCTATGTGCTTGTGTAATACCTCCCATTCTGTTGAGTTTGTGTATTCCTTTTTCCAGTAAGACCCTTCGGCCCAGAAACCCGCTAACAATGTCTGGCTTGACTCCCCACTTGCCTTTAGTGTTTTTCATCTCTCTTCCTGAGGAGTCAGGGAGGGCGTGATTATTTTCTTTTTGGTGTTTTCATGCCCTTTTCTGAGAAGTCAGGGAGGGTGTGATCACCTCCTTTATGGGGTTCTCACCTCCCTGAGAAGTCAGGTAGGGCCTGACCACCTGTGTTCTAAAACAAAAGATGTAGAGGACTGAAACTTTTAATCAGACAAGAGAGCACTTAAGGCTACCTATTCGATGTGAGATAATGGCTATATTAGCATATTTTTGGATGATGGCTCTCCTCACCTTTGGTGCTTGCTGAATGTTTGATGGTGAGATAATTAGACAAAGATTGGAGGGTGGAAGGAGACAAGTCAGAATCACTTGGCAGCAGAACAAGGAGGAGAGAGGCTGGAGACTCTGGACTCCACAATCCAGGATACATCTTTGGCAAGCATTGTAGCCGTTTGTCTGCCTCCTTCACTTCTCCCCCTAAAGACCAAGGACTTTGATTTATTCTGACTCTGATCCTGAGGCGCTCCAGGAAGCTAGCACATACTTTGTAAGCAGCATCTTTTTTTTTTTTCTAAATACTTTACCAATTTCCCAATTGTTCTTTCTGCATAATGCCATTATTCCTTTAACTTGGTCAATTCTGTGACTAAGAGGATGAAGCTAGTCAGGAAAACTTGAGTTCAAATTTAACCTCAGACATGTACTACCTGAAAATTTGAGCAAGTCAACCAACCTCTCTGTAAACCTCATTTTTCTTAACTATAAAATAGGGATAATAATAGCATCTGCCTTCCATAGTTGTTGTCGGAATAAAATGCTATATTTATAAAAATGTTTTGCAAACCTTAAGAAACTACATAAATAATAATAATAATCATAACAATTATTATGATTATGATTATGATTATTTTGGTTAATTTATTCTCCCCAAACCTGCTGTGGTGATATTCCAGAATGCTGCAGTGTTTCCTTATTTCTTCTAGAATCAAATCCAACTATTTGGGTCCCTTCAATAATCAAACTCCAGTTTCTCATTCCAGGTTGACTATGTATAACTCTGCTCAGTATCCTCTATATTCTAAATCATTTGGTCTTTGTTTTCCATTTCCTACTTCTGTGTATAACTCAACCTTTCCATCATACTCAGTATGCTTTTCTTTATCACATCTGTCTATATTTTTGACTCCTAACTTTTTTTCAAAGTTACTTGAATGCCACATTTTCTTTCATGCTCCCAATAATTAACCCTCTCCCTTGCACATAAAATTATTGTACATTTATTTATCATATATTTGTTATACTTATTTGTGGCCACGTTGACCTCTCTCTCCTATGTATATGTAAATATTGTGAGAGGACTTTTTTTTCTCCCTTCAGATTTCCAGCACTTTGCAAAGCACTCAACACAAAGTAGGCACTTAATAAAATTTTAGACAATTGAAATGCACTTAACTTACATTTGAAAATCCTCACAAACTACTTTACAAGGCTGCCCATTCTATTTTCAAGTGAGGTAGTAAAGCTTCCAGGGAGGATGTAGCAATAACCCCAAGGCCACATAGCCTTGGGAGTGATCTAGTAAAAAATTGATATATTTCTACCTGACCAGGATGTTAAAACCACAAATATTGCTGGCTGTCAGCTGACAGGCTATTGGTCTTTGATAAAGGGTTTTCAGAAATTAATGAGCAATAATAATAAGGTGTTTAAAGTTAACACAGGCACATAACAAAATTGGGTGTCTGCCACATACTTCCAGAAAATTCCTGCCACTCACCCCTGCTCCCCCAACCTGTCCTTGAACTCTGCCCAGAGAATTATGGGCATTATACCTTCACACAAAGTCAGAACCAGACCTCTCCTCAACTCGACCTCTAAGCCATAAAAATTAGTATATCACTGACATGAAGCACCTGATCTCTCATTTTTCCCTATTAATTTATGTTCCTACTGCTGGTTCTTTACTAATTTCTTTTGGAATTTAGCCTTCTTTAATTGGCATAACAGTTACAATAAAGTTTCCCACTTGACTTGGAGATAGATCTGAAACTGCAAATTCTTTTGAGACACTCATGACCCTGGGAGCCCAACATTTTGGGGATTCTCTTGAATTCCAACACAAAAAAATATATTATTACAAATAATATCTCACATAACCATAATGCTGTGCTTGGTACTTTTTTCATGCCAACAATGTTAAATAGGGTATGTGTCATTCTCATTATTTTTTACAAATTAGGCATTTCAGAATTTTTGAATGTAAAGGACTTGCCTAAGAAGTTACCTAAGAAGTAAAGATCAGAGTTAGGATTCCAACCCAAGATTCCTGATTGCTAGCTGAATGCTCATTCAATGACACTGTACTTCCTCTCTATTAGGTCTGTCCTTAGATCACCTTATAGCTTCCTCCTTATAAATGATAACCATTAGCCTCTGTTATGCCTTCAGGAGCTACATAGTAATGGTACAGTTTATCTTCTAGGATAATACATAGTTTTCTTACATTTTTTTCCTTCTTTGTAAAACCTGTGCATTTTCACAGTGTAAAAAGGAAGAAAATGTGTCCAAGTTTGAGGAGTGAACAGAAAAATGGGAAGGGAAGCAGGAGTATTCATTAATACAGAACAAGGTAGGAGAGTCTGCAAAAAAGTGGGTGTAGCAACAATGTCTAATGCTAGCTAATTGAGAGTTTGTTTTATTTTTGAATTGTTTCAGTTGTGTCCAATTCTTTGTAACCCCATTTGGAATTTCCTTGTCATAGACAGTGGTATAGTTTGCCATTTTGTTCTCTAGCTCTTTTTACAGATTAGGAACAGAGGCAAACAAGGTTAAGTAACATGTTCAGAGTCACACTGCTAGTAAGTGTCTAATGCCAGATTTGGCATTAGACCCATTAGAATGTCTTCCTTATTCCAAAACCAGGATTCTAGTTACTGTACCATCTAGTTTCACTTGGATATTATCCTCATTCTCAAAGAGGGTCAAAATGACATCACCTGTTAGAGTCAATTTAGTGTGTCCAACTGTGGCTTATCAGACCAATATGAGCTTGGAATGTTCTACCAAAAGTCAGACACAAATAGCTCCTTTGAACATTTGGGATGGATTCTCTAACTTTACACATAGTGATGTGACCAGAATTAACTTTGCACAAGTTTTTATACATTCTTTAGTGTTTTAACTACAGGGTGGGATATACATCTTAATTGAAATTCAGGGTTAATTAAATTTGAGTTAATTGAGTTAATTGAAGTGACATTATATATAGAGCAACATTTAATAAACTCTTCAAAGTTGATTTTTTTAAAACACATATTTTTAGTCCTTTTGCCAGGAAACAATTCAATTGCCAGGGAAACATGATTGCCAAAGAGGGTCTTGAGAAGGGGACCACACAGAAAAAGAAAAATGGTGACAAAGGATATAGGACATTTCAAAATGTCTCTTGAGAGCTGACTTCTTTTTCTTTAAAATTTATTTTTTTAAATAAATAAAAATAAGGAAAAGTAGAAAAAGAAAAAGAGAAAAAGGAAAAGAAACACCAACATTGTCATGTGCTCAGAAGAACATCAGATAGGATTCAAAATACATAACATTGGGGGTGGAGTCAAGATGGCGGAGAGGACACATGCTTCATTCTAAGCTTCTCTTCTATCCTCACTACTGATTACCAAATTCAGTCTCTGAAATAGTGCTTGACTGGTAGAATCCACAGATGCTGGGAGTACAACAAATTACCAACAGAAGATAACCTAGAAGATCACCAAAGAAGGTCTGTCCTGATCAGGCAGGAGGAAACCAGCACAGGTAGGAAGTCAGAACATGGAGGCTAGCACACTGAGCAGACTCGCAGCAGGGTACGATCTTCATGGGTGGAGAATTTGCAGGGAGGACTCTATCACAGGTTGGCTGCTCTGTATTGGTTGCAAAGCTGTAGATCAGCGGAGCAGTTACACAAATGCCAAAGGCAGAGTGTACCCCAAAATGCCAGAGTTTCACAGGACCTGGCCACACCCACCCAGAACCAGGAGTAACTCAGCATGACCACAGCACAGCTGCGCAGCCACATTCCATAGGACAGTCACACTTCTGCAGCCCAGGACAGTCACACCACCGCAGGGGGAGGGGTGGGGTTCTTCTCAGGGCAGTGGCACTTCCACAGCTTGGCTGCTCTTTGCAGTCCATTTGCAGGACAGCTACAGTCCATCTGTCCTTGTTCTGTACAGAAAGCTGGTAACCTTCTTGCCCAGAAGGTAGACCCCAAGGGCTTTTTAAAAAATGAGTGAAAAAGTCAAGATAACTCTAACCATTGATAGCTTCTATACAGAAAAGAGCAAATTTCGAACTCTGAGGAGACTAACAGCAGATAGTCTCCAAACAAAACCCCAAAGGGAGATATAATCTGGTCCCCATCACAAAAGACTCTCCTAGAATAAATTATAAAAGATCTAGAAGAAAAATGGGGAAAGGAAAGAGAGGCTCTGTAAGAGAGTATGGAAAAGGCATATAATTCATTAAAAGAATAATTTGATAAAGTGGCAAAAGAAAACAACTTCCTGAAATGTGAATTGAAAAAGGTAAAGAAGTCCCAAGGGAACAGAATTTTGTAATTGGAAAAGATAAAGAACTCCCAGGAAAGTAGGGTTTGTGAATTCGGAAAAAGAAAATAACTCAGTAAAAAAAAAATAGTGAAATGGAAAAAAAATTCCATAGAGCAAAACAACTCATTGAAAAACTCAATTGGATATATACAACAAGAAGTAAACAAAAAGTTAATGAAGAAAATAACTCATTAAAAATCAGAATTGAACAAAGAGAAATGAATGATTTGTAAGACATCAAGAATCAATCAAGCAAAACTAAAAAAAAAAAAATGAAAAAAAAGTTAAATATCAACTTGGAAAAACAACAGACATGGAAAATACTTCTAGGAGAGATAATCTGAGGATTGTTGGACTTCCTGAAAATTATGATGAAAAAAAGAGCCTAGACACTATTTTACAAGACATCATCAAAGAAAATTACACAGATGTAATAGAATCAGAAGATAAAATAGGCATTGAAAGAATTCATAGAACAGCTTCTAAAAGAGACCCCAAAAATAAAAACTCCAAGGAATATTGTGGCTAAATTTCAGAACTATCAGACTAAGAAAAAATATTACAAGCAGCCAGAAAAAAGCAATTCAAATACCAAAGAGCCAGAATAAGGATCACTGGGGATCTAGCAGCTTCCACATGAAAGGATCAAAGAGCCTGGAATCTGATGTTCTGAAAGGCAAAAGAACTTGGAATGCAGTCAAGAATAAACTACCCAGCTAAGCTGAGCATTTTCTTTCAGGGAAGAAGATGGACATTCAATGAAACAGTGAATTCCATTTATTCCTAATGAAAAAACCAGAGCTAAACAAAAAGTAAATTGCTTAAATTGTCCCATTTCAGAAAAAGAAATATAACAAGCTATTAATTAACTCCCTAATAAAAAATTCCCAGGTCCAGATGGATTTATAAGTGAATTCTACCAAACATTTAAAAAACAATTAACTCAAATATTATATAAACTATTTGAAAAATTAGGGAATGAAGGAGTCCTACCAAATTCCTTTTTTGACACAGACATGGTACTGATACCTAAACCAGGTAGGTTGAAAAGAGAGAAAGAAAATTATAGACCAATCTCCCTAATGAATATTGATGCTAAAATCTTAAATTAAATATTGGCAAAAAGATTACAGAAAATCATGCCTAGGATAATATACCATAACCAAGTAATATTTATACCAGGAATGCAGGGCTGGTTCAATATTAGGAAAACTATTAGCATAATTGACTATATCAATAACCAAATTAACAAAAACTATATGAACATCTCAATAGATGCAGAAAAAACATGTGATAAAATTCAACATCCATTCCTATTAAAAACACTTTAGAGTATTGGGATGAATGGACTTTTCCATAAAATAGTAGCATCTATTTAAAACCATCAGTAAGCATCACATGTAATGGGGATAAACTGGAACCATTACCAATAAGATCAGGAGTGAAACAAGATTGCCCACTATCACCATTACTATTCAATATTGTGTTAGAAATGATAGCTTTGACAATAAGAGTTGAGAAAGAGATTAAATGGGTTAGGTAATGAGAAAACCAAATTATAACTCTTTGCAGATTATATGATTGTATACTTAGAGAACCCCAGAAATTCTAGTAAAAAGCTATTAGAAATAATTAATAACTTTAGCAAAGTTGGAGGATACAAAATAAACCCACATAAATCATCAGCATTCTTATATATCATTAAAAAAATCCAACAGTTAGAGTTATAAAGAGAAATTCCATTTAAAGTAACTGCCAAAAGTATAAAATATTTGGGAATCTGTCTGCCAAGAAAAAGTCAGGAACTATATGAGCAAAACTACAAAACACTTTCCACACAAATAAAGTCACATCTATTCAATTGGAAAAATATTAAGTGCTCTCGAGCAAATATAATAAAGATGACAATATTACCTAAACTAATCTATTCGTTTAGCACTATATCAATCCATCTGGCCGAGGAGATTTTTTCTTTCATTTTTTTTTGGAAAAATACATACATATATTTATATATTTTAACATTCCATATTTATCATGTTGCACAACAATAATCAAACCAGAAAAGAAAAAAAAATGAGAAAGCAAAAGCAATTAAACAAGCAAGCAAAAAAGGTGAAAACATTATGCTTCAGTCCCTATTCAGTGTCCATAATTCTCTCTATGGATATGGTTGACATTCTCCATCCCAAGTCTATTGGAACTATAATGATTCACCCCATTGCCAAGAAGAGTTAAGTATATCATAGGTGATCATCACATAATCTTGCTGTTATTATATACAATGTTCTCTTTATCCTGTTCCTACTTTAAGAATATCTTTTGATTGTTGTCCTTTGCTCTTGAAGAGGGTCAAAATAACATCATTATGTTGGAATCGAATTACTATATGTCCAGCTATAGCAGATTAGACACACAAGAGTTTGGAATACTCTGTCACGGTTCAGAAACAAAACTATGATTTGAGTTAGACTCTCCAACCTTGTGTATCACAAGTTTCATCTGAGCCAATTCAATCCTGCTGTGTTCTATAAACACAGCAACTTTTTTGATGAGGACACACTATGCTGAGTGGTCCTGTGCCACTGTGTCCCATATCATATAATCAGTTCTTATAAGAGACTTTAAGAGTGTCCTTGTATTTCATTTTCTGACCCACATCATGAGCACTTACTCTGGGTGAGTTCTCCATAAAATAATCTTTTTGGCAAACATACATGTGGTATTTGAATAATATGACCAATTCAACAGAGTTGTGCTCTCTGCAGTACAGTTTGAATGCTTGGCAGTTTGTTTGAGAAAGGACCTCAGGGTCTGCTATCTTATGTTGCCAATATGGAAAATGGAAATCTTTGGCTTTCTGGGAGCTTACAATCTAAAGGAGGAAAGCAATAAAATGAAGCTAAAAAGCCTGGGTGGCATTTGGGTGTAAAAGGAGAATGTGAGGAGAAAGTATCTTGTGTAGAAGAATAATAGGTAATTCTAAACAAATCCCAAATCTGTAGCAGATTCAATCTTGCAAGATAATGAGATTTTCCAATGATAAATTCCTTATTTGCTGGGGAGAAAAGATCTGCAGAAAATTTCTCTGATGTAGGTACAGTATTAAAGACACATTTGAAACTGAATCAAACCTGTAGAAATGAAACAAATTCTCCAATGTATGAATAGTGAAAAATTATGAGAAGGCCATTCTTGATGAATGGATTCCCAACTATCAATAAACATATCATTTTAAATTTTTTTTAAATGCCCTAAATCACTAGGGAGAGAAATGTAAATTAGAAAACTCAACTTTTTCTTCACAACCATCAGATCAGTAAAGGTAAAATAAAACAAATATCAGAGAGCATATGAAAGAACAAGTATAGGTGTGCTAAATGTACCATTGGCATACTTATAAATTGATGCAGTCATTATGGAGGACAATTTAAAACTAAACAACAAAAATCATTGGATTGTACTATTTTATGATCTAATACTAACACTGATGTGTTTATAATATAAGGAAATAAAAGAGGAAATTAAAAAAAAGCATTTATGTAAATATTTCTGGTTTTTGTCTTAACAAAGAATTGCAAACTAAGGTGCATGTACCTATCATCTGGAGAATGGCCGAACCAGTTGAAGCATGAAATATTGTTGTGCAATAAGAGATAAGAAAAAAGACAATTTCAAGGAATTCTAGGAAGACATCCATAAACTTTTTGTAAAGTAAAGAAAGCAAAATCAGAAAAATATATGTATAAAATGACAATATAAAGAAAAATATATTTTAAAAGAAATTACCTGATCATAATAATGACCTCCATAATTCTAGAGCAGAACTTCTTAAACTTTTTCCATCCATAAAGATTTTTACATCTGAGAAATTTTTAGGTGACCCCAGGTATATAAGTACATACATAAAGGAATACAAATCAAATATCTATTAATAATAAATCATAATTTCATGATCCCCCATTCAATTAGAAGACTCCAAATGGGCCACAAACCATAGTTTAAGAAACTTTGTTCTAGAGAACCAAGGACAAAGCATGTCACTCACTTCCTAATAACATAACAATAGAATCAACAATGACAACATAACCATTGTGTGAGTTTATTTTTCTCCACTATTATCTATCTTTATCCAAAACTTATCCACTAAACAATATATATATAGTTTGCTTGGCTTCATACTGATTTAGAGAAATCACTTATGAACAATATCTTTTTCCTAATGTGTTTTTATTTATTTTGTTAAATATTTTTCAAATGAATTTTACAGCTACCTCTATCATAGAGGTTTACACAGTTGATAGAGGAAGAACCTTTAGCCACAAAATTATTCACTTTTGTAATGCTGAAGTAGCTATTTTTATTTCTTACACTTTTTTTTTTTAGAATTTGTAGTTTTTTGAAGAGAAGAAAGATCCTCAGCCTGTCAATTTGTTCATTTTTATGGTTTTCTACAGGAGAAAGAGGAAGTCAATTTATGTGTGATTGAATGTAAATAGATCAGAAGAATAAGGCTTAGCTTGATAAGAACAAAATTAAACACAAGATGGATTAAGAACTTGGCCAAAGGATTCATTTGTCCATTCCTAATTCCAAACAGGAAGATTAACTGTTAAGAACAGCATGTCATTTTCATGCTTGGTAATGACAGCCTAATCCATTTTACTTATATGGATTAATAGTGTTCAGAGTGTCTAGACTTTTTTACTATCACTGAATAGTTTTACAGTTTTTACATGAATACAATCTACTTGTCTTTTCCTCTCTTTTTTTGTGCCATTTTCAAGTTAATTTAATTTCTTATGGTTAATAAAGACAGGATTATTCATATCTGTATAAGCTAGAGGTTAGGGAATGCAAACATTTACTCATTAACAGAAAACTTATTTAGATTATGGACTGAAAGGTGGCAAAGGCAATAGGAGAATGTATGTGGGGAGGACATAAAATAATTTTCTGGTTTTTTCCACTTAACCTTTTCTTTTGCTACTTTCTCAGATTCTCAAAAAATAAAACTGAGGTGGATTTTTTTTCTCAACATAAGTTACTATCCACTGGGTTTGGCCAATAGCCAATCCCTCTGCTAAGATTCTTCTCCCCTTGGCACCAAACTTCATGATATTTAGACTGTCAGGAAAATTTCAAGAGATTAATAAGTGTTTAATGTGTCCAGTGCTATCAGATGCTATTAAGAATGTCGTTCAAAGAACTGTCATCTGGTCCATTCAGTCAGATTAGGTTTATCATCAAAAGAATGGATTGAATACTGATGCTAAAAATAGCTGGCAGTTTTATTTTGATCACATATATGTGTTTATATGCATATGTATACATATACATACATATATCTATACTTTTGTATCTATTTATTATGTCATGCATATATACATATAAGTTTTGTGTAATGTACATGCACTTTAATATATTTGCTTACAGGTTTGTATGTATATATGCATGCAACTATATTTAGGTATATACTATATTTTGCTACATTACTTTGTATCACATCATGTCATATTATATCATGGCATATTGCATGTTGTTATATTTTCTATCATGTTGCATTGTTATATAATATATTATGTTTTATCATATAATATTATGTTATATCACATTTTATACTGCATTGCTGTGAATTCATTAATAAAAAGAATTGTATGATAAAGTAATTATATTGGTAAAAGTTGGCAAATCATCTATAATTTATAAGCAGTGAGCTGTCCAAGGAACCCAAAAGTTAAATGACTTATTCACAATTACAATTTGTATATGTCAGGAGTAATATTTAAATTCCAGTATTTCCAAATTATTATGTTTCCTACCAGCTATATCATGCTTCCTTTTGTTATACAAATAAATAGAATACAAAAACTACCTTTTGTATTACCTACCTTCAATGATTTCTTTCATAAGTGTATAAATTATTCTTCAATAAATTTCTAAAAGTGGAAACATAAGATTATGTTTTGGTAATTAAATTTTCTTACCTTTTTATTAGTAATAATACTCATGTTTCACCTAATGATTTAATATTCTATTCTCTTGCAATGTTTTTTTTTGTCTTTTAGAATTAATCTATCAAAACCCTCAAAATTCTGCTATTTTCTTAACAGACCTCTCAAGTGTATTCTTGATCTAGATAGAACAGTTTCCAATCTTTCTTTTTCTAATGACATTTCTGCCTTGTCACAGAACACATCAAGAGCTGTAAATTTATGGAAAATGCTTTTTTTTTTTTGTTTTTTGTTTGTTTTCCCTTCACAACTTTTCATGTTTTTAGGAGATATTAACCTTTATAATTTTCTATTTCATGAAATTTCATAAGAGCTGACATCTTCAACCAGAATTTCTTTAGGCTAATACCTATATCATTCAAGAAAGACATAAAACATTTGCTGATCAAAGTAATTTTTAGACTCACCTTGGGATTTCAATTGAATTAAATACTTTTAATTAAGTAAACATAGTTTAAGTTTTTTGCCCAGTCTTTTATCTGTAATCCATTGATTAGAAATCCCAAGTTCTGGACATCTGAATTGTCTACTATTGGGAATTTCTCCAAATTTCTCTCTCTCTTTCTCTGTCTCTGTGTGTGTGTCTGTGTCTCCTTTCTCTATCTCCATCTCCTCTCTGTTTTTTATACCCTTACAGAGAGATTTCTTTAGAAAAAAGTAACCAAATATAGTCTGTATCAGAAGCATGTAATAAAGCTCCTATTCATATACTGAGAAGCACTTAAATTTTTATATACAGAATATGAGATACTCTATCCATTCATAGAAAATGCCCAAAGTTTAAAAGAATCTCATAATTCCATAACAGATCAAAAAAGTATACAAAAAGATGTAGAGTGGCCAATAAATCATCAGCAACATTTTCTTTTCTTTTTCTGTGAGTCCTCTTATGGACTGCATTTAGGATTGTTAAGTAGATAATCTTCTCATATGTTAGTGAGATCCTCTTTTGGTCCAAAGACCTATACAGTTATTCTACATTCTGTAACCTTGTTGCAGATATGGTTCCCAGGAAAGAAAAGTAACTTGGAGTTGCTGAGATTAATAGCTTATTTAAATAATTCAAATTAGATTGTTATTTTAAAGTCACTCTTCCTATATTTCTTCAAATTTAGTATTGATTTTAATCTTTATTCCAACAAATTGATTATCTCATTGTATGAATAGCTAATTGAGGAAAAACAACAACAAAACAACTCCATTAGTGAAAACTAGTTATTTCCTGTCTGTTAGGGTATTATCAATTTTATTTTTTTGTATGCTTTCGTTAATGCTGAATAATCCCAGTACTTTTTGCATTGATTCCTTATGAATGTATTTATAAAAGTCTTAGGATTCCATAAGATTTACAAGACTTTTCTCACTTCCATTTCTTAATTGTGAAGCATTTTTTTTTACTCTCCTCCTCCCAAATAGACAGTTGCATTAAACTTACTGAGAACTGAATTATATTTTGATAAATTTGAAGGGATTTATTAAATTCACAGAATTGCTCCACTTTCTCATTCTCTGCAACAGATGTTGGTGTATAAATTAAAAATGATTTGTAGGATTTAAGTAGCACTATAAGGTTAAGATCATCAATACACATAACAAATATTATCTCATATAATCCTTATCATTTCCTTGAGTGATGGCTGCTATTATACCCCTTATTTTATAGATGAGGAAACTGAGGCAGATTGCAATTTAAGTTACATGCTCAGAATTGCATAGCTAATAAGGGTCTGAGGCCAGATTTTAACTCCAGCAATTAAGTTGTGCAGTGAATAGTGCTGAAGACCACAGATAGTGTGAAACTCTCCACAAGGCATAAAATCCTTTAATCCAGTAAGGAACTCTACTGATTTGTCTGGTTCGACTCCTCATCCCAACTAAAGATGACTTGGCTTTCCTGAGAAGTTGGGGGCATGACAATTTGTGTTGCACTTGAAGCAGAGTTATACTGATTGGCAAGGAAACATCTGCCCACAAAAGCAAGTTGTTTATGTGGTCGCATATGCACAGTATCCTATAGTTATATAAGTGTAGCATAGGTTATTTACGATTGAAGGTTTCTTTGAATAAATGGATCCCTGCTTGACCACCTTCCTGAATTATTCCTCTTCACTCCTCACCTAAACTCAGGGCTTGGGCTAGTACCAAAGTCCTCCCATAAGCAGATCTGGACAACTAGAGCACCAGTTCTGCATTCAGGGAGATCAAAGTTCAAATTCTACCCGATACTAGTTATATAACTTTGAGCAGTCACTTAACCCTATTTGCTTTAGATGAAGAAACTAATATGAACTGAGGAAGGAAATGGTAAACCACTCCAGTATCTTTACCAAAGAAAACCCTCAAAACAGTCACAAAGAGTTGGACAGAATTGAAATGATTGAACATTATCAAAACAGCTTACTGACTCCATTTCCATTGTGCTGCCCCTAAATTATAAATATATTCATGGTGATTATTTTACAAATGATGATTCTGGTCACTTTAACATGTGATATTTAACACTGTTCACCCATGTGTGTGAATGTTTGTTAACATTTCTAAATCCTTTATTTGTCTCTCCAAGATGATCTATGATTTATCCTTTTATTTAGCTAAAACTTTTTTTATCTTCTTGAATAAATTATCGTTACAGAGTTAATATCTATATATTCATTGTATGACTTTTCATTAATAAGTTGAAAATTATATATATATATATATATATATATATATATATATATATATATAAAGTACCAACAGTAAATTAATTCAATTTATTTCTTACTCTATATAACATATAAACTAGTGTTTATTGGTGACCTAAAAACATCATGATTGTTTAGTTTCTCTATATCCTTTTCTGACATTATCGTGGGCTCATAATATTGGAATGATTGCCTTATTGTTCAAGAAATGAAGGAATATGAATATGAAATATTGCATAAAAATTGGTAGACATGAAAGTTGGTTTTGTTTATTTTTCCCCCTTTATTGCAAGGAAAAGTTTACATGGTGGATAATAGTGGTGTTTGTATGTGTTTGAATGGTATATCTGGAAATGGCTATGAGTAACAAAAAAAGCTTCCAATAAAAGCATAAAAAATAAGTGAAAAAAGGTAAGAAAAGGCTGGAAGTCATCTTGCATGATTATTTTTTTCATATTACTGCCAAAGAAATGTCTTTCTATTTTTAACTTAGGTAGTCCTTGGAACGTAGTCACAGACTGTCAGAAAGAATCTTCTTTGAAATTTTTTCAGCATAATAGAGCCTGCCAGAGATTCTCCTCTACTGACAGAGCATCTAAATAATACAATCATGATACCACAATGAGTCATCAATGTTGTAATCTTTTGATCTTTATGTATAAGCTTCAAAACTTATATGATGCAAACAAAATCTATCTCTTCTTCACTATTGACCTTAAAAAGAAAGCTAGATAATCTCTTTTTAAGAATATTGTAGGGGGCAGAGCCAAGATGGCGGAGAAGACACACGCGACTTTCTAAGCTCTTCTCTTACCCTCTTTATCAATATTATATCGAGCCTCAAAAATAGTCTTGACTGCTACAATTCGTAAACATAAGAAGTAGAACAACTCACCGGCCGAAGAAAATCTGCAGTCTCTAAAAGGTTGGTTCCGGCCAGGGGAGATCGTGCCAGACAGGGAGAAATTAGGTTCGAGGAGAGTCTCAAACCCAGAGTGAAGGCACAGATCTCACACAAGCGCACCCCAACCGAGTACAGGGCTTCTCTAGGCAGTTGTGATCCTGCACGGCAGGAGGATGCACCAGGTTAGCCTCAATCTGCACAATGGGAGCTCGGCTTGAGGGCCATAGAAGCTTTTCAGGGCCGATTTGCATCAGGCAGAGACACTGGGGCAGAGTTCGGGGCGGTCTGCGGTCTGTGGTCAGCTGCTAATACTCATAGTCCCACAAGAGCTCGGCCCGGGGCAGTGACACTTTCACCTTAGTCTCTAGCCGAGGGCAATGGCTACACACAGCCCAACTGGGCACTCGATAGCTCAGCCAGTGCTGAATCCACTTCCTGTTGGGGGAAGGGAAAACTCTCACTCAGAGGACTCCAATACCTCAGCCGAAATCGTTTACATCTCCTGCTCTGCAGAGGTAGTCAGTGCCTTGCCTAGGAGCCACCCTAAAGGCTTTAAAACATGAATAAAAAGATGAAAAGCTTCTATGCAGTTTGCGTATAATCAAGAATTTTTCTATTTTGTGATCAGTAATGATCTCTAGTTCTTTTGTCATAAGACCTTCCCCTTCAACAGGTCTGGGGAGAGTAACTATCCTATGTTCCTCAATTTATTAATAATTTCATTCTTTATGCCTAGGTCATGAACCCATTTTGACCTTATCTTGGTGTACGGCGTTAAGTATGGATCAATGCCTAGTTTCTTGCCATATAGTTTCCAATTTTCCCAGCAATTTTTATCAAACGAGAAGTTCTTATCCCAAAGCTGGGATCGTTGGGTTTAATCAAAGACTAGGTTTGCTATATTTGTTGACTGTTTTTCCCTTGAGACCTAATCTATTCCAGCTGATCAACTAGTATTCCTTAGCCAATACAAAGTTTTGGTAACTGTGCTCTATAATATAATTTTAGATATGGTTACAGCTAGATACCATCATTTGATTTTTTCATTAATTCCTTGAAATTCTTCGATCTTTTGTTTTTCCATATGACTTTGTTGTTATTTTTCTAGGTCATTAGAAATAGTTTTTGGGAGTCTGATTGGTATAGCGCTTAAATAAATAGATTAGTTTAGGTAATATTTGTCATCTTTATTATATTTTGCTCGCTATCAAAGAGCATTTAATATTTTTCAATTAGGTTAGATCAGACTTAATTTGTGTGTGAAAAGTGGTCTAATTTTGCTCATAAAGTTTCTAGATTTTCCCTTGCAGATAGATTCCTAAATTTTTATTTATCAGTAGTTACTTTAAATGGAATTTCTCTTTGTTAACTCTGACTGTTGGATTTTTGTTTAGTGATATATAAGAATGCTTGATGACTTGTGTGGTTTATTTTATAACCAGCAACTTTTGCTGAAAGTTGTGGATTATGTTCTAATAACTTTTTAGCAGAATCTCTGGGGTTCTCTAAGTATACCATCCTGTCATTGGCAAAGAGTGATAATTTGGCTTCCTCATTTCCTATTCTTATTCCTTTAATCTACTTTCAGCTCTTATTGCTATAGCTAGCGTTTTCTAATACAATAAGTAAATAGTAATGGTGATAATGGGCAACCTTGTTTCACTCCAGATCTTATTAGGAATGTTTGCGTTTGTCTCCATTACATATGAGTGCTTTACTGATGGTTTTAAATAGATGCTGCTGATTATT
This sequence comes from Sarcophilus harrisii, assembly GCF_902635505.1. Classification (NCBI taxonomy): domain Eukaryota; kingdom Metazoa; phylum Chordata; class Mammalia; order Dasyuromorphia; family Dasyuridae; genus Sarcophilus; species Sarcophilus harrisii. The sequence goes on along the minus strand of NC_045428.1, from coordinate 508,621,381 downwards.
TTAGGAAATGTCCATTTATTCCTGTATCTCTCAAGTGTTTTTAATAGGGAATGGATGTTGGATTTTTATCAAATGCTTTTTCTGCATCTATTGAGGATGATCATATGGTTTTTGTTAATTTGGTTATGTAACATGGCCAATTATATTGATAGTTTTCCAATATTGAGACCAGCCCTGCTATTCCTGGTATAAATCCTAGCTTGATCATAGTGTATTATCTTGGAGATGATTTTCTGTAGTCTTTTTGCTATATTTATTTAAGATTTTTAGCATCAATTTCATTAGGGAGATTGGTTCATATTTTCTTTCTCTGTTTTCAGCCTACCTGGTTTGGGTATCAGTACCATGTCTGTGTCATAGAAGGAATTTGGTAGGGACTCCTTCATTCCTATTTTATCAAATAATTTTATAGCATTGGACAATTGTTCTTTAAATGTTTGGTAAAATTCAATGTAAATCCATCTGGTCCTGGGGATTTTTCTTAGGGAGTTGTTTAATTGCCTGTTCTATTTCTTTTTTCTGAAATGGGACTTTCAAACAATTTCTCCTCTGTTAGTCTGAAGTCTGTATTTTTGCAGGGTAGTCATCCATTTCACTTAGATTATCAAATTTATTGGCATAAAGTTGAGCAAAATAACTCATTACTATTTCTCTAATTTCCTCTTCATTGGTGGAAAGTTCTCCTTTTTCATTTTAAGACTACTAATTTTCATTTTCCTCCCTCCTTTTTCTAATCAGATTTACAAAGGCTTATCTATTTTATTGGTTTTTCATAGAACCAACTCTTAGTTTTATTAATTAGTTCAATAGTTTTTTACTTTCAATAGTTTTAATTTCTCCTTTTAATTTTAGAATTCAATTTAGTATTTGATTGGGGGTTTTAATTTGGTTTTTTTAGTTTTTTTTTAGTTGAACAATTCATTAATCTTTTCTTTCTCTGTTTTATTTATTCAAGTAAGCCTCTAAGGATATAAAATTCCTCTTATTACCGCTTTGGCTGCATTCCCACAAATTTTTGGATATGATGTCTTCATTGTCATTACTTTGTGAAATTATTAATTGTTATCTATAATTTGCTTTCTTCCCAATCATTCTTTAAGATAGATTGTTTAGTTTCAATTCTTTTTGGTCTATTTTAACGTTTTTTGTTCAGATATGGTATTTTATTGTATCATGATCTGAAAAAGAAAGCATTTACTATTTCTCTTTCTTGCATTTAATTTCAAGGTCTTTATGTCCTAATATAGTCAATTTTGATAGGTTCCATTGAACTCTGAAAAGAAAATTATTCCCTTCTATCTCATCAATTTTCTCAAGAACCACACTAATTTTTCTAATTTCATTTACTTCTTTAATTTCTTTCTTATTTGTTTTGTGGTTTGAGTTTGTCTAATTCTGAGAGTGCAAGGTTGAGATCTCCTACTATACAGTTTTGTTGTCTATTTCTTCTTGCAACTTCTTAACTTCTCCTTTAGGAAGTTGGTGCCATACCACTTGGTGCATATTGTTTAATATTGATATTGCTTGTTGTTTATGTACCCTTTAGCAGGATGTAGTTTCCTTCCTATCTCTTTTAATTAGATCAATTTTACTTTTGCTTGATTCTGAGAAAGGGATGGCTACCCTCTTTTTTGACTACCTAAGGCATAATAGATTTTTGCTCAGCCTTTTAGCCTTTCTCTATATGTATCCCCCTGCTTTAAATGTGTTTCTTTAAACAACATATTGTAGGTTTCTGACTTTTGATCCAGTCTTGCTTCTGCCTCCTCTTTATGGGGAGTTCATCCATTCACATTTACGTTAGAATTACTAAATCTGTATTTCCTGCCATCCTAATAACCCAGATTGTGCTTTACTTCTTGCCTCCCCAACCCTCTTTCCCCCTTTTAAATTTATGTACCCCTCTTGTGTCTCGATACTTATCCTCTTTATAATCCCTCCCTCCCCCTTTGATTCTTTTTCCCCTTCCTTCCCTTATTACTCTTTTTCTTTTCCTTTTCCTCTCCTATTTTTAATGAGGAGGAGAGAATTTTCTCTAAAACAAATGTCAATTATTTTTTTCTTTGAGCCAACTCTGATGGGAGTAAGATTCACAATGTTTCCTCCCCCTCTCTAAATTCCCTCAGATGATGATAAGTTTCCTTAGCCTCTTTGTGGGATGTGGTTCCCTCTTTTATCCCTCCTTCCCACCTTATTCTGCATCATCGCCTTTTCCATATCTACTTCCCTTTTTATGTTATATCAGTACAATCAAATTATACATGTATTCTTTTTTGTATATCCACAATAGAAATACAATTCTCAAAGTTATTTTTACCTTTTCTGCATCTCTTGAGTTCTATGTTGGAGATCAAATTTTTTGTTTTAGTTTGGTTTTTCTTAGAAACAAATGGAATTTACTTGTTTCATTAAATGTCCATCTTCTTCCCTGGAAGAAAATGCTCAAGCTTAGCTGGGTGTTTTGTCTTAGCTTGCATCTCAGATTCTTGTGCTTTCAGGGAATGTGCATATTCAGGCCCTCTTTCCTTTAATGTGAGGCTGTCCAGATCTTGGGTGATCCTTATTGTGGCACCTCAGGTATTTAAATGGTTTTTTTGGCTGCTTGTAAAATTTTTTCCTTAATCTGATAGTTTGAAATTTTGCCACAATATTCCTTGGGTTTTTATCTTAGGGTTTCTTTCAGAAGGTGTTCGATGAATTCTTTCAATGCCTATTTTACCTTCGTTCTATTACATCTGGGCAGTTTCTTTGATGATTTCTTGTAAAAGTAGTATCTAGGCTCTTTTTTCATCATAGTTTTCAGAAAGTCCAATAATCCTCAGATTATCTCTCCTAGATCTATTTTCCAAGTCTGTCGTTTTTGTGAGTAGATAATTCGTGTTTTTTTCCAGTTTGTCATTTTTTTGTTTTTGCTTGACTGATTCTTGCTGTCTCAATGAATCATTAGATTCTATTTGTTCAGTTCAATTTTTAAAGAATTATTTTTCTTCATTAGCTTTTTTACTTCTTTCTGAATATGTCAATTGAGTTTTTGAATGTATTGTTTTGGTCTGTGGAATTTTTTTCCATTTCACTAATTTTTTTTTTTAGTGAATTATTTTCTTTTTCCATTTCACAGATCCTACTTTCTTGAGTGTTCTTTGTCTTTTCCAATTCACAGATCCTACTTTCTTGCGAGTTCTTTGTCTTTTCAAATTCACAGATCCTACTTTCTATTGAATTCTTTATTTTTTCCAATTCACAATTCTTACTTTTCTGAGATTTTTTTACTTTTTCCAATTCGTATTTCAGGAAGTTGTTGCTCTCTTGTAAGGCTTCTCTTTCCTTTCCCCATTTTATCTTCTAACTCTCTTTTGAGACTTTTAATGGTCTCTTCTATGAGAGCATCATGTAAAGGAGGACAGTCTGATGCATTTTTGCTGTTTGAGGTCTCTTCAGGTTTGCTGACCTGCTCTTTTTCTGCATAGAAGCTTTTCATCTTTTTATTCATGTTTTAAAGCCTTTAGGGTGTGTCTCCTAGGCAAGGGGCTTACCAGCTTCCTCTGCAGAGCAGGGAGAGATGTAAACTGATTTCCGGCTCTGAGGTATGGGAGTCCTCTGAGTGAGAGTTTTCCCTTCCCCCAACAGGAAGTGGATTCAGCACTGGCTGAGCTATCGAAGTGCCCAGTTGGGCTGTGTGGGTTAGCGATTGCCCTCGGCTAGAGACTAAGGGGTGAAAGTGTCACTGCCCGGGCCGGAGCCTCTTGTGGGACTATGAGTATTAGCAGCTGACCACAGACCGCAGACCGCCCCGAACTCTGCCCCAGTGTCTCTGCCTGAAGCAAATCGGCCCTGGAAAAGCTCTATGGCCCCAAGCCCAGCTCCCCACTGAGCAAATTGGAGGCTAACCCGTGCTGTGTCCTCCTGCTGTGCAGGATCACAGCTGCCCCAAGGAAAAGCCCCGTACTGCGGGTTGGGGCTCTGGGCTTGTGCTGAGATCTGTGCCTTCACTGTCGGTTTGAGGCTCTCCTCAGAGCCTAATTTCCCTCCCTGTCTGAGCTGATCTCCCCCCTGGCCCCGGAACCAACCTTTTTTTTTGGCGAGACTGCAGATTTTCTTGGCTGGTGAGTTGTTCTACTTCTTATCTTTACGAATTGTAGCAGTCAAGACGATTTTTGAGGCTCGATATAATATTGATAAAGAGGGTAAGAGAAGAGCTTAGAAAGTCGTGTGTGTCTTCTCTGCCATCTTGGCTCCGCCCCCCTGCACTTACTTCTGTTCCGATTTTTCCCCTCCATCCCTCCACCCCTTCCCCAGATGGCAAGCATCCCTGTATAAGTTAAATATGTCACAGTATATCCTACATACAATATATGTTTACAGAACTGAACAGTTCTCTTGTTGTACAGGGAGAATTGGATTCAGAAGGTAGAAATAACTCAAGAAGAAAAACAAAAATTCAGACAGTTTCCATTCATTTCCCAGTGTTCTTTCTTTGGGACTAGCTGCCTCTGTCCATCATTGATCAATTGAAACTGAGTTAGATCTCTTTGTCAAAGAAATCCACTTCCATCAGATTACATCTTCATACTGTATCATTGTTGAAGTATATAATGATCTCCTGGTTCTGCTCATTTCACTTAGCATTTTCTAATTGAATATTATAGATATTTTGCTTGAGCTGGAAGTTTTGAAATCTGACAACAATATTCCTATGTGTTTTCCACAAAGGATCTCATTGAGGTGTTGACCAGTGCATTTATTTTTTCAATTTCTACTTTTTTCTCATGTTCTATCACTTCAGGAGAGTTGTTTTGTTCTTTTTTATTATTTCTTATTTTATTAAGTCAAGGTTCTTATTTTGGTCACAACTTTCAGGTAATTCAATTATTCTTATATTTTCTATTTTTGAAGTGTTTTCCTTATGTCATTTGTCTTTTAAGATGTTTTACATTCTGTTCTCTTTTTTCATTCTTTAGAATCTGTTTTGTTATTTCTTGGTCTCTCATAGCTTCACTGGCTTCCCCTTGCCTAATTCTAATATTCAAAGCGTTATCTACATCTTTGAGAATCTGTATTTCCTTTGCTAGTTGCTTAATTTTTTCATAATTTTCTTGTTTTTCCCTCATCTACAAAATATATAGACAATTGACTCAAATTTATAAGAAATCAAGCCATTCTCCAATTGATAAATGGTCAAAGGATATGAACAGACAATTCTCAGATGAAGAAATTGAAACTATTTCTAGCCATATGAAAAGATGCTCCAAGTCATTATTAATCAGAGAAATGCAATTTAAGACAACTCTGAGATACCACTACATACTTGTCAGATTGGCTAAGATGACAGGAAAAGATAATTATGAATGTTGGAGGGGATGTGGGAAAACTGGGGCACTGATGCATTGTTGATGGAGTTATGAATGGATCCAATCATTCTGGAGAGCAATTTGGAACTATACTCAAAAAGTTATCAAATTGTACATACCCTTTGATCCAGCAGTGTTACTACTGAGCTTATATCCCAAAGAAATATTAAAGAAGGGAAAGGGACCCATATGTGCAATAATGGCCGCCCTTTTTGTAGTGGCTAGAAACTGGAAACTGAATGGATGCTCACCAACAGGAGAATGGCTGGATAAATTGTGAATAAAAATATTTAAAATATTTAATATTAAAATGGCTGAATACATAAATGAATGCTATGTAATATTGTTCTATAAGAAATGATCAGCAGGATGAATACAGAGAGGCTTGGAGCAACATATATGAACTGGTGCTAAGTGAAATGAGCAATACCAAGATATCATTATATACTTAAACAATACTACATGATGATCAATACTTTTGGATGTGGCTCTCTTCAACAATGAAAGGATCCAAATCAGTTCCTATTGATCCATAATGAACAGAACCAGCTATACCCAGAGAAAGAACATTGAGAAATGAGTATGGACCGCAACATAACATTTCTACTCTTTCTGTTTTTGTTTGCTTTCATTTTTGTTTTTCCTTCTCAGGTTATTTTTTCCTTCATTCTAAATCTGATCTTTCTTTTGCAACAAGATAACTGTATAAATAAGTATACATATATTGTATTTAACATATATGTTAACATATTTAACATGTATGGGACTACCTGCCATCTAGGGGAGGGTGTGGAGAGGAGGGGAAAAGTTGAAACAGAAGTTTTTGTAAGGGTCAGTGTTGAAAAAATACCCATGCATATGCTTTGTATATAAAAAAGTTATAATAAAAAATAAAAATCTTTTTTTAAAAATTAAAATGAAAATTTCCTCAATGTCTCTCATTTGATTTTTAAATTATTATTTTAGTTCTTCTATAAATCATCTCTTATATAGTTCTAATATATTGTTCTTATATATAAATACTTATCTTTTCTTTTTCATGCAGGATTCTAAACTATGACCTCCCTAAAGAATATCAGGTTTTTCAATGAGACATTTCCAGGTCTGATGACTCATAAATAGATGAAGAAGAAGAGACAAGGAGATGAAATGTTTAGTTCAAGACATTTTCTGTTGCACTGAAACTATGGCACATCAAATTGGAGAAATACAGCAGACTTTTTGAAATATAATACTTCAATCCAAAATAATTCAAGAACAAAAATATAATTTGCAAATCTTTATATTAACAATTTCCAACTTAAGAGACAAAATTATGCTTTGAAATGAACTATAAAAATGAGAGAAATACTGAAAAGAAACATATCCTGTGTAATTTACATAATAACTCTTAATTCTTTGAGTTTTTGTTTTTATGCCTTTATTCTTTGGAAAAAGACAAAAAAGATAAAGAAATATACTCATAAAAATGGTGAATTGAGTATTTTGCAAATGGAAGCAAGAGAATAGAAAGCTCCACATTTAGACCAAAATGAAAAAGTTTATAGACTTCTATTAGAATCTTCTCACAAAGAACATGTCAATAATTTCTAGACTTGTGATTAGAAGAAATAGAGATTTTTAAAAAATAGATTTAAAATTCAACCTCTTCTCTTTCTAAATCTTTAGGTTGTATTAAGAGACTCCTGATATAGTAACTATTGATTGGCATCTCTTTAATTTTCAAATATTTGGAAGAGGGATACAAACCTTTGCTTTCTTATGACCTACAATTAGAGTTAGAATAATAGGCTTTTGAAAAGGAGAAAAGAAATAAGCTATATGATAAATACAAGCCATTATCCAGTTGATAAATGGTCAAAGGATAAGAACAGGCAATTTTCAGATGAAGAAATTAAAACTATTTCTAGTCCTGTGAAAATATGCTCTAAATCACTATTGATCAGATGAATGCAAATTAAGATACTTTTGAGCTACCATTAAACATCTCTCAGATTAGCTAAAATGACAGGAAAATATAATGATGAATGTTGAAGGAGATGGGAGGAACAGACACTAATACATCTCTGATGGAGTTGTGATCTGATCCAAGCATTCTGGAGAATAATTTGGAGCTCTGCCCACAAGGCTATTAAACTGTGCATATATTTTGATCTAGCAGTGTCTCTACTGGGCCTGAATCCCAAAGAGATTATAGAAGAGGGAAATGGACTCATATACGCAAAAAAATGTTTGTAACAGTCTTTTTGGTAGTGACAAGGAACTGGAAACTGAGTAGTTACCAATCAGTTGGTAAATGGCTGAAAAAGTTATGTTATATGAATATTGCAAAACATTATTTTTCTCTAAGAAACCATCAGCAGGATGATTTCAGAAAATCCTGGAGAAACTTACATAAACTGATGCTAAGTGAAGTGTGTACAACCAAAAGAGCACTGTACATAGCAATAAAAAGATTATGGAAAGATTAAATCTGTTGGATGTGACTTTTTTCAACAATGAGCTAATTCAAGCCACTTCAATATATTTATGATGTAGAGTCATATGCATCCAGGAAGAGGACTGTGGGGACTGAATGTGGATCATAACATAGTATTTTCATTTTTTGGTTGTTGTTTCCTTGCTTTTTTGTTTTCTTTCTCATTTTTTTCCTTTTTGATATGATTTTTCTCGTGCTACACAATAAATGTGGAAATATGTATAAAATAATTGTGCTTGGTTGACATATATTGGATTGCTAACTCTATAGGAGAGAGGTGGGAGAAGGAAGAAAGAAAAATCTGGAACACAAAGTTTTGAAAGGGTGAGTGTCGAAAATGATCTTTGCCTATATTTTGATAAGAAGCTATAATTTATGACAAAAAATAAGCCATGTGATTAAATTTGAAATATAGCTTTATGTTGCTAAGAGAAGATATCCTTCTGAATTGAAAATTAAACTGCATATGATAAAAATATTAGCCTTTAAAATGGCCTAGAAACTTAGAAGTTCTTGCTTTGCCCCTAAGTATGAAAAAGTGTAACAAAGTTTTAAGAGATGCTAAATAAAAGGATCATAATTTTGATTAAAGTCTTAAACATGGCTTGACCCAGTTACAAATATTGAGACAAGATACACAAAGGATGCCATGCTGGTTCAATATTAACAAAACTGTTAGAATAATTTTCTATATCAATAAGGAAATTAACAGAAATCATATGACCATATAGATGAAGAAAAAGCATTTGAAATAATCCAACATCTATTCCTATTCAAAACATTAGAGAGTATAAGAATAGATGGAGTTTGGGCCAGCTAGGTGGCCCATTGGAGACAACATCAGCCCTGAAGTCAGGAGGACCTGAATTCAAATCTGGCCTCAGGCATGTAACCGTTCTTATCTCTATGACTCTAGGCAAGTCACTTAATCCCAATTGCTTCAGAAAAAAAAAAAAAAAGATGGAGATTTCCTTAAAAAAATCAATAGCATCTATTTAAAATCATTAACAAGCATCATATGTAATGGAGATAAACAGAAACCACTTCCAATAAGATTGGGGTGAAACAAAGTTGCCCCCTTTCATCATTACTACTCAATATTGTATTAGCAATGGTAGTTTTAGCAAAAAGAGAAGAAAAAGAAATTAAAGTAGTAAATGAGGAAACCAAATTAATAATTTTTGCAAATGATATGATGGCATACTTAGAGAATCCTAAATATTCAACTAAAATCTATTAGAAACAATTCACAATTTTACCAAAGATGCAGATTATAAACTAAATCCACACAAATCATCAGCATTTCTATATGTTACTAACAAAGACCAGCAGCTAGAGTTACAAAGAGAACTTCCATTTAAAATTACTGTAGATAATATAAAATATTTTAGAGCCTATTTGCCAAGATAAATTTAGGAACTCTATGAACACAATTACAAAACTCTTTACACAAATAAAGTCCGATCTAATCAACTGCTCATGAATAGTCCAAACCAATATAAAAAAATAACAATATTTTCTAAATTAATCTACTTAGTGCTATACCAATCAAACTCCTAAGAAATTATTTTACATGGGCAGAAGGAATAATAAAGTTCATATGGGGAAAAAAGTCAAAAATTTTAAGGGAATCAATGAAAAAACATGCAAATGAAGGTGGCTTAGCTGTAAAAGACCTAAAATTATAATATAAAGCAGAGAACATCAAAAACATCTTGTACTGGTAAAGAAATAGAGTACTCAATCAGTGAAATAGGTTAGACACAATAAGTCTAATATAGTAGTCTATAATTATAGTAATAATATATAATCTATAGTCTATAGTCTATAATAGTCTATAACTATAGTAATCTAATTTTTTAAAAAATCTGAAGATCCCAGCTTCTGGGATCATTATTTGACAAAAATTTGCTTGGGAAACTGCAAATTAGTATGGCAGAAACTAATCATTGACCCATGCTTCACACCCTATACCAAAATAAGTTCAAAATGAGTTCATTATTTAAACTTAAAGAGTGATAATATAAGCATATTAGAAGAACAAAAGGTAATCTACCTTTCAGGCTTGTAGAGAAAAAAGAAATGTATGGCCAAAAAAAGAACTAGAGTACATTATGGAATGCAAAATGGATAGTTTTGTTTATATTAGTTAAAAACAATTTTTGTACAAAAAAACACAATGTATATAAGATTAGGCAGGAAACAGTAAATTGGGGGAAAATTATATCCAAGGGCTCTGATAAAGGTTTATAAGAATACAAGCTATTCTCCAGTTGATAAATGGTCAAAGGATTTGAACAGACAATTTTCAGATGAAGAAATTAAAATCATTTGATTAACATAAAACACTACTTGTAAATTGAAATGTTAATAGAAATAATTTTTGTTGTATTAAATTACTGCAAACAACCAAAAATAGATGAACACAACATGTTAATGTTTGACATGAAAAAAAATCCAGAGAATTTGGAGACATGTATCAGTTAATTAGAAGCTAAAAATGTAGAAGTCAAAAAGAGGTATTTATTTTTTTATAATTATAACAAAATGAAAATTAGAGACTTTTTTAAAAATTATAATTCATACTAAAGTAAAGGATTCTAAGGATTTTGAAGAAAAATTTAAATCACAACTACAAAAGGGTAAAAGAAATGTTGAAGATGATCAGAATTATTCATTGGTCAAGAGGAATGCGGTAAACATTTCTCCTCTTTCCAGTGAGATGGAGGAATATAGAAGGACAAAAATACATTGTCAGAGGTAGTCCTTATATTTGCTTGCTTTTCATAACAAATATACTATCTTACTTACTTACTTATTTGAATTATGAATGGAAATTACGAGGAAGCAAGAGTGATGAAAGAAATCAATAAAACATTTTTTTTTTAAAGAGGAAAGAAATGGAGAAACATTTTTTAGTCTTCTTTAGGTGAGAGGACCAACTTGGACTTGAAAATAATCATGTGGTTTTGAAATAAAATGTCTTTTTAAAATAGTATTTTATTTTCTAAATACATGTAAAATTATTTTCAACCTTCATTTTTGTTAAACTTTGTGTCTCAATTTTTCTCCCTCTCTTCTTTACTTCCCTCCTCCCCAAGATAGCAAGCAACATGATATAGATTGAAGACATACAGCTTTTTAAAATATATTTCCACATTTGTTATGTTTTACAAGGAGCATCAGACCGAAAGAGGAAAAAAGAGGAAAAAAAAACAAACATACAGAAAAAATGAAAATACTATGTTTCAACCCACATTCAATCTCCATAATTCTCTTTCTGGATGTGATTGGCATTTTCCATCTCAAGTCTAAATAATAATGTGTTATCTAAACTTTATACCCCTTCTTTTTTTGTGGCCAGCATATTTTGCAAGTCTACACTTGGCATTTAATAGATATTTGATGTTGTTTTATAGGGCATGTAAAAAAATGACAGTGACAGACACAGAAAGAAAAAACAGAAAGAGAGAGACAGAGAGACAGAGACAGAGAGAGAGACAGAGACAGAGAGAGAGAGAGAGAGAGAGAGAGAGAGAGAGAGAGAGAGAAGAGAGAGAGAAGTAAGATTGAAAAAGAAAATAAATGTAATAAAGTCATTTTACTATGAACTGCATATTCTAGGAAAGTGTGTGCAATTCTATGTACAAGGTTTTATCTGGTAACTAACTCCATACACCTTTCAATTCATGTTAAGGCTTACTTAAAAGACATTAAGACATATACTCAGTATACCATTGAGGTATGGTGAAATAATGCTAATATATAATAATAAATCATGTGTAGTCTCAGATTTCTCCTCTTCAACATGGAGAAATGATAGTACCAACCTCACAAGATTGCTGTGGGGATCAACTAATATAATACATATAAAATGCTTTGCAATCCTTAAAATATATTACAAATGTCAGCTACTGCTTTGTTATTATAATTATCTGTTATATAACATCTATTGCCTAATAGCTAATTAGACCTCAAATGACTGGACAATTTGTAAACCACAACCCAATTTATATACATTTGAAACTGAGTGAAACATTATTCATTTTATCTACAGAAAATGCTTAATTTAATTGGGAAAATATAAAGTTCTTGAACTATTTATGTATTTCGTTTTCTCTGTCTTCAGAAGTATGAGATAATCCAAAAACCACCAAACTAAAAGGTTGATAGAGTTTCTTCCCACTCTCAAGTTCAATGATCTAATATTCTTTACATCACTGATATTCTTTAATGTCCCTTCCAAATATAAAATTCTATGTTTCTATGTGAAATATCTTTATATATTCAAAGCACGAGTTATATTGGAACAATTTAAAGTCACCATATTTCACCAAGGCTCAATTAGGCAATTTAAATAGTCAAAATTGTGGCCCTTTAAAGCAAAACACCAGGGTGATTTCTTCTCCCCTTAAAGTTTCCATAATCAGGAATTTATCAGGTATGGCTGACTGCTCAGGAAGCACTTAATAACACTCAGCATTTATAGAGCACATTCCAAACATTAGATAATACTCACTAGACTCTTTATGGAGAATTTAAGTTTTCATTTTTCAGTTGGGAAAAGTTAGCCAGAGAGGTTAGTGATGCAGACCTATACCATAAAGGGAACTGGGGTGATAAAGTAGGCCCAGAAATCTGAGATTGATAGCAATACAAAACCTACATTTAAAGAATCAGGGAAGAAAGATATGCTGAAATAATAAGTGGAAGCATATATAAAGTGAATTCTGCTCACTTTGAGGAGGTAGAGAAATAATTTGAAAATTTGATGAGGAGTGTAGGTGCTACTCGACAAAGAAAGTTCAATTAGAAGATCCAAATAAAGACATTAACCATTATAAAAAGAGTTAATCAAGGAGTTCTCACCAGCCAATTTGTTGAACATTTCTTTTTTGTTATTGAGTGAAGGTATATCCTTTTTTATTGTAGAAAAATCAAAAATATTTTTTATTAGGATTCAGGGATAGTAGCTTTCCACAATGATTAAGTAATTAAAACTCAAGAGGTTAAACTTTTACTTCTCTGGACTGGATAGTCAATAAATGGGACAGTGCTGTCCCCCTACATCTTTTCACCTTTCTTCCAAAGTATTTTGTTGATATAGGAGTGTAAAGAAAACAATGCATTTCTTTTTGATCCCTGCCTATATTTTTGGGAAGCAGTGATTTCAATTTGTGACAGAATCACATGACAAAAGTGTTTGTCCATATATCCTTAAAGAACAGCTACTGTTTATTGCCCCAAATATATACATCTTGGAAAATAAATGAGTTGACCCAAAGTATGACAGTTATATTTTGACTTCTAGAGATGTGACTATTGGTCCCTGACTGATTGTCAGAATAATTCTGTGACTCAAAGATTATTGAGGTTCCCTCAGAGAGCCTTATCATCATCTGATACTATTCCATAATCCAAATTACAACAAAATCATGAAGAAAACTCTCTATGCACTTATGTTTGCTGCACGTACTATTTTAGCAACCTCTTCCTGCACTAAAGATGTGAGCTTCAGATATTTGAGGATTAGGAAATGAGGATCAGAAGGAAGCAAGATTATTTATTGTTATTTTGTTTCTTCTCCAAACCCTAATTTTCCTTCATTGAACATATTTTATCAGTTGCCAAAATTGCTATTTCTATGTCCAAAAAATATCTCTCATTACTAATTACTTCTTTTTACTTAAATAGCCATCAGGTTAGTTCAGGCTTTCATCTGTTGCTGGATTATTTAATTCTCCACTTCCTGCTCATTGGTCAAGTATCTCTCTTCCACAGCTGACTTTAGCCAATTTTCCATACTGTCTTGAACTTAGCACTTAACAAATCTCTTTGGTTTGGATTTGAAACACATGGAAGAGGTTTTTGTTAAACACAGACCTGACCATGCCATTCACTACCATATTGAGTATATTCAAATGAGTCTCTGTTGCCTCTTAGATCAAATGTAAACTCCTTTTCATTTAAAGATCCTTTGCAATCTGATTTCAAACATCTTTCCAGTTTCACTGCAAATTTATTCTCATTCTTCATTCTGTTATACAAACAGCCCTTTTCTCTATTTTTCTTCAGACAATTCACCATCTTTCATCTCCATGCTTCTTCCTGACCTTTCCCTAGGACAGAACACATTTTCCTCAATTCTTTCCTTTTCCACATTATAGAATCCTCACTTGCTTCAGAATAAAGCTAATGTATCACCATATTGAAACCATATCTGATCCTTCTGTAATTTTTGCTATTTTTCCTAACTATCTTGAATTTAAATATTTTGCATTTATTGAAATTTATGCTCTTTATATTTATTCTGTGTATATTTTTGATGTATTTATGTTCTCCCTCTCTTAAATGATAAATCCTTGAGAATGACCATTCTGATTTTTGGAGTTGTCTAATTGATCTTTAGGGAAATAAAGTACCTATCAACCATTTAAATATAAGTCTTCAAGAGTGGGGATCATTTCTTTCTTTGCACTTGTATTACTAGTCCCTGTCATATAGGTCTTAAAATAAGCTTTTAGATTGGTTGATTAAATAAATATATGTACCATGAGTAATGAAACTCCCAATTCCTTATATTTCTGATGTCTAGAGTATACTGATATAGGTGAAAAACAGAAGAAAGAAACAGAAGAATATTCCTCCTTCAGCAGACAGTATATCTATATGGGCAAAACAATAACTGAATCTGGAAGCCTAGCCCTACTTCTCTCTTTCCATACCCTCCATAAAGAAGAAAAAGGTTGATTAAGTTGCAGAGCCTCCCAAGATCTTAGCAGAACTTAGCAATGCACAGTGGTAGTGGGTAAGATATTTGTTAGCTTCAAATACCTAACTGTTTTTTCTCTCTGGACCTTACCTTATTGCCTGTAATGTCATATTGGAACAATTTTCTATTCCTGTAGTGCCTTATTCCAAATAGTGAGCTTCTTCCAGAACCTCCATTTTGAAGGAGGGCTTCCCTTTGGCCATCCTTTATCCCTCTATCTCTCTCTCTGCTCTACTTCAGACTTTCTGGACTTCCCCAATTATTAAGGTTTCATGGGTAGCTCAGATAGCTAGCATTTATAAGGCCTTGTTTTAGAGAGAACCACAAAACTAAGCTTCATTTTCCTTAATATCTTGAAACCAAGGACCCCTTTATATATTTAGAGTAGTTAGATAGCGTAGTGGATAGAATACTGGGCCTGGAGTCAGGAAGACTCATCTTCATGAGTTCAAATCTGACTTCAAACACTTACAAACTATGTGACTCTTGGCAAGTTATTGAACCTATCTGCCCTACTTACCTCATCTGTAAAATGATCTGAAGAAGGGAATATCAAACATTCCAGAATTTTTGCCAAGAAAACCTTAAATGAGGCTTCAAAGAGTCAGACATCTCTGAACAATAGCAATAAAAAGTTCATTTCATTGAACCTGGGAAAACTATTGGGGGCTTTCCTTACAAAATTTTTGGTTAAAATGCATTTAATACATGTTTTTGAGATCATTCCAAAGTAAGAAACCATCATAGTTATATTTCAAGCATAGATTATTCTAGATATGTGATCCATGAAAAGAACTGGTAGAACTGGACATCCTATCATAGGAGATAAAAAAAAGTCCTAAAAAAGCAAAGTTTGTAAAGAATCTATACTTAAACTCAAGGACCATTATTTTAAATGTTTTTGGACAGCAAATCTGGCTTGAGATTGTTCTAAACTGTTAATTTATGTATTACCGTTTTTAAGATGTCTTCTAAAAAGTTAATCTATTCTATGAAGTAATTAGCTCTTTATTCATTAAAATCTTTAATAAAAGATAAGGGATTTATACTATCTTGTGACAACCCTGCTAGCACCCAGGACACCCCAGAATCAGCCGGAGTCAGGATAAGCAAAAGCCCTTAGTCTTTATTCTTGGTCTTTAAGGATAGAAGTAAACAGGATTGGAAGCAGAATCTCCACAACAGTCTTCTTCTTGTCTACTGCTAAAGTGACTCTGGCTAGTCTTACTCCATTCTCTAGTCCTTCCTACAATCCTCTGTATACACCAATCATTGAGCCAATACAGAATAGTGGGAAGGGCCATTTTCCAACATGTCCATAGAGTATTGTCCAATTGGTAGGTAGCCTCAAGTGCTCTGCTGTCCTGACCTCAGTGCCTGGACTCAAGAGTTTCAGCCCTCTACACTATCTGAAAAGAAACCAGAGTATTGGTTTAAATTGTATATTGCATAGCTCCTTATGCATTTTAAATGTTATCTTCTGTATTTATGCTTATATTTAAGAGTTAGTTTTCTTGATCCTAGATGCCAAAAAGATGAAAGTCAAGTTGATACATTGAAGGAGCAAGAGATATAAGTGTATTTATTCTAATATCCTTTGCAATATGTTTATTAAGAAGTGATACCATGTTATCTTTTGCTACAAAACAACTAATAAGTAGTATTCCCACATATATCTTCTATTACGTGATTGATTCAAAACTTTGATCCCCAGTGAGTCATAGGAAGTAAATTGTAGAGGTGTTTTTTTTAATTTATTAATAAGGTCAGATCTTTCTGATTCAAAATAAATTCTTTCTTGGAAAAGAAACACTACCTCTTTAGATCTTCAGAGTTCTGAATGGAACTTGGAATAGAAAGTTGCATTCCTTTTTTTTTTTTTTTTTTTTTTTCATAAAGAGAAGAGCTTGGGGAGCTATGTATCTACATAAGAAGGAACCTAACTAGAAATGTATGTGTGAAATATACTAGCTATAGACACTGGTTTTCAAGTTTTAATTGATATGTGTCCTTTCTTTTGACCTTATTTTATTTTACCTTAGAGTGATCAGAGGAGCAAAGGTCTATCTATGTGTGTTTCTCTAGTATTGATCAATAAAAGTATCATGGTTCAATGAAGAACTTAATGGTTGTTTATTTACTTTAGTACTGGAAGAAGTAGATAGAAATTTGTTCTTCTAGTAGGTAGAAAATTTAACTATAAATATTCATTTATATGTATAAACATATATCTATGCATATGCATGCATGTATACAGGTATATATGCACACATAGAAATTCAAGGGACTTTAGAGACCTTCTGGCCCAAACCTCTTCTTTTTAAAGATGAGAAACCTGATGGTCAGGCAGGTTAATTCACTTCTCCAGGATCATAAGTTGTAAACATCAGAAACAGGATTTTATCTCAGTTTCCTGACTCTAAAATTGACTTTCTTTCAAAATTATGTGCTTAATAATTTTAATATTATTTAATGACTCAACTAATATCATATAGCATAGACCTCATTTGGGGGTCTCAGAGAATGGCCATTTAGTGCAATCTGTATAACTGGAAGCAGTACTCACATCTCTTAAGTTATAGATCCATTTGAGTACTGGAGAAGTCACATATGACTTCTCAAAAATTTTGAAATGATTATTTAGATTTTTATGTATAATGGGACTTCATACTTTTTTTTTGGCTGAGAATTTCTCCTATGGACTGTTAATTCCCTCTCTGTCTCTATTTCTCATTCTTTCTGTATATCTCTCTCTCTTTGTCTCTCTCTCTCTCTCTCTCTCTGAGTTATCCTAAAATCTTAAAAGGTAGATAGAAATTTGTTCTTCTGCTTAACTTGAAACCAGCTGTCTATTTATATATGGAAATAAGGATGACTGAGAGTCACACAACATAATAGATAGATTTATATTTGGAATAGGATGACAGGTTTCTAGTTCTCCTCTGATAAATTTTGTTATTAACTTCTTTAAATCTCATTTTCACCTAAAATGTAGAAAATACTATATATATATGTAAATCTATATACATGCATATATATATATATATATATATATATATATATATATATATATATAAAACCTAATTCAAATTAGGCAATTTGAGTAAATTACTTTGTAAACCTAAAATAACTCTTTTAGTCTTTTATTTTCATTGAGCATCAGCAGCTGGGCTGTGTTTTCTTAATTGAGGAAAATAAACACATATTTGTCTCTCCCAGCCTTATATACATTTATGGCTAGCATTTCCACTAGGAAAAATAAAGATAGTTGAAAAAGAAATAAATGACTTTGCAATATTGACTTTAAATGAAAAATGAAAAATACAGAAGAAAAAAGAAAATAAAGCTCAGATGTTAAATATAAAGGTTTGTCCAAGAATTCATTGAAGTATAACTTCAATGTCTTTCTAATGGCATGATTTCTCAAAAAGTTATTAACAACGTAACTTGGTATCATCGTGGATAGAATTATTAAAACTATAGAATGGACCAAATAGATTTTTCCTCTACTATGGCAGTTATCACATCAGTAGTAGTAGAGTTTATTGGCCTATATTAGAAGCATAGTCATTTGTAAATAAAAGACATAGAAATCTAAGAATAAGAGAAAGCAAGTGTTAAACAATATCTAGAAAAGAACAGGTGTTTAAGGAAAATGGTATACTCAAAGGATGACTAATTTTAAGTCTGGAGACTTTGCTTCAAGTCCTTTTTTCAAAAGTTAGCAGCCTTTTTTCCTTCCATGACTAAAATGGAAATATATTTTGCATGACTTCCCATGTATAATTGGTATCATATTGATTGCCTTCTCAAGGGGTGGAGAAGCTGGAGGGAGGGAAAGAATATAGAACTCCAATATTTTTAAAAGAAATTGTAAAAATAAATAATACTTTAAAAAGAAAAAAAAAATTAGTAGCTATTTGAACACAGTGAACTGACTTTAGGTCTCTGAGTTTCAGGACCTTGACCTAATAAAACAGAAACAATACTTTTAAACCCTTCTCCAGAGGGTTTTATTATGAGAGTAATATTTGCAAACTTTAAAAATATAAAATGGAATAATTTGTGTTTACCACACAATTATAAAACATAACTAGAACAAGGAATAGGGGGACTAAAAAAACTGAATTGAAGAATGGGCATGAATACCATCCCAATTCAGTAAGACAGACTAGAAAAATGAAGTGAAGGAAAAACTTCTTATTGAGGATGGGTTACATTTTGGTTTTGAAGAAAATCAGGAAAGCCAGGAGTTAGAGATATCAGAGTCGATAATTTTAGGCATAGGGGACATATCTAGTAAAAATGTACAAAGTCAGGAGGTTTGTCATGTTTGAAGAAGAGCAAGGAGATCAGTGTTAATGGACTGTAGAATACATTGAAGAGAGTAAGGTAAAAAACTGGAAAGTGTGTTTTTTTGTGTGTGTGTATGTGTGTGTGTGTGTGTGTGTGTGTGTGTGTGTATAGATAGGTAGGTAGGTATAGGTCTTATGAAAATATCAGAGGATTTTATATTTGATTCTGGAAGTTATAGGAAATCACTGCAGTTTATTGAATAGGAAGGTGAATTAGTCAGACTTGCACTTTAGAAAAATCAATTTGACAACATGGAGTATGGATTACAGGGTGAAAAGACTTGAGGCAGGGAGATCAACCAGCAAATTATTGCAATAATATAAGGATGGGGTGATGAAAGTTTATACCATGGGGCTGGCAGTGCCAGAGAAGAGAAGGGGTCGTATATAAGAAAGATTGTGAAGGTAGAATCAATAGTACTTAACAGCTCATTGGATATGGTGGGTGTGAGAGAGAAGTAGAGGATGATACTCAGATTGTTACTGGTATGGCTCTACTTGTCCTCAAAAGGAAAAGTTAGAAAGAGAGAGCTCAGTAGTGACCAACAGTGTCAAAAATGCCGAGGTTAAGAAGGATAGTAATTGAGAAAAGATTGACAATTAAGAGACAAATCATTGTTAATTTAGATCAGTTAAAGAGTTACAATTCAGTTAATATAATGAGAAGAAAAAAGTGGAGTTGTTAATTGTAGATGAAATTATTTAGAGTTTACCCAGAAGAGGAGGATAGATACAGGATAATAGTTCTCAGGGATGAGTTAAAAAAGACATAGATGATCTTGGTGTTTAATTAACAATAAAAATATAGAAAGAATCTACTATATTATTAGTAATATATTTATTAGACTAGGCTATAAGTTCAAAAACAGGTTTTCAATTGCATTCTGTCCAAGCAAAAGAATAATTTTTGAAGATATATTCACACCATACAACGATATGCAGATATAAGATGGCTTCCTTGGATAAATTAATTGGTTTTGTCAACATTAAAGATTTTTTCTGGAAAGTGGAGACCTTTGTCTACTATTTGTTAAGGATCTCTGGGAACTTCTTTACCACACAACATCTGCACTAGTACATCTTCTGACATTATACACATTATGCATATTCTGAAATCCTGTATAATGTGCAAATGGACTCTTGTTTGCTGTAAATACCTATGTTTCTTAAAATTACTTTATCTTTAAATCTTCGAAGAATCTTTGAACCTGGGCTTTAATTGTCATCAATCTTAAAGGAATATTCTTCTGAGTGTCATCTTCTATCCAAAACTCTAGAACAGGACCTTTTCTTTGTTCTGACAGAAAAGTCAACTTCATGCAAAAACTATTTTTTACATTCTCTTTTATCTGAGCATCATCCTTCATTATAGTGTTCAGAGTTGATACTGTAAGACTAAATTCATATGCTTTCACTGAAAATTTTTTACTTATTCATATTGTCTAATTATTTTCATTTCCAAATTTATTGTCATATGGTTAGAAAATAGTTCACTTTTCCCTTCAAGAGTATGTTTGCTACTAACCATGGTAAAATATAAGGATCACTTCTAAACAGAGGAATTTGTACAGTATCACTCTCTGCAAATACATGGAGCCTGAAGTACAAAGAGTTGACAGTTTCCTGCCACTTTTATGCTGTTAACATCCATGTTATAAAGCTTTTTATTGTACAACATCCACTCTGTGTAAGGAATTAAAAAAAATTTTTTTCAGAACGAAGTTTTCTTTCAGAATTCTTCATGTAAAGTCAAGTTTGTTTAATGCATAGAGTGCACAATTACACAATTGCACAATTACATAAAGTGAGAACTGCCTGTAAAGCTTTTATTGTTCATTTATTTAATACAATTCCAGTATTTGAAAAAATAACATGTGCAGGAAAGATTAAAAATAGCCATTCCCAAGTCATTGCCTAGTGTTTTTATGTGTGATAGAGCTAGTAAGCCCAGAAATTCTAAACCTGACTCTTTCATTCTAGAAAATGTATTCTTTCATTCTAGAAAACCAAAGAATAGATCTTGATACTAGGGAGCTGATCACTCACTAGAGGAAAAAAAATATTATTTTTTTCCCTATATAAACCTGGAGAATTGAGCTGAACAAGTCATGTTGCTATGCTACTCCATGAGCCTCATACAAACATGGGTACTTATGTTGATGTGATGAAAATTGGCATTAGACTAGAGATTTTATTGGCCTTCAGTAATTTATTCCTTTTATTCAAAAATTTCAATAAGCCCTTCTGTGTTCCTAGAAGTCACTATCTATCTGAGAATCAGTCAGCTGATTCATTTCCTTGAACAAACACTTTTCAGAATATTTGATGTAATCATATACTTTTGCTTCCATGGTGTGACCAAAATTTTGTCAAAAAGTGATGTGAATAATGGGGAATGGGCATAAGAGACTGATCACTTCTGTGATACAATATTATCAGGACCCAACTTCAGCTAAGTGACACAAGAAATACATCACTGGGTTTGGAGACAAAAAGATCTGAGGCTGACTATATGTGTGTTATGCTTAGAATAGCAAGTCACAATATCTCTTTGCCTCATTTTACTCATATGAAAATGGGAATAATCACCACCTACTGCACAGGATTGTTGAGAAGTCCAAATGAGATAATAATTATAAAGTATTTACGATAGTACTCATTATCATGATCATTAACCCACTATACTTCAGGAGTAGAATTTTTCTCAGTGGATAATGTTTTAAGAAAGACAGATTTTGACTCGCCTCAAGATAAATTCTCTTCATTAGGAAGGACTAAAAGGTAGAACTCAAGTGCTCATGTGATTATTGACACTGAATAGATATTCAAGTAGAAATCATTATCCAGTGGCAGGAGATATTGTATAGAAAGAACATTCATGTTTAGTTTGATTTAGCTCCAGTGGCCCCTGAAATCCCTTTCAACAGTGGATATTCAAGTTAAATTCAAATCAGTCACAGAATAGTAGAGTCTAAATTGACTATAGAGATCATCTTAGATGACTCACACCTGAAAAAGGATCCTTTCTATAGCATCACTGGGAATGAGTCCTCTCATTTTCAATTGGAAAACTAGAGGGAAAGGAAACACACTACGTCTGAAACAATTCACTCTATTTCTGGGCACCTTTGGCTATTAGACTATTTTTCCTAATATCCAGGCTTAATTTGTTTCTTTGCAACTTCAGTTAATTGTTCCAAGTTCTTCCCCTGGGGATAACTAAAAAAAATCTAATCCTTCTTCCATATAAGTTACAAATGAATAATGAAAGTTAACATTTATGAACATTACACATAGGCATTCTCTTACCTGATAAAAATCACCAGTTCATTGAAGTAATCTTCATATGTCATAGTGTCCAGTTCAAAGGCTATCTTATTAATTTTTAGTCTTTCTAGTTTCTGTATCTTTTACCCTCTTTGTAGGGAGAGGAAGAGGGATGGGTGTGAGAGGAAAAAAATAACAAGCAAATATAAACACATAAGTGCTATTTTGAAATCCAGTCCCTGAAATAGTAGCAGATACGTAGTAGATGCATTTTGAGTCTAAGTGTGTTGCTGCATAATAAGAATCTTTCCAACCAGAGGAGGCTGGAGTGGGGGTGGGGGGCAAACTGCTGAATTTTGGGGTTACTAAGCTATAAAAGAGTGAAATGCACAAAGAATTTGATGTAAATCTAATAACAACATGATAAACCTGAGACCAAGGGGCCACAGACTTCTTGTAAAAGAGCCTATTGAAAAAAATAGTATCTATCCACATTGATGTCATGCCCTTAAATGGCCACCAAATTTCCTACTTGAATGAGATAAACAGATGTAGGCTCAAAAATTGTTGAATGAATGAATGAATCTTTTTCACTCAGAGCACAATACTCATGAAGTGTTATATAACATACCTTGGCTATAATTTAATGGGTTCTATTAAATTTCAATGATTTGTCACAATCAACCTAAGAAATTTGGAGTAATTTAGATATCCTGAGTCAGCACTTTACCATTTAGAGTTGCTGAGAAAATTATGTTAGTTTGCTGCTTAGATAACAACAAGCTGTTAAAAAGCAACAGTTTTTTTTTTTGAAATATAACTTGTTTTAAGGTTTATCAGTTCTTAGATGAACAATTTCCACATATGATTAAATACTTGCACAAAACCTCTTTTCTCTGCTAAGTAAGATGAAAATTTTGATTTGGAGGAATGTATTCAATGCACACATGTCAGTGGATCCATGTTAATCTGCTTACTTATAAAGATATAGTTTTACCATTATATTTAACATCTATATTGGAAAATTGTGTATTCAAAGGCACATGACCAAAAAGATGGTAGAATAGACTCTTCTTCAGGTTTCATGAATTGTTTAAATTTCCCCAAAATATTTGTGTGCAAGAGATAAAGGAATTATAGCTCTCTCCATAGGAAAATACCAATGTCCTAAGGTGACAATTTAATGAAACAATAGAAGGATATTTTTGAGTTCTTGCTTTTTCTTTTTTTAAATTTATTTACTATAATACACATTGATTTATGAATCATTTTGGGAGAGAAAAATCAGAACAAAAGGGAAAAACCACAGGAGAGGAAAAAACAGATGCCTTAGAGGAATGGTCTGCAAATGACAGTGAAGAGCAAAGATTAGAGCTGCTACATCTTTTATAATGAGGGGATCATGAGACAGAAACAGAATACTTCTAGAACTAGAAACTAAATGAAATAATATTTGTGAAGTGCATAGTACTGTATATGACATAATAGTCTCTTTTTATTATTATAGCTTTTAATTGACAAAATATATCCATGGGTAATTTTTCAACACTGACCTTTTTTTTATTAATAGTTTTTTTTTATTTACAAGTTATATGCATGGGTAATTTTATAGCATTGACAATTGCCAAACCTTTTATTGCAATTTTTCCCCTCCTTCCCCCCACCCTCTCCCCTAAATGGCAGGTTGACCAATACATGTTAAATATGTTAAAGTATAAGTTAAATACAATATATGTATTAATACTAATACATTAACATATTGTATACGTGTCCAGAGTTATTTTGCTGTACAAAAAGATTCAGACTTTGAAATAATGTACAATTAGCCTGTGAAGGAAATCAAAAATACAAGTGGACAAAAATAAAGGGATTGGGAATTCTGTGTAGTGGTTCATAGTCATCTCCCAGAGTTCTTTTGCTGAGTGTAGCTGGTTCAGCTCATTACTGCTCTATTGGCACTGCTTTGGTTCATCTCATTCTTGAAGAGGGCCACGTCTATTAGAATTGATCATCATATAGTATTGGTGTTGAAGTATATAATAATCTTCTGGTCCTGCCCATTTCATTCAGCATCAGTTCATGTAAGTTTCTCCAGGCCTTTCTGAAATTATCCTGCTGGTCATTTCTTACAGAACAATAATATTCCATAATATTCATATACCACAATTTATTTGGCCATTCTCCAACTGACGGGCATCCACTTAGTTTCCAGTTTCTGGCCACTACAAAGAGGGCTGCCACAAACATTCTTCCACATACAGGTCCCTTTACTTTCTTTAAGATCTCTTTGTGATATAAGCACAATAATAACACAGCTGGATAAAAGGACCTACACAATTTGACTTTTTGAGCTTACTTCCAAATTGCTCTCCAGAATGGCTGGATGTATTCACAATTTCACCAACAATGTGTCCCAGTTTTCCTACATCCCCTGTAACATTCAGCATTATCGTTCCCTGTTATTCTAACCAATCTGACAGGTGTGTAGTGGTATCTCAGAGTTGTCTTAATTTGCATTTCTTTGATTAATAATGACATCTTTTCATATGGCTAGAAATAGTTTCAATTTCTTTGTCTTAGAATTGTCTGTTCATATCCTTTGACCATTTATCAATTGGATAATGGCTTGATTTCTTATAAATTTGAGTCAATTCTCTATATGTTTTGGAAATGAGGTCTTTATCAGAACCTTTGACTGTAAAAATGTTTTTCCTAGTTTATTGCTTCCCTTTGAATCTTGTCTGCATTGGTTTTGTTTGGACAAAAAATTTTCAATTTGATAGAATCAAAATTTTCTATTTTGTGATCAATAATGATCTCTAATTCTTCTTTGGTCATAAAATCCTCCCTCTTCCATAGTCTTAGAGGTAAACTATCCATGTTCTTCCAATGTATTTATAATATCATTCTTCATGCCTAGGTCATGAACCCATTTTGATCTTATCTTGGTGTATAGTGTTAAGTGTGGGTCAATGCCTAGTTTCTGCCATACTAATTTCCAATTTTCCCAGCAATTTTTGTCAAACAGTGAGTTCTTATCCCAAAAGCTAGGGTCTTTGGGTTTGTCAAACACTAGATTATTAAAGTTATTGGCTGTTTTGTCCTTTTAACCTTATCTATATTATTTATTATTATCTATTATTATAGATATTATTATTATTAACCAACTCTAAGTTCTATTTATTAATTCAAAAGATTTTTTTAACTCTCAATTTTATTAATCACTCCTTTAATTTTTAGAATTTAGTTGTTTGTTTGGGGTTTTTAAATTTTCTGTTTTTCTAGCTTTTTTATTTGCAAGCCTAAACCATTGATTTTCTCTTTCTCTGTTTTATGCAATTAGGGCTCTAGAGATATAAAATTCCCCCTTATTACTGCTTTGGCTTCATCCTACACATTTTATTATACCAAATCATTATTTTCATTCTTTTGGGTGAAATTATTAATTGTGTCTATGTTTTGCTGTTTCACCCAGGCATTCTTTAGGATGAGATTATTTAGTTTCCAATTACTTTTTGTTCTATTTTCCCCTGGCTTTTATTGAATGTAATTTTTGTTGCATCATGATCTAAAAAGGATGCATTTAGTATTTCTGCCTTTCTGCATTTGCATTTCAGTTCTTTATGTTCTAACATATGGTCAATTTTTGTATAGATTCCATGAACTGCTAAGAAGAAAGCATACCCCTTTTTGTCTCCATTTAGTTTTCTCCAAAGATCTATCATACCTAATTTTTCCAGGCATCTATTTACCTCTTTAACTTCTTTCTTATTTATTTTGTGGTTTGATTTATCTGGATCTGAGAGTGCAATGTCGAGATCTCTCACTACTATAATTTTTCTGCCTATTTCTTCTTGCAGTTCTCTTAACTTCTTTAAGAATTTAGATGATAAACCTCTTAGTGCATTTATGTTTTATATTGATATTGCATCATTATCTATGCTACCATTTAATAAGATATAGTGTCCTTCCCTATCTTTTTTAATTAGATCAATTTTTGCTTTTGCTTGATCTGAGATCAGGATGGCTACCCTTGCTTTTTTAACTTCACCTTAAGCATAATAGATTCTGCTTCTGCCTTTTACCTTTACTTTGTATGTATTGTCCTGCTTCAAGTGTGTTTCCTGTATATAGTATATTGTAGTATTCTGGCTTTTGATCCAGTCTACTACCCACCTTTGCTTTATGGGGGAGTCTACCCCATTGATATTTATGGCTAATTACTAATTCTGTATTTCCATTATGTTAACCCCAGATTATGCTTTTCTTTTTCCTTTCTCCCTTACCCTCTCCCTAGTATTAAACTTATGAGCACCTCTTGCCTAATGAAGCTTTCCCTCCATTTTTGAGCCCCCTCCTGAAAGTCCTCCACCTTTCTTAAACCTTTCCCTTACAATTTTTGTATTCCCTTCTATTTAGCCTACTCCTTCCCTTTTTACCTTTCTCCTCCTACTTTTCAATGAGGTGGGAGAAGTTTCTCTGTAACCTTAATATGTCCAATAGTTTCTCTTTGAGCAAATTCTGATGAGAGTAAGATTCACACTATGTTCATTACCCTCCCTTCTTTCCCTCAAATATAATAATAATATAATACAACTCTCCGTGAGATGTAACGTCCACTTTTCTCCTTTTCTGGCACAATTTCCTTTCCACCTCTAGATTTTTTTTATATATTATAACAGTAAAATCAAATTATATATGAACTCTTTATGTATACTCATAATAGAAATACAATTCTCAAGAGTTCTTTTTACCTTTTTATGCTTCTCTTGAGTCCCATATTTGGAGGTCAAACTTTTTGTTTAACTCTGGTTTTTTAATTAGAAATATATGGAATTCACTTATTTCATTGAATGTCTATCTTCTTCTATGGAAGAAGGTGCTCAATTTGGCTGGTGAAGTTATTCTTGGCTGCATACCAAGTTCCTTTGCCTTTTGCAATGCCAGATTCCAGGCCCTTTGATCCTTTAATATGTTAGATCCTGAGCAATCCTTATTGTGGTTCCTTGGTATTTGAATTTTTTTCTTTTTTTTTTTTTTCTGGCTGCCTGTAGTTTTTTTTCCCCTTGGTCTGGTAGTTCTGGAATTTAGCCACAATATTTCTTGGAGTTTTGATTTTGGGATCTCTTTCAGTAGGTGATTGATGAATTCTTTCAATGATTATTTTACCTTCTGAGTCTATGACCAGATGATTTCCTTTTTAGTGTCTAAGTTCTTTTTTCATGATTGTCAGGTAGTTTAATATTCCTTAGATTATCTCTCCTAGATTTCTTTTCCAGATCTGTTGTATTTTCCAAGTAGGTGTTGAATATTTTTTCTATTTTTCTTTTTCTTTTTTTTTTTATTTTGTTTGACTGATTCTTGATATCTCCTCAAGTCATTCATTTCCATTTGTTCAATTCTGATTTTTAATGAATTATTTCCTTGATTTACTTTTTTGTTTCTTTTTGTAATTGTCCAATTGAGTTTTTAAATGAATTGTTTTGTTCTATGGATTTTTTTTCCATTTCACCAATTTTATTTTTATTTTTTAAAAAGCTATTTTCTTTTTCCAATTCACTAATTCTATTTTTCAGGGAGTTGATTTCTTTTTCTAGTCTATCTTTTAATGAATTATATGTCTTATCCAGACCCTCTTGCAAAGCTTCCCTTTCCTTTCACCGTTTTTCTTCTAGCTCTCTTTTAAGACTTTTTAATTTCTTCTATGCGAGCCTTATATGGTGAAGCCCAGATCATATCCACCTTTGGGTTTTCATCTAGTGACAAACTGTTTTAGTCTCCTCAGGGTTTGAAATCTGTTCTTTTTCAATCCCACTTTGTCTTTTTACTCATTTTAACACCCAAAACAAGTTGCAACCTGCTTTTGGGGGCAATGTGGGGATTACTGAACTTCCTCAACAGACAACAGGGAGTAGCAGTGAAGCAGCAGTGGGACAGAAATGGTTGCTTTGGGAATCAGCATATGTGCTGGGATCATCATCTGCAATGGGGTCAGCGGTTGCAACCTGAGATTGTGCAGAATCCCTCCTAGTGCTGGGTGGGTATGGTCAGGTCCCAAGAGATTCTAGCCTTTTAGAGTTACAGTCTTTATGCCCTGTGTTTATAGCTTCTCTGCTGATCTACTGGCTTGCTGCCAGAGCAGAATAGCTCACACTCTGGTAGACTTCTCCCCGCAGATTTTCAGCCAGCAAAGATCACACCCTGCCTCATTCTGGTCTGTTCAGCTTTAGCTGCTTTCCATACTCTCACTGCCAATTTGCTTGATGCTGTGCCTGGTCTAACCATCCCCGCCCACAAGCAAAAACAGACCCTTTCTGATGAATTCTGAGATTATCCTCTGTTTGTAATGTGCTGTATTCCCAACATTCATAGGTTTTGACAGTCAAGCACTAATTCCCTGAGACTGAGTTTTGTAAAAATAGTTTGAGGATAAAGGAGAGCTCATAAAGATAGGTGTGTCCTGTCTGCCATCTTGGCTCCACTCTACCCCCTCCCCATCCCCCATATAATAGTCTCTTAATAAATGTTTATTTCCTTCCTTAATTCCTGGAAAGATGGCGGGAATATTATTGTTTATGAATCATTAGCAAAGGATTTTCTTTCTTTCTGTTAGGACAGAGGTCTCCATGAGTGTGAGAAAACTTAAAGACATGAGCCAAAAGTCTAAGTCAAAGGAAGTGCATTAAGAATAGAAAGACACACTTTCAAAGCACAAAACAAAATTGGGAGGCAGGCATGGATGGGATCTTGAAAGGGATAAGGTTTAGGTAAATACTTATTGAGAGAAGAAATAATAATAAATTATAGTGGAGGAGAAGTTTATCTGGAAGTCAACAATTCTGTATCACCTAGATTAGGTAAGGAAGAAGGGTATTTGTTAACCAGTTAATCAATAAGCATTTATAAAACACATTTTATGTGCCAAGCATAGAATTCTTTGGTTTTTTTTTTATTATTTTCTTGAAGCAATTGGGGTTAAGTTACTTGTCCATGATCATACATTTAGTATGTTTTAAATGTTTGAGGTACTTTTCAACTCAGGTCCTCCTGACTTCAATACTGGTGCTCTATCCATTGACAAAGTCTTCAGAGGCAGTTTTTATTGTTTAGATAATCAATTCAAGTTTATAAACTTTTGTGATATTTGCCACATAAATACTTTACTTTCTATTCACCCAGCTAGCACCCTCATTCAGACATTCTTTGCCTATTTTGTCTGATCTATTCCTAAAACCTTCTGACTGGTCTCCCTTCCTCAAGCATTTGCCATTCTACTTCATCTTCAAAATAACTGCCAGGTGATTTTTATCTTAACTGTTTATCTGACTATGTCATCCTTGTACTTTATGTGCTCCGGCAACTTCCTGTTACTACAAAATGAAATATAAATGCCACTATTCAGTATTTAAACCTACTCCTGTTGAGGGCTGAAACTATTGGGTTGATGCATTGAGGTCAGGACTGCTGAGCACTTGAGGCTAACTTCTGATTGGACAATACTCTATGGGCATATGCTTGGAAAATGGTCTTTTCCACTATCTGTACTGGGTCAATGATTGGTGTATAGATGATTGTAGGAGGGACTAGGGGGTGGAGTAAAGCTAGCCAGAGACACACACTCTTGTTGGTAGAGGAGGGAGAAGGTGGTCGCAGAGATTCTGCTTCCATCCTGAGTCTAAGACCAAGAATAAAGATTAAGGACTTTTGCTTATCTTGACTCCAGCTGATTCTGGGGTGTCCTGGGTGCTAGTGCCATTTTTACATACCCCATTTCTATTTTTTTCAGTATGGTAGATGACACAGTGGATAAAACAAAAATAAAACAAAACAAAAAAACATGGAATCAGGAAGAACTGAGTTCAATTCAGGCCTCAGACACTTCCTAGTTGTAGTACCCTGAGGAAACTGGTTAACTTTTATCTATCTTCAATTTTTTCAACTATAAAATGGGAATAATAAAATCACACAACTCTTAGGGATAGTGTGAGGATCAAATGAGATGTTTGTAAAGCATTGCACATCAAGTCTGACACATAATAAGAACTAGATAAATGCTTATTTCCTTGTTTCATCCTTCTTTCTTGCACTGTACTTCCCTCTGTGATTCAACCACAATTTCTTACTTGTAATTGCTCAACCAGGATACTTTGCCTCTCATAGCTATGTCTTTACAGTATCTATCCCTAAGCCTAGAAAGCTCTATCCTATACTATTAATTTATTATTTTCTCTGGCTTCTCTCAAGATTCTTGTCAAGTGTCACCTTCAGGGGATCTTTACTGCTCTATTTAGCTGCTAGTGACTTTCTCTCTCAAATTGCCTTCTATATATTCTGTATATATGGATTATACTCTGTATATACTGTTCCTAAACCTTACATATTCTACATCCCTAGTTAATTAAATGTTGTCTCCACCATTTGAAGCTAACTTCAAGCATAAGAGCACTTGTCAGATTGCTATAGTGGTATTACTTTAGCATGTGAGTTCTTATGTGGCAGTTCTTCCCTTCCAACCCTTCAGTTCTGACTCAGGTTGTAACAATGAATGGATGAATGGATGAAGAAATAAATAAAAAGCAATTTGCTGTTGTTAAGGAATTTGCATTCTAGTAAGGAGACAATATGCATATAATAGCATGTTGGAAAGGAAAGGGTGTTTAGATTTCGATTCAATCACTCAGTCAACAGACCCTTTCCACAAACAATATTACTCATGTTTTAATCACACTTCTAATAGAAAGGGTAAAAGCATGAAGAAAGGGATATGGATACAGGACAAATTGTAATGGCATCTGGTTGAATAGGATGTGCATCATGGTCTGGGATCCATGGTTAGACAAATAGTAGTGAAAAATGAATTAAAGAAAGGTATTTTAAATTTATGCAAGTTTCTATATTTCTGTGTGTACCAAAGAAAAGCAAAAAGGATAACTGATAATGCCTGATAATCTGGGAAACACAGGTGACAGTTCACAGTTAGCAATAGATCAGTTCTCTATCATAGAGAACTAAATAGCTTCACTACATCACACAAATTGCTAAATTATGACTACCTGGCAAACTCTAATAATTTACTATAAATCAGACTACAATAGGGCAAGTATTTCCATCTGTGTAACTCTTCTGTACCAATTTTCCAAAGATCTGTTGGGCTGGGAGGAAAATTGAGAATTTATTGTTGTTTTAAAGAACCATTTGTAATGCATCTGTTGATGTAATGCTACAAAATAAAATCATGTTCAAAACATGATTAACTGGTTCTAGCCTAGGCATTACCTTGCAATTGCTACATGATAATTCAACAAGTCTTTTGGTTTCTCAAGGACTCAGTTTTTCCATAAGTTAGATAAAATAAATAAACTTGATTCTATCCCAGCACATTAGGGTAGCAACTGGTCATCTATTTCTGATGAAATGAAATAAATATCATATCTCATTCTTCTAGCATTCAGCTGAATATCTGTTCCCACAAAACTGATACATTAATTTCTAACATGCTTTTTTGTGACACATTAAAAAATGAAATGAATAATTTTATTACAGGACATTCCCAGGGATAAGACAGGGAGTGAGGATACAGGACAAAAATGAAATAAAATTATTTGCTGCAAAATTTTGTGTGATTCTTTTTTTAAGTTTGTTTTATCCAATTTCACATATATCTTAAGGCTTTAACATACGTTCTTTATAAATCATGTTGGGAGAAAAAAAATCAGAACAAAAGGGAAAAACCACAAGAGAGAAAAAAAAAGAAAAAAGAAGCAAACATAGCATGTGTTTATTTACAGTCAATCTCTATGATTTTCTCCATGCAGATGGCATTTTTTATCCAAAATTTATTGGGACTACCTTGAATCACTGAAGCACTAAGAACAACCAAATCTTTCAGAGTTGATCATTGCACAATTTTGCTGTTGTTGTGTGCAATACATTCCTAGAGGTGTGCTTGTTTTGCTCAGCATTAGTTCATATAAATCTTTCCAAATTTTTCTAAGATCAACTTATTCTTAATTTTTATAGGACAAAATAATATTCCATTACCTTCATATACCATAACTTAATCAGTCATTTCCCAAACTATAGGCATCTATTCATTTTCCAATTCTTTGTCACGACAAAAAGAGCTGCTACAAACATATTTGCAAGTGTGGGTCCCTTTTTTTGTTTTATGATTTCTTTAGCATACAGACCCACTAATGCCACTGCTGAGACAAAGGGTATGCATGCTCTCCAGAATGATTGAATTATTTCACAACTTCACCAGAATTACATCTGTCCCAGTTTTCCCACATCTCCAACATTTATCATTATCTTTTCCTGTCTTCTTAACTGATCTGAAAGATGTAAGATTGTACCTCAAGTTCTTTTAGCTTGCATTTCTCTCAATAGTGATTTAGAGCATTTTCCATATAAATACAGATGGCTTTAATTTCACCATCTGCAAATTATCTGTTCATTTCATTTGAGCTTTTACTAATTAGGGACTGACTTGTATTCCTATAAATTTGACATAGTTCTTTATATATTATAGAAATGAGACTTTTATCAGAAACATTGACTAATTTTTTTCTTCTGAGCTTTGTATTTCCTTTTAATCTTGTTTGCATCAGTTTTGTTTGTGCAAAATATGTAATCAAAAGTGTCCGTTTTACATTTCATAATGTTCTCTAGTTTTTATTTGGTCATCAATTCCTCCCTTCTCCAAAGATCTGATAGGCAAATTATCCCTTGCTCTCCTAAGTTGCTTATGATATCACCCTTTACACTCAAATCATATACCAATTTTGACCATATTTTGGTATGAGGTGTGAGATGTTCCTGGGTTCTCTTTAAGGAGAGGACTGAGGGATCTCTTTCTATTTAAACTATGGTCTCTGGTTCTAAGAGATCTGAGAGTTTAAGATCTGGAGAGTTTACATCTAACATTTCTTAGAATATGGATATAGGCTCATGATATTTAACTAGTTTAAAGATTCTTAAATTACATTCTTCATCTGCTTTTCAAAACATTTGTTTTTTTTTCCTACTCTGTGATAAACTTTATACATTCTTCTATTTATTTTTCTATCTTTTGACTTTGTTTTAATATTTCTTCTTATCTTAGGGAGTCAATGGCTTCTCCTTGGTCTATCAAAAATTCCTGATATTTCTTGTGCCATGCCTCTGAGTTCTTTTTTTACATAGCTCTCATTTCTTTTCCATTTTTTTGCCAGCACTATCATTTCACCAATAAAATCATGCTGGCTCTTTTTCCCAATGTTTGCTTTCTTTTTTCTTTTCTTTTTTCTTTCTTTTTTTTTTTGGAAATTCTATTTAATTTTTGCTCAGTGTTTTTCTCTGAAATTTTCTTTATGGATATTTTGAAATCTTCTTCTAGTTTTGAGTCTTCAGTGTCCCTGTAAACATAATAACATTTTTAAGGTAAGATTTTTGGTTTACTCATTCTTCCAGCCTATTTCCTGTGTTTGGACCTGATTTTAGACTTGAGTTCTTTGTACTTCTATAGGGAGGGCTATGTTTATCTCACTGAAATTCCCTTGACATATTGAATGTTGTCTTGTTCTGAGATCTCTAAGATAGCTGGATCTTAGGACCTGTGCTTTCAGTTCTTATAAAGTGGCTGACACAGAACAAAATGTGATTGTTATCTCCCTTGTCTGAGCTATGCAAGTTCCTGACCTTGTTTTGCATCTGAGCAATAGAATGTTGGACTCAGTTACTACTAATCAGTTGGGAAACTGATGCTTCAAAATGACAAAACTTGACTTCACTTTGCTCTAAGATTCCTGTCCTGGGTTAATTCCTCTGCAGGCTGCAGACCAGTTTGGGGTTTGGAACTGATAACCTGGCTTCATTCTGGGCTCCTAGTCACACTTCTGCTGCTTGCTTCTAAAATAACTCTTCTCTCAATATGCAGGCCTTAGACCACTGGCAAAGAAGGGACAGTTTTGTCAGACTGCCCTGCTCAAGTAGGGGTCTGGGACTCCTTACCACAATTCACAACTTCTCAATCAGCACTGAAAAAAGACGAGAATATTTTTGAAAGAAAGGTTGTAGCAATTTTATACTTCTCTGGCATAGAAGAGTCTGTAGTCAAGACAGAATAGAAAAGCTAAGTTAAGAACTTTCTTAAATTAATGAAAAATTCCATACATAGCATCCTTCTTACTAACCTGACTGCTCAGGGCTTACTGAGTTCTCTGTCTCTCTCCCATACTGATTTTGGCTTTGACAAAATGAGTCATTGTGACTTTTTCTTATATTTCTTTTTTTGTTATATTGCTCCATAAGAATTTGATTTGGAGTATTTTCTAGATCTACTTTTGGGGAAGAGGGTTCTTGCTGTACTGCTCTGCTACAGTAGCATCTGGATTCCTAGTTAATGTTACATCAGTTGAACAATTCAACAAATATGTGCTAAGTTCATACATATGGTTGAGTCAAGACTGAGAGAATCTGAATTCATATACCAATTCTAGTACTTTTATGCCTTTGGACAATTTATTATAACTCATTTCATCTTTGAAAAAGAAAAGATTAATTCTCCTATTGATAAATGGTCAAAAGATATGAATAAAAAAATTAGATGAAGAAATTACAACCATTTCTAATCATATGAAAAAATGGTCTGTCACAATTGACTAGAGAAATGCAAATTAAGACAACTAGGGTATCACTACACTTCTCAGAGTATCTAAGATCACAGGAAAAGATAATGATGAATGTTGGAGGGGATGTGGGAAAACTGGGACATTAATGCATTGTTGGTGGAGTTGTGAACTGATCCAACAATTCTGGAGAGTAAGTTGGAACTATGTACAAAGGGCTGTCAAACCGTGCATACCCTTTGATCTAGCAGTGTCTCTACTGGGTTTGTATCCCAAAAAGATCATAAAAAATGGGAAAGGACCCAAAAGTACAAAAATGTTTATAGCAGCTTTTTTTGGTAGTGACAAGAAACTGGAAACTGAGAGGATGCTCATCAGTTGGAGAGTGGCTGGATAAGTTATGGTATATGAATGTCATGGAATATTATTGTTCCGTAAGAAATGACCAACAGGATGATTTCAGAGAGGCCTGGAGAGACTTACATGAACTGATGTTAAGGGGAATGAATAAAACCAAGAGAACATTGTACTCAGCAACAAGAAGATTATGCGATGATCAATTCTGATGGATGTAGCTCTTTTCAACAGCAAGGTTGATTTAGGCCAATTCCAGTGGTCTTATGATGGAGGGAGCCATCTGTCCCCATAGAGAGAACAATGGGGATTGAGCGTGGATCACAACATAGTATTTTCACTTTGTTGTTGTTTTTTTCTTGCTTTTTATTTTCTTTATGATTTTTTTTCCTTTTTTGTTCCAAGTTTTTCTTGTACAGCATGATAATTGTAGAATTATGTATAGAAGAATTGCATAAGTTTAATATATATTGGATTACTTGTCATACCCATTATGGGGGTGAAGGAAGGGAGGGAGAAAAATAAATGGAACACAAGATTTTGCAAGAGTAAATGTTGAAAACTGTGCATATATTTTAGAAATAAAAAAAAGCTTTAAAAAAAGAAGAGGCTAGACTAGATAATCTCTAAAGTCTCTTTCACTTATAAAAATTTGGAAATATAAGAGAGAAGCAAAGATCAGGGGTTAGCTCTCTAAAACATTTTATATATATATATATATATATATATATATATATATATATATAATTATAGCCATTTGTAAATGACCTTACTATCTAAAATTTTTCAGAATTATTTATTTTTCCAAATAGTTTCCAACATTCATTTTAATAAGATTTTATGGTCCACATTTTCCTGCCTCCTTTATTTACATCACCCCTTCCCAAGACAGCAAGCAATCTGATGTAGGTTAAATATATTCAATTCTTTTAAACATATTTCCACATCTGTCGTATTGTGCAAGAAAAATCAGATCAAAATAAAAAGCCATGAGAAAGAAAAAAGAAAAAATAAACAACACAAAATGAAAATATTATCCTTCAATCCATATTCATTCTCTATAGTTCTCTCTCTGTAGATGACATTTTCCATCTCAAGTATATCAAATTTGCCTTGAATCACTACATTGTAAAGAAGTACCAATGACTTACCATTTATGCACAGCTATCAAGGACAATAATATTATAAATATCATTAGCATGTGTCAGATTAATTCAGTGTATTTTTATTTGATTATATCATAAAACTCTACTTCTATGTGATCTCTCTTCTAAAAAGAAAGATCCTTTATGTAGCATGGTCCACAAATTAAAAAAAAAAGTTAGATGGAGTATTACCCAACAGTAAATTCAGAGAAAAACAATAATTGTCAAAAGAGTTAATTTGTAGTTAGAGTGCAAAAAATATATATAAGATCTATTTATCCTCTCCTTTCATCTGTACTGTAGTGATGAATTCAATTCATAAAAATCAACAAGTATTTATCTAATTCTTCCTACAGGTTAAGCAATACAAAGAAAATTAAACATTGTTCCCCATTTCATAAAGCTCACACCAACTGAGGTTGAGTAGAAACTATATACTATGTGTAACTATGTGATAATTACACTGAAGAATGAAATTAAGGAAGATTTTAGAAGAGAAGAGTGTTATCAAACATGAGAAGAAATAAAACTATTTTGAAACACATGACAAAAAGGAAGACTCAATAGAATGCTAGCATTTGAATTGGACTTTAACAAATGAACATGGTTTCAATAAGTACACTTGAAGGACTTGGTTATTCCTTCAGAGCCTGATATTCTTTGGTTTTATAAAGTGAAGGCATACCATGTACAACTTCACCTGTGTGAAGAAAAGCGTAAATTGTGGGAAGGCATAAGGAAAATATAAGGAGAAAGCTAGTAAATCAGTTTGGTCATAGTAAAAGACATGTAGTAGGCATTAATATGAAATAAATCTGAAGAAATAATTAGATGCTATTTTATAAAAGGCTGTGTGTGCCTTCATTCACTGTTCAAACTTTTTTGTGGGGAGGGGGTTACTATAGGTAATGAAACATTTCATCAAAGAATAATATAAAGAGGATGGTTCAAGAAGCAAATTATTCTGGCTTTGGTATAAAGGATAGATTTTAGGAGAAAGAAATTGGAAGTAGGGAGACTGATCAAGAGAAGCTAAACATTCGGCTTTGCACTTTTCTCCTCTCTTATTATTATTTCTTATATTTTTCCTCTTGTTTAAACATCATAGCCTGACTTTCAAAGTCAGCCACAAAAAGAACGTTCATTACCTTTCCAGCCTTAACTAACCCAATTATCTACCACATGATCTTCATTATCACAGAAGTATGCTACTTGCTATAGCTTATACATGGTTCTTGCTTTTTAAAATGAACTTTTGCTCATAATGTTCTCTATGTGTTGAATCCCTTCCTTGCAAAGAATCATAGACTACAGAATGGGAAAGGAATCTCAGAGAAATTCATTTTTACCTATTGAAATCCTTCTCATTCTCCAAGAACCAATTTAAATGATACTTTCTTCAAGAAGCCTTAGTATTCTCCCCCAAAGGAAATGAACAAGAAGCCTTAGTATTCTCCCCCAAAGGAAATGAACCATCCTCCCTGATAGCTGACACATGTAGATTTAGAGCTCGAAATTGAATCCAGAAACAAAACAATAAGGAATTCTCTAAGAGTATTTCCCCAAAATTCCCAAGAAATTAGAAGCTTTCCATTAGTATACTCCAGATAATTTAGGAGATGCACTAGATTATTGAAATTTTTTTTACCTATCGTTCACTTGGTACATTATTAAATACTTCATGCCAGAATCTATTGAAAATATTGTATACTCATAGTTTGTAAGAAGGCAGGCTGGATTTATTCTGAAGATCAGATGTACAGATCATGGGAGACACTATGAATAAATCATGTTTATTCCCCTGCCATACTTTGAGATCATTCTGCTATAGCAGCTGTAATGCCCCTTGATTGCAATCATGCTCCAGTTCACGTTATTTCTGTGTCAGTTTCAAGTTCTCACAACTATCATCCATTTTATTCAGTTATGAAACTGTTAAAATCACCTCTGAATCAGGAAACATGCAATTTTTCTGTGTTCTGACAGGTTGCAAAAACAAATCTTCAAAGTTAGATTTCTTGTTCCAAGGTAAAACATGCACATCTATTATATGCTACATAAAGAGGCTTATCCAGTGAGTTTTAATTAATTTGGTCTTAGGCAAACTAATTGTCTATTGTTTTAGCTTAAGGCTGTTTCTTGGAAAAATCAAATACTTATTTGGAAGAAATACTGCAAGTCATTCGCTGGGAGAACACAAGGTTCTCTTTGACAGGGACCATTAAAAAGATTTAATGGAATCACCCAGACTTGTTTGAAGCTTGCCTAGGAACATTTTTATACTCAATCTGCACATCAATATTAATTTTTTAACACAGATGGAGGTTTTATTGGTACCCAAGGAAGGAGTACAAAAGAAGATTACTAGAATTTCAAGTTGTGATCTGGGTGCACAGGAGGTGAGGGACAGTCAAAGCAGTGTGAGAAAAGCTAAGAATTCAAGTCAAATTAAAATGCAAATCTTGGAGAGGGGGGAGCAGTAAAGTAAGAAGCTGTACATGCTACTTGTGACTAATTTTCTCCCCACTAATGTTGAAATTGAATTCAGGATGCACTCAGAAGAATATTATGCAAAAAGCATCCAGCTGCTGGGCTATAGTTAAGGGTCTAGTGGTCATTCTCTTATAAACCCTATTTGCTAGGGTTTTTAATAGATCCATTAACATTTAATTTGGGAAGCAATTGGCATACCTGAGAGGTAATTTATTTAGTAGTCTGTGCACATATATATTTTTATGAGATAAAAAAGAGTATACGATTGAATAGAGCTTATATTCAATTTTTCACTTTGTTCTAACTCAATTTACTGTATTATTCTTTATTTAAAATGAAACAGCCTTCCAAAGAAAGAATTACTTGAAAGGAGCTCATTGAATAGAGTCAACCAAATTTAAAAGCACTGTGGCAGGGATGAGAAAACCATTGGGCTAAGAGTAATAAGACCAGGATTAGAGACCCATGTCTGAGACCATAGTACTAGCAAGTCATTTAACTTTCCTGATCCTCATTTTCTCTTTGTGCAAAATGGAGATACTAATATTTGTACTGCATGTTTTCCAGGATCATCATGAGAAAAAAGATTTTATAAAGTTTTAAATAGTATAAAATATGAGATACTATTGGCAGGATATCTGTTATGGAATTAGGACTCTTATCTGGAGAGCCCCTTCTTCACTCATCTATGTTAAGCTAATGCAGAATAAAGAAACATTACTACTGGATCTCAGTAGGTCATACCTGCAAAACCTTACAATAGTAAATTTAGAAAGGAATAAACTAATCCCTAGTTTCTCTCACAGCAGAGTCTAACAAAGAAAATTATTCTACTTTCCTGAGCCTTAATTGATCTACTTGTAAAAGAGGATAGATGAACTAAAATCATTTAAGACTTCTTCCACTTCTGTGATCCTAAATCTTACCTTTCTTTCCTAGCCTCAGTTCATTTAAATGTTTTCAACAATCCTTTATCCAGCACCCAAAAGCAAAACAGTTCATTCCCCTTAAAAAACATTCATTCAATTAGAGAAAAGTATTTGGAAAGTCAGGGATGAAAAAAACACAAGTTCAGTCTATAAAAAAGCTAATCAGAATGAAGAAAGTCAGGAAATAAACTAGCTCTCAACTTTTAATTTCACTCTGTAGTTTTCCCCTTTCCCCCACTGAGGCAATGTGACCTAAAGCATGTGGGTAGGTAAGTATTGTCTCCAAATGTTGACCACCTTTCTTTACAAATTGTGTAATAACCTGGAACAGAGGAATAAGTTCTGTCTTCAGAGCCAGAGATTCAGATTCAATTTCTGACTCTCATATTTATGTTTGTGAACTCAGAGGAAATATCTTAGCATCCCCAGACCAGTTCCTAACTATCAGTTGAGGGAGTCTGACTTAATGGTCTCTTTGAACTTTTCCATCTTTAGAATAGCTAATGAACTTCAAAGCAAATTAGACTTAGAAAAATGTCAGTATGGGGTGGATATTCCAAGAAAACAAGAAAGTTAGACTTTTTTCTTCCTCCTCCTGCTTCTCCCTCTCCTCCCATTCCTACTCCTCAATTCTTCTTCCAACACTTATATAACACCAAATATAGTGTTTGTTTGTTTTTTGTTTTTGTTTTCTCAGTTTTCATCTCTGGTGTCCCTGCAATATTTGATATTGATTTTCCATTAGGTGAATTTTCCTCTGAGTTTTTGTGATGGCCAGTTTTGAATCTCCAACTGTCCATCTAATAATGTTTTCTCTGCTTTCTATATTGATTGTTCATCCAGGTTACACCCACTAACTTTGGATATCACCGAAAGTTCTGTCTTGGGTTTTCTTTTTTGCTGCAAACTCTGTCATTTAGTGATCTCATCAGTTCATATGAGTTCAATTAGTATCTCCATGCACATAATTCCTAATGCAATCTAGTCTTGTTCTTGAGTTATAGTCCTCCAACATCAATTGTTTAAATATTTTGAAGCGTATATTTTGAAGGTATTTCAAACTCAACATGTCTAAAGTAGAATTCATAATCTCTTCCCTAAAACTCCACTCTTCTTAAATTCCTTATTGGTATCAAGAACAAAATCAATCTCCCAGTCACAATAGCATAAAACCTTGATGACTTCCCTATCTTTTTTACTTTCATTCATCCTTTAAATTCAGTCAGTTTTTTAAATCATATTGTTTGATTTCATCTCTCATATAATTCACCTTTTTTCTACTTCTAAAACTATAACCGTAGGTCCTAGAAGAATTTACAAGGAAATTATACCAAATATTTAAAGAAGAATTAATTCCAATACTATGGCTCTGCCAAATTCCTTCTATGACACAAATATGGTACTGATACATAAACCAGGAAGAGCTAAAAAAGAGAAAGAAATTAAAGACCGATTTCCCTAATAAATATAGATACAAGAAATTTTAATGAAATATTAGCAAAGAAATTACAACAACTTATCTGCAGGATAATATACTAAAACCAAGTGGGATTTATACCAGGAAGGCAAGGCTGGTTCAATATCAGGAAAACTATTACTATAATCAACTATATCCATAACAAAACCAATAGAAATCATATTATAATCTTAATAGATTAGAAATTTTTTTGAAAAAATACAACACCCATTCCTATTAAAAAATCAGTAGAGAACATAGGGATAAAGGGAACTTTCTTTAAAATAATAATCGGTATCTATCTAAAACCATTAGAAAGCATTATTTATAATGGAATGAAGCTAGACACACCCAATATAATCAGAGGTGAAACAGGGATGCCCATTATTACCACTAGTCAACATTGTACAAGAAATATTAACATTACCAATAAAAAATAGGAAAAGAAATTAATGAAATTAGAACAGCCTATGAGAAAATAAAGCTATCACTCTATGCAGATGATATGATGATATACTTAGAATATCATCCAAAAATTTACTGGAAACAACAACATTAACAAAATTACAGGATAGAAAGTAAACACACACAAATCATCAGCATTTCTATATATGATTGTCATCAGCAAGAAATAGAAACAGAAATTCCATTTAAAATTACTGTACTGAAATTTAAAATTACTTGGTGTTCTACCTACCAAGACAAAACCAAGAATTATATGAACACAACTGCAAAACATTTCTCACACAAATAAGGTCAGATCTAAACAATTGGAAAAATATTAATTGCTCATGGGTTGACCAAGTCAACATAATAAAAATGAAATTCTGCCTAAACTGCTCTACTTGTTCAGTGCCATACCAATCAAACTGCCAAAACATTATTTTATAGAACTGGAAAAAATAATAACAAATTTTCATCTGCAAGAACAAAATGTCAAGGCTCTCAAAAGAATTAATGAAAAAAAATATATAAAGGATGGTGACTTAGTAATACCAAATCTAAAACTATATCATAAAGCAGTAGTCATCAGAACTATTTGGTACTGGTTAAGAAATAGGGTGGTAGATCAGTGAAATATATTAGAAACATATGACACAATAATCAAAACCTATAGTAATTTAATATTTGTTAGCCCACCTCCCCCCCCCCCAAAAAAAAGCAAACAAACTCTAGCTTCTTGAATAAGAACTCATTATTTGACAAAAATTGGGGGGAGAATTGGAAAATAATATGTGAGAAACTCAGCATAGAAAAAAGTCAGGAAGTTGCTGGAGCTCTCCCAGTTTCTCTCGGAAACCACATGAAACTAATCCTTTAAATAGAGTCTGAAGGAATAAAACCACTCTCCAGGGAAAGATAGACTGGAAAAAAAACTTCAAGATAAGTCCACTGGGCTGAAAAGAGTGTTCAACTCTGCTCAGACAGACTATGGAAAAGCCAGTGACATTGTCTTAATCACAGCAAATCAGAAACTAAAATCTTCAGTCCTGGCTCAACAGAGGAGTAGATCAGTAGGGTAGTTTATGGTCTCAGTTCAGAAGGCAAACTCTGGAAACCAAGCTGTTTCCTGAAAAAAGCAGGCAAAAATATGCCCTGCAAACACAAGGGGGCCCAGTGCTCAAAGCCAAGATTCAGAGCTGCATAGGAAGTTTGGGACAGCACCCTCTTGACCCCAGAAGCAGAGCTCAACCATAAGAGTAATGAAAGAGGAAACACCAAAAGAAAAGAAAAGATCATAAAATGCTATGGTGAGAAGCCAGACTAAAACACAAACTCAGAATGTCCACAAAAGAAATCTCAAAGAGTGATATGAATTGGTCTCAAGCTGAGAGAGCCTTTTTGAAAATGCTTATAAAAGACTTTAAAAGCCAAATAAGAGAGGTAGAAGAAAAATGAGAAATGAAATGAGATGTGTTTATGAGAGAGACAACAGTTTGGAAAAGGAAGGAAAAAATTGTCTGAAGAAAAGTGGAATTAACTCCTAGAAAAGTGGAATTAACCAAATGGAAACAAAAAAGTGATACAAAATCTAAGTGAAGAGAATCACACATTAACCAAAAGAACAGGGAAAATGGAAGCTCTGTGAGCTTTCCATGATTCTATGAGACAACAAGAATCAGTCAAACAAACTAAAAATAATGAAAAAATGGGAGAAAATGTAAACTATCTCATTGGAAAAATAGCCAACTTCCATAAGAGACGATTTAAAAAGTATTGGTATATCTGCAGGCCATGACCCAAAAAAGAGCCTGGATAGCATTCTTCAAGGGATCATTAAGGAAAATTGACCTGATATTCTAGAAATAGAAGGGGAAATACTCATTAAAACAATCCATCTTTCATAACAATATTCCTGGGTTTTCCTTATAGGATCTCTTTCCTTCATCAAGGAAACCCCAAGGAATATTGTTATGAAACACTGGAACTATAACCTCAAAGAAAAAAAGTGGAATTGTACAAAAAAAAACAAAAAAACAATTGAAATATAAAGGAGCAACAGTTAGGATTACTCAAAATCCGGCAGCTCCTGTAAGAAAGGATCAGAGAGCCTACAATACCATATTCCAAAAGTGAAAGACCTGAAGTTACAACCAAGAATTAACTACATTGCTAGACTGAGCAACAACTTTAAGGGGAAATGATGGAGTTTTAGTGAAGTAAAAGATTTTAAATTATTTCTATTAAAAAAAAAAACAGAACTAAACAGAAAATTTAAAAAGAAAAATTTAACCACAGGACTCAAGAGAAGCATATAAAGGTAAACAGGGGAAAACATACATTATTATAAGGCTAAACTGTTAACATTCCTAGTTGGGAAAATGATATCTATAACTATTGAGAACTATATCTGTCACTGGGACAGAGTGGGGCATCACATGGACTGAGAGTGTGATTGTAAATGGATTCTGATGTGATGGCATAAAAAGAGATTGGGTAAAGAAGGTTATGTTTTGGAAAAGGGGTTAAATGGACAATTAATTAATGAAGGGCAAAATATTAAATGGAGGGGTATGATGGGCGGTAATAAACAGCTTGGTTTTGTTCCGAAGAGGGCTTTTCGGTGGGGTATAAAATTTATCAAACCAAAAAGTAGGAAGAAAGAAAGAAAGGGAGGGGCAGGATGAAGGGAACGA
This sequence comes from Sarcophilus harrisii, assembly GCF_902635505.1. NCBI lineage: Eukaryota > Metazoa > Chordata > Mammalia > Dasyuromorphia > Dasyuridae > Sarcophilus > Sarcophilus harrisii. The sequence goes on along the minus strand of NC_045428.1, from coordinate 508,577,038 downwards.
AACTTTAAAAGTGAAAAGGGAAAGGGTAAAGGGTTGGGTTCCTTGAAAAAGGTATGGCAAATTAGGTTAAGGGGGAACAAAAAACAGGGTGGAAAAGAACAAAAACATGTTCAGGAGAGAAAACAGAATGGAGGGGAATACAGAGTTGGTAATTATACCTATGTGAACAGAATCAAACTCTCTCATAAAAAAGAAGCAAACAGTAGAGTGGATTAAAAAACAGACTCCTACAATATGCTGTTTACAAGATACACATTTGACACAGAGAAGCTCATACAGAGTAAAGGTAAAAGGCTGGAATAGAATTTATTATGTCTCAATTGAAGTTAAAAAATCACAGTAGCAATTTTGAACTCAGAAAAAGCAAATGTAAAAATAGATCTTATTAAAGAAGATAAGGAAGGAAAATACATCTTGAAAAAGGATACCATAAACAATGAAGTAGTAACTATACTAAATGTGTATATATCCAGTGGTAGAGGAGCCAAATGTCTAGAGAAGATTTTAAGCCAGGTACAGGAAGAAATAGACATTAAGACTGTATTTGTAGGGGAACATTGAAGTCCCCCATAAATTTGTTCATAGGTATGCTGAGTTAATATAATAAAAATGACAATTCGGCCTAAATCGATGTCCTTTCTTCTGTGCTATACCAATCAAACTGCCAAAAATTATTTTTAGAACTAGAAAAATAATAACAAAATTAATCTGGAAGAACAGAAAGTCAAGAATATCAAGGAAATTAATTTTAAAAAACACAAAGGATTGTGGCTTACCAGTGCCAAACCTATAAATGTATTATAAAGCAGCAGTCATCAATCCATTTGGTCCTGGCTAAGAAATAAATTGGTAGACCAGTGTAATAGATTATATACACACAACACAATAAACAAGACCTATAGTAATCTAGTGTTTATCAAACTCCCAACTCCAGCTTCTGGATTAAAAACTTAGTATTTGACATATATTGTTGGGAAAACTGAAAAATATGTCAGAAACTTGTCATAGACCTACATTTCACACCCCATACCAAAATAAGGTCAAAATGGATACAAAATTTGGGCATGCAAGATGATACCATAAACAAATTAGAGAACAAGATATTATTTACGTATCAGATCTTTGAAGAAGTGACAAACTTATGAAGAAAGAACTAGAGAATATTATAAAAGACAAAATGGACAACTTTGATTGCCTTAAATTAAAAAGTTATAAACCAAAGCAAATAAGATTAGAAGAGAAATATCAAACTGGAAAAAATTTTTACAGTAAATATTTCTGATAAAGGACTCATTTCTAAAATATATAAAGAACTGTGTCAAATTTATAAGAATATAAATCATTCACTAATCCATAAATGGTCAAAGAGTATGATTAAACAATTTTGAGATGATGAAGTTAATACCATCTGTAATTACATGAAAACAATGTTCTAAATCACTATTGATTAGAGAAATGCACATTAAAACAATTCTGAGTTACCACCTCACACCTCTCAGACTGGCTAAGATGAAAGGAACAGATAATAATAAATGTTGTTGGAGGAATGTGGGAAAACTGGGACACTACTGGATTATTGGTGGAATTATAAAATGATCCAAACATTCTAGAGAGGAATTTGGAACTATGCCTAGGGCTTTAAAACTGTGCGTATCCCTTTGACCTAGCAGAACCATTACTAGGTCTATATCCCAAGGGAATTTTAAATGAGGGAAAAGAACCCACATGTGCAAAAATGTTTGTACCAGCTCTTTTTGTAGTACAAAGATTTGGAAAATGAGTGGAGGCCCATCAGCTGGAGAATGGCTGAACAAGTTGTGGTATATAAAGATAATTGAATATCATTGTTCTATAAAAATGATGAATATGCTAATTTTAGAAAGACCTCAAAAGATGAGGAGCAACAAAAAAGAACCAGGAAAAAATTGTACAAAATAACATCAAGAATGAATGATGATCAACTATGAAAGACTTGATTCTTCTCAGTGGTTAAATGACCCAAAACAATCCTAATAGACTTTGGACAGAAAATGCCAATTCATCCAGAAAAAGAACAAAGGACACTGAAAGTAAATCAAGACATATTATGTTGTTTTTTCTTCTCTTTTTTTTATTTAATAGCCTTTTATTTATAAGTTATATGTATGTGTAACTTTACAGCATTAACAATTGCCAAACCTCTTGTTCCAATTTTCCCTCTTTCCCTCCCCTCCCCAGAATGGCAGGATGACCAGTAGATGTTAAATATTTAAATTAAATTAGATACAAATAAGTATGCAGCCAAACCATTATTTTTGCTTGTACAAAGAATCAGATTCAAATATTATACAAAATTGGTTTGAAAGAAATAAAAAAATGCAGGTCAAAATATAGGGATTAGGAATTTTAATGGTTTTTAGTCATCACCCAAATTTCTTTTCTCTGTGGTTAGTTATTCATTACTGTTCATTGGAAATGATTTGGTTGATCTCATTGCTGAGGGATGGCCAGGTCCATCAAAACTGGTCATCATATAGTATTTTTTGAAAATTATAAGTCTCCTGGTCCTGCTCCATTTCATTCAGCATCCAGTTCGTGTAAGTCTCCAAGCCTTTCTGAAATCATCCTGTTGGTCATTTCTTACAGAACAATAATTATTCCATTTATTAAACCACAATTTATTCAGCCATTCTCCAATGGGAATCCCATGGTTTCCAGTTTCTAACCCTTTTCACCAGGGGCTGCCCAAAACATTCATGCACATACAGGTCCCTTTCCCTTCTTTATGATCTCTTTGGGATATAAGTCCAGTAAAACACTGCTGGATCAAAAGGGCTGGTTTGATAACTTTTGAGCATAGTTCCAAACTACTCTCAGAATGGTTGGATTCTTCCCTTCCACCAACTCATCAATGTCCCAATTTTCCCCTTCCCCTCCAACAATCATCATTATTTTTTTCCTGTCATCTTAGCCAATCCTGGACAGGTGGAAGCGGTATCTAAATTGTCTCAATTTGAATTTCTCTGATTAATAATTTTGGGCATCTTTTTATGACTAGAAATAGTTTCAATTTCTTCATCTAAAATTGTCTGTTCATATCCTTTGACCATTTTTTCCAATTGGAGGAAATGGCGATTTTTTTATAAATTAATTCTCTATATATTTATTTTTTGGGAAATGAGGCCTTTATCAAGAACCTTTGTGTAAAAATATTTTCCCAACCCTTCCTTCTAATAACTTGCCCTTGGTTTTGTTTTGTACAAAAACTTTTTAGTTTAGTATAATCAAATTTTCTATTTTGTGATCAGTAATTGATCTCTAGTTCTTCTTTGGTCATAAATTCCTTCCCCTTCCACAGGTCTGAGGGTAAAACTATCCTGTGTTCCTCCAATCTTTTTAATTTCATTCTTTATGCCCTGGGTCTTGAACCCATTTTGACCTTATTTTGGTGTACAGTGTTAAGGTGTGGATCAATGCCTAGTTTCTGCCATAATTGGTTTCCAATTTTTCCCAGCAATTTTTGTCAAACAGTAAGTTATTATCCCAAAGCTGGGGTCTTTGGGTTTTGTCAAAGACTAGGTTGTTATAATTGTTGACTGTTTTGTCCCTTGAACCCTAATCTTTCCACTGATCAACAATCTATTCCTTAGCCAATACCAAATGGTTTGGTAATGCTGCTCTATAATATAATTTTAGATCTGGTACCTTAAAACCTTCATTTGATTTTATTTTCCATTAATTCCCTTGAAATTCTTGACCTTTTGTTTTCCATATGAATTTTTTTTATTTTTTTTCTAGGTCATTAAAATAGTTTTTTTAGGAGTCGATTGGTATAGAACTAAATAAATAGATTAGTTTAGGTAATATTGTCATCTTTATTATGTTGCTCACCCTATCCAAAAGGCATTTAATATTTTTCCAATTGGAAAGATCAGACTTAATTTGTGTGAAAAGTGGTCTTTAATTTTGCTCATAAAAGGTTTCTGATTTTCCCTTGGTAAATATTTTTATATTACCAGTAGTTACTTTAAATGGAATTTTCTTTGGAACTCTGACTGTTGGTTTTGTTGGTGAATATAAGAATGCTGATTGACTTATGTGGGTTTTATTTTATAACCAAACTTTTGCTAAAGTTGTGGATTATTTCTAATAACTTTTATTAGAATCTCTGGGGTTCTCCGGTATACCATCATGTCATCGGCAAAGAGTGATAATTTGGCTTCCTCATTTTTCCCATTCCTTTAATCTCCCTCAGCTCTTATTGCAAAAGCTGGCGTTTTCTAATACAATATTAAATAGTAACGGTGATAGTGGGAACCTTGTTTCACTCCAGATCTTTTGGGAATGGTTTGCAGTTTGTCCCCCATTACCCATATGTGCTTACTGATGGTTTTAAATAGATGCTGCTGATTATTTTTAGGTGTCCATTTTCCTATATTCTCAAGTGTTTTTAATAAGGAATGGATTTGGTTTTGTCAAATGCTTTTTCTACATCTATTGAGATGATCATTGGTTTTTTAATTGGTTATTAATATGGCCAATTATATTGATAGTTTTCTAATATTAGCCAACCCTTCATTTCCTGGTATAAATCCTATTTGATCATAGTGTATTATCCTGGGGATGATTTTCTTGAATCTTTTTAATATCTTATTTAAGATTTTAGCATCAATATTCATTAAGGGAGATTGGTCTATAATTTTTCTTTCTCTGTTTTCAACCTGCGTGGTTTGGTTATCAGTACCATGTCTGTGTCATAGAAAGAATTTGGTGGGACTCCTTCATTCCCTATTTCATCAAATAATTTATATAACATTAGGGACCAATTGTTCTTTAAATGTTTGGTAGAATTCACATGTAAATCCATCGGTCCTGGGATTTTTTTCTTAGGGAGTTGTTTAATTGCCTTTCTTTTCTTTTTTCTGAAATGGGACTATTCAGGCAATTTACTTCCTTCCTCTGTTAGTCTAGGAAGTCTATATTTTTGGGGTAGTCATCCATTTATGGTTATCAAATTTTTGGCATAAATTTGGGCAAAATAACTCATTTTTCTCTAATTTTCCTCTTCATTGGTTGGAAAGTTCTCCCTTTTTATTTTTAAGAACTAATTTCATTTCCTCCCTCCTTTTTCTAATCAGATTTATCAAAGGATTATCTACTTTATTGGCTTTTCATAGAACCAACTCTTAGTTTTATTAATTAGTTCAATAGTTTTTTACTTTCAATATTTTTTAATTTCTCCTTTTAATTTTAAATTTCCAATTTAGTATTTGATTGGGGTTTTTAATTTTGGTCTTTTTTTTTTAGGTTTTTTTTTAGTTTGCAAGCCCAATTCATTAATCTTTTCTTTTCTCTGTTTTATTCAAGTAAGCCTCTAAGGATATAAATTCCCTCTTATTACCCTTTGGCTGCATCCCACAAATTTTGGTATGACATCTCATCATTGTCATTATCTTGGTGAAATTATTAATTTATCTATAATTTTGCTTCCCCAATCATTCTTTAAGATAAGTTTTTGGTTTCCAAATTACTTTTGGTCCTTATTTACCCCTAAGTTTTTTTGTTGGATGTAGTTTTTTTATTGCATCTGATCTTAAAAAGCTTTACTATTTCTGCTTTCTTGCATTTAATTTTAAGTCTTTATTCCTAATTAAGTCAGTTTTGAATGGGTTCCATGAATTGCTAAGGAAAAATTCCTTTCTATCTCCGTTCAATTTCCTCCAAAGATCTAACATACCTAATTTTTCTAATATTCTATTTACCTTAATTTTCTTTCTTATTTGTTTTGTGGTTTTGGTTTTGTCTAATTCTTAAGTGCAAGATTGAGATCTCTCACTATTACCAGTTTTGTTGTGTTTTCTTCTTGCAACTCTCTTAACTTTCCCTTTAGGGTTGGATGCCCATACCTCTTGGTGCATATATGTTTAATGTTGATATTGCTTCTTTTTATCTACCCTTTGCGGTTGTAGTTTTCTTCCTTATCTTTTTAATTAAGATCAATTTTGTTTGGATCGAAAGGATGGTACCCTCTTTTTGACTTCACCTGAAGCATAATGATTTTGCTCCAGCCTTTTTACCTTTACTCTATTGTATCTCCCTGCTTTAAATGTTTTCTTGTAAACAACAATTGTAGGGTTCTACTTTTTGTCAGTTTGCTATCTGCCTCCACTTTTGGGGAGTTCATACCATTCAATTTACGGTTAGAATTCTAAATCTGTTTTCCTGCCATCCTAATATCCCAAATTATGCTTTACTTTTTCTTGCCCTCCCCAACCCTCTTTCCCTTTTTGTTTTGGCCCTACTTGTATCTGATGCTCACCCTTTTAATCCCTCCCTCCCCCTTTGGTCTTTTTCCCCTTCCTTCCCTTTTTCTCTTTTCTTTCCCTTTTCCTCCCCCTTTTTAATTAGGGCAAGAGAATTTTCTCTAAAAAAATGTCAATTATTTTTCTTTGAGCCAACTCTGATGAGGAAAATTCACACAATGTTCCTCCCCCTCAAATTCCTCAGATATGATATTTCCTTTTCTTTGGGATGTAGTTTCCCTCTTTTTATCCCTCCTTCCCATCTTATTCTGCCATCATCCCTTTTCCATATTTACTTCCCTTTTTTATGTTATATCAGTAAAATCAAATTATGCATGTATTCCTTTTGTATATCCACAACAGTAATACAATTCTAAAGAGTTATTTTTACCTTTTATGCATCTCTTGAGCCACATGGTTGGAGATCAAATTTTTTTTAGTTCTGGTTTTTTCTTTAGAAACAAATGGAATTAATTTGTTTCATTAAATGTCCATCTTCTTCCCTGGAAGAAAATGCTCTGCTTAGCTGGATAGTTTATTCTTGGCTGCATTCCAAGTTCTTTTGCCTTTAGGAATATCAGATTCCAAGCCCTTTGATCCTTTAATGTGGAGGCAGCCAGATCTTGGGTGATCCTTATTGTGGCACCTCGATATTTACATTTTTTTTTTGGCAACTTGCAAAATTTTTTCCTTAATCTGATAGTTCTGAAATTTGGCCACAATATTCCTTGGGGTTTTTATTTTAGGGTCTCTTTCAGAAGGTGTTCGATGAATTCTTTCAATGCCTATTTTACCTTCTGATTCTATTCATCTGGGCAGTTCTATTTGATTATTTTTTAAAATAGTATCTGCCTCTTTTTTCAATCATAATTTTTGGAAAGTTAATCCTCGATCATTCTCCTAATCTATTTTCCAAGTCTTCGTTTTGCAACAGATCTTAGATTTTTCAATTTTCATTTTTTAAATTTTGTGACGATTCTTTGTCTCAATGAATCATTGTTTATATTTGTTCAGTTTAATTTTAAAATTTTTTTTTCCATTGCTTTTTTACTTTTTCTTATATGTCAATTGGTTTTTTAAATAATTGTTTTGATCTATGGTTTTTTCCATTTCACTAATTTTTTTTAATGTTATTTTTTTTTTAATTCACGATCTTACTTTCTTTTGCTTCTTTGTCTTTCAATTCACAAATCCTCTTTCGTAAATCTTTTTTTTTCAATTCTTCTTACTTTTCTTGTTTTTTTACTTTTCCAATTCAAATTTTGTTTCCCTACTTCCAGAATTTTTATCTTTTCAATTTCGGAGTTTTGCTCTCTTGAAAACTTTCTTTCCTTTCCCCATTTATCTTCTAACTCTCTTTTGAGACTTTTAATGGTCTCTTCTATGAGAGCATCATGTAAAAGAAGACAGTCTGGTGCCTGTTTGCTATTAGTCTCTTCAGGTTTGCTGACCTGCTCTTTTTCTGCATAGAAGCTGTCAATGTTCTTTTCATCTTTTTATTCATGTTTTAAAGCCTTTAGGGTATGCCTCCTAGGCAAGGGGTTTACCAGCTTCCTCTGCAGAACAGGGGAGATGTAAACCGGTTTCTGGCTCCAAGGTATGGGAGTGCTCTAAGTGAGAGTTTTCCCTTCCCCCAACAGGAGGTGGATTCAGCACTGGCTGAGCTATGGAAAATGCCCAGGTAGGCTGTGTGGGTTAGCGATTGCCCTAGGCTAGAGACTAAGGGGTGAAAGTGTCACTGTCCCAGGCCAGAGCTTCTTGTGGGGCTGTAGGTATTGGCAGCTGACCACAAACCCCCAATTCTACCGGAATTTTGCCCGGCAGTCTCTTTCCCAACGTCTCTGCCCCAACGTCTCTGCCTGATGCAAATCGGCCCTGCGAAAGCTCTAAGGCCTCAAGCCGAGACCCCCACTGTGCAGATTAGAGGCTAACCTGGGCTGTGTCCTCCTGCCCTGCAGGTTCGCAACTGCCCCAAAGAAAAGCCCCGTACTGTGGGTTGGGGCTTCGAGCTTGTGCTGATATCTGTGCTCTCACTTTTGGTTTGAGGCTCTCCTTGGAACTTAATTTCTCTCCCCGTCTGCGCTGATCTCCCCCCTAACCCCAGAACAAACCTTTTTTGGTGAGACTGCAGATTTTCTTCAGCTGGTGAGTTGTTATACTTCTTATCTTTATGAATTGTAGCAGTCAAGACTATTTTTGAGGCTCGATATAATATTGATAAAGAGGGTAAGAGAAGAGCTTAGAAAGTCACGTGTGCCTTCTCCGCCATCTTGGCTCACCCCCAAGACATATTATGTTCACTTTTTGTTTGCTCTCGTCCATGGTTTTTCCCTTTTGATCTACTTATTCTCTCCCAACATGAGGCAAATCTGTATTAAAAATAAATCAATTTAGTACCAAAAAATTCTGACTCGGCCTATTGCATAAACATGATTGATGTTCCTGCCTCAGCTCTCTGCTCAATCTATTCTTCATTCATTTGTCAGTGTCCTATCTCTGTGTCTTTGTACAGTCTACCAAGTATGTTATACTCTTATCACATCTACCTTCTAACTTCCTTTACTCCTTTCAAAACTCAGCTTGAATCCAGTTCACTAGAGGAGTCTGTTTATTGGTGTAAATGTTTTGCCCTCAGAGATGGAATTATATGTCTTGAATGTAGTTAGTACCAAGTAAGTACCTTACATGTAGTTTCTCCCATTAGAATTTGAGCTGCTTGGGAAAAGATATTGTTTTGGCCTCTCTGCATACTCTTTTTATAAAAAAAAAAATTAATTAATTATTTTATTTCATTTTTTTAATAGCTTTTTATTTACAGGATATATGCATGGGTAATTGTGGTGTTCTTTTTCCAAAACACAGTCAGGTGATAAAAGTTCAGATCCTTTATTGTGTCCTTCAATATAGCTGGGTTAGCTCAGAGGCCTATCTCTCCACTTGGTTCTAAGAGGTCCGCCCGAATGTCTCCAAATCCAAAGGTTTGTCCTTCTGACTCCAGCCAGCACCAAGGTAGAAGATACAATGAATCTCTCCTGCCTCAAAGATAGGGCTTGTGGGCTTCCTCCCAGAGTGTTCCTCTCTAACCCCTGGGAATGTTGCCAAATAACTCTCTTGAGTGGCTCACTGGAGCTGTATTTATGTTACTTCTCTGAGAGTGGGATAGTGGGATATCTCCCAGCATGCTCTCTGGCCCTAAGAGCTTCAAGGGAAGTATAAATTCAGATATCTCTTTCTAAACCCTGAAATCTCCCAAACATGTGAACTCCAATGAGTACTTAAATATTTCTTGCTTCTATGAGCTCTCTAAAGGTGTGAACACAAGCATAGTTTCTACCAGTTGTACTTAATACCTTGTTTAAAGTTCTGGCCCAAAATATCTCCTTTTCATTAAGTAAAAATAGTTTCAGTTTCATCATCCAAAAATAGTCTATTCATATCCTTTGACCATTTATCAATTGGAGAATGGCTTGATTTCTTATGAATTTGAGTCAATTCTCTCTATATTTTGGAAATGAGACCTTTGACTGTAAAAATGTTTTCCCAGTTTATTGCTTCCCTTGTAATCTTGTCTGCATTAGTTTTGTTTGTACAAAAGTTTTTAATTTGATATAATCAAAATTTTATATTTTGTGATAAATAATGATCTCTAGTTTTTCTTTGGTCATAAATTGCTTCCTCCTCCACAGGTCTGAGAGGTAAACTATCCAATGTTCCTCTAATTTATTTATAATCTCAGTCTTTATGCCTAGATCATGAACCCATTTTGACCTTATCTTAATGTATAGTGTTGTGTGGGTCAATACCTAGTTTCTGCCATATTAATTTCCAATTTTCCCAGCAGTTTTTGTCAAACAGTAAATTCTTTTCCCAAAAGCTGGGGTCTTTGGGTTTGTCAAAAACTAGATTGTTAAAGTTATTGACTATTTTGTCCTGTGAACTTAACCTATTCCACTGTCTATTTCTTAGACAATAGCAAATGGTTTTGGTAATCAGTCCTTTATAATATAGTTTTAAATCTGATATAGTTGGCCACCTTCATTTGATTTTTTTTTCATTAGTTCCCTTGAAAGTCTTGAACTTTTGTTCTTCCAGATGAATTTTGTTGTTATTTTTTCTGGGTCATTAAAATATTTTGGGGGAGTCTGATTGGTATAGCACTAAATTAATAGATAAGTTTAGATAGAATTGTCATCTTTTTTATAATTGCTTGACCTATTCAAAAGCATCCAATATTTTCCCACTTTCTTAGATCTGACTCTATTTGTATAGAAAGTATTTTGTAGTTTTACTCATATAGTTCCTGACTTTCCCTTGGCAGATACATTTCCCAATTTTTTTTTACTATCAGCAGTAACTTTATTTTTTTCATCATCAAATTACCCTTTATATATATTTTTAATAATTATAAATTTTATTGACAGAATCCATGCCTGGGTAATTTTTTACAACATTATTCTTTGCACTCACTTCTGTTCTGACTTTTCCTCTCCCTCTCTCCACCCCCTCCCCCAGATGGAAAGCAGTCCTATACTTGCTAAATGTGTCACAGTATATCCTAGACACAATATATGTGTGCAGATCTGAACAATTATCTTGTTGCACAAGAAGAATTGGATTCAGAAGGTAAAAATAACCCGGGAAAAAAACAAAAATGCAAACAATTTACATTCATTTCCCAGTGTTCTTTCTTTGGGTGTAGCTGCTTCTGTCCATTATTGATCAATTGAAACTGAATTAGATCTTCTCTTTGTCAAAGAAATCCACTTCCATCACAATACATCCTCATATAGTATCATTGTTGAAGTACATAATGATCTCCTGGTTCTGCCCATTTCATGCACCATCAGTTCATGTAAGTCTCTCCAAGCATCTCTCTATTCATCCTGCTGGTCATTTCTTACAGAACAATAATATTCTATAACATTCATATACCACAATTTACCCAACCATTCTGCAATTGATGGGCATCCATTCATTTTCCGTTTTCTAGACACTACAAACGGGGCTACCACAAACATTTTAGCATATACAGGGCCCTTTCCCTTCTTTAGTATCTCTTTGGCGTATAAGCCCAGTAGTAGCACTGTTGGATCAAAGGGTATGCACAGTTTGATAACTTTTTGGGCATAATTCCAGATTGCTCTCCAGAGTGGTTGGATTCGTTCACAACTCAACCAACAATGCGTCAGTGTCCCAGTTTTCCTGCTTCCCCTCCAATATTCATCATTATTTTTTCCTGTCATCTTAGCCAATCTGACATGTATGTAGTGGTATATCAGAGTTGTCTTAATTAGCATTTCTCTGATCAATAGTGATTTGGAACACTTTTTCATATAAGTGGAAATAGTTTCAATTTCATCATCTGAAAATTGTCTGTTCATATCCTTTGACCATTTATCAATTGGAGAATGGCTTGGTTTCTTATAAATTAGGGTCAGTTCTCTATATATTTTGGAAATGAGGCCTTTATCAGAATCTTTAACTGTGAAAATATTTTCCCATTTTGTTGCTTCTCTTCTAATGTTGTTTGCATTGGTTTTGTTTGTACAAAGGCTTTTTAATTTGATATAATCAAAATTTTCTATTTTGTGATCAATAATGATCTCTAGTTCATCTTTGATCACAAATTTCTTCTTCCTCCACAGATCTTAGAGGTAAACTATCCTTTGTTCCTCTAATTTATTTATAATCTCGTTCTTTATGCCTAAATCATGGACCCATTCTGATCTTATCTTGGTATATGGTGTTAAGTGTGGATCCATGCCTAATTTCTGCCATACTCCTTTAGGAAGTTAGATGCTATACTCTTTGGTGCATATATGTTTAGTATTGATATTGCTTCACTGTCTCTGCTATCCTTTTAGCAAGTTATAGTATCCTTCCTTATCCCTTTTAATTAGATCAATTTTTGCTTTTGCTTGATCTGAGATAAGGATGGCTACCCCTGCTTTTTTGACTTCACCTGAAGCATAATAGATTCTGCTCCAGCCTTTTATCTTTACTTTGTATGTATCACCCTCCTTTAAATGTGTTTCCTGTAAACAACATAATGTAAAGTTTTGGCTTTTGATTTAGTTTGCAATCCACCTCTGCTTTATGGGAGAGTTCATGCCATTTGCATTTACAGTTAAAATTACTAATTCTGTATTGCCTGCCATCTTATTATCCCCATATTTTGTTTTTCTTTTTCTTACTCCCTTACTCTCCTCCCCAGTCTTAAATTTTGGGGCACCACTTGCCTCATGAAGCTCTCCTTCTTTAGAATCCATTCCACCCCCTTTGAGTCCCTCCCCCTTTCTTATACCTTTCCCTTATTACTCTTTTCCTTTTCCCTTTTTCTTTCTCAGTTTTTAATGGTGAGAGAAAATTCTCTATTAAACATATATACCAATTATTTTCTTTTTGAGCCAAATCTGATGAGAGTAAGATTCATACAATGTTCCTTCCCTCCCTAAATTCCCTCATATACAATAGGTTTCCTTTGCCTCTTTGTGGGATGTAGTTTCCCTTTTTTTGATACTATCCCCTTTCCACTTCTACTTCCCTTTTTATATGAATAAAATCAAATTATATATGCACTCTTTATGTATGCCTGTAACAGAAATACAGTTCTCAATAGTTCTTTTTGTGAAGTCCAGGTTAGCTCCCTGTTGACCTCAGGATCAGCCAGAGTCAGGATCAGCAAAAGTCCTTGGTGTTTAAGGGGAGAAGTAAAGTAGATGGATGAAACTGCCTCAATCTCTCCACCTATTGACCTCATTCTCCTCCAAAGTGACTCTGGCTTGTCTTACTCTACCCCCTAATCCCTTCTAAGATTATATGTATACACAAAAACATCAAGCCAGCACAAAACAGTGAGAAGAGCCATTTTTCCAAGCATATGCTAACAGAGTATGGTCCTAATAGGTAATTAGCCTTAAGTGGGAAAAAATGACCAATGAGAAAGAAATTGTCAACTGATTAGATATGTGTGGGAAGAAAAAGCAAGCTTGAAATCTTTGGTAGGTAGAAGGATGGTGATGTCTTTGACAAAAATAGGCAAGTTAGAAAAATATCATAAGTATTCTTTATATTTTTCATTTGAAATTCCCACATGTCTATAGTTCCTTGAGATTTGTAAAACATTTACCACACAATAACACTATGAATTGAGTAGTCCAGTTGTACTCTTTGTCTATTTTTACAAGTGAGAAAAGATAAAACAACTTATTAAGGGTCAAATAATTAGGACATTATAGAACATGGATACATATCCAAATATTTTAACTCCACTTCCACCTCCAACGAACTTTTACTATGTAAAGATTTTACAGAGGTGCCTGGCATTATGATTACAAAAAACAAAGAAATAAAGTTTAATTCATTTATGACTTTAAAGATATTTGTTTAAGTAAATGTGCCATTTCACAAACTAGGTTAGTAAAATAAAACCAATGAAAGAAATGGACATAGAAAAAAAATGGCAAGAGAAAATGAAAATTATTTTTTTTTAGAATGATGTTTTCAACCATGGTGCTGGCTGATGGAGGACCTATGTTTTCTTGGTGTTAACTGTTAGGCCAAAATACACACAAGCAGCAGAGAATTGATCCATACTTTGTCGCAGCTCAGCTTTGGAGGCTGCATTGAGTGCACAATCAACTGCAACCAAATCATACACCAAACACTCTTTACACTTTAGTTTTGAATTGTAGCCTTTTCAAGTTAAAGAATTTAAAATTGGTGCAGTAGCTGACTTTGGCTCCATGTTTGTTCTATTTGAAGGAGTTGGACACCATGGTTGAAAACATCATTCTAAAAATCATAGAAACAAGCACAAAGCCTTGTTTCATTTCATTGGTGACTGGGAAGCTTGAGAGCATTGTCCATTGTCTAGAACCTGAGGAAATATGCCGTCCCAAAAATAGATGTACTACCCTGATGAACTTCTCTGGGCAAAGGAATTTTGAAATAATTTTCCATAACTTCTCCTGACTGACAAAGTGAAAGACTTTCGTCAGTTCTATTGAACATACATACAGAGTATATTCCATACTGTGTTAAGCACTGGGTTAAACACAAGGTAATTATGCAACATGATCTGTATACTCGGATACTTAGAAACTCATTGGAAAGAAATACATAATATGAAATTGAAAATTTTACACAATTCGGGAATGTACAAATTTAAAAGATATACACATAATAACATAATAATAATTTAAAATACTATTCATTAAATTTATAAGTATTTATTTTCTCTCCCCTCTCTTCTTAATATTATTTTTCCTATTACATGTAACAATAGTGTTCAGCATTCATTTTATTAAGATTTTCAATTCCAATTTTTTTCTCCTTCCCTTTCTTTCCCTACACCCCAAGATAGTGAACAGTCTGATATTGGTTATGAATGTACAATTTTGTTAAACATATTTCCACATTAGTCTTGTTGTTACAAAAAAGGGGGGGAAGGGAAAATTATGAGACAGAAAAAACAAAAAAGGAAAAATAGTACACTTTAATCTCCATAGTTTGCTGCTTGAAGATGGAATTTTCCATCACAAGTCTTTTGGATTTGCCTTAGATCACTGTATTGCTGAGGGGATCAATTATAATCAAAGTGTTGATCATCATGCAATACAGCTATTATCATGTATAGTGCTCTCTGATTCTGCTCACTTCATTCACTAATAATTCATTTAAGTTTTTTTTTTTCAGATTTTACTGAAATTCTGCTCATAATTTCTTACAGAACAATATTATTCTATTACATTCATAAACCATAAACATATATGCTTCAACAAGTATTTTTAAAAGATTTTCTAGGTTTGGATAAAAGGCATTATTCTAAGAGCTGACAAATACAAATACAGAAATGAATAAAAAAAAATTGCTGCCCTAAGGGATCTTATTTTTAATTTGGTATGAGAACCACAGGTACATAGATAAGAAAATACATAATCTATTTGTGAAGCCCCCCAGCATGTTACCCTAACACATTTACAGGTTGTGTCCCCCTAGGGAGTAACTAAAAGCGGAACATAAATACTTTGTACCTCTAAACTATGGTTTATGAATCCTGATCTCTGCATTTTGTTCCAAACAAGAACACTTAATCTGCTAGTTTGTCATTAACCTTGAGGGTCTGAAAGAGTAAAGGCTGCTTCTCATTGTTTTTGCACAAGGACTGGAGTAGAGAAGAATTAAGACATATGACTCTTTCAGTTAAATAGAATTGATTCCACGTGCACACACACACACACACACACACACAAAATGGGATTATTTGTGTCAAGAAAAGGAAAATACAGTGATTTTTTATCTCTCTGCCACCACAGTATGAATCTATACATATGCACATATGTGCGTAGGTGAATATATTTATGTGTTTTAGCTAGTAGCTATCCAAAGTAACCAAGCAATAGTATGAGTTGTGCTTTTGAGTCAATCATTTTTATTTTCTGGTGTTAGATGAACTCTAAGTTCCCTTCAGCTTTTACAATCTGTGGTTTTAGATCTCTACTTTTGTAAATTTTAATTTGCACACGTTGATTTTTCTTAAAACCAGAGACATTTCTATAACTAAATGGATATCACTGAACTATGGCTCATTAGCATCTGAATGTCAGGGCTTTCTTCTTTCTCCTTAGTGGGCAGTGTATATGAGAATGGTACTGAATGAATATCTAAAGAGAGTAGATAATACTAAACCTGTGCATTTTGTCTCACTTTTAGTTGCTAAGTTACAGTTACCATGGTGATTATAACTAAAGTTAACACAATTTGTCTCCAACTAATAATGAACTTGCTTCTTGCTTTCTTTAGGGCAGGGACGTATTTCCCTCTTGCTAAGGCAAAACAGTAAGCATTCCAGAAACCAATCTTGAATGTTATAATTCTGGTTTTTATTTACACAAAAATTTATAGACAGGAAATGATTTACATATATTATTTCACTTAAATCTTATAATCTAACTGTGAGATAGCTGTGAAACTTGTATTATGGAGTGTAATGGAAGGTGGAAAATAAATGATAGCAAGAGCCCCAGATTTGGAGTCAGGTGAGTAGGGTTCAAAGTTTACCTCAGCTCCTTACTAGTTGCATAATTGGTCAAACACTTTTGGCCCTCAATTAACTTTATTGTAAAATAAGGGCAGGTATATATTATTGATTAGTATATATAAGATACATGACTTCTGGATGCTGTCAATAAGTCTCATTTTTGCAGGTTGAATCAGTTTCTGAACTATTTTTTTGAGACTATCAAGGTGAATGCTTTCTGCTATGACTCAAAATAGCAATGACCTAGGGCAATGTCTATTTTTTTTTAAATCTATTTTACAGTTTTTACAGTCAATATCTTATTTCAATAAGTTGAACAGAAATTGTGATTGCACACATACCCTCTTAACTTTATTCTATTTTTGTATTATTCTATCTAGATAGTGGCCAAACTTTTAAGATATTCAATATATTCCTTACCATGTTTAATGACTTCTATGTTTAAAAAAAAATTAAAAGTATATATTGTCTTTCCTTACTACCCCAAACAAAACCCTTATAACACACATTCATAGTCAATTAATTCACATTCTAAAACATCCATATGAAGATATGTCGCTCTTACATCTTAACTTTATAACTTTTCTGTCAGGAAGTAGTTGAGATACCCCATGATTTGTCTTATGGAAACTTGGTTGTTCATTGCATTGATCATCAATGGAATATTATTTAATTTTGTACATTGTTTTCCTGATATTACTAATATTGTTATTATTATTATTGTTTAGTCATTTCAAACTCCACAGGACTCCATTTGGGGTTTTCTTGGCAAAGATACTGAGGTGGTCAGACATTTCCTGATCCAGCTCATTTTGCAGATGAGGAAACCAAGGCAAAAAACTTAGCCAGGGTCATACAAACCTTTAGGTGTCTGAGGAAATAGAATGTGAACTCCAGTCTTCCTAACTCCAGGCCCAGAGCTCTATTCAGTACACCACTAATCTGCTAATCTTAAATTTTCATCAGTCCATGAAAAATTTCCCATTAAATGATCATATTACATGCCCTCTTTTGTCAGATTTTAAAGGTTCAAAGATCCTCCATTATATTCATATAATGTAACTTGCTCAGACATTTTTAATTAATGGACATCTTTTCTCTCCAGTGTCTAGTTCTTTGTCACCACAAAAAAGCTTCTATTGATAATTTGGTATATGTAGATCATTTCCCTCTAACTATAATTTCATCAGCACATAAAACACTAGTGACATTGCTGAGTCAAAGAACATTCACAATTTTGGGAAATTTTCAAGCATATTTCCATATTTATTTTCATGCTATCTAGACCAGTTTATAGCTCCAGATTCTTATGAAATAGTATATGTGTAATGCCTGAATATCTTAAAGTACTATAGAAATTCAAGCTATTAAAATTCTTTAAAAATTGATTTATCAGCATACTTGACTATATCAATAACAAAACAATAAAAATTACATGATTATCTCATTAGATGTAGAAAAATCTTTTGACAAAATGAAACAGTCATACCTTTAAAAACATTAGGGAAGAAAACATGGGAATAAATATAGTTTTTTCTTAAAATGATAAATAGTATCTATCTAAAATCATCAGTAAGCATCAGCTGTAATGGAGATAAAACTACCCAGTAAGATCAAAGAAATCAGGAATGTCTATTACCACCACTATATTTAATACTGTTCTGGAAATAATAGCTATATCAATAACATAGACAAAAATGGAAGAATTAGAATAGACAATAAGGAAACAAAGCTATCAACCTTTGCCAATGATATGATAATATTCTTAGAACATCCTAAAGAATCAACAAAATAACTAGGTGAAAAAATCATCAGTTTCCTTAGTTAATAGAAAACAAAAGAGAAGAATACACATTACAGAAGATAAAACATTTTTAATTATGTACCTGAAATTAGAAAACATATTGTTTCTGAAGTTCTCAATTCTGCATGTATTGTTTTTTCCACAATATAATATTATTGTTAGAAGTACATGTAAAGATAGTTTTCAACATTAATTTTTGTAGGACTTTGAATTCTATTTTTTTCTTCCCCCATTCTTTCCTCTCCCCAAGACAGCAATCAATATGATATCATTTATACATATACAATTATTTTAAACATATTTGTCATGTTGTAAAAAAAAGAAAAAAAATAAATAACAAAAGGGAAAAAAACAGGAGAAAAAGAAAAAAAAAAACAAATAAAACAAAAAGAAATGGTAAAAAGAGTATACTTCAATCCACATTCAATCTCCATTATTGTCTCTTTGCATGTGGATGGTATTTTCCAATTCAAGTCTATTGGAATTTTTTTGACTAACTGTATTGCTGAAAAAGCTAAGTCTGTCATAAATGATCATCACATAATCCTCCAATTGCTGTGCTCATTGTTCTCATAGTACTATTCAAATTTTTCCAGGATTTTCTGAAATCTGCTTGCTCATCATTTCTTATAGAACAACAATATTTCATTACATTCATGTAGCATTACTTATTCAGCCATTCCCAAACTAATGGACACCCATTTGATTTTCAGTCCCTATAAATACAAAAAGGTCTGGAGCAAATATTTTTTCACATATTGGTCCTTTTCCCTCTTTTATGATTGTTTTAAGATAAAAGCTCAGTACAACACTGCTAGATCAAAGGGCATGAACTTTGTTATATAGCTGTTTGGGCATAGTTCTAAATTGCTCTCAAAAATGGCAGCACCAGTGCAAAATTGCATCAACAATGCATTAGTGTCTCAGTTTTCCCACTTCCTCTTTAATATTTAGCATTATATTTTCCCATTATCTTACCCAATCTAAGAGGTATGAGGTGATAAATCAGAGTATTTTTATTTTTTCTAAGCAATACTAATATAGAGTATGTTTTCATATAATTTTCAGCTTTGAGTTTTTCTTCTAAAAAGTGTTTGTTCATATTTGCTGATTATTTGTAAATTGAGAATGATTTATATTTTTGTAAATTTAAATCAGAATCACAACTTCAGGGGGTAGAGCCAAGATGGTCAAGTAAAGCAAGAAAACTACTCAAGGTCTCCCAGTTTCCTATAAAAAACACATGATCCCAAGCTTCTGAAGAGAGCCTGACAGGATAAAACCACTCTCCAGTTCAAGATAGATTAGAAAAAACTTCAAGAAAGATCAATCTCACTGGGGTGAAAAGGGTATTCAGTCAGCTCAGGTGGAATCTGGAAAAGCCAGTGAGAGGGTCTTAATTACAGCAAAGATGCAATTGAGACCTTCTGTTGTGGCTCAATAGAGAAGCAGACCAATGGGGTAGGCTCCAGTCCCAGCTCAGGAGACAAATTCCAGGAAATCAGGCTGTTTGCTGGAAAGGGCAGATAAAGCTACCTGGTGCAAGTACAAGGGCTGCTGTGCTCAAAGTGAAGGCTCAGAGTTGCACAGGAATCTTAGAACATCACAACCTTTACCCCAAGAGCAGAGCTCAACCATAAAAGTAAAAAAAAGAGGAAATAGCAAAAGGAAAGAAAAGGAAAGAAAATGAGCAAGAAACAGAAAAGAACTTTGATCATATCAAGTTACTATGGAGACAACGTAGACCAAAATACCAACTCAGATAAGGACAAAATGTCCATAGAACTCTCAAAGAATGATATGAATTGGTCTCAAGCCCAAAGAGAATTCTTGGAAGTGCTCATAAAAGACTTTAAACAACAAATAAGAGAGGTAGAAGAAAAAATGAGAAATGAAATGAGAGGAATGAAAGACAATATCAACATCTTGGAAAAGGAAGGCAATTCTTTAAAAAATACAATTAGCCAAATGCAAAAAAAAATCCACTGAAAAAAGAATCCCTTCAAAAGTAGAATAACCCATTGGAAAAAAAACAGATCAGGGGGTATTACATGGACACAGGGTGTGGTTGTGAATTGACTCTAATGTGATAATATCAAAGATGAAGAGAAGAGGAAAGGGGAAGTATAATGGGACTAATTAGATAACATGAAGAGGCACAAACAACCTAATTCAGTAGGGGGGAAGAATGGAGGGGCATGAGCATCATCTGAAGCTTAAGCTCATCAGTTTTGGCTCAAAGAGGGAACAACTTAATCATTCAGTTGGGTATAGAAATTTATCTAACCCTATAAAGCAGTAGGAGGAGAAAAAAGAATGAAAGGGAAGGGGCTGGATGGAAGAGGGGGCAGAAACACTAGGAAAAAAGGTAAGGGGAGGGAGGAGGGTTGATAAAGAATAATGTATTGGGTGGGATGATTAAAAAACCTAATGCTACTAAGAGAAGGGGAAAGAATGATAGAACATAAATAGTGAAGTGATAAAAACAAAACATTATTAAAGTCAGAGTGGAAAGAGAGGATAAAAATGTAGATGAGGAGAAAGTAGGATGGAGGGAAATACAGACTTGGTAATCATAACTAAGAATGTAAATGGGATGAACTCTCCCATAAAAATGAAAGCAAATAGCAAGTACAATAATAGAGTGCATTAAAAAACAAAATACTACAAGAACACATTTCACACAGAAATACCCAAATAGAGGAAAGGTAAAAGCTGGAACAGAATTTATGATGCTTCAACTGAAATTTTAAAAAAAGAAAAGAAATAAAGAAAAAGAAAAAAGAAAAGAAAAAAGCAGGGGTAACAAGTCTGATCTCAGATAAAGCCAAAGTAAAAATAGTTTCAGTGAAAAGAGATGGAGAAGGAAAGTACATCTTAATAAAGTGTACCTTAAACAACGAAGTAGTAACAATATTAAATTTATATACACCAAGTGGTGAAGCACACAGATTCCTTGAGAAGATATTAAGCCAGTTACAGAAGAAAAAGACAGCAAAATTAAATTAGTGGGGGACCTCAACCTTCCCTTCAGAATCAGACAAATCTAACTACAAAGTAAACAAACAAAAAAGAGGGAGGTTAATAGATCCTAAGAAACCTAGATATGACAGACTTCTAGAGAAAATTATATAGGGGCAGAAAGGAATACAGATTTTCTCACCAGTACAAGGCACCTACACAAAAATTGACTATGGATTATGGCATAAAACCTCAACATCAAATGGAGAAAGATATATATATATATATATATATATATATATATATATATATATATATATACACACAATAAAGGACCAGGGAAAGAGAGACTAAAAAGCAATTTGAATTTCCAATAATAAGAATTAATTCATTAAAATTAGAAAGAACTAGAATTAAATAATTCTAAATAATTAGTAGGTCAAACAAAAAAAATCACAAAAAAATTCTCAATTTCATTTGAAAGAATTACAATAATGAGACAACTTACCAAAACCTATAGGATGAAGCCAAAGCAGTTCTTAAGGGAAATTTATCATCTCTAAATAGTTACATGAATCAAATAGAGAAAGAGTAGATCAATGAATTGGAAATGCAACTAAAAAAGCCAGGAAAAGGACAAATTAAAAATTCCCAATTAGATACCAAATTAGAAATTCTGAAACTCAAATGAGAGATTAATAAAATTGAAACTAAGAAAATTATTGAATTAATTATTATAAATAAGAGTTCATTTTATGAAGAAACACTAATGTCCAGGTTAGCTTTTTGGATGCTCTCTGGAAGGGCCTTGGTCTTTAGGTGGAAAAGTGATGAAGGGAGGAGAGCCACCATGAGGCTGGACAAAGATGGAATATGGAATATGGAGTCTGGAGTTGGAAGTCTTCTCTGTATCTGTGGCTGAGATTCCTGTTCCCAGTCCTCTCAGCCCTTAAATACCTCAGTATGATTACATCACTGCAGCAACTGAGCACATGCCAACTGTAGAACCATTACATCAATGTATCACACTAAGTATACACCAACTAGAGTGATTACATCATTTTATCACATTAAGTATGTGTTTAACTAGAGAACCATTATTCACACAGAGTAGGTGCTTAAGTATAAGCACCCTGCTGTCCTTGATTCAGGTATACCTTCTCACAATTCCAGCATTCTACAAGAAGCCAACAAGATAAACATTTGATTAATTTGATTAGAAAAAGGAAAGAAATTACAAGCAACAAAAATTAAAAGGATGAACTTATCACTAATGAAAATAAAGGGGGAAAAAAAGCTATTTTGCCCAACTATATGGCAGCAAATCTGACAATCTAACTGAAATGAATAAATATTCAAAAAATATAAAATGCTTAGATTAACAGAAGAGGAAATGCATTACTTAAATAATCCCATTTTAGAAAAAAAATGAAGAAGTCATCAACTTCCCAAAAAACATTTACAGGGTGAGATGAATTTGCAAATGAATTCTACCAAACATTTAAAGACCAATTATTTCCAATACTATGAAAGCCATTTGGAAAAATAAGTAAAGAAGGAGCACTGACATATTCCTTATATGTCAGTATATATTGTATATATGACAGAAATATGGTATTGTTACCGAAACCAGGAAGAGCCAAAACAGAGAAAGAAAATTACATACAGATCTCCTTAATGAATATTGATGAAAAATTTTAAATGAAATATTAGCAAAGAAATCACAATAACTTATCAGCAGGATAATACACTATGACCAAGTGGAATTTATTCCAGGAATGCAAGCTGGTTCAATATCAGGAAAACTATTACCATAATCAACATATCCCTAACAAAGCCAACAGAAATCATTTGATAATCTCAATAGATGCAGAAAAAGCTTTTGAAAAAATACTGCACTCTACCCATTGACCCAGCAGGGTTACTATTGAGCTTATATCCCAAAGAGATCTTAAAAGAAGGGAAAGGGACCTGTATGTGCAAGAATGTTTGTGGCAGCCCTCTTTGTAGTGGCCAGAAACTGGAAACCGAGCGAATGCCCATCTATTGGAGAATGGCTGAATAAACCGTGGTATACGAATGTTATGGAATATTATTGTTCTGTAAGAAATGACCAGCAGGATGATAAAGGCCTGGAGAGACTTACATGAACTGATGCTGAGTGAAATGAGCAGGACCAGGAGATCATTATACACTTCAACAACAATACTATATGATGATCAATTCTGATGGACGTGGCCCTCTTCAACAATGAGATGAACCAAATCAGTTCCAATAGAGAAGTAATGAATTGAATCAGCTACACCCAGTGAAAGGAGTCTGGGAAATGAGTATGAACCACTACATAGAATTCCCAATCCCTCTATTTTTTTCTACCTGCATTTTCGATTTCCTTCACAGGTTAATTGTACACTATTTCAAAGTCTGATTTTTTTAGTATGGCAAAATAACTTTATGGACATATATACATATATTGTATTTAACATATACTTTAACATATTTAACATGTATTGGTCAACCTGCCATCTGGGGGAAGGAGTTGGGGGAAGGAGGGGAAAAATTGGAACAAAAGGTTTTGCAATTGTCAATGCTGAAAAATTACCCATGTATATATCTTGTAAATAAAAAGCTATAATAATAATAATAAAAGCTAATATGATGATAAAATAAATAAAAAAGAAAATAATAAAAAAGAAAAAATATTGTACTCAATCCTATTAAAAACACTAAAGAACATAGTGAAGAAGTGAGCATTCTTTAAACTAATAAACAGTATCCATCTAAAGCCAACAGCAAATAATATTTGTAATAGAAAGAAGCTGGATGCATTCCTAATAAGATTAGGGGTGAAACAAGAATGCTCATTGTCTCTATTTTTATTGAACATTGTATTAGAAACGTTAAATTTAGCAATAAGAATAGGAAAAGAATTTTAAAAATCACAACAGGAATGAGGAAATTAAACTATCACTTTTTGCAGATGATATAATGATATGCTTAATCCTAGAAAATCATCCAAAAACCTACTTAAAACAATTAACAGCTTTATCAAAGTTGCAGGATACAGCATAAATGTATACAAATCATCAGCATTTATATATATTACTGACAAAGAGACAGAACCAGAAATTTCATATAAAATAATTATAGACAAAATGAAATATTTGGGTGTCTACCTGCCAAGACAAACCAAGGAACTATATGAACACAATTGCAAAACATTTCTCACACAAATAAAGTTAGATCTAAATAATTGAAAAAATATCAGCTGCTCATGGGTAGGCTGAGCTAATATAATAAAAACAACAATTCTACAAAAAATGGTTTACTTGATTGGAGTTCCACAAAATTATTTTATAGAACTAGAAAAAATAATAACAAAATTCATCTGGAATAACAAAAGGTCAAGTATATCAAGGTTATTAATGGAAAAAAATACAAAGGATGGTGATTTAGCAGTACCAGACTTAAAACTATATGATAAAATAGCAGTCATCAAAACCATTTGGTACTGGTTAATAAATAGAGTGGTGGATCAATGGAATAGATTAGATACACATGACACAATAATCAATAACCATAGTAATCTACTATTTGATAAACCCCCAATCTCTAGCTTCTGGGATAAGAACTCATTATTTCACAAAAATTTCTGAGAAAACAGGAAAATAATAAGTCAGAAACTCAGCAAAAATCTTACATCTCATAATCCTTACCAAAATAAGGTCAAAATGGGTACATTGGCATAAAGGGTGATGCCATAAGCAAATTAAGAAAGAGGGAGATAATTTACTTTATCACATCTTTGGAATAGGGAGAAATTCATGATCAAAGAAGAACTAGAGAACACTATGGAATGCAACATGGAAAACTTTGATTATATTAAATTATAAAGTTTTTGAACAAACAAAACCAAGTGAAAAAAGATTAAAAGGGAAGTATAAAGCTGGGAAAAAATCTTTACAGCCAGTTTTCTGATAAAAGTCTCATTTCTAAAATATATAAAGAATGGTATTAAAACTATCTATAGTCATAAGAAAAAAATGCTCTAAATCACAAATTAAAACAAATTTGAGTTACTACCTCACACCTCCCAATTAATTATCATGACAGGAAAAGATAATGATTAATGTTGGAGAGGATATGAGAAAACTGGGATACTAATATGTTGTTGTTGGATTTGTGAAATGATCCAACCTTTCTGAAGAGCAGTTTGTAATTATGCCCCAAGGACTATCAAAATATGCTTATTGTTTGACTTATCACTGATATTACTGGGTATGTAACCCAAGGAAATCATAAAGGAGGGAAAAGAAAGCAAAAAATGTTTGAAGCAGTTTTTTTGTGGTTGCAAAGAATTGGAAAATGAGTAGATTTGCATGAATTGCATAATGGCTGAATAACTTGTGGTATATAAAGGTAATGCAGTATCATTGTTCTATAAAAAATGATGAACAAGCAGATTTTGGAAAGGCCTGGAAAGATTTACACAAACTGATGCTGAGCAAAACAAGCAGAACCAGGAAAATGTTGTATACAATAACAGAAAGGATGTGGAATGATCAACTATGAAACACTTATTTTCCCCCATTGGTTCAATTATACAAGGCAATTCCAATAAATATTAGATAGAAAATACTATGTATCCAGAAAAAGAACTATGGAATTCAATGTAAATCAATACATGTTTACTTCTATTTTTTTGTCTCTCCCATGGATTTTTCTTTTTGTACTGATTTTTCTCTCCCAGCATGATTCATAAAACAATATATATTAAAGATAAAATAATTAATTATAAAATAAATTTGAGTCAGTTCTGTATAAATTTTAGAAATTATCAGAAACAGTGGCTGCAAAAATTGTTCCACAGCTTTCTGTTTCTCTTCTAATTTTGACTTCATTGATTTTGTTTGTGGAAAATCTTTTTAATTTAATCAAAAAAATAAAACAATATTTTTAAATACAACAATTATTCCAAAGTCCTCAGTCTTATTATTTTTCCTCTATCACTGATGGTGGTAGTAGCATTCTGAAGATTTACCTTTTTCAATACCCTGTAATGTTTATCTAATTCATTCTTATTTAACCTTTTATCATAGCTCACTCATTTTAACGTTTTTATCTTTCACTTGCCTCCTCTCTTTGTCTTTACTATACTTTGTTTTTTTCATCAGAAATGCTTGGAAGGTTTCTATTTCATGTAAGGTCTATTTTCCCCCATGTAGTACTACAACCAGTTTTTCTTAGTCACTTATTCTTGCCATTTTTTATTTTATAATTTCTTGAAACTTGATGCCAAGATGTCCTGGTTTTCCTTTAGTTCAATGATTCCTTATTTCTCCTTGATCTGTTTTCTGGATCTATTGTTTTTTGGTAAGAGATATTTTATATTGTCTTTTCTTTTGTTCCCTGTCTTTTGACGTATCATGAATACACAACTATTGTTCTGCAAAGGATCTGAAACTTTTCATGCACCACGTGAGTCAGCAATGGAATATTGCAACCAAATGAACCAGTGTAGATCTAAGCTACATTAGAAAAACATATCTTCTATGAATGGAAAGGCAATAATGACATTTTCTTCTTCCCTTATCACACCTCACTTGAATTATTGTGTTTAGCTGTAGGCCTTCCTATTTATTAGGACTATTGAAATCCTGGAGGGCATCCAGAGGAAGGCAATCAAGATAGCAAAGAATTTGGAGTTCATGACAGATATGGAATTGCTTAAAGAATTGGATTTATACTTGGAAAAAAACCTACTCAAGAGAACTATAATAATTGTCTTTAAGTATTCAAAGATTTGACATGTGGGAAAGGCATTAGATTTGATGTGCTTAGTTTCAGAGGGCTGCACTAGAAGAAATGGGTGCAAGTTGTAAAGAGACCAAACTGAACTTGCTATAAGAGAAAATATCTTTCTAACTAGAACTGTTACAAAAGTAGATGCAGCAGATTTCACCTTTTTGAAGATTTTATAAAAGATTAATGTTTTCTTGTAGGGATTCCTTAGGTTAATAGTTTTGATTAAATGGTCAGTTAGGTCCTTTGCAAGTCTCAAAATCTGGTATTAAGGACTGGCTCTTGAACAATAACTCTAAAGAGCAATTCACAATGAATTAGGAAAACATATTCTAAAAATCAAAATGTGAAAATTAAGGTGGAATGTGGAGAATGTCTGTCTAAGTGGAGAAACTAGAAAACTAGTTGACTGATATTAAGAGAGTCTAAATAAGTCTAAATTAATCCTTTTAAATATTTTTTAGCTTTTTGTTTTCAAAATATATGCATAGATTTCAACATTCACCCTTGCAAAACCTTTTATTCCAAATATTTTCTCCCTCTCTTCCCTCCACCTCTCCCTTAAACAGCAAACAATCCAATGTATGTTAAACATGTGCAATTCTTCAATACATATTTCCAAAATCATCATGCGGTACAAGAAAAATCAGATCAAAAAGGTAAAAGAAAAAAGAAAAACAAGTAAACAAGCAAACAACAACAAAAGGTGAAAAATACTATGGTGTGATCCATATTCAGTGCCCAAAGTCCTCCTTCTAGTTGCAGACAGTTCTTTCCATCACGTCTATTGAAGTTGACTTGTATCACCTCATTGCTAAAAAGAGCCACATCCATCAGAATCAATCATCGCATAATCTTGTTGCTGTGTACAATGTTCTCTTGGTTCTATTCACTTCACTCAGCATTAGTTCATGGAAGTCTCTCCAGAACTCTCTGAAATCATCCTGCTGGTCATTTCTAATAGAACAGTAATTTTCCAAAACGTTCCTATACCATAACTTATTCAGTCATTCCCCAACTGATGGGCATCCACTCACTTTTCAATTCCTTGCCATTACTAAAAGGGCTGCTATAAACATTTTGCATATGTGGGTCCTTTTCCCTTTTTTATGATCTATTTGAGATACAGATCCAGTAGTGACGCTGCTGAATCAAAGGGGATGCATAGTTTGATAGCCTTTTGGGCATTCAATCTAGAATGATTGAATCAGTTCATAATTCCACCAACAATATATCAGTGTCTCAGTTTTCCCACATCTCCTCTAACATTCATTATCTTTTCTTGTCATCTTATCCAATTAGAGAGGTATGTAGTGGTACCTCAGAGTTTAACTCACTTTTGAGATAACATTGTCAGACTGCAAGGGAACTGCAAAATGCCTCAATATATCCTGAGTCAGATTGAAATGTAGTTGGGAAATGAATAACAAAATCAACTAAAATAGCATATAATAAAGACAATGTTAATTTGTGGTTTTCTAAGTCAAGAAGCTGTCCTCAGGGAATAATTTCTATTTGAGTTTGATAACCCTTGCCTAATGGTGGGGGTGGAAAAGCTATGATTCTTTCTTACTATTCATTATCTCTTCTAGAAGGGAAGGTCAAGCATTCTCTGCCCTTCATCACCCAGCTTCCAATCAAGTAAAAAACATAATTATTTTCATTCTACAACTCTTATGCTCTGGTAACTTGAAAGTAGGGAATAACATCTACCTGAAAACCATTGGCTTGTTTGAAACCCTTTGGCTTTGTTTACTTTGTGATTGTGTTCCAACAAAATGGTAGAACATACCTAAGTCCAGATAGATTTTCTCCAAAAATGGGTACCAGGAAATTATTTCTTTTTCCTAGATAAATTGATTTAAGGTTCATTTTTCCTCCTTTCTGTCTCACAACAAAAATAAAGGAACAAAAAAACAACAAAAAGTTAACAATGAGAGGCAGCAAATAGCAGCTGACAGAAACCCAAATGGAGAGTCAGTTCAGGTCATGACTGTACCTCTTGGTATTATAAAAAAAAAAAAAAAAAAAAACTCTATAAAATGATAAATATCAGATATTTACTGAAAGGGTAAATTTTTATACTGAGAATTCCCTATTCTAAAGAAATAACAAGTCTGGTTTAAAAAGTTTGAATAAATTGAGTCAAATACTCCATGAAGTTTTTCTTGATCTTCTTACTTGGAGTTATTCTGTCTTATTTCTGAATCATCACACATTTTTTTTTAAAATTATATCCTATGGACTTGTCTTTACATGTTAAATAGGCCTTATATAGTTATTTGTGGATAAAATTAATGTTCATTTACTTGAGGTTAGTATTACAATATGTCACTTTTACCTGGAGGGAAACTGAGTCTGATATCTGGTGAAAGGTTTTCATGGAAATCTTGGTTCTTTCATCTTGTTTAGTCTATTGTTTTCACTCTTTGGGTGTCACTGACTTGTGATATCTTGACCCAGCTGTGCACTTATTCAAACAATATAGTCATGTATAACTTGTTTTTTCAAGCTCCAATACCAGGTAAAATAAAGATGAATCTGGCCTATCTGCTAGGAAGCAATGACTTAATTTTATTTCTATTGACATAGTTGTGCTGTAGTAAAAATACATAAATAAAAAGGGAACATGATCATGTGGTTCTGAGGAAAAAACTAAATTTCCTGTTACATCTTTCATCTCTGAGTCTGAGAAAGAACAGCAGGGAAACAGACTGTGCCTTTCAAGACATTGGCTAATAACTGGTATCAGTATAAATGATATATAACTAACTTTCAGATTTGTGGAAAGGAATAGTTAAAAGTGGAAACTTAAGAAAAATCCAGCAGGACACAGATTATAGGAGTTGGGAGTCACTATATTGGTTTATTCGAACTTAGAGAAATCATTTCATGTCAGTGGGCTTTAGTGTCCTTAACTTTTAACATTAATGAGGTTGTGAATCTTTCATCTCTAGAAGTATTCAAACAGAACTTGAGTCAACACTTGTCAATCATATGATAGTGTAATTTCTTGGTCAGGGAGTTGGACTAAAATAGCCGTAAGTTCTAAGATTCTGTAACTCTGCACATCTCATATGTATCATGTGTTATAGTCATTTATGTATTAGTTGTATCCCATATCCTACCCTTAACACTACATGGTAATCTCCATCAAAAAAGGAACGATCTTAATTAAAATTTTACTCTACTATCATCTACTATGTTCCAACTAATTTCCAAATCCTTTCTCCACTAGTTTTGAGGAACCATTCTCCATTCTGTTCTGGTACCATTGATTTGCATTCAAAATTAAATGTAGAACTTTTATACTTATCAGTCAATCATTAAGCAATTATTAAGAAACTATTGGACTATAAAACCGGACATACAATTTGACGCAGCAATATTATTACTAGGGTCAAGGAGATCAAAGATAGTTGTAGCATTTCTTTTTTGTGGTAGTAAAGAATTAGAAGTAGAGGTAATGCAAGCAAATGAATAATAACCAAACTAGTTAATGATATATGAATGTGATGTCATATTATTATGCAGTAAAAATGATGAAAATCATGGTTTCAGGAAAAAAAAAAAACTGATAAGAATTACAGGAACTGATGCAAAGTGAAATACATAGAACCAGGAGAGAACAACCTGCATAGTAACATTGACAATATAAAAATAATCAAGTGTGAAATACTTAATAATTCTGATCAATACAGTCATTTACCACATCTCTTTCTCCAGATTATGGATTGATGGACTCAGAGAATAAATTAAGCATTTATTCCTTTCTTTATGGAGAAAGTATACCCTTTTTGGAGGGTATGGGGTATGACTAATGTAGAAATGTTTTATTTGACTTCATATGTATAATGAGTACTCTATTACTTGTCTTTTAAAAGGACAGGGAAGGAGAAAAGGAGATAATTTAGAACCAATAATATATAATTTTTAAAAAGAACACTTTTTAGAAAAGATCTAATATGTCAGCTGTCAGTTATTGTGTTAAATACTGAGTATAAAACATATACATTTTTAAAAAATACTTTCCAGTAACATATTATCTTAGAGAAAATAACCTGTGCATATATAGGTATGTAAAAAAAATAAATATAATGTAATTGGGGGGAGCACTAACATTTGAGGAGGATGGGGGGAAAGCTCATGTATGACGTAGTAACAGAGGTGAACTTTGAAGAAAATTAGGCAGGTTTAGAGGCAGAGTTAAGAAGACTTTATATTCCAAACATGGGGGAGTTGAGTGTGTCTGGGATTATTATGTGGGATATACAGCAAGAAGGTCAGTTTGACTTGACTGATGAATGTGTGAAGAGGAGTCCTCTTATGGAATGGCTTTGATCAATATGAGATGTACAAAGTGATAAAGAAGGTATAGTCCCACATCAAGAACTGTTAAGTAAGAAGACATCTTTCAATTTTGTCAGAAATGTGAAAAGAAGTTATGGGAGCCAGAAAAAGCACTATCCTGTAATATTTATACAGGATCTCTCATTGACTTCAGAGATTTCACCAAACTGGATTGTGAAAACAGAGGGACTTAGATCTGGGATTTTTTATGTCATTTGTATTTGTAATAGTCCATTGTTTGAAAGGTGAACATGACAAATGGAATATTGTCTGTGATCTCTTCCACAATGGAGATTGTGATAGTAAAGAGCTGTCATTCTGTTGTACCTTTGGAATCCTGCATTTTAATAGATATCATAAATCCATTGTGATCTGACAGAAAACTTTATCAATCTACAATTTAATAGGCCCAGACAAAAGCAAACACATGTCTTAATATTTTCTTGTCCTTCCAGGGAGGCATGTTGTCACCACCATCAACTATGTATAGATGAATAGAAACAAATTTTATAAGACAAAAAGTGCTACTTTTAAACTATTTACTGATTTTTCAACCTCCAAGTTGACAACTTAAGTAAAAATAAAATCAGGTTCAAACACATTAAGTGTTTACTATGTGCCAGACATTGTGCTCAGCACTGGGGATAATATGAAGAAAGGCATAAAACAGTTCCTGCCCTCAAGGAATGTAAGTAATAAAAGTAAGAGTTTCACACACTAAGCTCTTTACCTTAAAAGCTTGTTGTTCTCGGTGAAAGAAAATACAAATTAATTTCAAAATACTTAAATCATTCTCCAGTATTTCATTGTGATGTGTAGATAACCCTGCATTCTTTATGGCAATGGCAAGAGAATTAAAGCTTAGGCAGTTCAACCATACTGGAAGGTTTCAAATACAGAACTAGAATTACCTGGGTATCTGTCATATGAAGATTAGATTAGCTGAAAAGACGCTCTCTAGATCTGCAAAATAAGTTAACTACTTCAAACAATAGAGTGAAAAGCAGTGGATATTTTCACTAGAGCAATACTTAAAGACTGTCTATTAAATTATAAAGTTCTCCTCTGTGCCAATAGAAAGTACTCATGTCAACAACATCATAGATTCTTAAAGAGAAGTATTATGTTGCATAAGTTAACATTTGATTTAGACATGGATATATTAAGAAAATAGATGAATACTTTATTGCTATATTATTAATCATTGTAATTTTTTCAGGGGTCTGCTAGATGGCATAGTTCATAGAGTGCCAGTCCTGGAGTTTGGAGAACCTGACTTCAAATCTGGCCTCAGACATTAATACCATGGGGTAAGTCACTTAGCCCTGTTTTCTTCATTTGTAAAATGTGCTGGAAAAGGAAATAGCAAATGACTTCAGTATCCAAGAAAACTTTAAATAGGGTAAAAAAGAGTCAGCCATGACTGAAAATTATTGAATACTAGCAATTATAGACTTATTTAATAAAATATAACCTATTTGAAAAATAATCAAGGGATTCCCTCTTGCCTATTCAATCCAATTAACTACAACAAGCTGGGTTTTTGTTTTTTTTTTTTGTTTGTTTTTGCTTTTTCTAAAAATTCTGTTTGGCACATTGCTAAGTTCTAGGAATTCAAAGACAAAAAAGAAAACTATCATTAAAATCAGAGAATTTACACTCTACTGAATGGGAATCATACCTATACAAATACATATGAGTATAAAACTCATGTTGTAGCAAATAAACATTAACTAATAATTTTAATTATTTTTATTTTCTGGTTATGTAAAAAAATAATAATTACACATGTGAATTTTTTTGTTTTGTTTTTTTACAGATTTCTTTATGAATTACATTGGGAAAGACAAATCAGAACAAAAGGGAAAATCATTAGAAAAAATGGGAAAAAAGAATAGATCATTGATTTCTTCAGGATACAGATTCATTTGTGGCATTGTTGGATCAAAGAAATACAAATTAATTTAGATGCTGGAGGAAAATGCTGACATCTGGGGGAGGAGTAATAAAAAATCTATTGTATGAAGTGATATTTCATAGTGTCTTCAAGGAAGCTAAGATTTCTAGGAAATAGATGAGGAGTGCTCAAATATCCTAGGTCCTTCAGATTACTTTTACAAAGGCATAAAGTCAACATATGGCACATTGCATGTGTGAGCCAGCCAGAAATAGGCTGCTGGAATGTAAAGCAGTGTAGGGAAGAAGCAGTATGACCATTCTAGAGGCATTGTTGGAAATTAATTATAAAACTCTTATGTTCCAAGGAATCAAGCTTGTATTATATCCTAAAGGCAATAGGAAAGCACTGAGGTTTCTAGAAAAGGGGAGGAATATGACTATGTCTGCATTTTTAAATATCAAGTCAGTGAATGAGTGGATAATTGGTTGGTAGAAGGAAGAGATTGAATGTAAGAAGACAAAATATTAGGATACTGCAATAATCTAGGAAAGTGATAATAGGAGCCTGAACAAGGGTAGTACCTACTGTGAAAGGAAAACCAAAAATGAATCATCTGTGTAGAGATAAAGTCAAAAAAGAGAAGACATCCAAAAGTAGAAACCTGAAAAACACCTGTTTTAAGGATCAGCAAAAGAAATACATCTTGACTTATTCTCAAATTCCCAAGAAAATTATTCTACTGATTCCCAAAGACTATATTTTAGAGAGGTGGGGAATTTTAAAGTGAATTTTTTGCTCTAGTCTAGAGGAAGCGTTCGCAATCTTTTGTGTGTGTCTTAATAGTCTAAGGAAGCATAAAGACCCTTCTCAGGAATGTTTAGACATTTTAAAATGTTCACAGTAAAATACATGGTTGCATTGGATATAAATAATATTGAATACAAAATTTTTTGAGGTCATGAATGCTTGTTGAAAAACTTCAAAGTAGTTGTATACATTAGAATTAGAATTCTAAAAGGGCTTTTAGAGAGGATCTAATACTTTATAGAGGGGGAAAAATAAGGACCAAAGAGGAAGATAATAACATTATGTTCTCTGATTCTAGGTCAGCACCACATGATCTATAAGATTCCATTAGTAAATGCCTTGACACAGTTTCTATGCATCACATCATATATAGCCTAGACTCTTAAACTATGGTTTACAACTGCATATGGATCTTCTAACTGAATGTGGGAAGAAGGTCATGAAATTATAACTTATAATCAAAATTCTTTGTATATCTCTTTTATATACCTTTTATATCCAAAGCCATCTAAAAGTTTTTCTGCTGAAATGGGGTTATGAATGGAAATAGTTTAAGAACCCCTGACATAGTGTCTGAAGGATAAATTTTATAATCAACTTCAAGCCAGAAGACCGAGCTTTGGATCCATGTAGCCATTTATTAACTCTGTAATCTTGTAAAAATCCCTTCACCTAAAGGTGCCTAAGTTTCCTCAACACTAAAATAAAACAACTGGATTAGATGAATTCTAACATGCTTTCTTTCCCTAACATCTGGAGATTAAAATCCAGAAACAGGGCAATGAAAAAGTTCTTTTTTCCCCCTACTCATTCTCTTCTCAAATAAATGAAAAAAAAATCCATCTCCACAATAATTGAAGATTCATTCATAATATGGTTAAACAAGGGATTTAAATGAACTCTATAAATATTAATGGAAGGGGATTAGCAATGACATCATTGACCTTCCCAGTATAGCTGTAAATGTGAAATTTTGCTTCCATAAACAATGATTTGCAGCAAGAGGCACATTTTATGAGCAGTTCCTGAAAAAAAGATTCCCTCTAAAGTCAAGCAATGATACTGACATCTTAATATATCTTGACTTTACATGAATAATGCCAGTCCAACAAATATCAGTGTAATTAATAACAATTAGCTATTTAATTTAAAATTATGCCAATGACTTTGACATGAGATAAATGGTTCTGTGCTATGTCTTGGTATTCCTTCAGAGTTAATTCAGTTTCTAGTGAAACCTGATATTTGAACATCTGTATTATAGAAGAAAATAGTAGCCAAGCAAAACACAAGGTAAACAATATAAAGCCATTAGTAGAAACTCAACTCTGGGTATCAGGATTAAGGCTAGTATCTAACTCAACCTTTGGACCATCTGTGGTGATGGATCGTTATGAAGTTTAGATTAGAATTGGAATTTCAGAATTGGAAAGGATTTTAGAGATCATTTAGACCTATGTGTAACCCATAGAAAAATTCCCCTTTATAACAATCTCTGAATTTGCTCATTCAGCCTCTGATTGAAGACCTTCGATGTTTTCTCAGGTCAGTCATTACTTCTCTGTATCTTTTATTTTTTTGTTCTGTCTTTCAGCACCAAGCAGAATAGGATTGTTGTCCTCAACCTGGAAGGGATGTTGGAGGTTCCAACACCAAACATTTTTATAGTTGTGAAAACTGAGGAATAAAAAAAGATAATTGGGTTATTCAAGGTAATAGAGGTAGAGGTTCAAACATTTGAACTGAATCCAATACCCTATCCACTGTGCCAAGCTGTCTTCATATTTTTCCTTTATTTGTAATATTTACAATATTTAAATATAGAAATTTCTTATTCAGGTTAAATATCCCCTTTTTCTTTATCTCATTTTATATGGCATAATCATATAGCAATCATCATTCTCATCATTATACTTTTATCTCATTGTACGTATACTTTATCTTTTTTTATCATGGTATAGACAGGATCTCAGAACATTCTCTCATGTTCAAGACTAATCAGGCTAGTCTCAATTAAATTTTTTTCTGTGGACATATTCAAGAAAATGTACTCTCCCAGACTATCTATTAAGTTGTAGAAGAGTTACAGAGGGCATTAAAAAAAATGCACTGCTCTATCCCCAAACTAATCGAAATCACATATCATCAAAATATTGAAAAAATATAAAGGAAAACTCAAATCTCTATATGATACTTAGAGGGTAGCTAATAAAAACGTAGCAAGTTAAATCTTTCTAGTATAATATGGTTCACCAATTTTTTTTAGCTTGAGCATAATTGCACTACACATCAAAGCACATTCCCCATTCATAGGCTTAAGGAAATAAAAAAAAATAGAAATATTTCATGCTATTTTCCCTTTCCTCTTTCAATCAGTTTCCTGGCTCTGAATATGTTGTCTGTTTCACTCCTGTTTTCTTAAACCTCCTCCACCCCACAAAAAAAAAAAAAAGGTTTTTAAATATTCTTTCCTCTTATTCAATCAGGGATAACCTTAGTGAATAGTCTAGTCTCATAAAGATTTTATACAAATAAATTTTAAATATTTGGGTTAGTAGTTATCCACATATTTTAAACAACTTTTGTGTTGTAAAAAATACCATCTATAATATTTTGTAATTCTTTGAATATTTTTAGCTAGCCTGAAAAACAGATTTCTAAGAGTCTAAAACTGCCTCATAGGCAGCAAAGTAATCTTCAGCATATACCTGTTAAAACTTACATCTCTCCTCAAAATCACCGTCTTAATGGCTGTTTCAGTTTCACCATATAGTACATTTAATAATAAGGCACTAGTAACTTAAATTGATGTTATTATATCAATGAGATTGGGTTTTGGTGCTCTTCAAATTCACATAGTAGGCACCTATCTCTAATTATTGCCTCAGCTTTGTTAGCAGGAACTTTGTCCTCTCTCCTTTCCTGTTGTGTTTAGTCTCACATCTAAGTTTTGGGGACATGATTGAATTGGTGGAAAAGATATGCTCAACTTTGAAAATAATGAGAAATATTATATAACCAAGATTCAAGTAATTGTTTATTGAGTAGATACTTTCTAAATATCAGTTAAGGGTCTTTTGGTGGAGATAGGGAGTCTTTTATTTAAATCTTTTTAAACAGAATTTTGATGAGAAATTGATCCCACTGATTCTCCTCTCCCTTACTCTACAGCTACTGCACACACAAATATCTGCCGGGAAGACTTGCCAATTAGACTACTTGACGACACTAGGTTTTTCATACAGATTAAACAAGATCTTAATGCAATTTAGTAATTTGATAATTAAAAAATAGTAATTTTCATAGCAGCTTGAGTTTAAAAAAAAAGAAAGAAAGAAACTATTCACAAGGTTAACTTGCAACTTTGAAGTCCAGGGTAAGCTAAGGCTTTGATCTGTAAATCAGGGCAATGAAGTTAAAAGTGTTTGCAGGTAATTACCTGGGTTCGCAGGTAATTACATTCATCCAAATTTGATTGGGCACTTTTGGTGATGGATTAGCATATCAAAAGGTTTGGAACAGGAAATGGCTCAGATCTCTTTAGAGGGAAACAAGATGCAAGCTGTTAATTATTTGAAGGTTCTCTGTACTTGCATATAAACTACATGATATTTCTAAGATTTGGATCCTTACAAAGGATGATTCTTGAGATGGAGATGACTGCTGGGACATTTTAAAGAAAACAATACTCAAACTACCATCTTATATTTCTTCATAACTATTTCTCTTCCTAATACAGAACAGTGATTTGTACATAAAAATCACTTTAAAATGCTTGTTAATAATAAAAACAAGTCATAGAGGAAAGACATTTTCTTTGGTCTGTTAGATAACCTGGATTCAAATTCTGCCTTTGCTTCTACTTCTACAATCTTAGGCAAGGCAGTTCCCTTCTACAGAGTCAATGTGTTGATCTCATGGTTGTGGCCTGTAAAACCTGGTCAGTATATTAGTGCCATGACAGGAAATTGAATCTCTTCCATTTGAATTGTTTTAGGAAGATTCTGAAGATCACCTGGCAGGATAACGTACTAGACACTAGGGTCTTTTCTCCAACTACCAAGCATTTCAACTCTATTGCAGAGATAATTCATTTGGGCTGGTCACAGTGTTCAAATGCCAAATGCATGCTTGCCAAAAAAGATTATTTTATGGAGAATTCACACAGGACTAGCACACACAAGGGAGTCAGAAAAAGTGATACAAGGACACCCTAAAGTTCTCTCTTAAAAACTTTAGAACTGATTGTGTGACATGGGAAACATGGACATAGGACTGCCCAGAATGTCCTGCCCTGATCAGAGAAGTGCTCTAAGAGCAAAACAAAATTAAATTAGCTCAGAAGAAATTCTAAATGTGCAAAATTAGAGAAGCCAAACAAATGTTCATAGGGGCTATTTGCCTTCCACGAGAGACAGACAATACTGAGCTCATCTTGGTCTGATCAGCCATAGCTGGACACACTGCAACTCAACTCTAACATAGTGATGTCATTGTAGTCCTCTTCAAGAATGAAGGTAGAAAATAAATCAACCAATATCTTTCCAAGAGACCAGATGGCCTCTGGCTTTCAACATAGATCAGACCATTAGTGACATGACTTTAAAATCCCATGATATACACATAATTTATATAGATGCCTGTAAACATATATGTTTTGTATACCTACACATATAAAACCTGTCTGAATGAGTAGATGCTCATATCCTTTTATGGGAGTTGGGGGAGATCATTTTTTGTTGCTTAATTTGCTGTTCTGCTTTATTGTCTTTTCCTTTGAAAGAACGTACTTTCTAGTTGGCTAAGCAAAATCAAACAAATAGGGGTATGAGTGTGTGCTTAAGTATGTATGAATATATGTATATAAGAGTGTTTATATATGTGTGTATGAATATATAGTCACAGAAAGAGTATACATAATTCAGCCATATATAAACATTTATATATACATAGATATGTATAAATACATGCAAATAATTCATTACAAAGTATCTCTCTATCCTGTTTGACCCCAGCATCAGGTAATGCTTTTAATTAAATAATCTCACCCATGCCAAATTAGAAGTCAAACATGATTCTCTAATATTATTTGTCTTGTAAGATCTTCGACAAGTACAACCTTTATATAGTGATCTCCAGTAGGGGACCACCTCCAAAAGTATCCCATTCCACTGTTGGCTAGCCCTAATTGAATAAAGATGTTTGGATGGATTTCATTGTATATCTTCTGCATGTAATGTACATATCACATATGCACTCATCCTCATCCCTGTTGATTGGCTTAGCTTCTTCTGATTAAAATGATAAACCCTAGGAAGAGAATATGATGTTTTGGGGAATAACAGTGTATACTAAATAATACAATAAGGTATGTTATAATCAAGAATGAAGATTCTTAATGCTTTTGTCTTTGTCTTTCTCTACTCAACTCAGTTTTATGATTTATGGTTGAAAATGAATAACTAAGACAAATTTAAGTGAGTTCCAGGAGATTTGTTTGTAATAGTGACTTGGAATAGAAGCTCAAGAATTGGAAATTATCTCAGAAGTCAAATCATCCACCTAATGGTATTTGAGGCCTCAGGCTATTTTTTAAAAAATCAACTGGAGGAGTCTCTTCAAGGCTCTAGCTCACAATGCTCAGGAAGGAAAGTAGTAATGAGATTACTTACATAAGTAGTGGCCTCAAATATGTGTAAAATCATGAGATGATGGATGAGCAATGTAACTACTACTAAGTGGGCTTGGAGAAACAACTTCAACTTTTGGCATTTGATCTCAGGGTAGCTGCTGACACTCTTTAAGTTCTTTCTGACTCTGTAGCTAGTAATCTACAAATTTGAATGGGAAGGGAGGTAAGGAACAAAATGAAAAGATGAAGATAATAATGGAAATCAAACTCTAAGATTAGTTATATGTGCTGTTTTTGTTTCAGTTAGCTAAGTTATTATTGATTATTATATTCTGTTCTACATATTATTCTGTTCTACAGTTGAGATTCTTTCAGAATGTCATATTTAAAATAACAAATTTCTCACCTATAATAGTGTGGCTAGTGTGGATCAGTATGCCTCCCCTAGAGCTTATTCATTATATGATATCTATGTTATTTAATTTCTCTGAGTTAAAATATTTCTATTTGTAGGCAATAAAATGGGGCCTGGAAAAATGTTCTGATTCAATTATATTGCCATGGGAATTTACCACTGATGAAACCTGGGTACAGACATATTGGTTCTTTTCTTATATGGTATCTCTGAGGCACTTTCCATCATTTCTTATATGAGCAATAGTCTGGAAAGCATTAAGGATCCTTAGTCTGACTTCAGGATTTTAACATCTGATCAATTATTTTATTAACTCTTTAAAAAAGTAATAAATAGAAGAACCAGCATTTGAATATGTCCACTAAATCCAAAATCAGAAAAAAAAGTTCAGATTATTTTCATGTCTTCCCTCTTTAAAGGCCAATTGAATTTAGCTTTATAAGTATAGACCATCTTCTATATATGTGGAATTGTAAATACACTGTACTATTTGTAGTGCCAAAAGATTTTGTGATCAAAGCATTTTTTCCCATTTGCAGAAGAACTTTCTAATATTTAATTGACTTGACATTTAATAAATAACACCTTTAATGTGTAAATATGTGGCAAGTATTCAGCTACCTGATCCTCAATTTCTTTTTGTAGAAAATAAGATCAGATAATTCGTAAATTCTTTTTTCCCATTTAGCCAGTCTAATTTTATAATTATACAATATGATTAGTATTACTTTATTAGCCTTTATTGCTTTAGTAAAGTGTTATATTTTTAATTAAACTATAAGCATAAAATAGTATAATGAAAACAGAACTAAATTTGTCATGTTATCTACTTCCCCAGGAGATTTTAGCTCAATTTACTTGGTTTTGAAGTAATTGCCCATTGAGAAGGATCTTTTCTTCAAATGCTTATTTATTTCTTCTCCTTAGTCAGCTTTTGTCTGCTTTAATCAATCACTCTGCTGATTTTTCTATGGTGTCTGTCTGCAAATATGCTTACCACTATTCTTTTCTCTTTGGAAGGCCTAGGACTCTTGTAGTTCTCCCTCAGCCTGAGCTTTCTCTTTTCTCACACAGACCTAGGATATATGAAATGTATTTTCTTCAAGGGATATGGATGTTCAGTTGGGGCAAAAGAGAAAGGAAATTATAAATGTCCTCTGAAATAGACCCTAGGCTGAAATAGAACTCGCCCTAATGGATTGGTCAAGAAGATATCTAGGGATATTCCTTAGGATAATTCCTAGAGGGATGCTTTGAGAATCTTTTGAAGTCTGCTTTTCTTTCAACCTTCTCTCCTTCCTTCTGCCAGCTACCAGGTATTCTCCTAGGATAAATTAATTACTTTAATCTTTTGTGCTCTTTCTTGTCTAACTGTCTACACCTGCTTACTTTCCTCTCTTATTTAACCTTACTTAGCCTTGCCAGATTCCTTGCTTTAATTCCTTCTGGGAATATGCTTGCTCCTAGGACATATTCATTGTGCCCAAAGGTTATGGTGCTAGATATCTTGACACTCACTGCATCAGATATTGGGGCCTCTACTACCCCAGGTAATAGCTGAGAATTCAACTTCCAAGTCTATCTAATTGATTCAGAGTACAAAAATTCTAGATCCACAGTGCAGGTTGTAGGGGCAGCTGGCAGCTGGAAATGTTGGGAATGATCAGAATCATAGAATGGGGAGAGGCTTTTCTATTTGTCTATTTATTTTTCTATAAGAATGATCTTGTTGTGAATACTTTTCTTCATATTGTTGTAATTCATGAGATTCCTGAATGGTAAAATATTTTACTTACTTTGTGTGTTGGAGGAAACTTCCTTCAGAAGAAAAATCTCTCTTCCCAGAATTACTTTTAACTATTTAAATCTCATGTTTTATTAGCTCTTAAATCAAATTGAGATACCTAGTTAGTTAAATTAGTTAAAATAGGAAGCTATCAGACAGCAACTTTCTCTCTCTGATGCAGCTTTTCCTCGCATTCCAGTGATTCACTGTATCCCAAGATCTCTGAATCCCTCACCTCAGTTTGTCTTTCAATAGTAAAACTTTGCCTTCTGTCTTTCCATGAAATAATTTGTGAAGCTTGATCTGGGCATGGAAAAGGCAAGTTTTGATTTATACTGAACAAAGAACCTTTTTCATCCTGAAGCAAGAATAATATAACCTGCTGTTATGTCTTATCTATCCCCAAATCTGTCCCCACTCTAGTCCATCTTCCATTCAGCCAAAGTGATTTTCTTTTAATTTAGATCTAATCATGTCATAGTCCTGCCTAGGATCCCTCTACCAAACACACACACACACACACACACAGAGAGAGAGAGAGAGAGAGAGAGAGAGAGAGAGAGAGAGAGAGAGAGAGAGAGAGAGAGAGAGAGAGAGAGAGAGAGAGAGAGAGAGAGAGAGAGAGAGAAGCAATAAATTCCAGTGGATCCCTATGGCCTGTGATTATAATTATGAAATTCCATTTGACATTCAAAGCCCATCACAACTTAGCCCCCTCCTATCTTTCAAAGATTTTAAAACCTTGCTTCCATTCAGCATGAAGTTTATCTTCTACTGACTTCTTCTACTGACTTCCCTGGCTTCTTTTAAAAGTTCAGCTCAAATCCCATTTTTTTACAAGAAGCCTTTCCCAACCTCTCTTAATTCCCATGCTTTTTCTCTGTTAATTATTTCTTATTTATCTTATAAATAGCTTATTTTGGATAGAATTGTTCCAAATTGTTTCTCCCGAGACATGAACTATTTTTTGCCTCTTTTGTATCAGAAATTATCAAAGTGCCTGGCACATGGTAGGTGCTTAGTAAATGTTTATTCCTTGATTATTATCAATTGACTGAAGGAGACTTTTGCTATTCACTATTCTCTGCTAGAATCAGAATGACAACTTCTCTGAGTTATTTTTCTATAAAATCAGATGGTTTTATTGCTTAAATGTCTTACAGAATTGACAGTCATTGAATTTTTAATTACTTTTTTCTGCTTGGTATTGAGAGGGAATAGACTTCCAGAAGTGGAGATTTCCACCAATATCATTTCACTATTCTTGGTGGCTATGAGGAATGTAGTCACTAAATAATGAGAAATGTATATTTATGGTATATCAATGCAGTGCAGGAACTAGTCAAGTTACGAATCAAAACCCAGCCTTCATCCCTTATGACTTCACTTATAAATGCCTATATAAATGGGAAAATCATCTTTACCTTGGACAAAGTGAACACAGAACAGAGCCAAATGAACAAATGACTATTAATTGAAGGATACATGTTAAGGAAATAAAGCCAAATACTTGCTGAATAATTTTGATATTTTCAATACTGTGCTACTAGAAGATTGGTTCGAAATTTAGAAGACTTGGATTAGAATCCCAGATGTTAGTACCTTTGTGACCTTGGAACACAGGAGAAAAAATGATTTTACCACTTTAATTTTCACCTTGAAGACTAAAATGATAGTCATTGAAATCCTTCCTCTTTCCTCTTACCATATTCCTCCCCCCTCT
Source organism: Sarcophilus harrisii (assembly GCF_902635505.1). Classification (NCBI taxonomy): domain Eukaryota; kingdom Metazoa; phylum Chordata; class Mammalia; order Dasyuromorphia; family Dasyuridae; genus Sarcophilus; species Sarcophilus harrisii. The sequence continues at coordinate 508,533,535 of NC_045428.1, read as the reverse complement.
TATCTATACCTTAATAAACTCTGAAACCCAGGAGAATTAAGCAGATATATTATTTTTGATTAGATGGCATAGTACCATTTAGAATTTAAATATAGAAAAATACCAGTTGTGCTAAAGATTGAGCAAAAATACGTTTCAAATTCAGAGTTCATAGCACTTTTATAATATGTGTCAGAGTAGACTTTGATTTCAAAAGCATTTTGTTAATGGAATCTTTTCTGAGGAAATTCCCTTTTGCAGATATCACCACATTCCTTATATCCAAGAGAAAACAGCATGGACTTCTAGCCCAAAGACTGTGAAAGCCTTAAATCTGCTCTTTCTGTCATGGCATTAAATTACAATGTCAGAAATAAGAATCTAGGGCCCATTGGTGGTATAAATAACTGGAAAAAGATTACAGTCTAAAACTGGCTGCATACATATTTTAAAAGCACTGTGTATATGGATTGGAATAATAGATAGCACTAAATCTAATAGGCCCATAGTGCTCTCTGGCCTTTGAGCAGTAATTTCAATTCTCATTGTTTTGGAGGGTGGGACTGTAAATAGCATGCACACATGTAAAATGATACCTTCTAAAAGCTCATATGTTACAAACAAAGAGATGACCTGTACTGAGATAACAACAGAAAATAAATATTTTATCATGCTCCTGCTGTTTCTTACAACAACATTGAAGTATTTGTCCTATTTAATTATATAAACAAGATAGTGCTGCCAGCATCAGGTTTTGAAGATGGCCTCATACCCCACATTCCTCCCTCTGTAATAGGATCCATCATAAGCTTCAAGAGTGAATTTTCTGAGACTTCAGAGGGATTTTTTCAAACATTCTCATAGAACTCCATTTTCTATCTTTTCTCTGGTGTTTTTCTTTTATTGAAAGAATATTTCCTTTCCCAAACATATTAAACCTTTTATAGAGGAAAAAAGAAAAGTTGTTATCTTTACAATAATTATTTTCTATTTCCATAAAGATTTTTTTAAAAAGAGTTGAACAGTTATGCTGTTTCCATCAATAACTCCATCATTGTCATTGCCATCATATGGGATCAGGATGATGTTCATGGCATTATTATTGTGCTGTCTACTATTGGAGTTGTGCCAAGGATGAGACTATAGATTATAAGCCTGCATCCTATTCAACTATTAAAAGCAGTTGCATTATCCCCCCTATGCAAGAGTCTATAGAACATTAAATATATGAGAATAAGAGAGCTCTGACTTGTCTCAGAATGATTACTATCTGAACCTCCATCAAATAGGATGAAAATGAGAAAATAACTCACATTTTGATAGTGCTTTAGAAATTACAAAGTGCTTTACATAAGTTGTATCATTTGATACAAGAAAAAGTAATAGCCTGAAAGTCAAGAGATCCATTGGCTTCCTAGTCCTAGGCAACCATTTATGTTATCATGGAGAAGTGACTTTTCACTGGCCATCAGCTCACATTTCTCTAAAATGAAGTAAAAGACTAAGACTAGAGACGCTTTAAGGTCCCTTTGAGATAAAATTTGAAGTCATCAGTCAAATACCAATTTCATTACAGCTTTCCAGTACATAGTGGGATTCTCTGGAAAAAATGTGTTGAAGGTAGAAAAATATGGACTAATCAAAAAAGATGAGATTTATATCATATGTGCTTTATTTTCCACAATATATGTGGCATTTTTCTGAGCAGAATGCCAGTGCTGGTGCCAGTTTGTAACTCATACATTTCAAAATGTCATCATTTACACATTTATTTTAGAGTTTAGTTTCTTTTTTTATGGATGATTTTATTTCTGTGGAAGAAGAACAGATTTTTATTAAAATAGTGACCTCTTAGGAAATGGAACCAATTGTTACACAAACAACTAATGAGGATGAGGATGAGGATGAGGTAAGGATGAGGCAAGGTAAGGATGAATGATTTTATTTTACAAATAAAATTCAGGCAAGAAAATTTTATTAATACACATAGATACCTCCTCTGCAGCCTATACATATTTAGAGAGCAATCAAAAACAATGAGAGGATAAAAGACTTACTAAGAGTTACCTTGCCAGAATGCATCTAAAGGTAGGGCTTGAACACAGATCTTCTTGGTGTCTAGTCTGCTCATGCTAAGAATAATGATGGTGAGCATAATAAATTTATAGGCATATACCTTACAGTTGCAAGTATTATTGTTTTATATTAATGTATTAAAATGTTCTTATAACTGTTCGATTCTGCACACATATATTGTATCTAGGATATACCATAACATTTAACATGTATAAGAATGCCTGCCATCTAGGGGAGGAAGTGGACGGAAGGAAGGGAAAAATCAGAACAGAAGTGAGTGCAAGGGTTAATGTTGTAAAAAATTACCCATGCATATGTCCTATCAATAAAAAGTTATAATAAAAAACATAAAAATGTTCTCATTACAAAAATGAATAACTGAAACTCAGTTCATTTAAGTCACACAGCTAGTATGGATTATTGATAGGACTCAAATCCAGAAGTTCTGACTTCAAAACCTATACTCTTGCTTTAGAAGAGAATTTTATCAGATACTTATCACAATTATGCTGTGAGTTCAATTTTTCCCAAACAAGGTATAGAAGCAATCACAAAAAAGATAATTCTATTATGTGAAAAGGGAATAAGCATTTATTAGTTTTTAAAATGTTTATTTTCCCAAGTTACTATAAAAATATATTTTTTTGGGTTTTGCATGTACATTTATTTATTATTTTATTTTTATGAGTACACATGTATATTATTTTTAATACACATTTCTTTATGAATCATGTTGGGAGAGAAAAATCAGAAAAGGGAAAAACCATGGGTGAGCAAAAAAAAAAACGCAGAAAAAAAGGCAGGGGAAAATGGTCATAGCATGTGTTGATTTGCATTCATTTTCCACAGTTATTTCTCTGGATATCGACGGTATTTTCTATCCAAAATTTATTGGGATTGTCTTGGATCACTAAGCTGCTGAGAACCAAATCTTTCATAATTGATCATTGCATAATCTTGCTCTTGCTCTGTACGATGTATTCCTGGTTCTGCTTGTTCATTCAGCATCAGTTCATGTAGTTCTTTTCAAGCCTTTCTAAAATTAACTTGTTCATTTTTATAGAATAATAATATTTCATTACTATCATATACTAGTATTTACTTAGCCAATCCCCAATTGATGAGTATCTACTCATTTTCCAGTTCTTTGCCACCACAAAAAGAACTGCTACAGATATTTTTGTACGTGTAGATCCTTTTCCTTCCTTTATGATTTCCTTGGGATATAGATTCTGTAGTGGCATTGGTACATCAAAGGGTATGTCTAGTTTTATAGCCCTTTTGGCATAGTTTCAAATTGCTCTCCAGAATGATTGGATCATTTCACAACTCCATCAAAAATGCTTTACTGTCCCAGTTTTCCCATATTCTTTCAGCATTTATCATTATATTTTTCTGTCCTCTTAGCCAATCTGAGAAGTATGAGGTGGTACCTCAGAATCTGTTAAACTTTGATTTTTCCAATGAATAGGGATTGAGAGTATTTTTCCACATTAGTATAGGTAGCTTTAATTTCTTCATCTGAAAATTTTCTGTTCATATCTTTGGCCATTTATCAATAATGGAATGATTTGTATTCTTATAATTTGACACAGTTCTTTACATATTTTAGAGATTAGGCCTTTATCAGAAATAATGACTATAAATTTTTTCTCCACCTTTGTACTTCCAATTTTGTTTGTGTTGGTTTTGTTTGTATGAAAACTTTTTCATTTTATGTAATCAAAGTTATGCATTTTGCATTTTATAATGTTCTCTAGTTCTTCACTGGTCATAAATTTCCCCCTTCTCCAAAGATCTAACAGGTAAACTATCCTTTGCTTTCCTGATTTGCTTATGCTATCACCCTTAATCCCAAATTATGTACCCATTTGGACCTTCTTTGGGTATGAGGTATGAAATGAAGGTCTATGATTAGTCTGAATATTATTTTCCAGTTTTCCCAGCAATTTTTGTGAAATAGTTTGTTCTTAGTCCAGAAGCTGGAGTTTTTTTTTTTTCATCAAATATTAGATTACTTGTAGTCACTGATTATTGTGTCATGTGTATCTAACCTTTCCAGGGGTCCACAACTTTATTTCTTAGCTATTATCAAATGATGACTGCTGCTTTATAATCTACTTTTAGGACTGCTACTGCTAGGCCCTTGTCCTTTGTATTTTTCCCAAAAAAATTTCCTTGATATTCTTGACTTTTTGTTTTTCCAGATTAATTTTGTTATTATTTTTATACCTCCATAAAATAATTTTGGCAATTTGATTGGTTAAGAAGGAGATCAATTTTATTTTAGTAGAATTATCAGTCTTATTATGTTAACTTGACCTACCCATGAGCAATTGATATTATTTACAATTGTTTAGATCTGATTTTATTTGTGTGAGTTTCCTCAGCTTCCTTAGCTCTAAAATAGCATCCACTCTATAGAGTTTTTTGTGAAAACCAAATGAAATAATATCTGTAAAAGTACTTAGCATAGTAGCCTGCAACATAATGATATAAATGATAACATAAATATAAATAAATATAAATGATCGTTCCCTGTCTTTGTATCCCCAACTTGACACAGTGTCTGACATATAGTAAGCATTAAATTCTTGCTCAACTACTGACTAGCTATATATTTGCTGTAAAATCATTATTTTTTTCTCATCCTTAGTCTCTCCTCTTTAAACTTGCTAAAATAATATTCACATTCCCTTTGTCATGAGGTTGTGGTGAAAGAAGTATTAGATAAAGATTTAAATGACATAGTTATGAGAAATGCAATAAAATTATATCATTTTAGTATTTTGTCATTTATTTGGTCAACAAACATTTATTAAATACTTAATATGTACTAAATTTTGTGCTAATATCATACTTCTGGAAGTACAAGAAAGAGGAAAAAAAGTCTCTGTCCTTAAGGAGCTCATAATTTAATAGGGGAAATGAACTTTTGGAACACCAGTTTGACAACCAAAGAGAGGATGAACTAAAGGGACTAGAGGCAGAGAGAAAAAACAGAAGATTGTGGCAATAATTTACTGCCAACTTGATGCTATTCTAAAAAATGTAGAACATTTCCTCCAAATATAAAGTTTGTCTTTGAGTGTATGCTTCTTTCATGGACCAATTTTCTTGAGCAAGATGTTGGGTGTTGCCATTCTAATCTATGCTCTAACAATCCTTAAATAGATATGCAGAAATTATGCCAATGTTAACCAAAGAGGAATCTAGCTTGGTGAGAGATGAGGTGCTTCTCAACTTTCTGTGTCATAATTCATTAATTTTGCTTCACTATTTAATTAAACACTTGTGTGTATCTATGTAAAGGATCTGCAACAGCCAATTAAAATTTTCAACACAACTCTTAAAAATTAATTAACCACTAATGTCACGGACTAACTCATAAGCACCAGTGTTTACCTACTGAAGAAAGAATTGTCTCTTCTGATTTGTCTAACATATTTCTCTTCCCTAGAAATATATTTCAGGAAAAAATATCTTAATGCACTTAGATCATTGCCTATGGAAAGAGCATTGAATTTGGAGTAAGAGCAACTGACTTCATATGAAGCTTCACTTTTAATTAACTGTGGATCCACTGCCATTTTCTGGACTTTAATTTCCTCATTTGTAGGATGTAGAGCCTTGGGCACAATTCAGCCCTTTCTCTTCTTAATCTGACAAAACTACTACATATCAGGGTATCCAGATCCAGTAATGTCATTAATATTAGTAGTCCTTTCAGCAAAATAGATTACACTCCTTCTGCAAATCAGTAGATGATATTTTAGAATTTCTATGATGAAAAAAATGTTAACATTCTATGTTCTATCAGGTGATTATTATCTGAGAAGTTAGCTACCTTTCTTCTAATAGCAGAAACACAGATCAACTCTAGGACCATCCTTGAAGATTTTTCTTTTAAAATTTGTAGATGACAGAGTTTGAGTTTTTCTTGCTTAACCTTCCAGAGTGAACTCAGGGTCACTTTAGTCCTATAATGTGTAGAAGACTAGACTTGGAGCCAGATAGAACTCACAATCTCATTTTAGAGACTTATTAGATATTTGACCTTGGGCAACCCATATGTCTCTTGAGACTAGTTTTCATCATCTGTAGAATAGGAATACAATGATAGAAGGGGACAGTATGGCCAAGTGGAGTCATGAGACTATAATTTAAATCCAAGTTCTGTCTGCTTCTAAATACACATCTATAAATTTAGGGCAAGTCACAATCTCTGTGACCTCAGTTTCCTCACGTGTAAAATGAAAGTCTCTTCCAGATCCTGATTCATGACCATGTGAAGCAGAGAAAGAAACATAAGTATATCTATTCCTACATTTAGCAAAAACCTTTTAGGGATTACTACATTGTCATGTGGGAAATAAGCAGCACTGTAAGTCAGGTTAAGTTCTCAAGTGCCAAATTTAAAGAGCTCTGATAGCACTTGCAGTCTTCAGCAGCATAGAAACAGGACTAATAAGTACAAATAATGAATTAAAATGGAAAATTCATGCTTCCTTCTCTCTTTGGCCACAACTGAGATGAACTCATTCTTCCTCTCCTCAAGCTCTCCTCCTTACTTTAATGCTAATTGCCTTCAATGTAAAAATTCCGAGTTACAACTTTGAAAGCGAGTTCAGCACAGTGGAAATGGGCTGAGTTTAAATCATTTATAATCAATTCCATCAGCATTTCTCAAACAACCATTGACTGTACTGTGCTAGGGTTCTAAGAAGATACTGCTTAGTTAAAAGGCAGACAGCCCCCATTAGTTCACATCTACATACTTTATAAGCATATAGAGCGACATGACATACATAAATAACAATAAGCACAAATAAGGGTAATGATGTGGAACTACACGATGAAGAAACATCAATGTTTTACTTTTAGTAATAGATACATTGCAAGATCTGATAATTTAGTTCTAGATTTGTTGCCAGACAGTGGTTTATCTTTGGCATGTCACTGTGCTGTAACATAAAGATTGCTAGATGTAGAGAGAGGATATTTGGGTAAAAAGCCTATTTCTAAATTTCTGGGGAAATCTCTATGACAAGAGGGGGTGAATTGGAAGATCTTTAATGGCCTTCTCAACTCTAAACTAGTGGTCTATAACTGTGACCACCAAGTTATTTTTCTTTTATCTCATGGCCTCAATTGTATTTAATGATAGTATTTAGATGCAGAAACAATTTCTATGAAAACTCAAGAGAAAAAAATATGATAAAAGAAAATGACTTCTTATTATCAAAGTATTGGTATTCAGTCACATTCATTCACATCAAGGATATGAGTTTTGGGGATACATCTAGTTTTTATTATGAGTTCACTAAAACCAAGCACTGTCTTTTGCCTCCTTTTTTGTCACTATTGATTAGCACTGTACCAAATAGTAACAGCACATAGTAGATACTTAATATTTTAAGTGATTAATGATGATGGTACAGTGACTAGTTGGATATTGCTTGACTACTGACAATCTGATCCAATGCCTCTCCTTCACCTGACATTGTGTTTTTTTTTCCTATGTTCATTGCTATGAGAGTGTCTCTCTTCTTACTAAGGTGATTAGACTTCTAAAGGGCTTTATTCTATCCCCATGTCAGATTCTTCCTAAGCAAGGTTGCTACTTATAGGGTTACTGATTATAGAAATATAAGAGTCTAAAAGTCTATAGAAATAAAAATGAGTTTAAAGTCTACTATTTAATTTTTTTCTTTTCAAGGCTTCAATTAACTATTTTGCATTTCACCCTCACTGAGCACAGTATGATAAAGTACCAAGCATGATTGTCTTTCCATTTGCTTTACTTTCTCTCCAGTAGCGATTCTTTCCTTGCCAACAATATGCTAAAACTGCTGCTATACCCCCTAAATATTCCAGCTGTTATGTATTCTATTTGCCAGATCTCACGGTCCTTCTAAGATATTTAAACATCCATAAAATTAATATTGAAATAGGAAATGCACAAGAGATGCACTGGAAGCCATGGATTCTAGAATAAGTTCAGCTAGTAAGTCTGTGCTCTGCATAAGGAGCAATGATCTGAGTCATTATTCTACCTAAGTAGAAAAGGGTCTCATTATCTATCCCTGAATTAATCCTCATATTGCTGGCTGGAGTTTGGAAGGCAAGAGTACCACCATTCAGCCTCTTCTTTTACCTACTGTGGTACTTTATATCATCAACATTTTTCTAGCTTAGCAACTAGTTAGAGGGATTCAAACCAGTGATAATTTATTAACATCTAGAAGCATGCAAATGATATTATTTCCATTTTGATGTGGTTTCTCAGGGGCAGGCAGAAAGTGTTCCAAAGCAGAGCAATTCCAAAGCATTTTCTTTCATGTGAATTTGGGGTAAAGGGATATCCTCCAAGGGATACATCTCATGTTGGAGAATTTGGGAAAATAGATTCTTCTCTTACATTTTCTCTTGTTATTTTTGTTTATGATCAAACCATGTTATAGACTGCTAATGTATCTTTTGGTCATTTCTAATGATATGTTTGAACAATGACCTTCAGCATAATAGAAATGAAATAGTGGTTTGCTCACAGAAGGAGCAACAAACTTCAACAAGATAAAAGAGTGCTTCTAATTGGCAGTGTACAATAAAAGATGGGAATTGCAGAGGCTCATCTCTGTGTGGAGAATGGTGGAATGATAAAAGAAAAATGGTAAACTGTGCATTTTTGTGTGAAAGAAATTACTATTGCAGACTAGAGTATCTAGGAGGAATAGTGATGGAGATATTATATATATATATATATATATATGTGTGTGTGTGTGTGTGTGTGTGTGTGTGTGTGTGTGTGTCTTTAATTTCCTTTCTTTGTGTCATCACTATTAGGTATTTGTATGCTTAGAAAAGAGGGAAACATCTCTGATAGTGTCATTCGAGTTTATCTTACTCTGGGGCCATCTGGGATAATTAGCATTAAAGTGAGGAGTAGAGCTTGAGGAGAGCAAGAATGAAATCGACTCAGTTGTGGCCAAAGAAGAAAAGAAGTATGCTACATACCATCTGGGAATTTTCCACTTTAATTCATTATTTTTACTAATTAGGTGCCATCTTGTTTCTATGCTGCTGAAGACTTGCAAGTGTTATCAGAGCTCTTTAAATGGTTCCATTTTATTGACTATTCCATGCTTTGTAAAGTAAGAGTGAGAAAAAAAAGAGAAGGAAAAGTAAGAGAGAATAGTATGTATGGAAATACGCAACAATAGTAAATTGTATATTAATGGGATGTATTTATCATAAAAATAGAAGAGGATAAGTTAAGACAGACACACAAAGGCATTTTATATCTGATTTGAAACCGAGTGTTGGTGCTGATTCAAAATATGACCTTAGACAAGTCACTTTGTGACTTTGGTTGTCAAGTTCCACTTTGTAGAATAATAGAATTGGACTAGATGATTTCTGAGACTGTTTTCTAACAACATATACATGACTACCAGTTCTCATATAATTTGGTAAATTTATTGCTGCTTTCTTTATTCTTTCTTTTCTTTTTCTTGATTAACAATCATTAATGCCAATAAGAAAGCTCTGACATTTTCTGTCCTTGAAGAACCATGGGTAAAACAAAGAGAAATTGTCTGAGCACTCAGGTTGGAATGACTTTGTGAAGTGCTCATTACCCCTCCCTCTTCAGATCTTTTTCCCCTTTGGTGTTTAAATCCTGTCCCAAGTTACCTACTGTTTAATCAACAGTATAATGTGGCAACTCAGCCACAACACTGGTTTCTAGCTTCTCAGACTGTCTGGAGCCTCCTCCTATGAAGCATAACTTTGTACTTAACACCTTAATGGTCTTAACAAAAAACATGGAGAAAAAGAGAGATGTTCTGAAATGGGGATAATTAAAGACAGACACACAAATGCATTTGGTGCCAGATTTGGTTACCTCAAATGAGCAGAATTAAAGTAAGCATTTTATCTTCTACAATTACACAGAGTTTCTCTCTTGAGGAGAATTAGGACAAATGGCTAGAAGACATTAAAGGGAAAAAAAATCTTTTCTTTATCTCTTCCTGCCCACCCCCCACCGCCCAACTAGGAGTAGCAAATAGCTCACAGTTCAACTAACAATAGGGATAATTCATGCTTAGTCCATTCTTTCATTATTGTGGAATGAATTGAAAGGTCATCATTTTTACTTTTCTCCAAGTCTAGCTTTATTTCAGCTCTGAAGTATGATTCCAGCTTTTCCCTTATATTTTCTATGATACCATCTTTGACTCTACAATTTAATCAGTGTGTCAAGAGCATTTACTAAATGCGTATTACATTTGATAAGTATTACTAAATTCTTATGTGCCAGTGCTCATTATTAAGTATTAGTACTTATTAGTAGATTTACAAAGAAAACTAAAAATAATAATAATCCTGGTGTCAAAAAGTATATTTCCAATGGGGAAGACACCATGAGTATTCCCTTCCCAAATTCATATTTATTTTTGGATAGGCAGCATCTTGTAATGAAAAGGGAGTTCTTAAATATTGTTTGTACTTATCAGAGATTTCATTGACCTTCAGGAGAAGCCTATGGACTCCCCAAAATAGTATTTTTAAAATGTATAAAATAAAACATGTAGGATTATAAAAGAAATCAAGTTATATTGAAATAGTTATGTAGTATTTTACAAATTGGTCAACAAGGAAACAACCAAGTTCAGGGAAATTGAATTTAAAAATCCTGGCTCAGTGAAAAATACTTTAGACTGGTTAAGAAAACTGTATTGAGTCATTGGATCTGACAATTACTGACCCTGGTAAATTATTTTAGATCAGTCATGACCAACTTTTCATAATCCCAATTAGTCTTTTCTTGGCAAAGATACTGGAGTTGTTTGTCATTTCCTTTTTAGTATCATTTTACAAATGAGGAAACTGAGGCAAACAGGATTAAGTTGGATACTTCTGGATTTGAATTTTAGAAGATGAGTCTTCCTGAATTACCTACATCCCGGTAGCTCCTATATCTACTATTCATATTTCCTAGGATTCCATTAAAGTCTTACTTTTATACTTTAGCATGAGATAATATGTGTTAAGTGTTTGAAAACATTATGGTGTTATAAAATGACATTTTATTATTGTTTTCATCTTCATTATATTTGTGACATGAAAAATACAATACACAGTGAAAGGAATGGAGAGGAAAAAAAAAAACAGAAAGGAGAGGAGAGGAAAAAATCTAAAGGAGAGGAAAGGAAAGGAAAGGGGAACAGGAGAGGAAAGGAGAGAAGACAAAAGGAGAGGTGAGAAGATAAGAAGAGAGGAGAGGAGGTATGGAAAATGGAGAGGAGAGGAGAAAAGAAGAGAAAGGAGGAAAGAAAAGTAAAAGACAGGAGAGGAAAGGAGAGGAGGGATGGAAGGAGAGAGGAAAATAGAGGGGAAGAGAGTAGAAGAGAAGAGAGGGAAAGAGAGAAGAAAGAAGAGGAGAAGTGGGAAAGAGAGAGGAGAGGAGAACAGAGGAGAGAAGAGAGGAAAGGACAGGAGAGGAGAGGAAGGGAGGAGAGAGTAAGAGAAAAGAGAGGAAAGGAAAGGAGAGGAGGGAAGGAGAAGGAAGAGGAGAGAAGAAGAGGAGAGGGAAACAAAGTGTAACCAATAATGTTACAATTTATTTAGTGAACTCTAACAAAAAAGAAAACAAAGTCAAAAACAGGTGAGGTAACATATATAAGATTACATGGCTGAGGGGCAACTAGGTGGCACAGTGGATAGAGCACCAGACCTGAAGTCAGGAAGACCTGAGTTCAAATTTAGCCTCAGACATTTAACACTTCCTAGCTGTATAACCCATATAAGTCACTTAATCCCAATTGCCTCAGCAAAGGGGAAAATAAAAGATAACCTGGCTGATTATTGCAGGCATCCAAGTCAAATTCTTAATGTTGAAATTTAACACTTTTTAAATTATATCTTATTTTTTGTTTTTATTAATTTATATTTACAGGGTTTTTATTTTGTTTTATTTTAATGTGAGGCATTATAGTCAATAAAGAACTTGAGATATCAACCAAGGATTCTTGTAGAAGAAGAAATCTGGGGAGAGCTTTGACTAAGCTTAGCATTTGAAGAGAGATTAAATGTGAAGAAAGAATACATTCCAAGACTGTTTAATTGGCAGTGAGGGGTGAGAGTTGGAGGAGTACCACAAAGAAAGTATTGAGGCAGTGAAAAATGAACATACAAAAAAATCCCCTTTATTTAGACTATAATATTCAATTGAATCAACACTATTTTTATATAGAATCTGTTTTAATGACTATGTTGTTTAGTGAAGAACTATCAAGCATATCACCCATAGCTAAATTACTGTATAGCACATAACAACCCAGAGCTCAGGAACAATATCAAAATGTAATTAGAAATTTTTTTAACAAAATAGATAAAATGCAATAGAACATAGGCAATTGTAAAGATTTCTAAATCAATAAGTAATCTGTAGTGTTTAATATTTCCATTTTTATTTAATTTTAATACAATTATATTATTGTATAGAAACCTAGATTTGAGGTAAAGAAGACCTACTTCACATTCTGCTTCAGAAACTAGCGGTGTGACTCCTTCTGTGCCTCAGTTTTCTTTGTCTGAAAAATGAGGGTGTTGAATTTCAGGGCTTATATCATTCCTCTGCCTCAAAATCTGTTACTTTAAGAATTATGATGAATTAGGATTAGAATTATATAACAGGAAAATGAAGACATTAAAAAAATTATGCCCAATAAAAACATGTAACCACAATCAGAAAGAAAGCAGAATAGAGGGAAGTGGGGAGAATTATAGACAGTTTCTCAGATAAAGGTCTCATATCTCAAATATATCAAATTCCTTTATAAGACTTCATTAAATCTATAACAATACAAGTCAGTTACCAATTGTTAAATAATCAAAGGATATGAATAGGCAGTTTTCTGATGAAGAAATCAAGTTAATAGTCATATAAAATGCTTTAAATCATTATTGATTAGAGAAATACAAATTAAAACAACCTTGACATACAATTTCACAGCTACCAGATTGCCTAAAATTATTGAAAGGAATATGACAAATGTTGGAGGGGATTTATAAAAATCACACTGTTGGTGTATCTGTGAATGGACAACAATTTTAGAGACCAATTTGAAATTATACCTAAAGTATTGTTAAAATGTTTATATACTTTGACCTAGCCACACCAGTATTAGATATTTTTCCAAGAATACTTAAGGAGGAAAAAGTGCTTATATATACTAAAATATGTCAGCAACTCTGTGGTAGGAAAGAATTGAGAATTTTGGAGATACCTGATAATTGAGAAATAGCTGAACAAGTTATCATATATGATTGTGGTGGAATACTAACATGATTATAAGAAATGATGAACTTCAGCATATAATATAGCCACTTGATTAAAAAATATCATTTTATGTTGAAAGAAAACATTTATATTGAATCAATTCATTAAATTACTCAAATTTCTAATAATTTCAAAGTAAATGTTTTAATTGACACTTTTAGTTGTTTTATTGATATTGAAAAACTTCTCTGTTTGAAAAAAAACTGCTGGGAAAATTGGAAATTAGTATGGTAGAAACTAGGTATTGACCAACACTTAACACCATAGGTCAAAGATAAGGTCAAAATGAGTTCAGATCTAGCTATAAAGAATGAGATTATAAATAAACTAGAAGAACATAGGCTAGTTTACCTCTCAGACCTATGGAGGAGGAAGGAATTTGTGGCCAAAGAAGAACTAGAGATCATTATTTATCACAAAATGGAAAATTTTGATTAATTAAAATTGAAGAACTTTTGTACAAACAAAACTAATGCAGACAAGATTAGAAGGGAAACAATAAATTGCAAAAAAACATTTTTACAGTAAAAGGTTCTGATAAAGGCCTCATTTCTAAAATATATAGAGAATTGACTCTAATTTATAAGAAACCAAGTCATTTTCCAATTGAAAAATGGTCAAAGGATATGAACAGACAATTTTCAGATGAAGAAATTGAAACTATTCCTAGCAATATGAACAGATGCTCCAAGTATTATTAATCAGAGAAATGCAAGTTAAGACAACTCTCAGATTGGCTAGGATGACAGGAAAAGATAATGCTGAATGTTGGAGGGGATGTGGGAAATCTGGGACACTGATACATTGTTGGTGGAGTTGTGAATACATTCAGCCATTCTGTATAGTCATTTGCAACTATGCTCAAAAAGTTATCAAACTGTGCATACCCTTTTGATCCAGCAGTGTTACTACTGGGATTATATCCCAAAGAGATCTTAAAGAAGGGAAAGGGAGCTGTATGTGCAAAAATGTTTGTGGCATCCCTCTTTGTAGTGGCTAGAAACTGGAAACTGAGTGGATGCCCATCAATTGGAGAATGGCTGAATAAATTATGGTATATGAATATTATGGAATATTATTTGTTCTGTAAGAAATGACAAGCAGGAGAATTTCAGAATGACCTGGAGAGACTTACATGAACTAATACTGAATGAAATGAGCAGTACCAGAAGATCATTATATACTTCAACAACAATACTATATGATGATCAATTCTGATGGACATGTCTCTCTTCAACAATGAGATGAACCAAATCAGTTCCATTTGTTCAATAATGAATACAACCAGCTACACCCAGAGAAAGAACTCTGGGAAATGAGTGTGAACCACTACATAGCATTTCCAATCCCTCTGTTTTTGTCCACTTGCATTTTTTATTTCCTTCACAGTTTAATTTTACATTATTTCAAAATCCAATTCTTCTTGTGCAGCAAAATAACTGTATGGATGTGTATACATATATCGTATTTAACATATACTTTAACATATTTAACAAAAAATAGTTTTAAAATTAGAATTATTTTCTGTGATAAAGAAAATAAATTATTTTCTCCAAGAAAAAACAAAAAACAAAAAACAAGCATTGTTCCATAGAAGAGATATGAGAAGACACCTCTCATTTCACAACATTACATTGGTTAGAAATTGATGAGCATGAAATATCATATGTATTTTCTGATCTTCTAATATATTTCTTAATTTTGGTATTTTAGATTTCTTTTTCTTTAAAATAATTGTTTTACATATATTTCTACTATGTTTAACATATATTGGACTACTTGCCATCTAGGGGAAAGTGTGATGGAAGGTTTTGCAAGGGCTAATGTTGAAGAATTGTCCACTCATATGTTTTGAAAAATAAAAAGCTTTAATTAAAAAAATGAAAAAAAGAAAATTAAAAAAGAAAAACTTCTCTGAAATGAACCAAATATGATTGAATTGGTTCATCAAATTTAATTCTTGTTAGTAGTTTTCATATTATAAATCCTAGAGATAATTTTGGTCAAGTGAAAATTTGACAGCTTTTGTGCTACTTGGCTTATAGTTTGTGATTGTTACTTAATATTGATGTTGAATTTAAGACAAATTGAAATTTCATTCAGTTTTTTAATAATTTTTAAAATGCACCTTACTTGGTATTTAATTAAAATGGGGAAATTTTTAATAAGATTTCCTATTTCAATATCTTTTTAGATATTCTAGAGGATTATATTCTAGAAGAAATAATAACTATATGTCTGCTTATATTTTTCTAAGTGAATTTTCTCTACTGACTTAGAAATAGCTTGTTAATGCATTTAATTAAAATAAAAATTTTATTGATGTTAAAAAAAGAAATGATGAACTTGCTGATTTTAGGCAACAACTAACATGGAGAGACTTGCACAAAATAATGAAGAGTAAAATGAGAAGAGTCAAGAGGATGTTGTATACAATGATAGCAGTACTATTTTAAAAACAATTTTGAGATGAGCAGATGGATTTCAGAAAAGCCTAAAAGACTTACATGAACTGATGCTGAGTGAAATGAGCAGATGAAGAGAACATACATAGTAATAACAAGATAACATGATGATCAACTATGATGTGCTTGGCTCTTCTCATATCCTTTGATCATTTATTAATTGGGGAATGGCATGTGTTCTTATAAATTTGATGCAATTCTTCATATATTTTAGAAATTAGTCCCCTATCAAAAAATACTCCCTGTAAAAATTTTTCTTCAGCTTTGTGTTTGTTTCCTTTCTAATCTTGGATCAACAATTCAGTGATTTAAGGCATTTGCAATAGATTGAAACATAAAATGCTGTTCCTATCCAGACAAAATTATGGAGACTGAATGTGGATTGCAGCACAGTATGTTCACTTGTTGTTTTTATTGTTGTTATTGTTTTTGTTTTGGTTTCTTTCTCATGATTTTTCCCTTTTGGTCTAATATTTCTTGCACAACATGACAAATATGGAAATATATTTAAAAGAATTGCACTTATTTAAGAGATTGGTTTATATTTGGGGGAGGAGGAAGGTAAGAGAGGTAGAGAGAAAATTTGGAACACAAAAATGAATGTTAAAAACTATCTTTATATATATATTTTGAAAAGCAAATTGCTCTTGAAAACGAAACAAAGAAAAAAGAAAGTATTAATGGTATGGCCAAGTCAAAAAAAAAAAAAAGCCATGGGATGTGGGGAGGAAAAAACAAAAGAAAATCACATGATAACTTTATTATATATTTTAAAAGCATAGCAAATTATACACACTGAATTTAAAATTTCATGAGCGATTATTTTAATTCTACTTTTATGGAAATGCTTGTTTCATTTCAGAAACTAAAAAAAATAAATAGAATTTTGAAATGAAGGAAAAAGTTCTGAACCAAATGTAGAAAAATTACAAAATTCTTTTAGTAATCACAAGTTGCTTCTTTTAAAAAGACCCATTAAAAATCACTAGTCTTCCACCAATTCTGGGCTATGAATAATAGAATGAGATTTTTTTTGAAGTACTGAACTTAGCCAAATGATAAATGGCCTGAACTGTAATATATTACTAATGAAATAGGGAAGAAGAAAGGAAAAAAAGGGAGAAGGGAGGGAGAAAAGGAGAAAAAGAGGGAAGGAAGAAAGAAAAAAGGAGGGAGGAAAAAAGGAAGGAAAGGAAGGGAGGCAAGAGAAAGGGAAGAAAAGAAAGAAATAAAAAAGAAAGGGAGGAAGAAAAGGAAAGAAGGAAGTAAGGAAAGAGAAAGGGAGGGAGGGAGGAAACAAGAAAGTGAGGGAAAGAAAAGTGAAGGGAGTAAGAGAGGAAAGAGGGGAAAGAAGGAATTATTTAAGTGCCTACCATGTGCCAGACATTGCTAAGTGCTTTATAAATATTATTTCATATTCACAATGACCTTGGGAGAAATGGCATAGAGGGCATTATAATAGAAATGAAGTGAATAGATCAAAGAAACGGCAATGATTTCTGTATTGCTCATTTGGTCTACTGGTATCCTATTCTTATGGAGTATTTATGGAAGAACAATAGAGAACCTGATATATGAAGACATATGTAATTTGCAAAGAAGCTGTTGAAAAAAATACTCATATTGATGAGTTCAATTAATGATTGAAGTATTATAGTCTATGGCAGCTAAATGATACAATAGACACAGTGATGAGTCTGGACTGAGGAAGACCTTAGTTCAAATCCAACCTCAAAAACTTCTAGCTGTGTGACTTTGGGCAAGTCATTCAACCTCTTTCTACCATTGGAGATGGAAAGTAAATCACTCTAGTATCTCTAGAAACTAGGACAGAGGTCCACAGAGTTACAAAGAGTTAGACATGGCTGAAACAATTGAATAAATGTTTGTACTTAGCATGGGAGAAAATCTATTGGGGACATTTGCTACCTAAATGGACCAAGGGAAATCTCTTAATCCTCTTGCATTTTTTTCTCTCCCTGTTTATTTATTTATTTTCTATTTGTTAATGTGTCTATCTGTCTGTTTGTTTATATCTGTTAAATGAAGTAGTTAAATGTAATGGCTTTTGTGAACTTTTAAGATATCATGAGATATTTAGGGCTATGGATGGGGCTTTCTAACTTCACAGGGTGAGGTAACAGACCCCCAAAATTAAATTTCTTTTCCAAGGACTTGGACTTGTGTAAGCTTAGTTATTTTGCTACAATTTCACTATATATCTCCAGCAGAAAGTTGAAAACAATGAGTTGTCAATGGGAGTTAGAATTCTGGGGAAACAAAACAACTTCTGACCTTCACAGTCTGGACTGATTGTCTGGTGTGAAATCTTAAAAATTCCTACGTTAGAAATGCTTGTATATGTGATGTGGGATGCTTTTGTAATTTTATTAGGACTTTCTTCTTCCATATTCTACTCTCTCATTGAGGAATATTGAGTTAAAACTAGATATCAAAATCTTGATCTATGCATCTTAAATATCTTTTTATTCAGTTGGAGGCTATAGGAAATATAGGGTAATCATAGTTTTAAAAATTAATATTTACTAAAGGACTTCATAGCTCAAAAAGCACTTGTAGATATCATTTCAACCATCATGAAGGTAATGCCATTTACACAAGAGGAACCTGAATCTTCTAGAAGCTAAAAGTCTTCCCCACAGTCACACATTTGGTAAAAGTGGAGGGCTCAAGTAGGACTGGAGGTATTCTTATGCCAAATGCAGTGCATTTTCCATTACTGTATTAATGAATCAATACCTATGCCTGTGACTCTTAAGTTGCACTATTTTCACATCAGAGTAAATCATGTTATTATTCATGTCTTAATTCATTGGTTTATTCACTCATTCTCATGGAGTGAATGGACTCCAACAAAAGACATGTGCCTATCAGCATCCCAATAACTGAGTAGGACCCAGAGAGGGGCAAGCTGATCTTCTGGAATGCTCTTATACAGATAGAACCATCCTGTCACTTTATATAATGTGAAGGTTCAATTATAGATATTGGCTCAAATTTGCAGTTAGTATGTCTTTCTCTGGATCCTTTCCTACAAAATTTCTCTTCCCTATCCTTGTAATTGCAAATTCATTAGGAATTTTATCTGTTTGCTAAGAATTATAATAAAATTTTTGTCTCATATCTGGAAATGGTTTGAGCCTGTGAATATTCTCTAAATAACTCCCCACTTTTGTGACTTGTTCCTCATCATTTTTGATGACTTGTGTGAGAACAAGTCTGATAGCTCAAGCCTTCTCACAGTCAAAATAAGTCTCTTTTCTCCCTCCCTTCACTCTGTAATTGGGCCATCCCTTCAATCACCTAGGAAATCTTGTTGAGTCTTTGGTTCAAGCCCATCCTGGGCCATAGCATACTTCCCTTTTGACTAAGGATGCCAAGTCTTGGGAACATTTGTGGTTTCATTTTCTCCCTGTGTGGGAAAATAGCATAAGGGAATGACTAGAGGAGCTCTTTGTGTGAAACCAGTTAGGGCACCCCGGATATTATTAGACTGTTTACCAAGGTATAAGAAAATCCCATGAATTGTAATGTTTCCAAGGGAATTGCTCTCTCTCTCTCTCTCTCTCTCTAGTTTGTGTGTATAATATAAACATGTGTGTATATGTATATATGTGTATATGTGTGGGTAAGTATTCATGTCAATGCCCATCTATCTGTATATAAAAATTGTTCTACCTTCATACCAGCACCCAGCATTCTAAACTTGCATATTATGTTATAGATACATTAAATAGATAGATGGAGAGATAGATAGATAGATGAAGAGATACATGGATGGATGGATGGATTGATAGATAGATAGACAGATAGATAGATGGATAGAGGGGTAGATGTATGTATGTATAGATAGATAAATTGATGGATAGATAGACAGATAACCATTTTAGAAATTTACCAGTCAAAAAGACAGACCATAGGACAGAGGTATCTCCAAAGTAAGAACGCTATTGTTGGGAGCTAAAGAAATCTGAGAAGTGAGGTATACATCCAGTATTGAAGAGAGCATGGCCTGCACACTTCATTGAGTTGTGATTTGGGTCAAGAAATGAACATCAACATTTTCATCCAAAACAATAAAGAGATTAGACTATATCAAATCTAAGGTCTCTTTTGGCTCTAAAACTTATTATCCAGGTTTTCTGTTACATATCTGACCAGAGTTCAATTGAGTACTAATATTTTAATTCCAATAAGTTTTCCAGTCAAGGGAACAGACACAAAAATCTGAAATATTTTTAGAAAGAAATTTATTAGGTTATTTGATAGAGGAGAGAGAGCCAGAAAAGAGGTGTGACTCCTATATAGGATTTATACTAGGATATGTATATGCAAATCACATATAGTAAAGCAATTTTGCTACATGGCAATGTGAAAGCAAGGGAGATTGAAGTAGACATGGTACGAATAACTATCACCCTAAGCAGAAGCTCACCAAAAGCAATCAGAAAAAAAAAAGTCTCATAGCTATCTCTGGAATTCCTAAAGACTTAGTGGGGTCAAGTGATATTCTGTGTCTGATCAATCTTTAATCACATAATGTTGGATTAGCAAATCCCACTTCCTGGTGTCCCAACATATGCTTGTTGAGGTATACATAATATGCATGTATGTTTGTTCTTGAATAAGATCCTCTTAACACCTCTATAACTCTCTAGACCCTATCCTCACTTCTCCTTTTTCCTTTTGTCCTTTAAATGATATCCTTTCACTCACAGCCTGCTACTAAATCAACTTGATCAGCTCATTTTGTCTTTTTTTATGACATTAAAGACACTTACAGACTATAAGAAACCTTTTTGAATTTTCCATATTCTGACTTGATCTCCCAGACCCTGGTGCTTCATCATTACTATTCAAGCTTACCTTTCAAAGTGAAGTAAATGTGTTTACATAGCAGCTTTCAAAAAATTCCAATATGCATTCACAAATCTTGTATGAATTCAATTTCATCTGGAAATGTAGGATTTTTCTGTAATAAATAATGGTAATTATTTTAACTTTTCTAACAGAAATGTTCTGTGAATATGTTTTAATGACAGGGCTCTCTTATTCTATCCAAATAGATTTCAACATATATGTATAATTGATGAGATTCAGCACAGGGCAGGGAGTTATAGGAACTCTGTTCTGGTCAGAGCAGGGTCTTTGTAAATGAATTTACAAACCCCAAAAGTTAAACTGGCAAAAGAAGTTTATTATTAAAGATCTAGCAGAGAAATCCTCTAACAGAGAAATCTCAACAGAGGGGTGAATAAGGTCTTGTTAGGGAAATAGGCAAGAAAGATAAAAAGAGAATAACACTGAAAGACAATGTTGTTTCAGCAGGCAGAGTCGCAGCTATGCCAAGGAGAGAGAGAGAGAGAGAGAGGTTCCTTGGCATGGCATGTTGGGTCTTCTGCTGCAAATTGAGCCCAATTGCCCCCTTTATAATTGAAATCTTGGCTAGACGCTTGGGGCAGCTCTTGATGGGGGCTAGGAATAATCTGAACTGGAATCAGAATAGAGAATCTTGGAATTGAATGAGTGTCTCTGGGCTAATCTCAAACTTAATAGAGTTGGATAGAAATCTAATCGCCAGCTCAGGCTAAGTAGGAGTGATGCTGGACTCAACTAGTCCTGCCCAGATAACAGAATGAAACCACTTTATCTTAGTTCCCTGGGGTGGGCCTCTCAGGGGAGAGCTTCTCTGAGGGACTTCCCAAGCTTTCCTCCCAAAGTCTGAGAGAGAGAAAGAGAAAGAGTTTCAGGGATCCCCTCATCATAACTGGGCCCACAGAAACCTCCAACTAAGCTCATATTTTTTACTTTTTAATACTTAGGTTATTGAAAAGGCATCTTATCAAAGCTCAGTTGTTGGACATATATGTATATATATATATATATATATATATATATATAATTTATGAAGTAAATTATATTTTATTCAAGAAATGTGAATCCTAAACTAGCTTATTCTCAGGAATTATCAAAATGAACCTATCCTATTTCTTTATTAATCATAATCAGGCTAGTTTTTCCATTCATCTAACCTTTGAGACAACCTTGATGGGAACTGGGTTTCCCAGACTGTATAGTTAGCATCTTTAAAGACAATCACAGAATCTCAATACGCAACTTTGTTACTTCCTTTATCCTGCCTTTATTTAATTCATCCTCATCTGAGCTACCAAATGCCTTCCTGATTCCTGCCCTTACTCCCTAGATTTTGTCCTCCCACTCTGTCTAGAACTATAAAAGTCAAGTCAATCAAAAAGCAAATTGTCATTCATTTAAGACTCTGCCTTTCTTATTCATATTTGTTTGAGTCTGTGTGTTATTCATTTAATAAAACAGCAAATCTCTGTTACCTATGATGGATGGCTTGTTGTGGATGCTCAATGTCATGAATTGAATTTCTATTATAGTATTTTATAATTTTTTTATAATTATGCTCTCCCAAATCTATTTTGTATTTCTACTCCACATTACTAATTCTGGTATCTTTATTACCACTTCACAAGGGCTCTGGCTTCATGATCTTTCTTAAAGAGACAACAGCATATACTTAAACATGCCTTGTAATGAGGAGTTATGTGTAAGAATTCTGGATCCAAACCTGTCAACTTCAATGAATTGTTTCTTCATTTATAAAAATAGCTAGGCATATTGATACCACTTAACTTATAGATTCATTGTGAGAAATGTGCTTTGTACTATTTAAACATTAAAAAGGTACATGATCATTATCATTTCCCCTCTAAATTGACCAAACATCAACCAAATTAGTGCCTTCCAAACCTTTTCCCTCTTGGGATCAAAACAGATAGTTTACCTCACAACTTGGAGAACTAAAGGGGAAAAAAAGAACAGATCACATAGTGCCTTGACATTTGGGTGAGAACACCCTGAGGCATGTGGCATATGTCTCCCCAAAGTGAAAGGCATAGCACAAGCTGGTTGTTTAGCTGTAATATGGCTCAGAGACCAGACTGAGTCTTTCCTCTCACAAGCTAGCAGTCTTCCTTTTTTTTCATACCTTCTGCACATTTGCTAGCAGTCTCTTAGAAACACACACACACACACACACTCTCACACACATATCCAGATTGGATGCTATTCATACCTGAGACAGTATTAGTGGCTGCCACAGTCAGGATATTTCCTTTCCACTATTTTTTTTTTTTTTTTTTTTTTTTTTTTTTGCAGTTTAGGAAGTCTAGGCTGTAGCTGAGGAGGAGGAGAAATATAAGGAAGGGTTATCCATTGAGCCACTTGCTTGTTAGTATATAAACTACAAACCTACTATTTGTAGAAAATCTTTTTGACTTTTAAGGCTGAAGTTCCAGATGGCCATTCCATATAAGCCTGAAGCTATTAGGGTTAAAAGGTGTACTTAAGTAGTTCTATTTAGAAACAATGGACTATTCTTGGGAAAATTTACTAAAGAATCTCAGAAGCAAAGAGAAACATTTGTCCAAGGTAATATTTATAGGGAAAAAAAACTAGCAAAATTCACTATTTTTTTGCAAAAAAATATGTGAACAGAAATTATATTCCTATAGACAAAATTCTCACAAAAAGAAGGTTCCCCCATGTATGTAATAGTGTGGTTAAAAGGGTGCTAAAATAACTAATTTTTTTTTTGAAAATTGTCTACTTATATTCTTTGGCCATTTATTTGTATGCTTCTGTTAATCTATCTTTTTTTTAAATAACTTTTTATTGACAGAACCCACGCCAGGGTAATTTTTTACAATATTATTCCTTGCACTCACTTCTGTTCCGATTTTTCCCCTTCCTCCCTCCACCTCCTTCCCCAGATGGCAAGCAGTCTTGTACATGTTAAATAGGTTACAGTAGATCTTAGATACAATATATGTGTGCAGAACCAAAAGTTCTCTTGTTGCTCAGGGGGAATTGGATTTAAAAGGTATAAATAACTTGGGAAGAAAAATAAAAATGCAAGCAGTTTACATTCATTTCCTAGTGTTCTTTCTTTGGGTGTAGCTGCTTCTGTCCATCCTTGATCAATTGAAACTGAGTTAGATCTTCTCTTTGTGGAAGAAATCTACTTCCATCAGAATACATCCTCATACAGTATCGTTGTTGGGGTATATAATGATCTCCTGGTTCTGCTCATTTCACTTACCATCAGTTCATGTAAGTCAATCCTCTCTGTATTTATCCTGCTGGTTGTTTCTTACAGAAAAATAATATTCTATAACATTCATATACCACAATTTACTCAACCATTCTCCAATTGATGGGCATCCATTCATTTTCCAGCTTCTAGCCACTACAAAGAGGACTGCCACAAACATAAAATAACTATTTTTAATGCTTTCTCCATAAAGAGAAAGAAGCTGGAGCCAGATTCTTGGGCACTCTATTCTTCTCAGAAACAAGGATTGTCGCTACAATTATGATTATCTGGTCACCTAAATATTATTAATTTATGGGATGCACTTTTCAAGTTCAAGCTAAACTTCTGATCACTGTTCTTTAATGGGAAAAGGGGGAGCCAAGCTTCATATTCTGATCTTCATGTTCTGATTCTGATATGGGCATTATGGAGTTTCTCTCATTAGTTTCTTCTTTCTTTCTTTTTTGCTGAGACAATTGGGGTTAAGTGACTTGCTCAGCTTGCCCAGGGTCACACAGCTAGGAAGTATCAAATGTCTGAGGCCAGATTTGAACTCGAGTCCTCCTGACTTCAGAGCCCATGCTCTATTCACTGTGTCACCTGGCTGCCTTATCTCATTAGCTTTTTCTCAAAGTCTTCCTTTAGCAGCCTGAAGTGAGGTTGGAATCTTCTATCTTTTTGCTTGAAGATGGAAACAAAAAGCACCTGAAGAGATTGCAGAAACCAAAGATATTTAAAGAAAAAGGAAATCAAAATTATTGAATATCAAAGATACTGGGGAGCAGAACCAAGATGGCGGAGAGGACACGTTTTTATCTGACCTCTTTTGAAGACCCTCAGACTAACTAGCAAATCCAGCCTCTGCATTAGTTTTGGAGTTATAGAATCCACGAATAATGGAAGTTTGACAAATTATCAGCAGACGATAATCTCAAAGATCTCCAGAAAATGTCTGCTTCAGTCAGGCACAGAGGGAAGCAGCCAAGCCCAAGCAGGATGAGCACAAATGCCAGTGCAGGCAGCTCACAGTCTTGGGGCTTGTGAACTCCATGAGCCAGATAATCTATGGAGAGGAATTTACAGCAGTGTTGGTTACCCTGCCATCATTGCAAGCATTGCAAGATCAGCAGAGAAGTTCACAAACACAAAAGTTAAATAGTGAATGCTAAAATACCAAAATTTTATGGGACTTAGCCACAGCCACCTAGCACCAGAAGTCAGTCAACGCTGACTCCTCAGCACAGCCACTGTTGCTTTTAGAGGAAGCTTGGACAATCTCCCTTACCCTAAGGGCAGATTTCAAATTAAAAAAAAAAAAAAAAAGCAAAAAAAAAAAAAAAAAAAAAAAGAACTTTGACCACAGACAGTTTTTATGGTGAAAGAGAAGAACAAATTTCATACCCTGAGAAGACTAAAAGCAGATCATCTCCAGATGAAGCTGCAAAGTGTGATATAAATTGGTCCTCATCATACAAGGCTCTCCTAGAAGAAATTAAAAATCATCTTTAAAAAGAACTAGAATAAAGATGGAGATAGTAAGAATTTTGCAAGAGGTTTACAGAAATTATCTGAAGAAGATTCCATATAAAATAGACTTAGTAAAATGGAAAAAGCATATAACTTCTTATGAAATATATTTGACAAAATGGAAAAAGAAAACAACTCCCTGAAAAACAGAATTTGTGAAATGAAAAAAAGAAAATAACTCTTTAAAAAGCAGAATTTGTGAAATGGAAAAAAATTCCAAAGAACAAAACAACCATTTTAAAATTTCAATTGGGCAAATATAAAAAAGACTTAAAAAATCAAATGCAGAAAATAATTAACTAACAATCAAACCTGAACAAATGGAAATGAATCATTCAATTAGACATCAAGAATTAGTTACGCAAAAGCAAAAAAAAAAATGAAAAAAAAATAGAAGAAAATGTAAAATATCTATTTGGGAAATCAACTGATGATTTGGAAAGTAGATCTAGGAGAGACAATCTAAGGATTATTGGACTTTCTGAAAAGTATAATGTAAAAAAGAGTCTAGACATTATTTTTCAGGAAATAATCAAATAGAAATGCCCTGATGTCCTGGAATCAGAAGGTAAAATAGTGATTGGAAGAATTCACCAAAAACCTCCTGGAAGAGACCCTAAAATGAAAACTCCAAAAAACATTGTGGCTAATTTCAGAACTATGGGACCAAGGAAAAAAATATTGCAATCAGTCAAAAAGAAATAATTCAAACACTGAGGAGCCACAATCAGGATTACTCAGGACATAGAAGGTCCTTAAAGGATAGAAAGCTCCAGAATCTGATATTCTGAAAGGCAAAGAACTTGGAATGAAGCCAAGAATAAATTACCATGCTAAACTGAGCATTTTCTTTCAGGGAAGAAGATGGAAATTCAATGAAACAGGTGAATTTCATTTATTTCTGATGAAAAGACCGCAAATGAACAAAAAATTTGACCTCCAAATATAGAACTCAAGAGAAGCATAAAAAGTATAAAGGAAAGAATGTTTGAGAATTATATCTCTGTAATGGGCATGCTTAAAGAGTGTGGGTATGCTTTGATTTTACTTTTATAATATAAAAAAGCAACTAGAAGTGGAAAGGAGATTCTACTAGAAAAAAGGGAAAGTGGAGGTAAAAGGAGGGAAATTACTTCTCATGAAGAGGAAAAGAAAACCTATTATAATTGAGGGAAATAAGGGATAGGGCTGAGCATTGTGTGAAACTTGTTCTCATCAGATTTGGCTCAAAGAGAAAATATTAGATGTTTCATTTCACAGAAAAAACTTGTCTCACCCTATAAGAAAGTGGGAGGGAAAAGGGAAAGGGGAAGGGTTAGACTAATAGAAGGGAAAACAGAAATAGTAAGGGAAAGATATAAAATAGGATCAGGAGTTATAAAGGGGTGGATTGCTTGAATCAAGTGGTGCTCATATGTAAAGGGCAGAAACTCTTAAAAGGTATGCTTGAATCAGACAACTGAATACTTAAGGGTAATTACCTATTGGACAATGATTCTAGTAACATATGTTTGGAAAAAATGGCCCTTCTCACTATTCAATATTAGCTTTGGTATATACAGTTTGGTACATACAGATAATTATAGGAAGAATTAGAGGGTGGTGTAAGACAAGCCAGATTCACTTTTCAGCAGGATGAGGAGGAGAAAGGGTGGTGGTGAGCCTGTGGCAGTTAGTCTATCTCCTTCACTTCTCCCCCTAAAGACAAAGGACTTTTACTTATACTGACTCCAGCTGTTCTTGAGGCCTCCAGGGAGCTAACCCAGAATTTACACTCATAAGTAAAATATTGGGGAGGAGAGAGAGGAGAAAAGGAAAAAGAAAGATAATTTGGGATGAATAAAAATACAGGAAATACAGAATGAGTAGTTTTAACTGTAAGTGTGACTGGGGTAAATTCTCCCATAAAATGGAAATGGAAAGCAAACTGGATTAGAAATCAGAACCCTACAATATATTGTTTACAAGAAACACATTTGAAGCAGAATAATATAAACACAGTAAAGATAAAAGGCTGGAGCACAATCTATTATATTTCAGGCAAAGTGAAAAAAAAAAATGTGAGTGTAGCCATCATGACCGAGATCAAGCAAAAACAAAAATAAATCTAATTAAAAGGGATAAGGAAGGAAGCTATATCTTGCTAAAGGGTACCATAGATAATGAAGAAATATCAGTACTAAACATATATGCACCAAGTGGTATACATCTAAATTCCTAAAGGAGAAGTTAAGATTGCTGCAAGAAGAAATAGACAGCAAAACTACAATAGTGGGAGATCTCAACTTTGCTTTTTCAGAACTAGATAAATCAAACCACAAAATAAATTAGAAATAATTTAAGGAGATAAATAGAATACTAGAAAAGTTAGGTATGATAGATTTTTGAAGTAAATTAAATGAAGAAATGAAGACAGAAAGAAGTAGACTTTATTGTAGGTAGTTTATGGAACTTATACAAAAATTGACCATATATTAGAGCATTAAAAATCTCAAAATCAAATGCAGAAAGGCAGAAATAGTAAATGCATTTTTTTCAGTTCATGATGCAATAAAAATTAAATGCAATAAAAGTCCAGAGGAAAATAGACCAAAAAGTAATTGGAACTTAATAATCTCATGTTAAAGAATTAATGGGTGAAACAGAAAATCATAGATACAATCAATATTTCATCTAAGAGAATGACAATAATGAGACAACATACCAAAATTTGTAGGATTCAGCCAAGAGAAAATAAGGGTAAATTTTATGTCTCTACATGCTTACTTGAATAGAACAGAGAAAGAGAAGATCAATGAATTGGGCTTGCAACTAAAAAAGCTAGAAAAAAGAATGAATTTTAAAAAAAATCAAATACCAAACTTGAAATGCTAAAAATAAAAAGGGGAGAATAATAAAATCGCAAGTAAAAAAACCCTATTAAATTAACATATAACAATAAGACTTGGTTTTATGAATAAAAAACAACAAAATAGATAAAACTGTAATTAATTGGATTAGAAAAAGGAAAGAGGAAAATCAAATAGTCTCAAAAATGAACAGGCAGAACTTTCCACCAATGGAGAGGAAATTAGAGCAATAATTAGGAGGTTTTTTTGCCCAACTTTATGCCAATAAGTTTGATAAACTAAGTGGAATGGAGGAATACTTATAAAAATATAAATTGCCCAGATTAACAGAAGAAATAAATTCCTTAAATAGCCCCATTTTACAAAAAGTAATAGAACAAGCTATTAATCAGCTCCCTAAGAAAAAATTTCCAGGGCTAGATGAATTTATGTGAATTCTACCAAACATTTAAAGAACAACTAACTCCAATGCTACAAAAACTATTTGAAAAAATAGGGAAAGAAGGACTTCTACCAAATCCCTTTTATGGCATAGGCATAGTACTGATACCTAAACCAGGCAGAAGGAAAACGGAGAAAGAAAATTAAAGAGCAATTTCTTTAATGAATATTGATGCAAAAATCTTAAATAAAATATTAACAAAGAGACTACAGAAAATCATCCCCAGGCTAATAATATGCTATGACCAAGTAGGATTTATGCCAGGAATGCAGGGCTGGTTCAATATTAGGTAAATTATTAGCATAATTGAAGATATTAATAACCAAACTAACAAAAACCATATCATAATCTCAATAGATGCATGAAAAGTATTTGATAAAATCCCACATCCTTTCCTACTAAAAACACTAGAGTATATAGGAATGAATAGACTTTTCCTTAAAAAAAATCAGTAGCATCTACTTAAAACTATAATCAAGTATCATACATAATGGGGATAAACTAAAACTATTTCCAATAAGATCGGGGGTGAAACAAGGTTACCCACTAGCACTATTACTATTCAATATCATATGAGAAATGATAGCTTTGGCAATAAGAGAAGAAAAAAGAGATTAAAGGAATTAGAGTTGGTAATGAGAAACCAAATTATCACTCCTTGCAGATGATATGATAGTATACATAGAGTACCCTGGAGAATCAACTAAAAAATTATTAAAATAATCTGCAACCTTAGCAAAATTGTGGAATACAAAATAAATCCACATAAATCATCAGCATTTTTATACATCACCAATAAAGTCCAGCAGCGAGAGATACAAAGAGGAATTTCATTTAAAATAACTGTCAATAGGATAAAATATTTGGGAATCTATCTGCCAAGGCAAATTCAGGGACTATATAACCAAAAATTACAAAACACTTTCCACCCAAATAAAGTCAGATTTAAAGTATTGGAAAAATATCAAGTGCTCTTGGATAAATTGATCGAATATAATAAAGATAACAATACTACCTAAATTAATTTATTTATTGAGTGCTATACCAATCAAATTTCCAAGTAACTATTTTAAAGGTCTAGAAAAAATAACAACAAAATTCATCTGGAAGAACAAAAGGTCAAGAATTTCTAGGGAAGTAATGAAAAAATGCAAATGAAGGTTGCCTAGCTGTACCAGATCTAAAACTATATTCCATATAATAAAACAGTGGTCATCAAAACCATTTGATACTGGCTAAGAAATACAGAAGTGATCAGTGGAATATGTTAGTTAATGATTATAGTAATCTAGTGTTTGACAAACCCAAATACCCCAGCTTCTGGGATAATAATAATTCATTATTTGACCAAAACTGCTGGGAAAAGGAAACTAGTATGGCAGAAACTAGACACTGACCTACACCTAACACTATATGCCAAGATAAGGTCGAAATGGTTTCATGACCTAGTGATAAAGAATGATATTATAACACATTAGAAGAATATAGGATGTTACCTCTGTGGAGAAGAAAGGAATTTATGACCAAAAAAGAACTAGAGATAATTATTGAACACCAGATAAATAATTTTGACTATTTTAAGTTAAAAAGTTTTGTACAAACAGAACTAATGCAGACAAGATCAGAAGAGATACAATAAACTGGGGGAAAAATTACATTCAAAGGTTCTTATAAAGGCCTCATTTCTAAAATATAAAAAGAACTGACTCAAATTTATAAGAATTCAAGCCAATTTCCACTTGATAAAATGGTCTAAGGATATGAACAGACAATTTTCAGATTAAGAAACTGAAACTTTCTAGTCACATGAAAAGGTGATCTGAATCATTTATTCAGAGTAATGCAAATTAAGACCACTCTGAGATACCATTACACCCCTCTCAGATTGGCTAATATGACAGGAAAAGATAATGACAAATATTGAAGAGGATGTGGGAAAACTGGGACATTGATACATTGTTGGTGGAACTGTGAACAGATCCAACCATTCTGTAGAACAATTTGGAACTATGCTCAAAAAGTTATAAAACTATACATACCCTTTGACCCAGCAGTGTTTCTACTATGCTTATATCCCAAAGAGATCTTAAAGGAGAGAAGGGATCCCCATGTGAAAAAAAAATGTTTGTGGCAGCCCTTTTTGTAGTGCTAAGAAACTGGAAACGCAGTGGATGCCCATCAATTGGATGGCTGAATAAGTTATAATATATCAATGTTATGGAATACTGTTGTTCTGCAAGATATAATCAGCAGGATGAATTCAGAGGGATCTGAAGAGATGTAGATGAACTGATGGTAAGTGAAATGAGCAGAATACAAAGATCATTGTACATGGCAACATCAATATTATATGAGAATCAATTCTGATGGATGTGGCTCTTTCCATCAATGAGATGATTGAGGCTAATTTCAATGATCTCTGGATGTGGACAGCCATCTACATCCATTGAGAGGATGTTAGGAACTGAATGTGAATCATAACATAACATTCTTACTCTTTTTGTTATTGTTCACTTGCATTTTGTTTTCCTATTCATTTTCTTTCTTTTTTGATCTGATCATTCTTGTGCAGCAAGATAATTGTAGAAATATATTTGCATATATTGGAATAATGAGATAATTCAGACAAGTTCTTGTGATCTTGTGATGAAGATAACCATTTGTACTAGGAAGGAGGACTGTGGGAACTGAGTGTGGATCACAACATAGCATTTTCACACTTTATTTTGTCGTTTGCTTGCATTTTATTTTCTTTCTCAATTTATGTTATGGAATATTATTGTTCTGTAAAAAATGACTAGCTAGATGATTTCAGAGAGGCCTGAAGAGACTTACATGAACTGATGCTAACTGAAAAGAGCAGAACCAGAAGATAATTTTACATGGCAACAAAAAGATTAAAAGATGATCAATTCTGATGGATGTGGCTCTCTTCAACCATGAGAGGATTCAAACCTGTTCAAATCGTTTACTGATGAAGAGAGTCATCTACACCCAGAGAGAGAACTGTGAGAACAGAGTGTAGTTCACAACACATCATTTTCACTCTTAAAAAAAAGAAAATTAAAAATACTGAAAGGAGAAGATTCCCCATCTCTTGCTCTCCAACTCCACCTCATTCCTCACACAGGGGTTGGAATATCCTCTCAAGGAAGGAGAAGAGATTCACTTACCTGTGAGCATTAGGACCTGATTTATTCAAGTACTGTATTTTTTCCAAAGACAATCTAGCTATTAATAAAACTGGCACTGCAAGTTATGAGTTTATGCTGAGGTTGAGAAGGGGGGATCTCCAAATGTCCCAGCTCGGTGTTGTGAGGTGTCTCAAAAGAATTTTCAGGTTTTAACCCATCTCCTAGTCAAGAGGTAAAGATTTTATTGAAAGTAATATAAAGCTATTACAAAGGGGACTGAATTCTAAGGGAATACACTAAAGAAACAGAACCAAGGAGATAACACTTATACAGCTTTCATTTGTAGTTATGTTAATTCTATAGTTCAAGGGTAAAGCTAGGCAATAATCTCCAAATGAATTGACAGAAACCTAAAATTAGGGGACCCAAAATCATAATACACCATTTGGACCAAAATGCAGTGCATTTTTCATTATATTATGAAAAACACTCATGGATTCAAAAGAGAGATATGAAAAAATCAGTTATTTGGAGGAGGCAAAAAAATTTTTGGACACTATTTATAGATTTTTCATTTAATTAATAGTATTTGCTTTAATGTTGGATAAGTATAATCTAAGAACAAACAGTATACAGATTTCACATATCAATTGCTTAAGCATCTCCCATGTGCAAGGATATCCATAAAACAAATTAAGATTTGACTGGAAATTCAAATGAGATTAACAGAGACTACAATAGATGAAAGCAATACACAATCATTTCTTGCTAGGGCTTCAGCAAAGATTTTATGGAAGAGAAAGAATCCCCTAAGCTAGACATTTGAATGTGAAAATTTTTAAGAACTAAAATTATAAGAACATATTTTTCAGAAATAGAAAGCTTGAATAAATGTTGAGAAACAAGATGATGATAAGAAATTAATGGCAGGGAGCGAAGTGTCCCTATAATTTGAACTCTGTAAA
The DNA here is from genome assembly GCF_902635505.1 of Sarcophilus harrisii. Taxonomy (NCBI): domain Eukaryota; kingdom Metazoa; phylum Chordata; class Mammalia; order Dasyuromorphia; family Dasyuridae; genus Sarcophilus; species Sarcophilus harrisii. The sequence goes on along the minus strand of NC_045428.1, from coordinate 508,500,605 downwards.
AGAGGGTACTGTGCAATAAGCACAGTTCAACAAGACTGGAAAGATAGATGGATGATTGTGCCAGGCTAAATAGGTTAAAAGCCATAGACTAGCATTGGTAAATAGCCTACAAAGATAGTTTTTAAAGACCGGGCTTGAATAGTTTATTATAAAAAAATCTGATTTCACAAGAAGTATTTTTTTTATTCTTTTTTTTAAATTATAATAACTTTTTATTGACAGAACCCATGCCAGGGTAGCTTTTTACAACATTATCCCTTGCACTCACTTCTGTTCCGATTTTTCCCCTCTCTCCCTCCACCCACTCCCCTAAATGGCAAGCAGTCCTATATATGTTGAATATGTCCTAGATACCATATGTGTATGCAGAACCAAACAGTTCTCTTGTTGCACAAGAGATTCAGAAGGTAAAAATAACCTGGGAAGAAAAACAAAAATGCAAACAGTTTATGTTCATTTCCCAGTGTTCTTTCTTTGGGTATAACTGCTTCTGTCCATCATTGATCAATTGAAACTGAATTAGGTCTCTTTGTCAAAGAAATCCACTTCCATCAGAATACATCTACATACAGTATAGTTGTTGAAGTATATAATGATCTCCTGGTTCTACTCATTTCACTTAGCATCAGTTCATGTAAGTCTCTCCAAGCCTCTCTGTATTCATCCTGCTGGTCATTTCATACAGAACAATAATATTCCATAACATTCATATACCACAATTTACCCAATATTCTCCAATTGATGTGGATCCATTCATTTTCCAGTTTCTAACCACTACAAACAGGGCTGTCACAAACATTTTGGCAATAGAGGTCCCTTTCCCTTCTTTGGTATCTCCTTGGGGTATAGGCACTAGGTATAGGGTATAGGGTATAGGGTAATAGCACTGCTGGGTCAAAGGGTATGCACAGTTTGATAACTTTTGGGACATAATTCCAGATTGCTCTCCAGAATGGTTGGATTTGTTCACAACTCCACCAACAATGCAACACTGTCCCAGTTTTCCCGCATCCCCTCCAACATTCATCATTATTTTTTCCTGTCATCTTAGCCAATCTGACAGGTGTGTAGTGATATCTCAGAGTTGTCTTAATTTGCATTTCTCTGATCAATAGTGATCTGGAACACTCTTTCATATGAGTGGTAATAATTTCAATTTCATCATCTAAATATTGTCTGTTCATATCCTTTGACCATTTGTCAATTGGAGAATGGCTTGGTTTCTTATAAATTAGAGTCAGTTCTCTATATATTTTAGAAATGAAGCCTTTATCAGAACCTTTAACCGTGAGATGTTTTCCCAGTTTGTTGCTTCCTTTCTAATCTTGTTTGCATTAGTTTTGTTTGTACAAAAGCTTTTTAATTTGATGTAATCAAAATTTTCTATTTTGTGATCAATAATGGTCTCTAGTTCATCTTTGGTCACAAATTTCTTCCTCCTCCACAGATGTGAGAGATAAACTGTCCTATGTTCCTCTAATGTATTTATAATCTCATTCTTTATGCCTAAAACATGGACCCATTTTGATTTTATCTTGTTATACGATGTTAAGTGTGGGTCCATGCCTAATTTCTGCCATACTAGTTTCCAGTTATCACAGCAGTTTTTGTCAAATAATGATTTCTTATCCCAAAAGTTAGGATCTTTGGGTTTGTCAAACACTAGATTGCTATAATAGACTATTCTGTCTTGTGAACCTAACCTATTCCACTCATCAACTAATCTATTTCTTAGCTAATATCAAATGGTTTTGGTGACTGCTTCTTTATAATATAGTTTTAGATCAGATACAGCTAGGCCACCTTAATTTGATTTTTTTTCATTAATTCCCTTGAGATTCTCGACCTTTTATTATTCCATATGAATTTTGTTGTTATTTTTTCTAGATCATTAAAATATTTTCTTGGAAGTCTGATTGGTATAGCACTAAATAAATAGATTAGTTTAGGGAATATTGGCATCTTTTTTATATTCGCTTGGCCTATCCAAGAGCACTTGATATTTTTCCAATTATTTAAGTCTGCCTTTATTTGGGTGGAGAGTTTTTTGTAATTTTGCTTATATAATTCCTGACTTTCCTTTGGTAGATTCCCAAATATTTTATGCTGTCGACAGTTATTTTGAATGGAATTTCTCTTTGTATGTCCTGCTTTTGGATTTTGTTGGTGATGTATAAAAATGCTGAGGATTTATGGGGATTTATTTTATATGCTGCAACTTTGTTAAAGTTATGAATTATTTCTAATTGGTTTTTAGTAGAATCGCTGGGGTTCTCTAAGTATACCATCATATTATCTGCAAAGAGTGATAGTTTAATTTCCTCATTGCCTACTCTAATTCCTTTAATCTCTTTCTCGACTCTTATTGCTGAGGCTAGTGTTTCTAATACAATATTGAATAATAATGGTAATAGTGGGCAACCTCGCTTCACTCCAGATGTTACTGGGAAAGGTTCCAATTTTTCCCCATTGCATATGATGCTTACTGATGGTTTTAAATATATGCTCCTGACTATTTTAAGAAAAAGTCCATTTATTCCTATACTTTCAAGTGTTATTAGGAATGGATGTTGAATTTTATCAAATGCTTTTTCTGCATCTATCGAGATGATCATATGGTTTTTATTAGTTTGGTTATTGATATAGTCAATTATGCTAATAGTTTTCCTAATATTGAACCAACCCTGCATTCCTGGTATAAATCCTACTTGATCATAGTGTATTATCCTGGGGATGATTTTCTGTAACCTTTTTGATAATATTTTTTTAAGATTTTAGCATCAATATTCATTAGGGAGATTGCTCTATAATTTTCTTTCTCTGTTTTCAGACTTCCTGGTTTAGGTATCAGTACCATGTCTGTGTCATAAATGGAGTTTGGTAGGACTCCTTCAATCCCTACTTTTTCAAATAGTTTATATAGCATTGGAGTTAATTGTTCTTTGAATGTTTGGTAGAATTCACATGTAAATCCATCTGGTCCTGGGGATTTTTTCTTAGGGAGTTGGTTAATAGTTTGTTCTATTTCTTTTTCTAAGATGGGACTGTTTAGGATATTTACATCTTCCTCTGTTAATCTGAACAAGCTACATTTTTGAAGGTATTATTCCATTTCATTTAAATTGTCAAATTTATTGGCATAAAGCTGGGCAAAATAATTCCTAATTATTGCTCTTTTCTCTTCATTAGTGGCGAGTTCTCCCTTTACATTTTTAAGACTAACAATTTGATTTTCCTCTTTCCTTTTTTTAATCAGATTTACTTAAGGTTTGTCTATTTTGTTGGTTTTTTCATAGAACCAACTCTTAGTTTTATTAATTAATTAGTAGTTTTTTTTTTTACTCTCAATTTTATTGATCTCTCCTTTTATTTTTAGAATTTCAAGTCTAGTCTTTGACTGGGGGTTTTTAATTTGTTCCTTTTCTAGCATTTTTAGTTGTAAGCCCAAATCATTAACCTTCTCTTTCTCTATTTTATGCAAGTAGGCCTCTAGAAATACGAAATTTCCCCTTATTACCGCTTTGGCTGCATCCTACACATTTTGGTATAATGTCTCATTATTGTCATTTTCTTGGATGAAGTTAGTTATTATGTCTATGATTTGCTGTTTCACCCAATCATTCTTTAGTATGAGATTATTTAGTTTCCAATTATATTTTTGTCTACTTTCCCCTGGCTTTTTGTTGAATGTAATTTTTATTGCATCATGTTCTGAAAAGGATGCATTTACTATTTCTGCCTTATTGCATTTGAGTTTGAGCTTTTTATGTCCTAATATATGGTCTATTTTTGTATAGGTTCCATGAACTGCTGAAAAGAAAGTGTACTCCTTTCTGTCTCCATTTCGTTTTCTCCAGATATCTATCATATCTAACTTTTCTAGTATTCTATTTACCTCTTTGACATCCTTCTTATTTATTTTGTGGTTTGATTTATCTAATTCTGAGAGTGTAAGGTTGAGATCTCCCACTATTATAGTTTTGCTGTCTGTTTCTTCTTGCAGGTCTCTTAATTTCTCTTTTAAGAATTTAGATGCTACATCACTTGGTGCATATATGTTTAATATTGATAATGCTTCATTATCTATGCTATCCTTTATCAAGATATAGTGCCCTTCCTTATCTCTTTTAATTAGATCAGTTTTTGCTTTTGCTTGACCTGAGATCAGGATGGCTACCCCTGCTTTTTTGACTTCACCTGAAGCATAGTAGATTTTGCTCCAACCTTTTACCTTTACTCTGCATGTATCTCCCTGCTTCAGATGTGTTTCTTGTAAACAACATATTGTAGGATTCTGGCTTTTAATCCATTCTGCTAACTGCTTCCTCTTTATGGGGGAGTTTACCCCATTCACATTTATGGTTAAAATTACCAATTCTGTATTACTTGCCATCTTGTTAACCCCTGTTTATGCTTTTTTCCCTTCTTTCCCCCTGCCCCCTCTTCACAGTATTAAATTTGTGAGCACCACCTAGTTCTTACAACCCTCCCTTTTTAGTATTCCTCCCCCCTGCCTTATAGGTCCTCCCCCTATCTTATTCCTTTCCCTCACGGTTTCTGTAATCCCTTTTGTTTAGCTTATTCTTTCCCTTTTCACTTTTTCCTTCTCACTTTTCAGTGAGGTAGGAGAATTTTCACCATAAATTGAATAAAAATTTTTCTCTTAAAGCCAATTCTGATGGCAGTAAGATACCCACTATATTCATCAACCTCCATTCTTTCTCTCAGACATAATAGGTTTCCTTTGCCTCTTCATGAGATGTAGTACCCTCACTTTACCCTTTTTCTGGTACAATGTACTTTCCAACTCTAATTTCTAGAACAAGGTATACATCTATTCTTTATACATCTTTATAGCAGAAATATAGTTCCCAAGATTTCTTTTTACCTTTTAGGTTTCTCTTGGGTTCTATATTTGTAGATCAAACTTTTTGTTAAGTTCTGTTTTTTTCATCAAAAATAGGTGAAATTTGCTTATTTCGTTGAATGACCATCTTCTTCCCTGGAAAAAGATGCTCATTCTGGCTGGGTAAGTTATTTTTGGTTGCATACTGAGTTCCTTAGCCTTTCAGAATATCATTCCAGGCCCTTCGATCTTTGAATGTGGATGCTACTAGATCCTGGGTGATCCTTATTGTAGCTCCTCTATATTTGAATTGGATTTTTCTAGCCGCTTGTAGTGTTTTTTCCTTTGTTTGAGAGTTCTGGCATTTGGCCACTATATTTCTTGGTGTTTTGATTTTAGGATCCCTTTCAGTAGGTGATCGATGAATTCTTTCAATGTCTATTTTGCCCTCTGTTTCTATGATTTCTGGTAAGTTCTCTTTGATAATTTCTTGGAAAATAGTGTCCAGGCTCTTTTATTCATCATATTTTTCTGGGAGTTCAATAATTCTCAGATTGTCTCTCCTAGATCTATTTTCCAGGTCTGTTGTTTTCTCAAGAAGGTATTTCACATTTTTCTCCATTGTTTGATTTTTTTGGTTTTGCTTGACTGATTCTTGTTTTCTCCTCGAGTCATTCAATTCCAATTGTTCAATTCTGATTTTCAATGAAGTATTTTCTTCATTCACTTTTTAATATCTTTTTCTAATTGTCCAATTGAATTGTTTTGTTCAATGGAATGTTTTTCCATTTCACCAATTTTATTTTTAGAGAGCTATTTTCTGTTTCCAGTTCACTAATCCTATTTTTCAACGATTTGATTTCTTTATCCACTCTGTCTTTAAATGAGTGGGATGACTTCTCCAGACTCTGTTGCCAAGCTTCCCTTTCCTTTTCCCATTTTTCTTCTAGGTCTCTTGTGAGAGCCTTTTTAATTTCTTCTATGAGATTCATCTGTGCTGAGGAACAGATGATCTCCTTATGTGGGGATTCACCTGGAGACAGTCTGTTTTTAGTCTCCTCAGGGTTTAGAGTCTGCTCTCTATCCATATAGAAGTTGTCAATCGTTAAGGTCCTCTTCAATTTTTTGCTCATTTTGTCAGAGAAGAATCAGAGACAAACTTTCCTGTCGAATCTCAAGGATGTTTTCTCTTGGTAATTATTTGTGGGTTTTTTTTTCAGTCAAGCATTAATTCAGAGGCTTGTCATGAATTGAATTCTGAGATAAAACGTGGAGCTTACACAGCTGTGTGCCTCCTTGCTGCCATCTTGGCCGGAAGTCCATAAGAAGTATTAATGGTACTGAAATCAATTAGGATAGAACATTATCTTATGGGCTAGAAATTGAAACAATGTTCTAAGTCAAGTGGAATTGATAGGGACAATGGTTATTTAGCAGAGTGCTCAACAGTTCTCTAGTTCAGTACATGTACTTAGTACTTACTATAGTTCTACAAGATTCACACCTTTGATAAGTGAGCATATATAAAGCAAGGAGCCTCAGACAGGATTCAGTCAAGGAGATTCATAAGCCAGAGAAGGCAGGTAGGAGCTCAAGCTCTTGGAACCAAGGATAGATTGAAAGGCTTTCCAGAAATCTGCCCAGCCCCAGGAAGGAGTTAATAAAGCATCTGAACTATAAGAAAGCCAACTGGGCTACAGCGAAGAAGACAAGACTTGAAAGGAGACAATAAAGGATTTGAACTTTAATCCCTGGCTACTCACATGGTGATTACTGAACTGAAATGAAGGATGCTCCCAGAGAACCCCAAGAAAACTTCAACAGAGAAAATTACATTTTAGACAGAATATTACAGGATTATTCAATTTTTTCTCGTAAAAAGAAGGAAGACCACTCCGTTTCAACTTAACACATTTCAATAAATATTTTAGATGTGTTTATTCAGAACACTATATTGAAAGAGATACAAAATTTGAATAAAAAAACTTACTGTTTTCATTGAACTTCCAATCTAGTAAAATAATAAGTCACACAAAACTACAGATGAATAATACATAAACTACCTTTTAGAACTCAATGAAAAGGTGTGGATATGAGTTTAGGCAAGATGAAGTCAGGGATGTGTGATGTCATTCCCATTTATAGAGTTCTCTAAATATAAGGAGATTGCAGTCTTAACCTAGCAGTAAACTACCCAAAGTAATTTTTGATTCCTATCTTAGAAGGGATGTGTAAGTTAAAGAGAGCAAACAAAATCAGGTAGGTTAAATCCAAAGGATTAAATCTTTGATATTTTCTTAAAGTAGAGAATGATAGAGTTGAAGAAAGAAGAACATAACAGCTGAATTCTACACATTAAATTCTTTTAAATTCCGTTTTTCCACAGAGGAGATAAGCCTGTCTAGGGCATTCTTTCTTTGCTTGTCTTTTTATCCACTCAACTATGACTTTCTCAGACCTTGTCCAAGAACCTTTTCTTCCATAGGAAGAGCATCAAAACTATTCATTCCACTCTAATGAGTTGGTACTCATAAAATACAAATCTTCCAGTGAGATAGAGAATGATAAGGCTTTTACCATCTGCCCTGCCATTGGATTCTAAATTCCTCTTGGTCCTACTTTTGTTTCTGCCTCAATAATTTCTAGATGAGTGGGCACTGTCATTTAACACTGTGATGTAATACATTGTAAAGATTCTGTGCAATATATCTTATAATTATACCCCTAGGTCTTCTGAACCTTTCAATTTGTCCTTCAGCTACTGTCTTTCATGTATGCTATTTCTCTCAGTTAGGGTGTGTGATCTCCTTAAGTAGGAATTCCAAATCTCTCTCTCTCTCTCTCTCTCTCTCTCTCTCTCTCTCTCTCTCTCCCCTTTTCTTTCAAAATTTTTATCTCTAGCAGTTAATTAGCATACTATTAGCAAAATCATTAGTGATTAATAAAATTTTTCCCCTTATTATAATTGAACTGAGCAAAACATGTGGTTACTCAACCTTGTTTCTACTTGCCTTCCATTTGTTGTCATCATCCCTGGAATATACACATTTTTAAACTCCAGTTCAGTCCCTCACTTCCTTCAAGCACTACTTTCTGTGTGATATACTTGATCTCTCCAAATCCCTCCCTCTCTTCCCTATATTTCTTCATTTTTTATGGTTCATATGTATTCATGTATGTGTATGTTTATGTGTATATAATAATTGTTTATGTATAAGTTTTTATTCTCATAATCATTTTTAGGGCAGAGACTGTTTCATATTTTTGCCTTTGCCTTTGTAAGTTGCCAGAACAGTGTCTGTCCCTAGGAGTTTATTAATATTTATTGATTGATCAGTTAATTGAAGATATGTTATCCCTTATCTAACTCAGTGTTTTTTCCACTGATCTAATTCCATATTGCTTCATTACAAACTTTAATTCAGTATTTCAAATTAATGGCATTCTGATTAATGAACTTTTACTAAGCCCTCAAAATAAGTCAACAAGTCATATAATTTAAATAGTCATTATGCCTTTAAATGATTAAAGATTTAACATGACTTCTGTTTCATATTGTGCACCTGGAGAAAAAGAATGTGAATTCAAATTACACTTATAATTCTTACTGCAAAAATAAAGAAAAAATGTGTATTCATTGGCCATCTCTCATAAGTCAAAGACCCCTCCTGGAGGTCTCTTAATTCTTAGATAGATAAAAAAAAAAGGTGTTCCTAAGAGACAGCAATCAACTCTGATTGATTAGCATTTAATGAGAGAATGAATATTATAATGAGAGATGATCTTATTCTAATCAGGGATTGATGGTCAGTTACTCTGATCACTTAGTCATGGATAAAAAGACTTATTTCTATCCAGTCTACCCAGGGTCAAGGCATTCTTGACAAAGGGGGTTCACCTCCATGCAGATTTGTCTTATTAAAACATATTGAGGGTGGGAAGGTGATTGAAAGAGGGCTTTCAAAGGGCTTCGCTCAGGGAAAGTAGCAGAAGTAGCGGGGATGATTTGTGGGGAGGGTGGAAGTTGCCAGAGAAGTTGCTGGTGTAGAGGGGGACTGAGCCTACAAGATGAAGGTGAAGATATTGAGCTGGAAGCCAGACAGCTATGTCCAAAAAACCAAGCTGAACCTGAAGAGAGTTTCAAGAAAGTATGATCCTACATTACATCCTTTTGAAGTTCCAAGAGAATATACAAGAGCTCTAAATGCTGTCAAACTGGAATAAGTATTTGCAAAACCATTCCTTGCTTCCTTGGATGGCCATTGAGATGGAGTAAATTGCATGACAAAACATCCAAATAACTTGTCTACGTGCTTTCTGGAGCCTGTGATGGAGAGGTTAGAATTTGGAACTTGACTAAAATGAGAATGTGTCTGTACATTGCAAGCCCATAAAGGTTTTGTACAAGGAATGTGTACCCACTTCTCTGGAACTTATTTCTTTATAACTGGTGATGACAAGACTGAACTAGTGGAAAATGGATGGACCAGAATGTGGAGAAGAGGAAACTTTACATACAATATTAGGAAAGATAGTGTTTACAGGAAATGATCACCATTGGAAAAAATATATATTTTTGCTTCATGTGGGCAACAGGTGTACATCTGGGATGAATAAAAAACCAATACTATTTGTTCAATGAGTTGGGGCCTTGACAGTATAAGCAGTGTTAAACAACCCCATTGATATCACTATCTGGGGAAGTTGTGCTTCTGACAGAAATATAGTGCTATATGATATGAGGCAAGCAACTCCTTTAAAAAAGGTCATCTTGGATATGAGGACAAATACAATTTGTTGGAACCCAATGGAAGTTTTTGTTTTCATTGCAGCAAATGAAGATTATAACTTATATACATTTGATATGTGTTCCCTTGATGAACCTGTGAAGGTACATGTGAATTATGTATCTGCAGTCCTTGGTGTGAATTACTCAGCTACAGGGAAAGAATTTGTGTCTGCTACTTTTGACAAATCCATTTGAATCTTCCCTATAGACAAAATCATAACACAGAGAAGCATATCATACAAAGAGAATGCAGCATGCTGTTTTTGTGAAATGGATATCTGACAAGAAATATATTTTAAGTGGTTCTGATGAAATGAACATTTGACTCTGGAAAGCCAATGCTTCTAAAAAAATTGATTGTGCTTACATCATGAAAAAAAGCAGCTTTAAATTATAACCAGAAGTAGAAGGAGAAGTTTAAATACCATCCTCAGATAAGTCGTATAGCAAGACATTGTCATTTATCTAAGACCATCTATAGCCAAATTAAGGAGCAGCGCATCATGAAAGAATCTCATCAAAGGAAGTAAATGAATCATAAGAAACATAGCAAACCTGGATCTATACCATTTGTATCAGAGAAGAAGAAGCATATAGTGGCTGTTGTGAAATAATATATGAGAGTTCTGCTGATTTTTTAAGAATCACATAATCTTGGAGCTGAAAGGGACTTTAACAATCATTGCATTCAATGACCTCATGGTATATCCAAGGGGAAACAGAGATCTGCAGAGATGTGAAGTGACTTGTCCAGATCATCCAGTGGTAGAACCAAGACCAGGATCCAGTTATTTGGAATCCCAGTCCACTACTTTTTCTGTTATATGAAGGTGTCTCTTAGATTAAAAGGGAAAAAGAAAAGAAAACATAATGACTTAGGATTTATGTAAACTAGAATCTCTTTACCTTTTGATCAGATCTAAGCTTTCCTGGCTGAATAAGTTTTGCCTAAGATTTCATATCTTCAGCTCTGCTCTTCAGAAGACTAAGTTTGACTTAATCTCCAAATATGGGAATAGGAAAGGAAAAAATCCTGGATTACCCCAAATTTAACTATTGGTTATTTAATAATAATTTCTCTCCATTATAAATAATCACTTTTATGGACTTCCAGCCAAGATGGCGGCGAGGAGGCACACAGCTGTGTAAGCTCCGCATTTTCTCTCAGAATCCATCTCATTACAAGCCTCTGAATTAATGCCTGACTGAAAAAAACCCACAAACAGTTACCAAGAGAAGACATCCTTGAGATTCGACAGCAAAGGTCTGTTTTTGCTCGAGGGCGGGACGGTTTTAGATCTGGCACAGGCTGAGGGCAGGCAGTGGCAGCGAGAGCTCGGCAGGCAGCTCACAGCCGAGCAGACCGGAGGGGGTTGGGGTGTGATCTCAGTCGTCCCTGCGGGGAGAGCTTCACTACAGGATTGGATACTTTGCCCTGACAACAAGTCAGTAGCCCAACAGAGAAGCTAAAAACACCAGGGGTTAAGAATACAACCCCAAACAGCTGGAGTCCCTTGGGACCGTCCACCCCTCCCCCACAGCGTCTCAGCACTCTCTCAGAGTCTCAGAGCGCAGGCGCAGCACAGTCCTGCTAGTGCCTCGCTGCTGCCCCCTCAGTCTGTAGAGGAAGCTCGGTAACGCCACCCAGCCCTCCCCCAAAAAAAGCAGATTCCATTGTGGTTTTTTTCCTTTTTTTTCTTTGCTAGTTTGTCTCTGATTCTTCTCTGACAAAATGAGCAAAAAATTAAAAAGGACTTTAACGACTGACAGCTTATATACAGACAGAGAACAGACTCTAAACCCTGAGGAGACTAAAAACAGATTATCTTCAGGTGAATCCTCACAGGAGGAGATCATCTGTTCCTCAGCACAGATGAATCTCATAGAAGAAATTAAAAAGGCTCTCACAAGAGAGCTAGAAGAAAATGGAAAAGGAGAGGGAGGCTTGGCAAGAGAGACTGAGAAGTCATTCCACCATTTAAAGACAGAGTGGATAAAGAAATAAAATCCTTTGAAAAATAGGATTAGTGAACTGAAACAGAAAATAGCTCACAAAGAATAAAATTGGCGAAATGGAAGAACATTCCACAGAACAAATTGGACAATTAGAAAAAGATATAAAAAAAGTGAGTGAAGAAAACACTTCACTGAAAATAAGAATAGAACAAATGGAATTGAATGACTCGAGGAGACAAGAAGAATCAGTCAAGCAAAACCAAAAAAAACCAAACAATGGAGAAAAATGAAATTCCTTCTGGGGAAAACAACAGACCTGGAAAACAGGTCTAGGAGAGACAATCTGAGAATCATTGGACTCCCAGAAAAATACGATGAAAAAAAGAGCCTGGACACTATTTTCCAGGAAATTATCAAAGAGAACTGCCCAGAAGTCATAGAAACAGAGGGTAAAATAGACATTGAAAGGATTCACCGATCACCCACTGAAAGGGATCCTAAAATCAAAACACCAAGAAATAAAGTGGCCAAATGCCAGAACCCTCAAACAAAGGAAAAAATACTGAAAGGAGCTAGAAAAACTCAATTCAAATATAGAGGAGCCACAATAAGGATCACCCAAGATCTAGCAGCATCCACATTAAAAGATCGAAGGGCCTGGAATATGATATTCCGAAAGGCTAAGGAACTCGGTATGCAACCAAAAATAACTTACCCAGCCAGAATGAGCATCTTTTTCCAGGGAAGAAGATGGTCATTCAACGAAATAAGTGAATTTCACCTATTTTGGTGAAAAAACCAGAACTTAACAAGAAATTTGATCTGCAAATATAGAACTCAAGAAAAACCTAAAAAGGTAAAAAAATAATCACTTTTATTAAATGACTTTCCAATACAACTAGGCAAAGACACTGGAATAATTTGCTTCTCTAGTTTGTTTTACAGATCAGGAAACTGAGGCAAAGAGTTAAGTGACTTACACAAGGTCACATAGCCAGTAAGTGTCTGGGGCCAGATTTGAACTGATCCATGCAAAGCACTCTACCTACTGAGCCATCTAGCTGTCTGACTTAATTGTAATTTTCAACTATAAAACCAGGATAATAATAGCATCTATGTTCTAGGATTGCTGTGAATATCATATGATTTAACATATAAACAAACAAATTTCAAACTTTAAAACACTAATTAAATGCTAGCTTTTATTAATTCCCTTTCACCTAGAAAGATAATCACAGGTACAAGGATTATAGGGAAAATGAAGGTATGATTTCAGCCCTCTAGCAAAAGCATCTTTATTTTTAAAGACAGTTCTGAAAATTGCCTCACAAGGAACTTGTGTCATTTGAAAAGGCAAAATTGAACAAATCTCTGAAGGACCTCTGATTGATTCCTAAGTCCCAAGTGACTTACTCTGACTCCTAGGTCTCAAATGACTATGACCTACAAGCTCACAGAGTAAAGGGCAAAAGGAGGGAAATTTTCTTAAAGACTATTTAACTAATGGTTATGTCAGGTGTTGAGCTCTTAGAGAAGAGTACTAAAGCTAGGAAAAGTGCTAATGGACCTTTTTAGGCCCTGGGGGCAGGGTTTTCCTTTCAGCCACAAGGAGAAAGGGAAAAATAGCTTTATAACATCCCCTTTGGGGAAATAACAAAGACAACAAAACTAGTCTTCAGGAGACAATTTCTGCCCTCTGGAATATGTCCTTTTTCTAAATAGTAAGTTTTCAAAGTATCCAATTGACATATGATGGTATTTACACTGCTGTTATTCACTCAATACTATTAATAATAATAACCAATGTAACTGTTTAAAAATATTACATTCTGATTCTACTTAAACCTAAGTAGCTTTGTGCTGTGCAAACTGACCATATCAATTGGATCAAGGAGGGATGAGAGATATTCAATAGCATATTTACTATTCCAAAGATAATTATAATATTCTTGGAACAGTGTGTCAATTGATGGCACCAATCAATTAAATTTAAGAAATTTTATTAGGTAACTAATGAATGTAAGACTCTGTGTTAGGTGATGAGGAAGATGTAAATATACTTCTACGTACATATGCACACATATGTATATACGCATAAATGAATACATAATACTCATATTTATGCATGTGTATTCCAATATAGATTGCATTGTCTTTGTATGATAGAATCTACATACATAAACATATAAATAGTATGTTTAGAAATATCTAAGTGACACAGTAGATGGAGTACTCATAGGAGAGTACCAAGCAGATAAATAAAAAGATCTGGTGACTGATTAGATGTAAGGGATAAAACTCATCATTACCTCATAGTGAAAGTAATATTATACTCATTTCATAGTTGTGCAAACTAAGTTTTAAAAGAGATGAAGAACCGTGTTTAGTATCACACAGCTAGTAGGTATCTAAGGAGAAATTCAAATGCAGATTTTCTATTCACAGAATAGTTCTCTTTTCACTTCAATATAATGCTTTTTTTTTTTTCTGGGGCATCTAGGTGGCACAATGGATAGAGCACCAACCCTTTAGTCAGGAGGACCTGAGTTCAAATCTGATCTCAGAAAATTAACACTTTCTAGTTGTGTGACCCTGGGCAAGTCACGTAACTCCAATTACCTCAGTATTATATATATATATATATATATATATATATATATATATATATATATATATATATATATATTTATATATTTATATATTTATATATATATGTATGTATATAAATAGTATATATAATGTCTTTTTCAAAGATATTTCTAAAGTCTCTATTATGAGTAATTAGAAAAATCATGGTACCTTTAGAAGAAAAGGGAATGAGGAAACATAATTCCTTTCATCCATTCTGCTTTAGAAAGGTGATTAGATTCATTTTTGAACACATAGACTTGTTAGTGAGTGAGCCATTCTGTGAATGATATATAGCAGTCAGTTGTAAGCAAAAGTGATGAGAGTAACATAGATAAAAAATGAAATAATCAGTGAAGAAAATAAGTGGAGTGTGTTTAGCCACTGAATAAATATCACAATTAGAGTTCAGGGGGAAGAAAAATGAAAACTTCTTCATTTAACAGGAGAGGAAACTGAGACCCTGGGAGAGCATTTCTTACTAAATCAAATAGCTAATAAGGTGAAATCTAGTTTATTGTAGAGTCATCCAACTGCTCTGTTGACTCTCTCTCACCTTTTCTATGCAGAAGAAAGAGAATAATCATAAGTGCCAAATATTGCAAAAAAAAAAAAATCAGAAGATTGAGAACTATAAAGAGACCATTTGATTTAACAGTCAATATTATTATTGATAATAACAGGTTCAGTAGAGTTGCAGGAACATAAAGCATATTGAAGGTCCTGAGAAGTAACTTATTTGTGTAGTTCATGTAGACTGTTTAATCTTTTTAATATTTTGTCAGTGCTAAAGAGGAAAGTTCAGGACTTCAGTATGAGAAGATAATATTAAACAAAATATGTTATTTATTTTTTTTTAATATAGGGAAAACCTGAGTTTTAAGTTTTTAGGCCCAGAAAAGACAGCTTTCTGATTTGGTTAAGAGCATTAACATTCCTTCACATTTTCCTCTAGGA
The DNA here is from genome assembly GCF_902635505.1 of Sarcophilus harrisii. Taxonomy (NCBI): domain Eukaryota; kingdom Metazoa; phylum Chordata; class Mammalia; order Dasyuromorphia; family Dasyuridae; genus Sarcophilus; species Sarcophilus harrisii. The sequence continues at coordinate 508,485,429 of NC_045428.1, read as the reverse complement.
TCTTTCTCCATTGCTTTTTTCTCTCTCACTGAAGAAAGGTCTCAGGATAAATAAGAAGGGATGGACTCATGACAAAATCAGAAAGTTCTGTCAATTAGTCAAACAACAATCACTTAATAAGTGTAGGCTTAGCTTTGCAAAGAGGAAGCTCAATTCATTCTCTGATACAAAATGGAAGATGAATAAGCAGAGAAAAAAATCAGTGAGGTCTGTCTTCTTTGGTAGAGGTTAAAATAATTTTCTGATAGGGCTAGTAGTGAGAAATCAAAGACTTGAAGAAGTTTTCCCTTATTTCTTTATGTTCTGTATATTCGTAATTTTTTGTCTCCCCCAAGAAATATTCTATTGCATTTGTATACCACAACTTGTTTGTCCATTTCCCTATCAATATACCAGGAACTAATTAAAACTATTAATAACTACAATAAAAATTATACAAAATAAATAATATATAAACCCATAAAAGTCAATTCCCTTTCTATATAACAATAACAAAAACACAAAAGAAAATAGTAGAAAGGGAATTCTCACTTAAATTAGGTACCACATGTGTAAGACATTTGAGGAAATTTTCAAGACACTTGGGGAGCATGATGGGAGTCAAAGAGAGATGAATAAAAGGATTACAGTGAACTAGTGTAAGGACCTATCTGAAGTTAGATAGTATAAATTTAAAGGGGAACATTAGAAGTAGGACAGAAAAGTCTTATATTGGGAATTATCAAGCTTTTGATATTAATTAGGTGAAAAAAGCAGAAGGCCAAGGTCATATCTAAAACATGTATGGAAAAAAAATGCATCATTGAAGGATAACCATAGAGTCGACTTTGAATGGAAGCAAATAAAGCCAGAATAAACTCAAGACAGAGAAGAGAGAAGAATTGAGTACTTATCTGTCACTGTGAGGACACAGAGAAATTTCATAAATGAGACATCAGGGTAAAAAAAGATAGAGATTTTTTGATCACAGAAATACATTTCTGAACTCATGATTGTGAAGGTATGATATTTTAAGTACTTATTTTAGATTAAGGTGTGGTTTTGGAGTTTACCTAGGTTAGAAAGGCAGTATTATTTAGTAGAAATAATGGTGGAAAAATATAAAGTAGGAAAATATGAGTTTAAATCTGATCTCCTATTCTTCTATCTAGATGGTCTTTTAAACTGGTCACTCAGTTTAGACATAGTTCACCTACATTTTAGCAAAGTACTTGATAATGTATTTTCTGCTATTCTTGGGAAGGTGGGGTAGGGGAAAACTACAGAGACTAAAGTTAGCTATTAGTACAGTTAAATGGATACATAATTGGTCAAATGACTAGAATGATTTGATGTCAATTTGAATAGACCAGTGGAATGTTACAGAGATCTTATTTTGTTCTATAAGTGTTAACATAAAAAAAAACATTATTATTTAAAGGCATAAATAGTATATTCATTTAACTTTCAATTGACATAAAGCTAGAAGGATTTGCTAGTTGATACACTGTATGACTATGATGAGCTAAATAGACCTCAATACACTAACTTTTGACTCATACCTGAAAAGAATTATGTAAAGTTGAGAGAGATATGGTTAGAAAGCAACTTCTTTGAAAATTGTGTGCTTTAGTGAACTGAAAGTTCAATGTTAGTCTGTATTCCAGCCAAAAAAAATTATGTCATCATGAACTCCATAGTGTTCAGGACTCTGCTAATGTTATTCAATTGTTTTCAATCATGTTCAGTTTTTTTGTGATCCCACTTGAAATTTTCTTGGCAAAGATACTGGTGTGGTTTGCTATTTTCTTCTTCAGCTCATTTTACAGATGAGGAAACAAAGCCAACAGGATCGATCACACAGTAAATGTACCAGGCCAGATTTGACTTCAGGAAGATCAGCTATCTTCACTTCAGGTCTCCCTCTATCCCCTGTTGCTCTATGTCCAGGATAAGAGTGATGAAAATACCAATGCTTTGTTCATATCCTATCTGGATTATTGTGTTTATTTGGGGGCCACCATGTTTCAAAAAGGATGATTTGTCCAGATCATACCCAAATCAAGGTGGTGAAGGGCCATGCAATCCAAGGAATATTTTAGCATAGAGACTACTGTTAGGAAGAGGTTTATCTTTCTCTACAAGTATTGGAAGATTATCCTGTGGAGAAGGAATTAAGTTTTCTCCTTAGCCCCAGAAGACAGAATTAAGGATTCAAAGTTTAAGTGCTAGAGAGACAAATTTAGACTTTGGTATGGAAGAGGGTGGGAGGCTTCCTAGAAATTATGTCTTTACAAAATCAGTGAGGCACAGGACATCTCCTAACACTCCCACTCCATCTCCTAGCAAAGTCTTTAGACAAAGGAAAGATGATCATTTGGGGCATATGTTTTAGAAGACTTTAATTTTCAGATATTTCAGATACTTCTAAAATATGATTGTTAAATTTTCATTGTAGGGGCATCTACACTTCAGGAATTGATAACAGCTACAAAGATGTTTTTATGTTCTTGTTTGTATTGATTTAAAAGTGATGCAGACAATGTTAATAATGAAGAAGATTAAACTTTAAAATGGTCATGAGTTTTTAGAAAGCAGAGCGTAAATTCTCTGAGTTCTCTCTAAACTCGGAAATTTTATGATTTTTTTGCTTCTATACCATGTTTTGCACACATAAAAATCTTGTCTCCTGCCACTTGTTTCTAATATGGTATTATCACTTCTTTTCTTAACTAAAAGAAGTTATTTTCATTTTAAATGTATTTAGATCTTAGAATATTTCCTCCTCTTGACCTTTGAGCAGCAAATGGATTTTATTAGTAGGATGATTTAACAAAGAAATATTTTCTTTTCCCCTCTCTCCCTGATTCTCTCTTCTTCTCTCCTCCCCTCCTTTCCTCCCTTCCTTTCTCTCTTTGTGTGTGTTATCTCTCTTTGTCTCAATTTTTCTCTGTCTCTGTCTCTGCCTCTGTCTCTCTGTTTCTTTCTGTCTTTCTATCTCTCTGTCTCTCTCTATGTCTTTTTCTCTCTTTCTCTCTCTCTCACACACATACAAATTATCTTTGAGCACAACTTCTGATTTTTAAATTTGTAATTATCACCATCAAAGGTTTAAGCTTTTTTCTTGTCTTATATATTAGTTCTGTTGTCAGACAGAAAGACAGACACAGGATCTATGAGATATATAGTCTTAATTATACAAAGAAGCCTCACCCAGCCCAAGTAGAAGCCACTGTCAGGCTTTAAAAAGTGATTCGAAAGATTTAAGCTATAATAAACAATTTTATATGCAATTTCCACAAACATATTTTCATTTGCCATAAAAAAGCAAACACTGAGGGCTGGAGGAGGAGAAATGTGCATAGAGAAGGCCACAAAGCCCAAACTGTCTACCTGTGTGGCTAAAATAAAATTATAGTCCATATCAAAATAGTTTATCTAATGGTTGTTTAAAGGGAAATAAATATTTTCAAATAGTCTGCATTCTTGTCTGAGATAAAAATATCTGACTTTTTTTATTCTCAGAAAGGTAACATTTCAGACAGTTTAAGGTGAATAATTGTTTCTTGTCTCAGATATTGATTTCTAGCTATGTAAATCATGCAGGGCCATATAGACATTACAGTGGTTTCTGGAGGAATTTCTACTAAATGTGTTTCTTTTAAAATGAAATGATGGTGTGTGAAGAGAAAAGTTAGGCTGAAACTTTGAAATGAAAATGATAATGTTAGACTCTTTATATAAAAAGACAGTTAACATCATCCAGTTCCCTTCCCAGTAGGAGAAATCAAGTGCTACCTGTCATAGCCTCTTATCTAACAATTGTATTTGGTGCTGGAAATTCTACCTTCTACCCAAGAACTCCAAGAAGTTATTATTAGGATTAATTGTTCAAGCCTCAGTGATTTCCTGTGAGGTGAAGAATTTTCTTTTATTTTTCCCTTAAACTCTATTAAGACCTTAACAAGAACCATCAATACAAACAGCATAACTTGTTAACTAACTACATTTAAATTATTTAATTTCAATACAAATTGTATCCTGACACTTTCAGTCATTCCTTCCAAGTCCTCATCAGGATTCTTTGGAAATATTGTGGATTATGCATGTAGTCCCTATGTGTAATTTAGGTCCTGTCTTTGTGTGTGCTAAAAGAAGACAGGATAGATATTTATAACCTCTTCTCCCCTCCTCTTTTCCAAGGGGGATTTTTATTCCTTCCAGGAAGGGAGTAAAAGTTGGAGCCAAAAATTACTTTGTTTTACTGAGAAGATGGGGTACTGAGGTAGAAGGATATAAATCTATTTCCTATAAGAGCTTTTGTCTAGGAATTTAATGGAGTTGTATCTAATTTCTGGATTGCTTTGTCATTTGAGGGGGGAGGAGAAACTGAAGTTTGTTTTTTTCTTCTCATATATAAATGAATATATGTATATTAGTGTACTGTTATATAGATATGTAGATTAATAGATTATAATCAGGATGTATATATTTCTCTGAGTACAATATAAAAGAAAAAAAAGCAGTTTAACAAAATCAATATGCCAACAGAAGTCAATAGAATATGCAATATATGATCACCTACTTCTGCATTCCTGCACTCTACTCCAACCTCCCTCTTTAGAGGAAGAGAGACACATTTTCTCAGCTCTTTTCCAGGGCTGATTGGTCTTTAAAATTTCACAGCATTCATTTTTTTTTTTGCTTTGTTTTGTTTTATGACTGTACTTTTCGTGTATACTGTTTTATTTATTGTGCATATTTTCTTCTAGGTTTTACTTATATCATTCTTTATAAGTTCATATAACTCTTTCCATGAGTTTTTAAATTCTTCATATTCATCATATATTATGTCAGAATAATATTCTCTTCAATCATAACCATGGCATTTTTTAGTTATCTACCAATCAATGAATATGTATTTGTTTCTATTTTCCCTTCCCTGAATACACATTCCACTTTTAGTAATTTGGTTTATGCATTAGCTTTTCCTCTCTGTTTAACTACCTTGGAACATATGCCTAGGAAGTGGAATCTCTGGGTCAAAGCATATTAGCATCTTAGTTGCATTCTTAGAAAAATTAAAAATTACTTTTCTAGATTAGCTCAGTAAGTCCACACCTCTACCAGGAATATATTGCTGTTCATGTCTTTACATACCCTTTCCACAATTGATTGTTCCCATCTTTTTGTCATTATTTTTGGCCAATTGGTTCCATAGAGGGTGAAACCACAGAGATGTTTTGATTTGCATTTATCTTTTTACAAATGATTTATATCAATCTTCCATGTGATTAATAATTTATGATTCTTTTATAACAATTTATATCCTCTTATCACCTTGGGGAAATATCTGTTCTTATATTTGTGTCATTTTTGTCAAGTCTCTAAATATCTTGGACAGAGGTTGCCATGGCATAATTGAGATTTAACTGACTCAGTGGCAGGAGGATCTGGATTCATATATACTTCTTTCATGTTTTGAATGCATAACTGTAGATAAGTCACAACTTCTTAGTGCTTTGGAAACTCTTCAGCCTAGAGGGTATCCCAAAACTCTTAATGGAATTTTAGATATTTATCCTTAAAATTGCATTAAGACATTTGGGACATTCTGGATAAATAGCTGAAAAGGTACCAAACCACTTTGAAATAGTTTACTCCCTTAAGAATTCCATATGTTAATGAAATTTCAGTACCAGTCCTATTCCCATATCTTGGATACTAGATACTCACTAAACAGATTTGATGCATTTCCCCCCAAAAAACATTTTCTAATATTGAAATATTTTCATTGCTTTTAATTACATGTGACATGATCTATATTAAGTAGCAATATAGTGATTACAAAAGCTTCCTGCAAAAATATATTACACATTGACCCTTCTGGTTCTAAATCTCTGATTTTGTGGCCCAGTGATCTGTCATTCACAAGATGCATATGTAAAGGGCTGAAACTTTTAAGTTAATGCACTTAAATCAGACAACCGAGCACTTAAGGCTAATTACCAATTGGACAATATTCTATAAGCATATTCTTCAAAAATGGCCCTTCCCACTATCCTATGCTGGCTCAATAATTGGTATATACAGAGAATTGTAGGAGGGACTAGGGGTTGGAGTAAGACTAGCCAGGGTCATTCTGGGCGGGAGACAAAGAAGGAAAGTCGTGGAAATTCTGTGTCCATCCAATTCAATCCTGCCCCTAAGACCAAGAATAAAGACCAAGGACTTTTGATTATCCTGACTCCATCTGATTCTAAGGTACCAGGGTGCTAACTGGTCATCATATGCATATATTAGCATAAATATGTCAGAAGTATTTTGGCCTTCATGCTATCTGTTGAAATAGTCTAATTGGTCTTCTTTCTCTATGATTGTACCTTTTTCAATCCATACTAATCACAAATGCCAAATTTCACTTCCCTATTCAAGAATCTCCAATGATTCCATATTGCTTTTGTAATAAAATATAAATTCATCCATTTGACAATTAAAGTCCTTGTTCCATCCTCTCTTTCCACAATGATTACATGTTATTCCTTTGAATATCCTCTTGTGTGTTACACAGAAATATGCTTTTTGCTTTTCCCTCCACCTATGTCTAGGAAAGTAGATCCTGCCCGCTGTCTCTTAGAATCTCTACTAACCTTCAGGGATCAGATTAAAGTCCATCCTTTTCATTTTTCAAGATAAGTAAACTAGAACTGAGGGAAGTTTTTTTTCACATTCACATGCAAGTAACACGTAGTCTCTGCTACATGAAAGTTATTTGGGATTGTCAAGGAACAAGGAGCTAAGGAAGTATTCATCAGTTGGGAAGTAGATAAACAAAATATGGTATATAAATGTGATAAAATACTATGAAACATTGGGAAGATATCAAAGAAATCTGATGATGTTTATTTGCCTCTCATCTTTTTTAATGTTAAACAAATGCATTTTTTCTATACATTTCCACAATTATCATGTTGCACAAGAAAAAATCAGAATAAAGAAAAAAAAAATGAGAAAGAAAAATGCAAGCAAATAATAACAAAGGTGAAAATACTATGTTGTGATCCACATTAAGTCCCCAGTAGTCCTCTCTCTGGATACAGATGGCTCTCTCCATCACAATTCTATTGGAATTGGTCTGAATCATCTCATTGTTGAAAAGAGCCAAGTCCATCACAGTTGATTATCACACAGTCTTGTTGCTATCTACAGTACTCTCTTGGTTCTACCCAGTTCACTAAGCAGTAGTTCATGCAAGTGTCTCTAGACCTTTTTGAAATCTATATTTTTGTCATTTTTCTGAGAAAAAAAAATGGAAGAGATTTTTATAAGTCATATTACAGATTCAAGGTTCTGGCTTGATTTTTATACTGTTGTGGTTACCTATCTCAGTCTTAAGCAGGATGCCCTTGGTAAGGATATCAAATGCTCACTCCAATTACCTTCTTTAAAAGAATCATATCTTTTTCAGAATTTGGAGGCAGGGGCATGGAACAAAGTTTATACTTTACAGTTATAATGTACTTCCTAATGTTGTTTTCTTCTCATTTGAGCCTTGTAACAATTCTGTTGGGTAGAACATGACAACACATATTTATCTAAATATCTTATCACTTTAAAGTCAGCAAAGAATTTTCCTGACAATCTATGAAAAATATGTTTTGAGTGACAATACATATATTTTAGAGATGAGGAAGCAAAGAATTGAAGAGCTGAAGTGGATTATCAGAGTTCAGTATTCTGACAAATGGTAGAATTCCAGGTCAAGATTTTTGATCCTCTAGAGAATTTTCTTCCTACTGTGTCACATGATTGCATCATTTTCCAATAAACTGTAAGCTTCTTAGAGGCAGAATACAGATATCAAGTCTTAGTTACTATGGAGACTAGTAATTAATAATAACTTTTTAAAAGTGAATGATTGAATCAGTTGTCTAAAGTGGTTTGTTTAATCCTTTGACTTCACTAGGAATTCTAATCCAAACTTGATAATAAATGTTTTCTACATATACCCTAACAAACTTGCTGTTTTTAAATATGGTGTTACAGACTCCTTGTTTTTTTTCCCTTTTTTATGGGGCAGATTTACTGCAACATTAGTTTTAATGATTTCCTCAGAATTGGTGTGTTTTTTGTTTCAGGGTTGCCCATCCCTCTATTGAGTTTCATAGCTCATAGCAGTTATCACCCTCTAATTTATCGTCCTAGAAGTTATAGTTTGGAGACTTGTTTCCAATCCATTATTTTCCCCCCTTAAAATCTGTTACAACCTGTCATTATGATAAACAGAAGATGGAAAGTAAGATAGCTACCTTTTCTTTGAGATTTTTTTGCTTATTTTCTGCATTTTAAAAGGTAAAATAAAATAAAATCAAATAAAGAAAATTTAGTAAGAGGTACTCTGTATATTTATGTCAAGAGACAACTAAGTTTTAGAGGAGGTATGTTTTTTTCTTGCCTTATTTTTAAAATTAGAAACTCAGCAAAGATCATCAGTTATTTAAACCAAATGGTCTCTGCTGGGAAGCAGGCGATCTGGTGTTTATTCCCCAACCCACCACTAACCCACGGAATCACATATTCATAATTGAAAGGGATGCCAGATGCCAAGTTACAGCAGACCAAGTGAGTTCCATCTCCCATTCCTCTGTCATGCTATTATATAAAAGGGATTATGCTTGAAGACATCCATTAAGCGGGGAGTCTAAAGGAATTCATTCTACTTCCAGAAACTTTCTTATTTAGGAAAATTTTCCTGATGATAAAGCCTAAATTTTCCTCTCTTCAGTTGTATATTATTATTATTATTATTATTTTATGAAAAAATTATTAATCACTTATTATGGACAGAGGTCTGTGTTAAAACTAGAAAAGATAGAAAAAGTTTTCCCCTTAACAGACTTTTTAATCTAAGCAAAGGATAAAGCAATAATGGATAATTTGAATGCACAAGGAGGAACAAAAAATAATTCAGAAGAAATCCATGATTGAAAGAACTAATATTAATTGAGCACTATGTCATAATCTGTTAAACTGGGGAAACAAATACAAATAAGAAGGAAGGATTTGAGGTGAAACTCAAAGAAACTCAGGGAAGTCATGTGGTAAAGATGAGGAAAGGAGAGCATTCCAGGCATGGGGAATAGTTGGACTTAATGTTTGAAGAATATTATAGCTGAGGAATAGCAAAAAAAAGCAGGTATTGCTATATCATAGTGTTTGTTGGGAAGAGTAAAGTATAAGAATCACAGAAATATGAGGAGGGGTTGTGTTGTGAATAGCTTTAAGTGCCAAATAGAGCACATTATATTTGGTGCTGTAGTGAAAAGAGGGCCAATGGAATTTATTGAGTATGGGTATCATGGTTAGACATGTTCTTTAGAAATATTACTTTTGCAACAAAGGGGAGAATTAACTGAAATGAGGAGATTTGAGGCAGTGAAACCAACATGGAGGCTGTTGCAATGGTCTATGTGAGAGATAAGTGCCAACAGCTAAAGTGAGTAAAGAGAAAGGAACTGTAATCTCCTATTTGCCACATCTTAATATCATCTCTTCTAGGGAATTTGTCTATCTCCTTATTAATTATTCTTAAAAGATTTAGCTCATCATTAACAATATAAAATCTTTTCCTTTTGTTTTGTTTGAGATAGTAATTTAACTTCATTTGAAGATGGGAGAACTGATGACATTATTAAACAGATAGAAAGGGAGAAGGGGGACCAATATAGGATCTTGGAGAGCATTTATAAAATTAGTGAACATGGCCTAGATGATAATATGGTATCCTTTTCTACATGTTTTGCTGGATTTAACGAAGATCCAGCAAAATATCCAGAGTAGAGGATTTGAAAGGAAAAATAATGAGTTTTGTTTGAGATAGTAATTTAACTTCATTTGAAGCTGGGAGAACTGATGACATTATTAAAAAGATAGAAAAGGAGAAGAGGTCCCAATATAGGATCTTGGAGAGCATTTATATAGTGAGCATGGCCTAAATGAAGATCCAGCAAAGCATTTGAAAAGGATAATATGTCAGGTAGGAAGACAATGAGGAGAAAAAGAATGTTGCCAAAAATTAGAAATAGGGGCAGCTACATGGAAGAGTGGATACAGTACCAGATCTGGAGTGAGTGAACCTGGACTCAAATCCAGCCTTAGATATCTAACTGTGCGATGCCATTCAAGTCTCTTAACCCCTATTGCCTTACCAAAAACAAACCCACAAACCCCCCAAAACAAACAAAAAACTTAGAGAGAACAGAATATTTAAGAAAATCTGGGGGTGGGGGGTAAATTGTGTTTAAAAAGTTACGACAAAAAGGTCTAAAAAGAATATCAAAAAAGCATATTTTTTTTAGGGGGGGGCAAGACAAGTAGAGTTGGAGAGATCAGAAAATGTCTTAAGCATAAAATTTGAGTTCAGTATTTAAGGAAATTGGAAATTATAAAATTTGAAGGTGAGAAACAAGTACATTCTAAGAATGATAGTTGGCCTTTACAAAGTTATTGCAATAGGTTAGTTTGGGCTGTTAACTGTAAATCAAGGCAATAAATATATAATAAGATTGGGAAGGATGAGTTAGAGCCATTTGGTTAAGCAGTTTAGATATTAAATCAAGGAATATGTTTTTAATTCTAGAATAGGGAGACATTGGAGCATGGGTCAGATCCATGATTGATAGTTGTATGGAGTATGGATTGAAGTAGGGCAAGAAAGATCTGGAAAGACAAATTATGAAACTCTTCTAACAATCCTGAAAGACTGATAAGAATCTGAACTACTTCTCTTTAATAAATGATTTTGAGATTTAGCTTTCTAATCAATAAACCTAATTAGTTTGTGGATTTTAAAGATTATTTGATTTTGTCAAAGAATTAAGAAAAATTCTGAACCTTATAGATTATTTCTCAGTAACTTGGCTTGATCTGGAACCCATAGCTTCATAAGTGAAATTCTACTTTTGGACTGGACTCCTCTTAACTAGCTCACCAAAGGATTGACAATTTTAAATGTAGATTCATGATGTGTGATTTACCAGTTAGTTAATAAAATCAATTTATTTCTTGAGTCAGTGACAGATTTATATCTCAAAAAGAGATCATGGGATATAAACCACCTTGTTTGTACATTCAAAACTTGACAGTCTATTGCACTGATAACAGGGAGGAATCCTACCTGTACCAAATATTTAGATTAATATAATTCGGAATACTTATTTTGGTTGTATGATAAGAGCTACATTTCATATTAAGTTAGAATCCATGTTAATAACACTGGAAATTCCATGTTACATTGGCTAGTTTTCCTCTAAAAAGGGAATGAAGCAATCATTAAGATTTAATTGATACAGAGGATTAAAACTCTCTAGTGACCTAGACTTCAGATCAAGGGTTAAGTTCCACTCATACTTTACCACTCATGCTATAGGGGTGTCCCATTATCAATAGACCCTTGTCACTGGACAACATTAAAACAAATGCTGAATTTGCAATTATCCAAAGGCTATCATAGAGGCTATCAAAGTGTACACCCTCTATGATACAGCTATGTCTCTACTGGGTCTGTATTTCAAAGAGATTATAAAGGAAGAAAAGGAATGCACATGTGCAAAATGCTTGTGGCAGCTCTTTTTGTAATAGCAAGCAACTGGGAACTGCGTGAATGCTCATCAGTTGGGAAATGGCCAAATAAGTTATGGTATATGAATGTTATGGAATATTATTGTTCTTTAAGAAACAATCAGCAAGGTGATTTCAGAGAGGTGTGGAGAAACTTAAATGAATTGATGTTAAGTGAAGTGAGTAGAACCAGATCATTGTCAAGGGCAACAGCAAGGAATATGTTTTTATGTATATCAATGATCAATGATCAATTCTGATGGACATGACTCTTTTTAACAAGAAGATTCAGGCCAGTTCCAATAGTCTTATGATGAAAAGACCCATCTGTGCCCAGAGAGAGGACTGTGGGAAGTGAGTATGGATCCTAATATAATATTTTCACTTTTTTTTGTTGTTGTTTGCTTGCATTTTGTTTTCTTTCTCATTTTTTTCTTTTTTATGTTTTTTTTTTCCTTGTGCAGCATGATAATTGAGTAAATATGTAGAGAATTGCACATGTTTAACATATATTAGATTACTTGCCATCTAGGGGAAGGAGTAGAGAAAAGGAGGGAAAAATTTGGAACACAAGGTTTTGCAAGGGTGAATGTTGAAAATTATCTATGAGAGCAGCTAGTTGGTATAATGGATAGAGCACCAGCCCTGAAGTCAGGAGGACCTGAGTTCAAATCTGGCCTCAGACACTTAACACTTCCTAGCTGTGTGACCCTGGGCGAGAAAATGATCTATGAATATGTTTTAAAAATAAAAAGCTTTAATAATTTAAAAAATGCTGAGGTGAAGGAGCTGCTTCTGAATTAACAAATAATATTTGTTAGTTGGTCTGTCAATTATCTAGCACTTATTAAGCATCTTAATCTTCTTCATCATGCTCAAGTATTTATTAAGTGCTTATTGTGCCAGGAAAAATGAATGAAATGTCCTGTTTATAAAAAAAGGGGGGGGGACACTATGTGCTCAGAAGTATATCAAATTCTAATGAAACAACATTCCAGCAATAATATATATACAAGACATATATAGTATAAATGGGAGGTTATCTCAGAGGGAAAGACAGAAGTCTGGAGACTGGGAAGGGCTGGATGCATAGAAGGGATTTGAGTTGAGTATTAAAGGAAGTCAGAAAATCCAGGACAAAAAGGTGTTCAGGAAGCATATTCCTGGAATGGAGGATTGGGGGAGACTTATGACATAGACTTTCATTTGTGAGGAGCAGAAGAATACCAGGACATGCCATTTGAATATTAAGTACATTAGCTTTCTAAATTTCCTCTCATTTATAGGACTTTACATTTGGATTTATGGGTTTGGACTGGTATTTTAAAAATCTAAGGCTTATCTTCAAAACAGTTATCAATGTGTGTATATGTGTAGACACAGCCTACCTTGTTTATTAGATAGGTATTAAATAAAAATGCCTCAGGAAGAGCCAAGGGCAGCTGAATGTCTTTTCAATAGATACCACTGGCAGCTTAGGAAAAGTTATTGCCTTATTGTTCTTTGTAATGTAGATGGCAAAGTGGTTTGCACACAGTGCTTTATTGGCAAATAAACTGACTGTAAAAACCCTTCTCTGTGTAGGTGGACCAAAAATAGTAACACAGACCTCACTAAGGTGACTTTAACAAGGTCATCCACAAAGATATGGCACTGCAGTCCATGTTCTTTGGATATTTTTGTCCCATGTTATCTAATGTTGTCTGCTTCATGAAAGGTCTTGTTTTCTGACTTCCTAGTTTCTCTGATTCAGTGACATTTGATGGTTGCTATTTCAGTGGCAGCCACAGAAATTCTCTGATTGCTATACAATCTTTCCCCATGAAAAGCTGAAGTGGGCTCCTTGATAACTCGTGGTCTCTTTAACATGGGTTTAATAACAACAATCAAGCTTTTCTGACTAAAGAAAACACTTTGGAAGGCAAATAGTTTTTTTTTTTCCCCAGGAGGATGCTTGAAGCTGTAATTGCATGTGTTTTACTCCCCACGAACCTCAGCAAACAGGCAGCAGATTTATTTTTTTATTAACACCCCATTACCTTACACGGTAAATTTCCTTTAAAAAAATGTATGTGCACTGACTGTTAAAGGGAACACATAACTGCAACATAAAGAGATATAATTGCAAAGCAGAAACTGCAGGAGTTGACATATTCTGTAATGTTCTCTTCTTGGAAGCAAATTTCTTTTAATGTTATTCTTTCCAAGGAAGGAGGTGGATGTTTTCTCAGTTATGCTGTGATAGAAAAAGCAGATAGAAGAATTTGGCTATACATTTGATTTGGCACTAAGTCCTTGTTTGACCTTGAATAAGTTCCCTGAACCTCAGTTTCTTCAGCTGTAAAATGAAGATATTTAGATTCAATGATTTCCAAGGTGAAAATGTTCTATTTTCAAACATTTTCTATTTTAAAGCCCCTTCTGACTTTCACATACTTTTATGTTCTGAAATTACTTGTTTTAAAGTCTTTTCTATTTTCTATATATTCTATGTTTTATTTTCCAATCCTCCTCATTCTGTATTTTATGTTTCAATACTATCTCATAAAGTGCCTTATAGCTCCAACATTCTACTTTATACTTTTTTTCTTACAAATGGTAATACTATAGAGAAGTAGCTGATGGCTCAGTGAATAGAGTACGAGGCCTAGAATTAAAAAGACCTGACTTAAAAATCATCTTTGAAAGCTTACTAGCTCTGTTATCCTGGGTAAGTCTTTTAACTTGGTTGCCTTAATACACTGGAGAAGGAAATAGCAAGCCACTTCAGTTTTCATGTCAAAAAATTTGCAAAAGATGTCCATGACATCATGGAAACTTGAACTAAATAACTAAACAACAACAATAATAATAGAGAGGATACACTTCTTAAGAAATATTTTTCATTTGAGTATGCAATATTTTGATAAATAAGATGGCAATTACAATTAAAGTAAGAGATGCTCATTATCCACAAATTCTTCTCTAAGTTTCATTACATAGACATAAATTTTATACCATCTTTCTGACCCACACCAATTTATTCCAAACATTGCAACTTCACATTACCCTACCCATAGTTTCTAGAATGGTATCCCACTTCCAGAGAAAGTTAATCCACTTAGCTTTATCACTTTCCTTGAAGACAGAGCTGATACAAATAGGGAGTAAATATGTGAGTATAAATTTAACTAATCCAGTATATCTAACTGTCCTGAAAAAATGACTCATAATAAGCTGTTCTCTTGCGGCATTTGCTACAAGTCTCCATCTCCAGCCCTTTTCACCTCAAGGTCTCAGAACAAAAGTCAAATCAATAATATAATTGTTTCTAGAAGTGGAAATACAATGAGTTGACCATGGCTCCAGTCATCATTTCTGTGACTCCCCAGAACAAAACTTTCCCTCATAACTGACAATTTAAGCTTCTTATATGTTTGGCCAACCCTCTTAAAAACAAATAAGAAGGAGAGAAAGAGGAGGGGAAGGAGGATGAAGAGAAGGAAGAAGAAGAGGAGGTGGAGGAGGAGAAGGAGAAGGAGGAAAAGGAGAAGGAGGAGGAGGAACAGAAAGAGGAACAAGCAATAAAAGCAACAGCAACAAGAACAACAAAAAGAAACTTAATTTTTACATTAACTTTCATGAGATGTCTAACAAAAATCTTTGTCATTAAAAGAACACCAATTGAATTCAATTTAGTTAAATTGAATCTCCATAACAACCACAGTACATAGTAATAATTTATCAATTTGTACAAAATATCTCAATCTACTAATCAATACAATCTATTTATCTATCTATCTAATTAGTTTAAACAAAAATGACTTCTTGATTTCATTAATGAATGATCAGGTGAAGAAAATTACTCTTCCTATGCAGGTCAATAGTTTTCTTCAACTTAATAGTCTTTTTAGATTTATTGAATCGTCTAGATCACTGCTAGATTACATTGTAGAGGGCCAGTATTGAATAAGTCCATGTACAGAAAGAGTTCAGTCCAGGCATTATTTGAGACCTGTTCTTCCTAAAGGGGAACAGTTCAAAGCATTGGCTCATACTCTCCCTTAACAATGAATGAAAGACATGCTCCTGATAAATTTAGGGTAACCTTCATGAAGAATGAATGTGACAGGAACAAGCCATCATTACTAAGCTATTTAGGGCTCTGTTTTGACCAATACTTTGTTATTGAGAATTTCTGCTATTTAAGATTCTGTTTTGACAAATACCTCGTTAGTGATAGTTACTGTTATTTACAACTCTGTTTTGATAGCTACATTGTTATTGCTAGTTAACATCAAACTGAAATGTCAAAATATGCTCTATACATAAACCAAGGAATGTACCTAGTGCCCCCTGGAGATAGTTGGCTAATATAACACTAGCTTAAAGAGTATATAAACTCTGGTTCTCAGATTAATAAACAAAAATTGCTCAACATATTTTCCACCTGGCTTGTGAATATTTATCATACCCAACCACACTTTCCACTTGGAGCTGGACTCCAACATTGTATGACTTGTCCAGGGTCACATAGCAAATATTTGTCAAAGGGTATACTGCAACACAAAGTCTTCCTCACTTTGAGGCAAGTTTTCTTACACTATTTCACACTGTCTCTCTGTTTTATATATATATATATATATATATATATATATATATATATATATACATTTTGAATTTATATTTCTTCAGCTAAGAAGCGGTGAATTAGGAATAAGTAGGCTTCAAATAAACTTGGGCAATAACTCTCTCTGTACCTCAGTGTCTGCATCTATAAATTGAATTATTACCTAAGGTCCCTTCTAACTTTAAATCCTATAAAAACAATTTAAAATGTTGTCATCATTCTGAAAGAAAAATATCTTAAAAATAAAATGGTAAATTAGAAATGAGATATGAAGTGAAAAGAAATAGCATTAATTAGATTGAAGATGCTCACTCTAAGAGAAATAATACATTAATGATTTTTAAATACAAATATATTTAACAACTGAATAAAGTACATGAATATGGGATTTTACTATCACTTAATGGGTCTGGTGTTTTTAAGGTTGACTTCATATAATAACATTACATTTTCCTATGTCCAATGTTTATAATTTAATTTTTAAAAAATCATGCTCCCTTGTGACATGATTGAAAAACTCAACTAGCTAATTGTTTTTTTTTTAATTTTCTTTTATTATTACTTCTCTTCCCCTCTTCCCAGATATTGAAAACTGAAAATAAAGAGACGTATTATTGGGAAAACTCAGTTTTTCTATTAATATAGAACAAGGCTTAAAGAAATTAAGATATCTATGTAGAAGTTCTGCTAAAATTTTCCTGTGAGGTTACAACTGATAGTTCTCAAAAACTTTACTTTGGGAACACCAGTTCTGGTAGATCAAACCAATTTTCAAAGATTTTGAAAGAAAGTCTCATGAAGTTTGCTCTCCAGAGACTAAATTTTGGTCTCTCAGTTTGTGAATAGGGTAACCATGAAAATTTGGGAAATCAGCTACCCATACATAGAGGAGTTATCATCTAAAATAATATTTGAAGACCTTACAAAAATAAAATCAGAAGACTTAACAACTTTTTAATATCTTATGTTTTAAGGATACAAAGAAGACAACCAAATCTGATCTTATAGGTTGGAGATTGCCAGAGTATATGCTTAGTTTCAGATTCAGTAGGGATGGCTCTCTGGAAAGAGAAATGAAAGTAGGAGAAATTATGATGTTTTAAAATGACATCATTAAAATCTAAAAAATAAATCACAGTCATTGGTACAATGAAATAGGACCAGGAGAACATCAGAGGCTTGAATAAAAATTTTCTATTTCAGTAATCTTTTTTTGAAGCACTAAGGAAACTTATTATAAGTCTATAGATAATGTTAATTGAGTCTACTACACTTTTTGCTGAGAGCAAATTTAGTCAACTTGCTAATTCCTTCTGTATTTAAAAGACCTTGCTTGTCTCTAATTCAATAATGTTTTGTTAAAAAACAAAACCAAACACACAAAAAAAATAAACAAGTGGGAAAAAAGCTCTGATAGGCATACTTTTTTCAGATAAAGAATGGAATGACAGAAATATTCAAATATCCTGGGATTCTAGAACTGTACTCTCACTGCTTCACTTCTTCTACACACACATTTATTATGTGTGTGTAATTGGGCAAATAATTTCCCAGATGAGGAAAGGGGCCTCAGTTGACTTATTTGTTAAAGAATATGTTTGAATAAGTGAGGTCAAAGTTTCTTCTCTTCTTTGAAATATTATTATACTTAATGTGGCCCACTTTTAAGCCATATACTGATTTATAACATTGGTATTAGTGGTGCAATAATTGTCTCCTTAAATTTAAAACATTATGAATTTTAATGGAAGTTTCTTTTACCAGATCAAACTAATTGAATATGAACTATGATCAAGTATTGAATGAAACAGAAAAAAATAGCAAAATTATTTTAATAAGATATTAAAACTTTCATTCCCATTTCCAAATTTGCCATTATCTTATATGTCTTTGGGGATAGAGCTTGGTCTCAGACCTTAAGAGAGCTAGGAAATACAGTAGATAGAAACTTGAGCCTGGAGTAAGGTATTATAAAACGCAAGAATAAAAACAGAATAGAAAAAATTAAAAGCTTACAGTATTAATTTGACCTTTATTTTATTCCTATAAATTCAATGAAAGATTTCTTTCAAAGTTCTGTAAGGTTTGGGTAGTAAAGACAAACATTTGATCTCAAACAGTTTTCTGATTCATACTTTCTCCCTTTCCTATAGCCTTCTTGTCTAAAGCAGGAAATTAGAATAAAATGAATTATCCCACTGGTCTGCCACTTGAACTAAGAGGACTGGGATAGAATAATAAAAAGCTATATAGATGGATACCATTTGTTTTGTAAACAACTGTCCACTAAGGATAAATTTCACATTTCTATAGCTGCTTTATCTTCAAGGAATCTGATATGGCTTATAGAAATAGCACCAGGCACTATGGTTTCAATTATTTTGACTACCCATGACTGAATGCTATATAAAATTATTAAAATTTAAAATACAGATTTTTTTCTTTTTGTTATTTTATGTATATTTATGAAAATATTTTGCATCCCCAATTATCTGTGAAATATATCTGCATGGTAAAAACATTAAAACAGTCTAGGAACCTTTGGTAACAATAAATTTTGAGGTTACACACAGAAGAATGGTGGGTATTATTCAAATTTAATGTTATTTTCAGGATTGTTAAATGATCACAACAAAGACCAACTGTCTGAGATTTTCATATGAGTTTACAGAATAGGATGCAGGAAGGAACCCTAGAGAAGCAATGATAAAATTAGAGTATACAATATTCATAAGGAAAAAACAATGTGAAAATGTACAATGACTAGTTCATAGATCTCAGAATGTTAAAACTAGAAGAAATTTAAGAGGACATTTAGTCTAATTTTCTCATTTTATTAGAATGAATTAGAATTTATTAGAATTAGAAACTGACTCTCAGGAGCTAACTTGCTTTTAATTGCAGTGTGTATTAGGATCCAGTTCTCTTGTCTCACCCAATCATGGAGTAGAATCAATGTCACTTGTGAAGATGAAAGAGCTTCATGAGCGATAAGTATCAAATACAATAGAATTAGAGTCGCTTAATTTTCTCTGACTCTAAATTTTGTTGATTAATATAATGCAAAGTTAGACAACACTAAATGATCTTTAAGATCTGATTAGTTGAACTCTTTGAAAACTTAAGATAAAGCACATAATGCACAAATGATCTCATTCCATTCTATCTCCTCCAGCAGATTGCCCCTTCTATCACCCTCATTCTTTCACTTATCTTCAATCTTTCATAATGTACTGGTTTCTTCCCTACTTTCTATACTATGTTCATGGCTCTCTTGTAGTTGAAAAGGTCTCACATGATCTACTGTCACTTCATTTCTCTTTTTCCACTCTTTGAGGAGCTGTCTACAACAGTAACATTCACTTTCTCTCCTCTCTCTTCTTAACTCTCTACAATCTGAATTTTGATCTCATCATTCAACCAAACCTACTCATACTTACTAAGCATCTCTTATTTGCAAAATTAAATGCGGTTTTCTCAATTCTCATCTTTATTGACCTCCATTGATCAATGGGACCAATTGGACCAATGCAACTCCATTGATGATACGTTTCTCTTTAGGTTTTTTGTTTGTTTGTTTTGTTTTGTATTGCTTTGGGGAAACATAAGTCTCTTGTAGTTCTCTTCTTACCTGATTCTGATCACTGCTTCTCAGACTCTATTGCTAGATCTTCATTGAGTTCATGCCCAATAATCATGAATAATCCATAGGACTCTTTCCTAAACTCCCTTCTCTTTTAGTATGCTATTTCACTTGGTGACTCAACTCTTATGGAATACTTCTCTATTTTCAAGATTCTAAAATATGCTTCCCTGGCTCTAATCTTTCTGCTCACTTTTGTTTTTCGCCTTATTGGACATGTAAACCCGATATCTCATAGACATCTTAAATTCAGCAACTTAAATACTGAACTCATTATCTTTAATCCAAAACTCTATCCTCTTCCTAATATATCTGTTGTTCATGAAGGTCATGAACCAGTCATCCAAGCTTACTCAACTAATTACTATCTCTCATCTTCTTCCCATGTACAAAACCTGTTGTAAAATCCTGTTAAATTTACTTTCTCAATAGCTTTTGTACATACAAGAGCTCTCTCTTCTGACATTGCCACCATCCTGGTATAGGCCTTCAATATTTCATGACTAGACTGTGACAATATCCCACTATGTGCTATCTTTATCTTATGTCTCACCCCACTCCAATCTGTTTTCCACAAACACATCAAAGTTAAATTTCTAAAATCAAAGTTAACAAAGTAACCAAAGTTAAATTTCTAAAGCATATCTAAAGCATCTCTCTTCCCACTTCAGAGTTTTATTGGTTGCTCTTTCTTGCCTGGAATTTTCTCCCTCCTTATTACCAATAAACTCTCCTCAGGCTTCAGCCAAAACTTCTAAGTATAACTAAACAAGATTAAAATATAATTGAGAAATTTTAAAATTCTGATTTCAAGGTGACATTAGTGATCATTTAGTCTAGCCTCTCAACAGGATAGTAAAATTTCTTCTATGATGTTTTTTTAAAGCTTTTTATTTTCAAAATATATGCATAAATAGTTTTCAACATTTACCTTTGCAGAATCTCGTGTTCCAATTTTTTTCTCTCTACCTTTCCCTCACCTCCTCCTTTAGACAGCAAGTAATCCAATAAATGTAAAACATGTGCGATTCTTCTATACATATTTCCACAATTATCATGTTGCACTAGAAAAATCAGATCAAATAGGATAAAAAAATGAGAAAGAAAACAAAATGCAAGCAAACAACACCAAAAAGTGAAAATACTATATTTTGATCCAGACTCAGTCCTCTCTCTGGGTGCAGATGGATCTCTTCATCACAAGTCCATTGGAAGTGGCCTGAATCAACTCTCTGTTGAAAAGAGTCATGTATTAGGGATATATCTGTTTGAGTCTGATAGCATTGTTCTACAAGAAGCTTATATTCCTTAGTTATAGGGCCTACCTTCTATTGATTATTTTCATTTTTCCCTTGTATATAGCTTGTTTATACTAAGTTGTTTGCATGTTGTTCTACCATTAGACTATGAACTCCTTTGAGAACAAGGACTCTTTTTTCATTATTATTTTGTACTTTTAATGCTTAGCACAGTCTCTTTCATATAATTGGGACATAATATATGCTTATTGACTGAAGGACAACATTAGGAGATGGTTCTATTGTTATCACCGTTTTACAGGTTAGGGAAATGAAGCAGGCAGAGATTAAGTCATGCCCAGAATTATACTACTAATAAATGAGTGATGATTTTTGAATGCAGATTCAACAGACTCTAAGTCCAGAGATTGCACCAATTGAAAAGAGATAAAAATGAAATTAACTTGGATATAGAAAATAAAATCTGCTTGATTTTATATGTATATATGCATATATGTGTATACATATATATATATATAACACATATTTGTTATATATATATATATATATATATATATATATAGTAAACTATAAATAATAAAAATGCTCCATTGTGTGGGCATAAAATTGCTTTATTGTTAACAGCAACATATTATTCCTATCCTCTGGCCTTTAGGGATTTTGATATGATGAAAAAAATTTTAAAAAAATTAACTAGGAAATGAGAAGATTTAGGGGGACGTGATAACTATCCAAGTACTATAAAAGTCATCATATGGTAGAAGAAGTAGAGAAAATATGAGGAAGCTGCAGGTAGAAATTGTGGAGAGATAGATATAATCATAACAATAATAATGATAACAATGAAAAAAAATTTCCCCAATTAGAGCTCTGTCACTATGAGCTACCAGCTTCTGCAAAAATCAAATGATAATCACACATATATACTCATGCTCATATGTCAATATAGGTATAGAGTATAAACTAGATGCATGTCAAATGTGTGTATATAAGTACACACATAAACAAAGATATATGCACATACATACATACATATATGTACATGTGTGTGCAGATATGTGTGTGTAGGTATGTTGGGCAGCTTGATGGTACAGTGGATAGAGCACTGGGCCCGGAGTTAGGAAGACTTAGATTCATATCTGACTTGAGGAACATGACTCTGGCTAAGTCATTTAATCTCATTTAATCTTTTATCTCATACATTGTTGGTGGAGTTGTGAATGAATCCAACCATTCTGGAGAGCAATCTGGAATTATGCCCAAAAAGTTATCAAACTGTGCATACCCTTTGATCCAGCAGTGTTTCTACTGGGCTTATACCCCAAGGAGATACTAAAGAAGGGAAAGGGACCAGTATGTGCCAAAATGTTTGTGGCAGCCCTGTTTGTAGTGGCTAGAAACTGGAAAATGAATGGATGCCCATCAATTGGAAAATGGTTGGGTAAATTGTGGTATATGAATGTTATGGAATATTATTGTTCTGTAAGAAATGACCAGCAGGATGAATACAGAGAGGCTTGGAGAGAATTACATGAACTGATGCTAAGTGAAATGAGCAGAACCAAGAGATCATTATATACGTCAACAACAATACTGTATGAAGATGTAATCTGATGGAAGTGGATTTCTTTGACAAAGAGACCTAATTCAGCTTCAGTTGATCAATGATGGACAGAAACAGCTACACCCAAAGAAAAAAACACTGGGAAATGAATGTAAACTGTTTGTATTTTTGTTTTTCTTCCTGGGTTATTTTTACCTTCTGAATCCAATTCTCCCTGTGCAACAAGAAAACTGTTTGGATCTGCACACATACATTGTATCTAGGATATACTATGACATATTCAACATATATAGGACTGCTTGCCATCTAGGGGAGGGAGTGGAGGGTGGGAGGGAAAAATCGGAACAGAAGTGAGTGCAAGGGATAATGTTGCAAAAAAAATTACCCTGGCATGGGTTCTATCAATAAAAAGTTACTATAATTAAAAAAAAACTTAAAAAAAAATCTTTTATCTCAGTTTCCTCATCTGTAAAATGAGCTGGAGAAGGAAATGTATCTTTGTCAGAAAAACCTCAAGTGGCCTCATGAAGAGTTATGCAAAACTGCAATCACTGAACAATAGCAGAGTGTGTGAATGTGGGTGGAGAAGTAGTAGACTTGCATACATAATAGTTATCCACAAGATCATTTTAATTTTAAGATTTAATAGCATTACACTGAACTAAGACTTTAGAAATACTCTGTATATATGTATATAGCAAATGCATGTAAATTGTATGTTTAACAAGCCTTTGATAATTATATATCAAGATCAGGAGGAATGCATGGTAAGCACAAAAGCATGGTAAGATTAGGCGAGAATTCATAATGGGGAGAATGATGCCTTCAATGAGTCACAAAAAGAGATTTTAAACAAGAGGATAGTATTATGAATAAAAATTTTCTCAGGAAAATGTTATCTTTAAGCTCACTCTAGTTGTTCTGTACTGAGTCTTATTCATATTGTGATGTTTAAAAAGTTCTAGAAACATAATTTCTGGAAATAGTAATTTTAGTTATAATGCAAGCTTTATAATGAAATAGGTCAATGGCACTCTTGAATTCCAAAGAGCCTCATGGCTGCAGGCCCAAGGCATATGTGACCCCGAAAAAGAGGTTGTTCTAGAGGACAACAATCAATTCTATCTGATTAACAAATGAGAGAGAATGAATATTATAATTAAGGACTGGATCTATTCTAATGAACTTTGATTATTTTGTTTGCTTCTAAGTTACTCCCAGCCTCAGACAATTAAAAAAAAAAGGAGTCCCATCCAAGCCTGAGCAGGTGAAGCTTTATTTTAGATTAGAAGTCAGAACTAGCTGTGTGGAGCTGCAATTTCTAGAGTAAGAAGAATGTTAATTCTATTTTCCAACAGCCCTGTCCTTGAGAGTTTGAACAAGCAAATATGACAAGACACAATGCTTGGTTTCCCCCAATTTTAATTATTGTCTATTGATATGGGGAAGAAAAAATCATTCTCTCCATACTGTTCTCATAACATTGCAAAGCATAAGGTTGTGTTCACACAGTTTCAATATTTGAACTCAAGAAACAAAATGGGTGATGTGGATCTCAAGAATATCCAAAAGTGTTCAAACTAAAACTTGAGACTTTAGTCAGACATATTAAGTCAGGCAGATATATCTGATTATATTTTGTGTATTCATTTCCCCCAGTACTTTAACTTCCTAGGTTTGTCTTCCCTGAAGGCTAGAACTAATGAATAAGTGTGGCAAAGCCAGTAGAGGGCTTTCTATAAAGAGAATTGATGGTTATGTAAATACAGAGATTATAGATAAGCATCTTTAATGCAGCCATTGATTAGCCTTAAGAATCCTTAGATGTTGTGGAAGCTTTCATAATTTATTCAGACCCTAGGGAAACTCCTCTTGACTTTAAAGTTTTTAGCAATAGATGGGCCCACCCAGGAACATATTCTTTTATCCTTGAAAATGATTGATTTTCTATTATGTAGACAGATGGTACAGGTTTTTGGACAAAATATTTGATTCAGAGGTCTTGTGTGTGTGTGTGTGTGTGTGTGTGTGTGTGTGTATGTGTGTGTGTATTAAAATTGTAATCTACATTAATGATTAATGATAGGTAGAGGAAACAGTTGGGTATAGTGAATAGAATGTATTGGAAGCCACAGCAATGTGAATTCAAGTGTTTTAACACATAGTGTATGGCCATGGGGAAATCATGTAATTTTAGAAAGCTCCTTTGAAAGTAGATAAATTTTTTATAGTTTGCTCAGTTCTATCTTTACAATCTTCTTGTACCTTAGCCCCATTTATATATTCTGCTATCCAGTTATACAATTATTCCTCATAGAAAATTATTATTCCTAATAGAAAATGGTCTATCTTCCTGAAATGGCAATTCCCTAGTGCTTGTATTACTCTCCCATCATGTCTCTTCTTCCTAGATTTCTTAGGTCTTTCAAGTCTTTCTAATATTCCACTTTTTGCATTAGAACTTTCCTAGTTTCCCTAATGCCAGTGTCTTCCTTCTGAGATTATGCATAAATAATTCTATATATATCTTGTTTTTACATAGCTGTTAGTATGCAGTCTATCCCATTAGGATAGGAATTCTTTGAAGGCAGATAACATTTTTGTTATTGATTTGACTTAAAGCTTGTTGACAAAAGCTTGTTGATTTGACTTAAAATCAGAGCTGGTCTTCCTCAGGTACCCATATTGATGAAATAAAAAAAAAATTGGGGAAAACAAAAGCAAAGCAAACAAACCCTAACAATAACCATAAAACAGTTTTAGATGGGATAAAATGGAGAAAATCTGAAAGGGAAGACACTAGTTTTTACAAAGACTAGGGGAGAATTTTTGCAGAATGTAGATTTCTGATAAGACTGGAATGAAGCCAGGGAAGCCAGATAGTCAAGATGGGGAAGGAGAGAATTCAGACAAGATGCAGAAATAGGGAGACAAAGAGTATTTTATACAAGGAACAACGAAAAGGTCATAGTCACTGATTATAAGAATACATGGGATAGGAAATGAAGGGTAAGAAGATTAGAAAATTAGGGGTGAATTAGAGAGGATTCTTGGGCAGAACATTCTGAGAATGTTGTTAAGCATTGAAAGTGGTTGTTAAGCATTGAAGTTTGTGCTCTAACAATGATTTTCTATGTCTTTATGAACATATGCTTAGAAATTGAACAAGTGAAACCTAATGATTTATGGGCTAAAATCTTCATATCAGATTCTTTGTTAATTAAGGTTTTTAATATGTAACTCTTTCAGAAACCACATTCTGGTTCCTTTTCTTTCCATCCCTACCCAATTCCATACACACACACACAAATATTCACATATGAACCTTCCCCCAAAAACCTTTCCCATCAGGAATTTGATGTTACAGTTCTCAACTTGTCTTTCTCTCTAAAGTTAAAGTATTAGCAGATATTTCTCTCCATCCAGAAGAATCCTGCTGCATCCAGGAAAAACTTCCCATTTACCAGAATATTCCCAGAATGTCCTGTCCAAGAATTCCCTTTATTTCACCCCTGTCTTTCTAATTTTCTTACCCCTTTATTTTATGTCCTGTGTATACTTCCAACCAGTGACTCTGACCTTTTTGCTCTTCCTAATATAAGACACTCTATATCTCTCTATTTCTGTCTTCCCCTCTCCCTTTTTGAATTCCCTTCTTCCTATCTTGACCACCGTGGCTTACATGGCTTCATTTCAGTCTTATTTGAAATCTACATTCTGTAAGAATTCTCTCCTAATATATGTTAAAGTTAGAATATTCTCTCTAAGATTTTCTCCAGTTTATCCCATCTATAAATTTTTTTGTACACAATCGCATGTATCTTTTTTCTTCCATTGGATTGTTCTGTTGTTAGTTGTTATTTATTTGTTTGTTTTTGTTCTCAGTGTTTATCACAATGCTTGGTGTTAGTAGGTGTTAACAAATTATTGCTGAGATTGTAATAGTATAACATGTCAGATAGTTTGCTGTTTTGGGGGATGAAAGAAAGGATTAAAGGGAGTAAAAATTTGGAAATCAAAATCTTAGAAAAATTAATGTTGAAAACAAAAGATTGCCCTAAAATAAAAATTCTGAGGAATATTGTGGCTAAATTTCAGTAAGGAAAAAAATATTACAAGCATCAAGAAAAAAACAATTCAAATACCGAGATGCCACAATAAGGATCACTTAAGATCTAGCTGCTTCCACATTAAAAGATCTAAGGGCCTGGAATCTGTTATTCCAAAAGGCAAAAGAACTAGGAATGGACCTCAGAATAAACTACCCAGCTAAGCTGAGCATTTTCTTCCAGGGAAGAAGATGGACATTTAACAAAACAGATGAATTCCATCTGTTTCTAAGGAAAAAACCGGAGCTAAAAAAAAAAAAAAAAAGAATTGATCTCCAACCATATGATTCAAGAGAAGCATAAAAAGATAAAAAGAACTCTTGAGAACTGTATTTCTGTTATGGATATACAAAAATAATACATGTATAATTTGATTTTACTAATATAACATAAAAACGGGAGTAGAAATGAAGAGGATAGTATCAGAAAAAGAGAAAAGGGGAGATAAAAAGAGGGAAACTCCATCCCACGAAGAGGCAAAGGAAACCTATCATATCTGAGGGAATTTATAGAGGGGGAGAAACATTGTTTGAATCTTACTCTAATCAGAGTTGACTCAAAGAAAAAATAATTGACATATTTGGTTTACAGAGAAACTTCTCTCACCTCATTAAAAAGTGGGAGAGGAAAAGAGAAAAGGAAAAGAGTAATAAGGGAAAGTTGCAAGAAAGGGGAAGGGCTTCAAAGGGGGTGGGAGAGATTCTAAAGAGGGAGAGTTGCACAAGCAAGTGGTGCCCATAAGTTCAATACTGGGAAAGGGGATAAGGGGGGCAAGAAAAAGAAAAGCATAATCTGGGGATAATAAGATGGCAGGAAATGCAGAATTAGTAATTTTAACCATAACTGTAAATGGAATGAACTCTTTCATAAAGCAGAGGCAGATAGTAGACTAGATCAAAAGTCAGAACCCTACATTATGTTGTTTACAGGAAACATATTTAAAGCAGGAAGATACATACAGAGTAAAAATAAAAGGCTGGAGCAGAATCTATTATGCTTCAGGTGAAGTCAAAAAAGCAGGGGTAGCCATCCTTATCTCAGATCAAGCAAAAGCAAAAATTGATCTAATTAAAAGAGAGAATGAAGGAAACTATATCTTGGTAAAGGGTAGCATAGACAATGAAGCAACATCAATACGAAACATATAGGTACCAAGTGGTATAGCATCTAACTTCCTAAAGGAGAAGTTAAGAGAGCTGCAAGAAGAAATAAACAGCAAAACTATAATAGTAAGAGATCTCAAACTTGCACTCTCAGAATTCAATAAATCAAACTACAAAACAAATAAGAAAGAAATTAAAGAGGTAAATAGAATATTAGAAAAATTAGGTATTATAGATCTTTGGAGAAAACTGAATGGTGACATAAAGAAGTATACTTTTTTCTCAGCAGTTCATGGAACTTATACAAAAATTGACCATATATTAGGACATAAAGACCTCAAAATTAAATGCAGGAAGGCTATATATATATATATATATATATATATATATATATGTTGTATTTAACATATACTTTAACATATTTACCATGTATCAATCTACCTGACATCTGGGGGAGGGGGCAGGGGAAAGAGGGAAAAAATTGGAACAGAAGGTTTTGCAAGGGTCAATGATGCAACATTATCCATGCATATATCTTGTAAATAAAAAGTTATAATAAAAAAGAAAAAAAAATGTAAGCTTTGGCAATGAGAAGGAAAAGAAATTAAAGGAATTAGAGTAGTTAATGAGGAAACGAAATCATCACTCTTTGTAGATGATATGGTATAATTAATGAACCCTAGATAATCAACTAAAAACTACTAGAATAAATTCACAACTTTAGCAAAGGTATAGGATACTAAATAAATCCACATAAATCATCAGGGATTTTCATATATTACCAACAAAATCCAACAACAAGAGACACAAAAACAAATTCCATTCAAAATAACTGTTGATAGCATATAATTTTGGAGAGTCTATCTTTCAAGGGAAAGTATGGAAATATATGAATACAACTATACAACATTTACCTCATGAGTTGGAAATATATAAATTGTTCATCAGTAGGTTGAGAGAATATAATAAAAATAAAAAACACTACCCAAATTAATCTACTTATTTAGTGCCATAACAGTCAAACTCCCAAGAAATTATTTTACACATCTAGGAAAAAAATAATAACAAAATTAATCTGAAAGAACAACAGGTTAAGAATTCCAAGTAGATTAATGAAAAAAAATGCCAGTGAAGGTGGTTTAGCTGTACCAGACCTAAACTATATTATAAAGCAGTAGTCATCAAAACCATTTGGTACTGGCTAAGAAATAGAGTAATTGATCAGTGGAATAGGTTAGGATCACAGGACAAAATAGTCAATAACTATATCAATCTAGTGTTTGGCAAATCCAAAGATCCCAGCTTTGGGGACAAAAACTTGTGAATTGACTACAACTGGTGGGAAAATTGTAACTATTATGGAAGAAAGTAGGCATTGACTCCAACTAACATTACATACCAAGATAAGTTCAACATGGGTTCATGATTTACACATAAAGAGTGATATTTTAAGCAAATTAGAATAACGTACTATAGTTTACTTCTCAGATCTGTGGAGAAGAAAAGAATTTGTGCCCAAAGAAGAAATGGAACTCATAATTAAATACTAAATAGATAATTTTGATTATATTAAGTTTAAACGTTTTTGTACAAACAAAAGTAATTCAAGCAAGATCAGAAGTGAAGCAATAAATTGGGAAAATATTTTTACTTTCAAAGCTTCTGATAAAGACCTCATTTCTAAAATATATAAAGAATTGGCTCAAGTGTACAAGGATTCAAGCCATTCTCCAATTAGTCAATGGTCAAAGGATAGGATTAGATAATTTTCAGATGAAGAAATTAAAACCTTTTCTAGTCATATGAAAATGAGTTCTAAATCACTATTGATAAGAAAAATGCAAATTAAGACAACTCTGAGGTACCACTACATACTTCTAATATTGGCTAAGATGACAGGAAAACATAATGACAAATGTTGGATCAGATGTGGGAAAACTGGGATACAAATACATTATTGGTGGAATTGTGAACAGATCCAACAATTCTGGAAAACAATTTGGAACTATGTTCAAAAAGTTGTGAAACTATGCATACCCTTTGATCCAGCACTGTTTCTGTTGGGCCTATTTCCCAAAAAGATCTTAAAGGAAGGAAAGGGAGGGACCTACATGTAAAAAAAGTTTTTTTATTGGCAAAAAAAAGTGGAAATTGAGTGAATTACCATCAGTTGGAGAATGGCTGAATAATTTATGGTGTTATGGAATATCATTGTTGTATAAGAAACTATCAGGATGATGATTTTAGAGAGTCTTAGAGAGATTTACATGAACTGATGCTAAGTGAAATAAGCAGAATCAGGAAATCATTGTACACAGCAACATCAATATTATACAACGATCAATTCTGATGAACATGACTTTTTTTAACAAAAAGATGACTAATGCCAGTTCCAATGACCTTTTGATGAAGAGAGCCATCTACACCCAAAGAGAGAACTGTGGGAACTGAATATGGTTCATAACATAATATTCTTACACTTTTTGTTTTTGTTCATTTGCACTTTATTTTCTTATTAATTTACTTTCCTTTTTGATCTGATTTTTCTTGTGCAAGAGAATTGCTTAAACATGTTTATACATATTGGATTCAACATACATTTTAACATATATAACATATGTTGGATTACTTGCCATCTACGGGGGAAGGAGAGGAAAATCTGAAACACAAGGTTATACAAAGGTCAATATTAAAAAATTGTCCATGTGTATGTTTTAAAAATAAAAAAGCTTTAAAAATTGAAAAGAAGAAAATAAAAATTACTCAAGTTAAATGACTTGCTAGATGTTTCACAGTAATGAAGAATAAATTGGGAATTCAAACTTAGATTTTGACTGGTAATTTTTTTAACTGCACCATACTCCTCTCTTCTCCACACTCCTGCAGCACAGAAGATAAATAACATTGCGTTGGGGATATGGTATTCCGATAGAGGACTGGTCTTTGAGAGCTGAGTTCAAATTTTGTCTCAGACCTATTTTTTATTTTTATTTTGTTTTTAATTACACGATAAAATAATAATTTTCAAAATATAGTATAATAAAAAATGATTGCGCATGAAACTGAAAATCTATTATGTTCAACTTGCTATTCTTTTTAAATACACAATAAAGTTATCATGTAAATTTCTTTTTTCTACTTTTTTCTAACCTTCTCTCTGCCCCATTCTACGGATATTTACCTGTTGGAATCCTAGTGTTAACTCAACTTGAAACAAGGTACTAAGTGGAACTGAGAAACAATGCTTGTGTTCACACCTGTACTCACTGCAACATGTTTGGGAGATTTCAGAGTTTAGTATGAGATATCAGATTCACACCTCCATTGAAGCTCTCAGGGCCAGAGAGTACTCTGGGAGAAACCCATAATCCCTCTCTCTCAGAAGCGATCATATATAAGAAACAGACAGAGGCTCTCTCAGGGAGTTGAGCTGAAAACATTGAGAGGGAGTTCAGCTGAAGACTGAGAAGGGAGCATCAGTTCAATTGAGGAGAAGGATTGTCTTGGAGGCACAACCAGATTCATCTTCATCTCACACCACTGTGGTGGCTGGGCTCCTGTACTTCCCCCACTGAGACCAAGGCTGGTCTGAAAGGCTCTCCAGAAAGCTGCCCAGCCCCAGGCAAGGAGGTGCTGGCTGGAGGCTGAAGAAAGCAGAGGCAGAAGCAAGGGACAAACAAAGCTGCAAGAACTCTTAGAACCAAGGAGAAAGATAGACCTCTAAGAAAACTAACCGGGCTATTTTGGAAACAATAAAAGATCTGAACTTTTAGCACCTGGCTGCTTTTGGAATGATTAACTGAAACTAAGGCTGCCTCCAGAAAACCTCCGGGAGAAACCTGCTCCCAGAGAAAACCATTATATTATATTATTTTATTTTATTTTTAATTTAATAGCCTTTTATTTACAGGATATATGCATGGGTAACTTTACAGCATTAACAATTGCCAAACCTCTTGTTCCATTTTTTCACCTCTTACCCCCACCCCCCCCCAGATGGCAGGATGACCAGTAGATGTTAAGTACATTAAAATATAAATTAGATACACAATAAGTATACATGACCAAAACGTTATTTTGCTGTACAAAAAGAATCAGACTCTGAAATATTGTACAATTAGCTTGTGAAGGAAATCAAAAATGCATGTGGGCATAAATATAGGGATTGGGAATTCAATGTAATGGTTTTTTAGTCATCTCCCAGAGTTCTTTTTCTGGGCATAGTTGGTTCAGTTCATTACTACTCCATTGGAAATGATTTGGTTGATCTCGTTGCTGAGGATGGCCTGGTCCATCAGAACTGGTCATCATATAGTATTGTTGTTGAAGTATATAATGATCTCCTGGTCCTGCTCATTTCACTCAGCATCAGTTCGTGTAAGTCCCTCCAGGCCTTTCTGAAATCATCCTGTTGGTCATTTCTTACAGAACAGTAATATTCCATAATATTCATATACCACAATTTATTCAGCCATTCTCCAACTGATGGACATCCATTCAGTTTCCAGTTTTAGCCACTACAAAAGGGCTGCCACAAACATTCGTGCACATACAGGTCCCTTTCCCTTCTTTATAATCTCTTTGGGATATAAGCCCAGTAGTAACACTGCTGGATCAAAGGGTATGCACAGTTTGATAACTTTTTGAGCATAGTTCCAAACTACTCTCCAAAATGGTTGGATTCTGTTCACAACTCCACCAACAATGCATCAATGTCCCAGTTTTCCGCATCCCTCCAACAATCATCATTATTTTTTCCTGTCATCTTAGCCAATCTGACAGGTGTGTAGTGGTATCTTAGAGTTGTCTTAATTTGCATTTCTCTGATTAATAATGACTTGGAGCATCTTTTCATATGACTAGAAATAGTTTCAATTACTTCATCTGAGAATTGTCTGTTCATATCCTTTGACCATTTTTCAATTGGAGAATGGCTTGATTTTTTATAAATTAGAGTTAATTCTCTATATATTTTGGAAATGAGGCCTTTATCAGAACCTTTGACTGTAAAAATATTTTCCCAGTTTATTGCTTCCCTTCTAATCTTGTCTGCATTAGTTTTGTTTGTACAAAAACTTTTCAGTTTGGTATAATCGAAATTTTCCATTTTGTGATTATATTATTTTAAAGAAAAAAAAAACACCACCACATTTACCATTGAAAACAAATAAGCTTATATATGTAAAAATGTTATGTATTATCTGTGAGGCTTAAGGGAATCACCTCTCTTTTCTCTAGGCTACTATCTAAAATTATAAATTGCAAAGAGAGTGCTGCCCTCATCTTTAAAGGGATTTTCTTCAGCTGGAAGTTCCCTATGTCAATAAAGAGCAGGTCCAGTTATTAACCTTTTATTTATTTATCATCAATGTCCTGGACTCTTCCTTTAATGTATGTTTATCTTGTCTCCTCATTAAAACTAAAAGAATTTATGGGATCTTCCATATATTTATTTTAGCATGCCCAAGGACCATGGTCAACATTCAACATTGTATACCAATAATATTTATGGTTTCTCAAATGGAGATATGGATTATGAGCCTTAAATATGTAGGTTAAAGTCTAAATTCTCACACACATTGGATGTGCAACCCTGAGCAAGTCACCTCAATGCTGTAGCCAAATCTGTAAGGTTAGATGTCGAGAAAGTGCAGAATTACTTTGATAGAGAAAATTCATCACTCAAGTGCTCAGTATATAATTAAATGCTTCACAGATGACCCAAAGTGACTTTGTGAGTCAGTGGCACAGAGAAGTAATGAACTCGAATTTTTATTTGCTAAATGTAATCTTTTCTATTATTTCAATACATAAATAACTTGTGAAACAAAAGAAAAAAGTAACTGGTAAGAGAGCTTACTTTTTACAAGGGTGATAGTGGTGAACTCTTTGATAAATGTGAGAAATAATTTGAAACTGTGAGAAATTACTCTCCAATTTATTATTCTGCCATTTAAGTTTTTAAAACATCAGGGAGTACCTATTTATTTTTTAGATATTTTGACAGCACAGCAAGTTTAATGCCAAAAAACCTTCAGAATTAAATATGCTAGTTTTCATTCTAGACAGGTCAAACTTCCTGGGGTCACTGACATTTGTGACCCTTTCCTCTCCCCCTTAATGGTTGCTCTTTAGAATTGTTTCTATGAAATCTTTTGAATTTAAAGTCCGACATTCACACTGTCTCCTCACTCTCAATCTTGTAATTTAAAGCAAAGTCATTTATTCTCTAGTGAGTTTTCTGTCAGAACCTTGTGAAAGCTTTCAAAGGCATCATTTAAACAGAGTATCCATCACTGACATCCAGGCTTCTTCTTGGCTGAAGATTTTCACACAGTTGTGCTTGGGATGTAAATAGTGATAATGCATTTGATTTTTGTATTGATCCTTCAAGGTCTAAAAGTCTGATCATACTCAAGCCCCTTTCAAAAACAATTGCCTATCATTTATCTCTGACTCAGCTGCATCTGTTGCCTCTATATCTTTTAGATCCTTTCCATTTTCAGTTCAAATTTTTCTCTCAAGCTCACTCTAGGCCTGGCTCCCACTTAAACCCAATAACCTACTCACTCTATTCTTTTCTACTCTAATAATAGCTGATATTTGTCTAACCTTTAGCTTGGTAAACTATTTTGCATACATAGATCAAGAACTAGAAGGTATATCAGAGACCATTTAGCTCAATCATCTCACTTTGTAGATGATGAAAAGGAGACCCAAAGAAATTAAGTGACATATCGATCATCACTTAAATAGTATGTGGAAGAATTAGGATTTTAATATAGGTTTTCTGATGCCAAATCCAGTACCTCTTTTACCTCCTCATGAAATGTCTTTTTTTTTTACCTCTCAAAATATTCTGTCATTAAAAAATCATTTTATATCTATTTTACAGTTGCATAAATTGAGGTTAAGTTAGACTAAGTTAATTGTCCAGAGTTGCTTAGCTGTTAGGTTTCTTAAAATATGAATGCAGGACACATTCCATGGTATAATAGAATGTTGGGCATGTGGGTGGTACAGTAGATAACAGAGCAGACCTAGAGTTAGGAGGACTCAAATTTAAATCCAGCCTCAGACTCGTACTACCTATGTGACTCATAGCAAGTCACTTAACCATGTTTGCCTCAGTTTCCACATATGAAAAAATGAGCTGAAGAAGGAAATAGCAAACAATTCCATTATCTTTGTTGAAAAAACTCTAAATGGGGTCATGAAGACTTGGACATAACTGAAATAACTGAACAACAACAAATTGAGGATGAGATTTGGTGTCACACAATTTCAATTTAAATCTCTCATTTGGCATGTGACCTTGGGCTAATCACTTTACTTCAGTGAATCTCTGTTTCCTCATCTTTGAAATGAAGTAGGTAGATTAGATACAGCAGATATTCCTTTCTACTATATATACAAGATTACAGAAATCTATCTATTATGCCATCTTGTTCTTTAATTCTTTAGCCCCTATTAGATTTATTTCTTTTGCATTGTTGAGTTTACAGAGATCTTTAATTTTTTAATGTAGTACTAATAACTGCTTGGAAATGGAGGAAGATTAGAGTATCTGTTTTACAGATCAGTGATATAAAATGATTTACTCAAATTCAAACATAGGACATTAGCAATCAGGAATACTCTGGTGGCTCCCTATTGCTTTTAATAATTTCTTATTTAATTTAGATTCTCATTTTATTCATTAATTTCTCTTATTTAATTTAAATATCTTCACAGAACAATCCCATTTTATCTTTCTAGTCCTGTTAGTGAGTCAGGTAATAATTTATTACTGTAAGCACTAAACAAATACCTACTATGTGTCATTGTGATCAGTACTGTGAATCCAAAAATATTTTATCTCTCTTCATATCTTTGCACTGACTATTCTCTTTTTTTTATTATAGCTTTTTATTTACAAGATATATGAATGGGTAATTTTTCAGCATTGACAATTGTAAAACCTTTTGTCCAATTTTCCCCCATCTTTTCCTCCCACTTCCCCCAGATGGCAGGTAGACCAATACATGTTAAATATGTTAAAGTATATGTTAAATACAATATATCTATACATATCCATACAGTCATTTTGTTGCACAAGAAGAATTGGATTTTGAAATAATGTACAATTAACCTATGAAGGAAATCAAAAATGCAAGCAAACAAAAACAGAGGGATTGGAAATGCTAGGTAGTGGTTCACACTCAATTCTCAGAGTTCTTTCACTGGGTATAGCTGGTTCTATTCATTATTAAACAAATGGAACTGATTTGGTTCATCTCATTGTTGAAGAGAGACACGTCCATCAGAACTGATCATCATATAGTATTGTTCTTGAAGTATATAATGATCTCCTGCTCCTGCTCATTTCACTCAGCATCAGTTCATGTAGCTCTCTCCAGGCCTTTCTGAAATCATTCTGCTAATCATTTCTTACATAAAAATAATATTGCATAACATTCATATAACACAATTTATTCAACCAATTAATGGGCATCCACTCTGTTTCCAGCTTCTGGCCATTACACAGAGGGCTGCCACAAACATTCGTGCACATACAGGTCCCTTTCCCTTCTTTAAGATTTCTTTGGGATATAAGCCCAGTAGTAACACTGCTGGATCAAAGGGTATGCACAGTTTGATAATTTTTTGAACGTTTCCAAATTGCTCTCCAGAATGGCTGCATGTATTCCCAATTCCACCAACCATGTATCAGTGTTCCAGTTTTACCACATCCTCTCCAACATTCAGCATTATCTTTTCCTGTCATCCTAGCCAATCTGAGCAGTATCTCAAAGTTGTCTTAATTAGCATTTCTCTGATTCATAATGACTTGGAGCATCTTTGCATATGGCTAGACATAGTTTCAATTTCTTATTCTAAAAATTGTCTGTTCATATCCTTTGACCATTTATCAATTGGAGAATGGCTTTGATTTCTCATAAATTAGAGTCAATTCTCCTTATAGTTTGGAAATGAGCCTTTATATGAACCTGTGACGGTAAAGATGTTTTCCCAGTTTATTGTTTTCCTTCTAATCTTGCCTGCATTAGTTTTGTTTGTACAAAAACTTTTCAATTTGATATAATAAAAATTTTCTATTTTTGATCAATAATGATCTCTAGTTCTTCTTTGGTCACAAATTCCTTCCTCCTCCACAGGTCTGAGAGGTAAACTATCCTATGTTCTTCTAATTCATTTATAATCTCATTCTTTATACCTAGATCATGAACCCAGTTTGACCTTATCTTGGTATATGATGTTAAGTGTGGGTCAATGTCTAGTTTCTGCCATACTAATTTCCAATTT
This sequence comes from Sarcophilus harrisii, assembly GCF_902635505.1. NCBI lineage: Eukaryota > Metazoa > Chordata > Mammalia > Dasyuromorphia > Dasyuridae > Sarcophilus > Sarcophilus harrisii. The sequence continues at coordinate 508,448,238 of NC_045428.1, read as the reverse complement.
TCCTAGCAGTTTTTGTGAAACACTGAATTCTTATCCCCAATAGCTGGGGTCTTTGGGTTTGTCAATAACTAGATTATTAAAGTTATTGACTATTTTGTCCTTTGAACCTACCTATTTCACTGATTAACTAGTGTATTTCTTAGCAAATACCAAATGGTTTTGGTGACTGCTGCTTTATAATATAGTTTTAGATCTGGTAAAGCTAGGTCACCTTCATTTGATTTTTTTTTTCATTAATTCCTTTGAAATCCTTGACCTTTGTTCTTCCGGATGAATTTTTTTGTTATTTTTTTCTAAGTCATTAAAACAGTTTTTTGGGAGTCTGATTAGTATAGCACTAAATAAATAGATTAGTTTATATAGTATTTTCATCTTTATTATATTTGCTCGCCCTATCCAAGAGGACTTAATATTTTTCCAATTGGTTAGATCAGACTTTATTTGTGTGGAAAGTGTTTTGTAGTTTTGCTCATATAGTTCCTGACTTTTCCTTGGCAAATAGATTCCTAAATATTTTATACTATCAGTAGTTACTTTAAAGTGGGATTTCTCTTTGTAACTCTAATTGTTGGATTTTGTTAGTAATATATGAGAATGCTGATGACTTACATGGGTTTATTTTATATCCTGCAACTTTGCTAAAGGTGTGGATTATTTCTAATAGCTTTTTAGAAAAATCTCTGGGGTTCTCTAAGTATACCATCATATCATCTGCAAAGAGTGATAATTTGGTTTCCTCCTTGCCTACTCTAATTCCTTTGATCTCTTTCTCAGCTCTTATTGCCAAAGCTAGCATTTCTAAAAGAATATTGAATAGTAATGGCCATAGAATTCAATAGATTTTTTTACTTTCAATTTTTATCAATTTCTCCCTTTAATTTTAGAATTTCAAGTTTAGTATATGATTGGGGGTTTGTTATTTGGTCTTTTTCTAGCTTTTTAAGTTGCAAGCCTGATTAAATGATCTTCTCTTTCTCTATTTTATTCAAGTAAGCCTCTAAAGGAGGGTTGTGAGAAGCAAGTGGTGCTCACAAGTTTAATACTGGGGGCAGGAGTAAGGGGAAAGGAAGAAAGAAAAGCATAACAGGGGTTAACAAGATGGCAAGGAATATAGAATTGGTCATTTTAACCATAAATGTGAATGGGGTAAACTCCCCCATAAAGAGGAAACAGTTAGCAGACAGGATTAAAAGCCAGAATCCTACAATATGTTGTTTACAAGAAAAACATCTGAAGCAGGGAGATACATGCAGAGTAAAGGTAAAAGGTTGGAACAGAGCCCATTATGCTTCAGGTGAAGTCAAAAAAGCAGGGGTAGTCATTCTGATCTCAGATCAAGCAAAAGTCAAAATTGATCTAATTAAAAGAGATAAGGAAGGGCACTATATCTTGCTAAAGGATAGCACAGAAAATGAAGCAATATCATTATTAAATATATATTCACCAAGTGGTGTAACATCTAAATTCTTAAAAGAGAAATTAAGAGAGCTGAAAGAAGAAATAGACAGCAAAACTATAATAGTGGGAGATCTCAACCTTGCACTCTCAGAATTAGATAAATCAAACCACAAAACAAATACGAAAGAAGTCAAAGAGGTAAATAGAATACTAGAAAAGTTAGATATGATAGATCTTTGGAGAAAACTAAATGGAGACAGAAAGGAGTACACCTTCTTCTCAGCAGTTCATGTAACCTATACAAAAACTGACCATATATTAGGACATAAAAACCTCAAACTCAAATGCAGTAAGGCAGAAATAGTAAATGCATCCTTAGTTATAAAATCTTATTATTTTTATCTTTAAAATAACTCTCTGTGTAACTTCTTTTTTCTGCTTTCACAACTACTAGTTAATTTCATGCCCTCAGTACCTTTTAACCTAGAATATTTCATCAGCCACCTAACTGTTCTCTTTTCCTCAAGTATCTCACCACACCAGTTCATCCTTCCACATTGGTGCCAAAGTAATATTCCCTCAGCAACACATCTGATTATGTAACTCACTCAGCCAATCTGAATGACTTATTTATGCCTTTAGAACAGAATACATAATCCTCTGTTTAGGTTTTGATTCCCTTCACATCTTGACCCCAACTTATTTTTCTTACTTCTTTAGGCTTTTCTTTATCACTTGAACTCTACCCAAACATGTCTTTTTGTTTTTCAAACATAAAATTATGTTTTACATTTCACATGTTTATATAATGCTCCCATTACAATCATTAGCTCATTTTTAAGTTTAAGAAAATATAAGGTGATCTAAAGTTCACATTGTCTATTTTTGTAAGTGGACTATGTACTTTATAGAGTTAATTTTAGATAAAAAGTTAGGAATAGAACTACAATCATCCTGAACCTCCAATTAAGAAAATTCCTCACATTTAGACAAAGTTTTAACTCTAATTTAAATTTACATCTATCTTTTCTAAGTTTCTGGCCTTTTGTATTTCAAACAAAATAGGTTATTAGAAATGATTTATTATTAAATCAATTAATTTTTAAAATTGTTTGTGGATAAATAGGTACTGACTGAGATCAGAAATTGGGGGGAAAGTGGATTTCTTTCTTAGAACTTCTTTCACTCCTTGAATTGGTGGGTATTACTGACATATACATCCCCAAGTCTCCTGATACAAAAAACTTATAAAGCTGACAGTGTTCCTTAATTTTCTGCCATAGATTGCTCTTTGCTCTATCCTAGTACTACTTTCTCTTTCTCCTTTCTTTCACTTTACTTGAACTGTATAATACTTTCTGGCTCAACTTCTATTGAACCCAGTCCTTTCTCTCTGTTGCCAGATCATCAGAATTCCTCTCAGAGATTCTCAAATTATTCTTCTTTTTAAATATGTTCATAAGAATATAGCTGTATTTCTCACCCAATACCTTTGGTTTAATGGGGCATACTAACCCTATTCAGACTTAGTTTTAATTGAGAATTGTGCTTACATAAGAAAGTTGATTACTGTTAAGTACATAGTTAAATCAATAGAGCCCCAACTTTGCATTTGGAATATATACACTTCAATTTCATTTCATAGAATCCTTCCTTTCCTTTTCAAATGCATTAAATTCTGCAGATAGCCTTCCCAAATTCCTCCTCTTTTGCCCTAATGATTACGACACTTACTCTCAAGCTACCTTGTCTTTTACTGATTACTTTTACTGATTTGTATATATTTACTTTATAATTATGACCTTTGCATTATATTATTGTATTTGTATTATATTATTGTGAATATATATATATGTCTATATTATTTCCCCTATTAGAATGTAAATTCCTTCCATGAAAGGATTATTTCATGAAGTACTTTTATAATCAATGCTTAGCAAAATGTGAGCAAATGACAACAACAACAAAAAGTGAAAATACTATTCTGTTCTCACAGTCCTTTCTCTGAATATAGATGGCTCTCTACATCATAAGACCATTGGAACTGGCCTAAATCACCTCGCTATTGAAAAGAGCCATGTCCATCAGAACTGATCATTGTATAATCTTGTTGTTGCTATGTACAGTGTTCTCTTGGTTCTAGTAATTTCACTTAGCATCAGTTCATGTATGTCTCTCCAGGCCTTTCTGAAATCATCCTGCTGATTGTTTCTTGTTAACAAAATAATATTCCATAACATTTATAGATCAGAACTTATCCAGCCATTTATCTACTTGGTTTCTAGTTCCTTGCCACTACAAAAAAAGGGCTGCTACAGAACCAGGAGATCATTGTACATGGCAACAACAAGACTATACAATGATCAATTCTGATCTGTGACTCTTCAACAATGAATTGATTCAGACCATTTCCAATTGTTCAGCAATGAAGAGAGCAATCTATACTCAGGGAGAAGACTATGGTAACTGAGTGGGGATAACAACATAGCATTTTCACTCTTTCTGTTGTTTGCTTGAATTTTTGTTTTCTTTCTTTTTTTTTTTCCCTTTCTAGCTCCGATTTTTCTTGTGCAGCAAGATAATTGTATGGATATGTATACATATATTGGATTTAACATATATTTTAACATGTATTGACATAGCTACCATCTAGGAAAGGGTCTGGGGGGAAGGAGGGGAAAATTTGGAACAGAAAGTTTGAAATGGTCAGCATTGAAAAATTACTAGGTATATTTTTTGTAAATAAAAAGCTATTAAAAAAAAGACTGCTACAAAAAGAATAATCAATGCTTAGTATACTGTGCTAGGCACTTTAAAATTATTTAATAAATGTTTATTTGTTGATTATTGTGACTTTCTTTATTGTTGATTATTGTGACTTTCTCAAGCTTAAATTTGATATGAGCATATCCAGCGGTAATCAGATATCATTAAACATTCAAATGTATTAGTCTTTGAGCTGGGCCATTGTCCTAAGATTATTCTTCATACTAATTATTCAATGAAGCCCTGAATTTACAGAGATCATTTAAATCTTCCAATATTATTGAAAAAAGTTACATAACAAGGACACTTCTTTTAGTCTCAGGTAGAATGTCAGCATCTAAGCATTTTCATTATTACTCTTCATAAACTGATCTGCCAAACTTAATAGTTACTTGGGGCACAACTGGAAAAGCTCAAAGTATATTACAATTTTGCTATGAAATAATCTCTTCCTAATGTTTCTTGACTATAATGATTACTTCCATGCTTGTTATTGGAGGTACATAAACACTGCTGCATAATTACCCACAGGCTGTAATACAAATTGCCAAACAAAGGCACTGAAGTTCACATCTTTAGCTTCCGAAGACAGTGTTTTGCACAATTTATTTTAGGATATAGTGAATAGGACAATAATACCCATTATGAACTTGGGGAATATCATACAAAGTAAATTCATTATTTTCTATAAATTTAGAAACATGCAACCTACCATCAAAGTTTTTAACTATTATAACTTAGATGACATGAACAATTTGCATCAGAATGGTTGCACATTCTCATGGTTTGCTCTTTCACAAAGAATATGAATGAGTCATTTTTTTGGGAAATATTTTACTAATAAATCCTTATTAAAATTTATGCCATTATTATATAATAATGTATTCTAATACCTATCTTTATAGCAAAGGTTCTTAACCTTAGGTCCATCTCACACACACATACAAACATAAACAGACACACATACTCTATCACACACATACATGCATACACAATATTCCATGAAATTTGCAAAAGGGGGGGAATTATATCATAATTATTATTACTCTGTAATAAAATTAAATTGTTTTTCTAAATTAGGAAGATCATTCTGGAGAGGAATTTATAGGCTTTATCAAATGTGATAGGGTCTTTGACACAATAGAAATTGAGTCCCTTTCTTAGGGGACTTAAATGTATCATAATTTAGGATTAAAATTTCTGATAAAAATTTCAAAATTAAATAAAAAATTAAAATATATTAAAATAAAAATAAAATAAAAATTTAAAATAAAACAATATTTCTTATAAAATATGGTTGAATCCTTTTTCTTTTCTGGGCCTTATTCTTGTCTTTTGTAAATAAATGACCTGGAGTATATTAAATGACTTTTTTTCTTGTTGTTTGATAGATTCTTTTCAGCAGATTGGTATATTTAATGGTTTCTTTTCAGAATAATATTTCTAAATTCATATAATCAATAGGATTTCAAAAAATCAATTTATTGAAATATGCTTGTGATTGGAAAAAGAAAAACGTTTTTTGGTCCCAGGTTAAGAAACTTTAGAGTTTTAGAAATATTGTTTAATTTAAAATTTTTATTTTATTTTAATATATTTTAATTTTTTATTTAATTTTGAAATTTTTGTCAGAAATTTTAATCTTAAATTATGACACATTTAAGTCCCCTAAGAAAGGGACTCAACTTCTATTGTGTCAAAGACCCTATTGCAGTTTGATAAAGCCTATAAATCACTCTTCAGAATGATCTTCCTAACTTAGAAAAACAATTTAAATGGAATCAAAGATCTCTTTAAGTTCCACTATCTTGTGCCTATTTCATCGATAGATTGTAATCTTCTGAGCATTGACAATTTCTTATTTTTTTTCCTTTGTAATACTTGTCAAAATCCTGGTCACATAGTAAATATATTATAAATGTTTGTTCTTAAAATATAATAGAAGAAAACAATAAAAACATATAATAGAAGAAAGTATCACAATGGTTTTGGTGATGATAGATGGTTAAGAACTGTGAACCAAGCCAAATTACCAAAGTAATGCACTTTTAGATAAAAAAAGTAATGGAGAAATATAAAGAGGGTCTGAGTTGTCTGTAAAATGTAATCAGTGAAGGACTGATCAGAAGGAGTGTCTTTAAAATAGGATTTTAAGATTCATGATTAAAAGAAGGTAGAACAATCATAATTAGTGGGCAACATATGTGCTTCATTATCATCTACAAAATACTAAGATCTCTAAACCAAAACCTTTCATATATTAAATGCATCCTCTGTGGTCAATTTATCATGGGACCAAAGAGCCACATAGAATTAGAAGAAAATAATAGATTGACTTTATGACAACTGGAGAGAGTACTCATAATAATGAGCTACACATACAACAGAGCAGAAAAAAAGCAATCATACATATTTAGCAGAAGTATATGAAAATTAATTGCTTTCTTTGTATTTTTGGATATTTTTGTTTGATCAAGCAAATAAATCCTGAGAAAATACACAGACCCTGTAGGAAGTATGTTGCTCCAAAGGGAGTGATTATATTTGATAGTACATCAGTTTCTCTTTTTTGGTAATTTACCATTTAACAGAAAAGAAGATTCTGTACTTTATTTTAAGAAGTTGCATCTAGGTGGTTTAATGAGTTTGTCCTGAATTTTTTTCTAGTTTAGGTTATTTTTATTTATATTGTATTATTTATCACACAGCTTCTCCAATAGAGTAAATGTACTTCCTTCTGATTCACTTCATAATGTCTCATAAAGTTTCTCTACATTCATTGTATTTATCATTCATAATGGCACAAAAACAAAATTTTGGGAAGGAAAATACTATTGTCTGGGAAAAACGAAGAAAATTCCATGGGAAATCATGGACAGGATCTAAAGTGCAATATGAGAAAAGACATGTATTAAGGCAAATAATTTAACATATCAAATATGCATTTTCTTGAAAGGCTCTATTTTGGAAGGAATATATGTTATAATTTATTTTTAGTATTCTTGTGAAACAGAAGGGGGATGTTCCTTTCAAATCATTCTCTTTTTCATCTTATGGCAGAATTATAGCATTTGAGTTGACTCAAATATTTTTCATAGCCTACCATCTACTGTGCTCCAAAAAAATTAATCTGTTTATTTTCAAATACTTCATAGTGAGTAGGTTTTTTCCTCAGTGTCTTTGCACAAGATATTTTTTATGCCTGTAAAATGTGCCTCCTCAGCTCTGCCTGTGGTCAACACTTAACTCTTCAAGGTAAAAGCAAGTTTCCTTTTCCATAAAGAAAAAAAAAAACTCAAAAACATTCTATCATGTTGGACCCTTACCTGAAGTGATCTTTTAAGTCTCTGAACTCTCATAATACTTTTATACTTCCTTTCTGCATTTATCACAAGTTGATTTTATCAATCAATTCTATTTACTTTCCCTATTAATAGAGTAAATAAACAGAATAACTAATTCTAATATTCCTATCTTGTCTCTAATAGCTAAAATCTGTGTTACTTTGGACAAGTCAGTAAAATTCTTAGCTTCTATTTTTTTTTTTATCTGTAAAGTAGGGTAATTGGACTAGATATCATTTTTGACCCTCAGTTGTAGAACTATGGTTCTCTACTTCTGTTTTCCTCTTTGTGGAAAAGAAAAGGTGCATTGAAAGACATGACTTCCAGAACTAGTACCTCAGCATTTTCCCTGTCCATAAAATAGCTGGTGCATTATGTTGTCAAGGGCAAAAATGACTTCTAGGACAATGAATGAGCTGAAGGACATAATATACATGGGTTGATTGCAAGAATTGGGGATTTAGGCTAAGGAAAAGATGACTTGGATCAAAATTAATAAATGTTTTAAGTACAGAATGTAAACTGATAATTAGAGATGTATTAATTATTTATATTTGTATCCTCACTAATTCAATGTTTGAAACTGTGTTTAGTAAATAAATACTTATCAAGTAATTGGTTATTGTATATAAGGGATGTTTATACTTGTTTGGTATGGCCTTAACTGATAAAATTATGGTAATGTATAGAAGTTGTTCAGAAGTTCTATCTGGAAACAAAAACTTTTTTAAAAGCAGGCATAGTATAAAGAAAACTTAACTTGAAGTCAGGGAGGTATGAATTAAATCTGGGCTCAGATGTGAGTCCAGGGTCACAAAAACATAGAGGAATATTACCAATCATTACAGAAGAAAGCAGTTTTCCTGAACTTTATTAAATATGCCTTTACTTCAAGGATTCAGAGGGAATTATCCAAAAAAGATATATGATTAGATTTCAGAATGTCTTTGAAAAAATACTTCTTTATTTTGCACTAATTTCGAACAGATATTTAACATTTTCTCCAATATCTATTTTGGGAAAGGAATCTTTGACATTGTGTCACAATCGAACAAAAAATAATAAAATTAAAAAGGCATAAGGATTATGAAGACCTTGTATTATAATATGTCTACAGAATCCAAAGGCATTTAGTTTAAGAATGACTTATAAGTAAATTTGTCATTGTGATGCAGATTATCAACAGTTATAGATTATTCTAAGCAAATATCTTGGAACTAGACATTATCACCTGATCTGCTAAATTAAGGTTTTGTTGACTGATTTCCTATCCTATTAATACAGAAAATTAGCTGAGCCTACAGCTTCATTATCTACAGTTAAATTGTCATTATGGGATGTGAGTGGCAGATATTTGCCTGCTTTACAAACTGCCTCCAAAATTGTTGCTGCTGTGAGCTAATTTTTTAAATTAAATTTTATGTTTTCAATTGGTTAGTATTTATTTTATCTCCCTCCTATTTCTACTCCCATACCAGGAAAAAAGAAGACAAACATTGAAACTATACATAATCAAGAAATAGAAAATTTTGTACTGATTATATTAAGAAATATGTGTTTTATTCTGTATACTTTAGTCCATCACTCTTCAGTCAGAAGAGGGGAATTATTTTCCATCTGGAAGCATTATTCATAACTACAAAGATGAGAATTCTAAAATCTTTCACAATTGTGCATCTTTTGAAAGATTGATATATTACATGATTGAAAGTATATGAAGTATATCTAAGGGTTTTTGCATTTTTCTTTTTCTTTTAATTTTTAATTTATCCAATAAAACAAGCATTTACCATAATGTGGTACAATAAAAAGATATACAAATGTAATTTTTTCTAAATATATAACACAGCTATAATTTAAGTTTTCTCCTCTTCTTTCTTTCCTCCCCCCATTCTAGAGATGACTATCAATAAGACCTAAAGACACAAATAGGTATACTTATGTCAATATCTATGTATCTATAAAGAAAGAGTAGCTAGATATATGTTTATGTGCATATATACGTGTGTATGTATGCGCATATATCTGTATATCTATATCCATACATCTATTTATCTTTCTCTGGATGCAGATAGAATCTATCTTCACATATCCTTTATTTTTAATTTGTACATTTATATTAGCCAAAGTAAGTTAGCTGCTTAAAGTTGTTCTTAATACATTACTGTTACTGTATTCAATGTTCTCTTGGCTCTGGTCACTTCAATCTTCACCATTTCATCTTAAGTCTTCCCATACCTATCTAAGATTATTGAGCTAATTATTTCTTATGGCACAGTATTATTCCATCACAACCATATACTATAACTTATTCAAACATTCCTAAATTTATGGAGATACCTGCAATTTCCCATTCTTTGCCAGCACAAAGAGAGTTGCTATGTACACATCATTTGCCTTCAAGGTTATAATGACTATTTATGAATTACCCTGTCTTATACCCTTTTTTCATTATTTTCCTTTACATCCCCTCTTTTTACCCTATCCTTGTTACTTATCTTCAGTCATTTTCCCACTCCCTATTCCACACACCCTTCCAAGAGTCTCTTCAGTTTTCTCCCCCAACCACACAATCCAAATCCATACCCTCCAAAAGTTCATTACATGTTGGAAATCACAGGAGAGCTGCTGGAATGCACGGGATCCACCCAACAATGGTTGCTGGAGATCTAACATAGAATGGATCTCTTCTTGTGAGAGGATAATACAAGAATACTGAGAGGCAGTTGCTATTCTCTGACCCCTCTGACTGAGAGGCCATTGCATTGTCTGATCTCTCTTCCCTTTCCTCTGCCTCTGACTGAGAGGCCATTGCATTGTCTGATCTCTCTTCCCTTTCCTCTGCCTCCAATTTATCTCATTTCTAGTCTGCAACACCTGTGTCATCAAAGGCTGCCCTGAAATTCCTTCAGATGTTATGATCCACCAGAGGCTCTCAGAGAATTAATCTGTCCCTTAACAATTACCCATCATGCCCCAGTTTTCTTACCTGTACATGCTATACATAAATATATATATATATATATATATATATATATATATATATATATATACACACATTTTAATCTGAGTGCCCTATAATTAATCTTTAATGCTTTCCTTAGATTTCCTCTGGATATTTTATATTGAGAAAAGGGCGGAGCCAAGATGGCGGAGAAGACAAAGCTTTCTAACTCTTTTACCCCTTTATCAAAATATCACTCAAAATAGGTTTGACCACAATTTAAAGATAAAAGAGAACAACCACCAGCCAAAAAAATCGAAGTCTCACCAAAAAGGGGTTCCGGCCAGGGGAATCAGCCAGACGGGGGAGAAATTAGGTTCCGAGGAGAGTCTCAAACCGAAAGTAAAGCACAGATCCACACAACTCACAGCCCCAACCTGCAAGGGGTTTTCCTTGGGGAGTTGTGATCCTGCACAAGGAGGCCCCCGGGTTACCTCAATCCGATGGGGGAGCTGGTTGGGGCCAAGATTTTTCCAGGGCCAATTTGCATTGGGCAGGGAACACTGGGAAAAGTTCAGAGGTCGTCTGCCCTCTGGTCTGCAGTCACGAATACTCACAGTCCCACAAAGGCTCTGGCCTGGGGCAGTGACACTTTCACCCCTATCCTAGCCCAGGGCAATCCTAACCCCTATTTCAACCCACTTTGATACGGCCATGCAACCACTTCCTGTTGGGGAAGGGAAAACTCCCCGAGACCCAACCTGGAGCAGGAAATCTTTACATCTTTCCCTGCTCTGCAGAGGAAGCTGTAATCCCCTTGCCTAGGGAACCCCAAAGGCTTTAAAACATGAATAAAAGATGAAAAGAACGATGGACAGTTTCATCAGAAAAAGACAGGTCAGCAAACCTGAAGAGACCCAAACAGCAAACAGCACGACTGTCCTCCTTTACATGATCTCTCTGAAACTGGCTGAAGAACCATTAAAACTAAAAGAAAGTTGAAGATAAATGGGGAAAGGAAAAGAAGCCTTAAAGCGCAAAACTTCCCAAATACGAATTGAAAAAGAAAAAATTCAGGAAAGTAAAATTGTGAATTGAAAATAAAGAATTCACTAGAAAGTAGGATCTGTGAATTGGAAAAAGACAAAGAACACTCAAGAAAGTAGGATCTGTAATTGAAAAAAGAAATAATTCACTAAAAAAAAAAATTGTGAAATGGAAAAATTCCAAAGACCAAAAACAATACATTTAAAAAACTGATTGGACATATAAGAAAGAAGTAAAAAAATAATGAAGAAAATAATTTTTAAAATTAGAACTGAACAAATAAAACTAATGATTCATTGAGACAGCAAGAATCAGTCACAAAACCAAAAAATTGAAAAAAAAAACCAAAGAATTACTTAAACTTAAAAACGAAGACTTGGAAAATGATCTAGGAGAATAATCTGAGGATTTTGGACTTTCCCAAAATATGATGAAAAAAGAGCCTAGATACATTTTACAAGAAATCACAAAGAACTGCCCAGATGTAATAAATAGAAGGTAAAATAGGCATTGAAAAATTTATCGAACACCTTCGAAAAAACCCTAAAATAAAACCCCAAGGAATATTGTGGCAAAATTTCAGAACTTCGATTAAAAAAATTTTCCAAAAAAAAACTTTAAATACGAGGTCCACAAAAGGATACCCAAGATCTGGCTCCCACATTAAAGGAAAAAGGGCTTGAAAGATATTAAAAAAAACTTGGGATCAGAAGAATAAACTACCCATGTGACATTTTCTTCCAGGGAAAAGATGGAATTTAATGAAACAAATAATTTCCATTTTTTCGAAAAAACCAGAACAAAAAAAAATTTGATCTCCAACCATAGAACCAAGGATGCAGAAAATAAAAATAACTTTGAAATTTATTTCTTTGGGATATACAAAAAAACATTATAATTTGAGTATATATAAAAAAAAAATAATAGGAAAAGGGAATGGCAGAAAAGGGAAGCAGGGATAAAAAAGGGAAACCACATCCCACAAAAGGGCAAAGGAAACTTATCATCTGAAATTTAAAAAACATTGTTGAATCCCTCATCAAGTTTCAAAGAAAAAAAAAAACATTTTTTTAGAAAAATTCTTCTCCCTCATTAAAACGGGAAGAAAAAAAAAAAAATAATAAGGGAAGGAAGGGGAAAAACTAAAAGAAGGGAAAAGGGGAAAATGAGGGGTTTTTTAAAAAAAAGGCAAAATTATAAACCAATCTGGGGTTAAAAGGTAGGAAATAAATTTAGCCCAACCTAAAATGTAATGGGATGAATTCCCCAAAAGAAGGCAATAAAAACTGGATAAAAAATCAAACCCACAAATTTTTTAAAAACACATTTAAAGGGAATAATTAAAGAAAGGTAAAGGCACAAAAAATTATTATTTCAGTAAATCAAAAAGTACCTTATCTAATCAACAAAAGAAAAATTATCTAATTAAAAAAAAGAAAAACACATCCTCTAAAGGGAAAAACAACAACAAATAATATTAAAACATATATCACAAGTGGTATGGATCCAACTTCCTAAAGGAAAAAAAGTAAGAAAAAAGAAAACAAAATTTAATAGAGGAATCTCAATTGCACTCCAGAAAACAAACCAAACCACAAAAAAAAAAAAGAAAAAAAAAGAAAAAATAAAAAAAAAGTTTTGGATCAGAAAAGAAAATAAAAAATCTTTCTTCTCAGCATTCATAAAATATTAAAAAAACCATGAAACAAAAACCAAAATTAAATGCAAGAAACGAAATAGTAAATCTTTCTTTTCAGATCATGATCAATAAAAACTACATTCAACAAAAATTAGGGGAATAGACCAAAAAGTAATTGGAAACTAAACAATTATCTTAAAGAATATTGGGTGAAGAAAATTATAGATACAATTAATAATTTCAAAGATAATGACAATGATGAGACATCATAAAAAATTTGTGGATGCAACCAAAGGTAAAAGGGGGTTTTATATCCTTAGAGGCTTACTTGAATAAAACAGAGAAAGAAAAAGATTAATGAATTTTGCAAATTAAAAACTAAAAAGACCAAATTAAAAACCCCAATCAAATACTAAATTGGAAATTTAAAAATTAAAAGGAGAAATTAAAATATTGAAAGTAAAAAAACTATTAATAATTAATAAAACTGAGTTGGTTCTATGAAAAAGCAAATAAAATAGATACCTTTGGTAAATTGATTAGAAAAAGGAGGGAGGAAAATGAAATTAGTAGTCTTAAAATGAAAAAGGAGAACTTTCCATAATAAGAGGAAATTAGAGAAATAATAGGAGTTATTTTGCTCAACTTTATCCAATAAATTTATAACCTAATGAAATGGATGACTACCCCCAAAAATTGACTTCAGACTAACAGAGGAGGAAGTAAATTGTTTGAATAGTCCCATTTCAGAAAAAGAAAAGAACAGGAAATTAAACAACCTCTAAGAAAAAATCCCAGGACCAGATGGATTTAATGTAATTTTAAAACATTTAAAGAACAATTGGCTAATCATATAAATTATTTGATAAAATAGGGAATGAAGGAGTCCTACCAAATTCTTCTTGAAAAAATGGTAAATGATACCTAAACCAGGTAGGCTGAAAACAGAAAGAAAATTATAGACCAAACTCCAAAATTTTGTGCTAAATCTTAAATAAATATTAGCAAAAAGACCGAAAATCATTCCAAGTAAACACTATGATCAAGTAATTTATACCAGGAATGCAGGGTGGTTCAATATTAGAAAACTATCAATATAATTCCATTACTAACCAAATTAACAAAAACCATATGATCATCCAATAGATGCAGAAAAGCATTTGATAAAAATCCAACATCCATTCCTATTAAAACACTTGAGGTATAGGAAAAATGGACTTTTCCCAAAAAATCAACATCTATTTAAAAACCATCAGTAAGCATATATTAATAGACAAAACTGCAACCATTCCAAAAAGATCGGAGGAAACAAGGTTGCCCACTATCACCTTACTATTTAATATTTATTAGAAACTTAGCTTGCAATAAGAGCTGAGAAAAGATTAAAGGAATAAGAAACAATAGGGAAAAATTTCACCTTTCCATACATATGGTATACTTAGAGAACCCAAAGGGATTCTGCTAAAAAAGTTATTAGAAATAATCCACAACTTTAGCAAAGTTGTGGTTATAAAATAAACCCACATAAGTCAAGCATTCTTATATACTAAAAAATCCAACAATGAGTTAAAGAGAAATTCCATTTAAAGTAACTACGATAATATAAAATATTTAGAATCTATCTGCCAAGGAAAATCAGAAACTTTATGAAAAAAATTACAACCATTTTCACACAAATTAAGTCTGATCTAACCAATTGAAAAATTAAACTCTTGATAGGCGAGCAAAATAATAAAGATGAAATATTACCTAAACTAATCTATTTATTTGGCTATACCAATCAGACTTAAAAAACATTTTAAACCTAGAAAAAAAAACAAAGTTCAATGGAAAACAAATGGTCAAGTTTCAGGAATTAATGAAAAAAATAAAGAAGGTTTAGCTGTACCAAATCTAAAAATTTATTATAGAGAGACTTAAAAAACATTTGGTATTCTAAGGAATAGATTATTGATCAGTGGAAAGATTAGGTTCAAGGGGTAAAAAAGTCAACAAATGTGGAAACCTAGTCTTTGACAAACCCAAAATCCCCAGCTTTGGTATAAGAACTTACTGTTTAATAAAATTTGGGAAAATGAAACTAATATGGCAGAAACTAGGCATTCATCCATACTTAACGCCAACCAAGATAATCAAAGGGTTCAACCTAATAAAAATGAAATTATTAATAAAAAGGAACCAAATTTCCCTCAGCCGGGAAGGTCTTTATACCAAAAGAACTAGGATTACAAATTCAAAAAAAAATTTGTTAAAAAGAAAATTTTTTAAAAACAAAACTAATGGGCAAAGATTAGAAGGGAAGCAAAACTGGGAAAAATTTTTTAATCAAAGGTTCTGATAAAAACCCTCTCCAAAATATATAGAAATTAACTCTAATTTATAAAAATCGCCATTTCCAAGGAAAAATGGTCAAAATATGAAAACAATTTAGATGAAGAAATTAAAACTATTTCTATCAAGAAAAAGATGCTCCAAGTCATTATTAATAGAAATCAAATTAAGACAACCTAAGATACCACTACACACCGTGATTTAAGATGACAGGAAAAAATAATATTTTTGAGGTGATGGGGAAAACTGGGACATTGATCATTTTGGTGGAGTTGTAACGTCCAAATTTTAGAGTATTTGGAACTATCCAAAAATAAACTTGAACCCTTTTCCAGAGCTTACTACTGGATTATATCCCGAATTATAAAGAAGGGAAAAGGGACCATGTGCACTTTTGGGCAGTCCTTTCGTAGTGGCTAAAAACGAAACTGAATGGATGTCCATCATTGGAGAATGGCTGAAAAATTGTGGTATATGAAATTATGAATATTACTTTTCTGAAGAAATGACCAACAGGATAATTTGAAAGGCCTGGAGAGACTTAACGAACTGATGCGAGTGAAATGGAGGACCAGGAGATCATTATATACTTCAAAACAATATATATGATGACCAGTTCTGATGGATCAGGCCATCCTCAGCAACGAGATCAACCAAATCATTTCTAATGGAGCAGTAATGAACTGAACTAGCTATGCCCAGAAAAAGAACTCTGGGAGATGACTAAAAACCATTACATTGAATTCCCAATCTATATTTATGCACACCTGCATTTTTGATTTCCTTCACAAGCTAATTGTACAATATTTCAGAGTCTGATTCTTTTTGTACAGCAAAATAACGTTTTGGTCATGTATACTTATTGTGTATCTAATTTATATTTTAATATATTTAACATCTACTAGTCATCCTGCCATGTAGGGGAGGGGATGGGGGGGTAAGAGGTGAAAAATTGGAACAAGAGGTTTGGCAATTGTTAATGCTGTAAAGTTACCCATGTATATATCCTGTAAATAAAAGGCTATTAAATAATAAAAAAAAGATATTTTATATTGAATTTTCCATTGAGTTTTGGTCTTTTTTGTTACAAATACCAGAAAGTCTTTTATTTCATCAAATATGCATTCTTTTTGTATTCATCATTACATTCACATATATATATATATATATATATATATATATGAGTATAGTGTATGTCTATAGCCAATTATTAGTCAAATACCCATCATTTTCCTTCTATGTTCTTCTTTATACCCTCCTTCTTTAACTCCCCTTCTCAATACACCTAACTCACATAAACTTACAGAAATTTTTAAAGCCATATATCCCAACCTCAAATTATATTTTCCTACTTTACCTCCTGGATCTGTTACTTTATAAACTGTTGGCTTTCATTACTGTCTTGCTTAGTACTTATTCTTTTTGATCTTAGACTGGACCATGGATTTATATGATCTCACAAATCTTAAGAGGCAGTGTCATGTGGAAAAGAGTATTGAGACTGGAGAACAGGGTTTTTAAGTCCCAACTTAAATATTTTAATACTTTTATGACCTTGAGTAAATCATTTGCTCTCTCTGAATCTGCTTCCTTCTTTAAAAAGTAGCATTAATAATATTTACACTTTTTTGCTAAAATGTTAGCATTATTTGAAAATAGAAAATGATAGTTCGTCATCAAGTCTTATATCTAACATCTTAGTCTTTGGGTCATTCTGTGAGTGGTTGAGACCCCAGGAAATAGGGTTTACTCTAGGCCTTTGGCAAGCCTTTTATTTTTTTTTCAAGCAGCCAACCTAGAAGAAATAAATAATCTACAACTCTTTGAAAGGAATATAGAGTTGTTTTTTTTTGTGGCTGTTTATATTTTCCCTTTTTTGCCTTTTAAAAGTCATGAAGTTTTCATGGTTTTACATTTAACTTTAAACTAACACCTTTCAGTCTTTGAAAAGGCCTGCCCAGTGTGATATAGCAACAACTTTAGGAGGCAAGCACAAACACTCCTGGTGAAATCAAAACACATGAACTGAATGGGAGGATTTTTTATTCCTTCAAGAGGACCAATTATATCAATATACATAAAATTTGTCAGAAGCCTTATTTACAAAGGCAATTTCCCTGCCCTCACAATATTGGAAATGAAATCACAGCAATAAGAGCTGTCAGATCCTATATATTTCACAAGACCTCACTTATGCCCCCTCTCTCTTCCTCGCTATTCATGAGATTTTTCTTCTTTTCTTAAGGTCATAGTGAAGAAAAATAAATATTTCAAATGCTTCATACTTCCAAAGATCTGTGATTTTTCTTAGTATTGGCATTCTTTTCAGCTTTGCAATAGATGACAGATCTAAAACTGAAAAAACTGGGAGTGAAACAAAATCTTTGGTTCTCCAATTGGGCTGCACTGAGCCTCTAATATTAACTTGTCCCTAAGAAGGGTCTAATAAATATTTGCTTAATTGTACTACCTTGATGCAGTTTATATAAGTTTCATGACTGAGACAGTTTATATAAATTCTTCAATATGATAAATTTCTCTACCTCATAATGTGTGAAGTTCATTGGGTAAAGTGTTGAAGGAGAGATACACTGAGTATTATAAAGACTTTCCAAAGATTTCCCTGCTTATATTAAAACAACAACAATAACAACTGATACAGCTTGAATTTGATAGCGTGGCCCAGTGAATTTACACATTTGCATACCATAATTTGCTATGACATAAAACTGGAGGGGAAAGTTGCATGACTAAACAAGTATACTAAAAGATTTCAACAGATTAGAATGAGTATTGAATCCATAGAGATGGAGTGCTTATGTATATAATCCAAAAATTCATGCTTATTATAGGGTTGCTATGATTAGAAAAAATTTCCGTGAAAAAGATTATGTTTACACAAGAACTGTATGAACACAATTACCAAGCACTTTTCACATATATGAAATCAGATCTAAACAACTGGAAAAATATCAATTGCTCATGGGTAGACTGAGCTAATATAATAAAAATGACAATTCTATATTGCTCTATTTGTTCAGCGCCATACCAATCAAACTGCCAAAAATTATTTTATAGAAGAAAAAATAATCACAAAATTCATCTGGAAAAACAAAACTTAGAGGATATCAAGGGAATTAAAGGGGAAAAAGATACACAGGATTGTGGTCTAGACCCGAAATTATTATAAAGCAGCAGTTATCAAAAACATGCATACTGGCTAAGAAATAGAATGATGTATCAGTGGAATAGAGTAGATACACATAACACAATAATCAATGACTAGTACTCTAGTATTTGACAAACCTCCACATTCTAGTTTTTGGAATAAATTCTCACAATTTTATGAAAACTGCTGGAAAACTGACAAATAGTACGTCATAAACTTGACAAAGACCTATATCTCACACTCCATACCAAAATAAAGTCAAAACAGATACATGATTTGGGCATAAAAGGTTATACCATAAGTAAATTATTAGAGTAAGGGATAGTTTACCTATCAGATCTTTGGAAAAAGGAGAAATTTATGGCCAAAGAACTAGAGAACATTATGAAATGAAAAATGGATAACTTTGATTACATTAAATTAAAAAGGTTTTACCCAAACAATATCAACAAAAAAACAAGATTAGAAGAGATGCACAAAATTGAGAAAATAAATTTTATACCCAGTGAAGGCTGCATTTCTGTAATGTATAAGGGATTATTTCACATTTATAAGAATACACGTCATTTCCCAATTGATCAATGGTCAAAGAATATGAATATACAATTTTCAGATGAAACAATTAAAGCCATCTATAAGCATATGAAAAATTCTCTAAATCACTATTGATTAGAAAAAATGTAAATTGAAACAGCTCTGAGATAACTCTTCACTTCTATTAGATTGGCTAAAATGACAGGAAACAATAATGATAGATGTTGGAGAGGATGTGGGAAAACTGGGACACTAATGCATTGTTGGTAGAGTTGTAAACTGATCCAACCACTCCAGAGAACAATTTGAAATTATGTCCAAAGAGTTATCAAATTGTGCATACCCTTTGATCCAGAAATGTCTCTCCTAGGTCCGTATCTTTATCTGTATCTGTAAATAAATCCTAAAAGAGAGAAAAGGACTTATGTATGCAAAAATTATAGCAAATATTTTTCTGATGGCAAATAATTGGAAAATGAATAGGTGCCTATCTTTTGGAGAATGTCTGAAGAAGTTATTTTATATGAAGGTAATGAAATGCTATTGTTCTATAAAAAAGATAAACAAGCTGATTTTAGAAAGATCTGTAAAGATTTACATGAACTGATGCTGAACAAAACAGGCAAAGCCAGGAATATATTGTTTTCAGTAACAGCAAGATTGTGCGATGATCAATTAAGAAAAAAAGTCTTTCTTCTCAGTGCTTCAGTGATCTAAGGCAGTTCCAATAAACTTTGGATAGAAAATACCATCTGCATCCAGAAAGAGAACTATGGAGATTGAATGAAATCAAAATATACTATGTTCATTTTTTTGTCTTATGGTTTTTTTTTTCTCTTATGGTTTTTCCTTTTTGTTCTTATTTTTTTCTCCCAACATTATTTATAAGGAAGTATGTAAGAAAAAAAAGTGTACATGTACAAATCAAAAAAGTGTTTTTTTAAACCTGTAACTAAGGAAAATAAAAATTAAAAGAAAAAAGGGTTATGGTTATTTTAGTGACTTAAAAACCTATTGTGGGGGCAGCTAGGTGGAGGAGTGGATGGAGCACTAGCCCTGAAATCAGGAGAACCTGAGTTCAAATGTGGTCTCAGACACTCCTAGCTATGTGACCCTGGGCAAATCACTTAATCCCAATTGTCTCAACAACAACAACAACAAACTTATATAAAGCTAGCCAAAATGATTGATACTATCATACCTGGTAATAAATAAGAAATTCTGACTTGTTAAAGGAGGTTATTGCCTCAATTTATTACACAATTACCTAACTTCATTAGCAGTATTATGTTCAGTTTGAGATATAATAGTTAATTTTAAATAGGGCATTTTTCTTTGCTAGGAGGCCAATCATGTAGCGCAAATATGACAAATAAATTCTCCCCTCTACTCTTGCTAGGTCCCAATGTTAAGAATATCAAAGTCTCAAAATAAATGCATGACAGACACAAGCTTCCAAGTAACATGATGGAATTAAAAACAAAATAAAACAAAACAAAACTATTCATCTTAGATTTAGATATAGGTCACTTTCCATGGGGAGGAGTATCAAGAACCTGCTTGAGTAACATTCTTGTCAATCTTCTAGCTATTATAAGGTCTTTTAACTGAAACTAAAAATTACTGATTCTTGATATGTCCCACCTCCTCCCACATGATGGTAACAGAGAAGAATCACTCATATACAGACACATACAAATACATATAAACACACATAGTGCACCAGCTTTCTTACTTAAACCTAAAGAAGAAAATTCCACAATAATAGGCAATAGCTTCAGCAGATGTCACCAGTAGCTAGGTGAAGAGCTAAAGTAAGGCAATCTTAGCAAACTGAATTCTTGATCACTCTGTAGGGAACTTTGAGAGTCAGGCAAGAAGTAATGAGGCTTATATGATTGCCATGAGCAATGATTTTACCCATGATGCAATCCATTCTCATTTCACAATACATGTCATGATAACATTATTTTCTGAAATGAAATTTGTAGAGTTATATTGACTAACATTGTAAAGCTTTTTGATGAGAAAAATGTTTTCAATATATTTTCTGTTGCTGATTTGAAGTTCTGTCTTAGTTACTGCTTTGCTATTTGGTTAATAAAGTCAGAAATCTATTGATAGAAAACTCAGTAGATCTAATGATATTTTCATGAATAAGGAGTTATGATTACCCAAACTATTTCACAAGGAACCATTGGTAGTAAGGGAATACTACCAGTAAAATATTATAAAGAAATGATGTGGGAAGGAGCCAAGATAGTGGAGAGGAGACATGTCATTTTCTGAGCTCTCCTGATGTACACAGCAAATCAAACCTCTGAACTGGTTTTGGAGTGACAGAACCCCCAAATATTTGGAGTGTAACAAATTTCCAGCAGAAGATAATTTGGAAGATCTTTAGAAAAGCTCTGTTTCATATATTTCTACCATGTTTAACACATATAGGACTATTTGCCATCTAGGGGAGTGTGAAGGTTTTCCTGGAGGCAGCCTTAGTCTCAGTTGAAATAAATAATTACTCCAAAATCGCAGCCAGCTGGTAAAAATGCAAACGTTTATTTCTCCTTCCAAATTAGCCCACTTAGTTAAGGCCTAACTCTCTGCCTGGCTCCAAGAGATCTTGCAGTTTTGTCCTTGGCTTCTGCCTCTGCTTTTTTCACCAAGCCAGCAACAAATTGAAAGATGCAATGAATCTCTCTGTACCTCCAGTCCATTCCACCAGAAGAAGTAAGTTCAAGCTTCAAAAGCTCCCTATATTTATGTGATCTCCCGAAGGTTAACTCCACCTTCTGGAGGGACAGGGATTCTGGGTTATCTCCCAGAATGCTCTCTGGCCCTAAGAACTTCAAGGGAAGTGTGAATTTCAGACTAAGCCCTACACGTGTGAACTCCATTGAGTACTTAGTTACTTATGAGCTCTCTAAAGGTGTGAACACAAGCATTGTTTCCATCAGTTGTACTTATTACCTAGTTCAAGTTCTAGCCCAAAATAACTCTTTCTAAGATTAAATCAACTCCAATGGCTTAACACTTTGTAAAGATTCCAACAGGGAAGGGCATGGGGAAGGGAGGGAAAATTAAAATACAAGGTTTTACAAAGGCTAATGTTAAAGAACTGTCCACTCATATGTTTTGAAAAAATAAAAAGCTTTAATAAAAAGGTCTGTTTCAATCAGACAAGGAGAGTGGCAGCAGAGCACAGGCAGCTGAGTGCAGGCATCCTAGTCTAACTTTACAGATACCTAGGGTAGAATGGCATCCTCTATATTGGGAATCTAGGGGGAGGAATCTACAACAGTGTTGGCTACTCTGTCCTGGTTGCAAGCCAGTAGATCAGCAGATTATTTGTAAGAACCTACACAAATACAAAAGGCTAATAATGGATCCCTAACCCTCACACTGTTCCTGACCGTGCCCATCCAGCACTAGAAGTTACTCAGCACTGATATGGCACAGCCGTACAATCTTCCCATTGACCTAAAAGTAGACCTCAACCTTTAAAAAAAATAGGCAAAAAAAGCAAAAAGAACTTTAACCATAGATAGCTTTTATGGAGAAACAGAAAAACAGATTTTAAACCCTGAGGACTCTAAAAGCAGACCATCATCATATTAAATTCCAAAGGGTTATATAAATTGATCCCCATCTCACAAGGCGATCTTAGAGTAATTCAAAAAGTATCTTAAAAGAGAATTAGAAGAAAAGAAATGAGAACTTTGAAAGAAGGATTGGGAAAGAAAAAAAAAACAGAAATTATCTGAAGAAAACTCCTTACAAAATAGATTTAGTAAAATTAATATATATATATATATATATATATATATATATATATAATTTCTTACAAAATAGATTTGACAAAATGGAAAAAGAAAATAACTCCTTGTAAAACAGAATTTGTAAAATGGAAAAAATGCTTAGAACAAAACAACTCTTTTAAAAATTCAATTGCCTGTATACAAAAGGAGCTAAAAAGGGTAACTGAAGAAAATAATTCACTAAAAATTAGAAATGAAAAAATGGAAATGAATGACTCAACAAGACATCAAGAATGAGTTCAAACAAAACCAAGAAATGACAAAATAGAAGAAAATGTAAAATACATCATTGGAAAAACAACTGATATGGAAAATAGATCTAGGAGAAAAAAATCTAAGGAATACTGGACTTCCTGAAAGACATGATGAAAAAAAAAGAACCTAGACATTATCTTTCAGGAAATCATCAAGGAAAACTGCCCTGATGCTCTAGAATCAAAAGTAAAATAACCATTGAAAGAATTTACTGATCACCTCCTGAAAGAGACCTCAAAATGATAACTTCAAGGAATATTGCAGCTAAATTCCAGAATTATCAGACCAAGGAAAAATATTGCAAGCAGCCAAAAAGAACAATTCAAATATCAAGGAGACAGAATCAGGATAACTTAGGACCTAACAGGTTCCACTTTAAAGGATTGAAAGGCCTGAAATCTGATATTCTAAAAGTCAAAGGAACTGGTATTGCAGTCAAGAATCAACTATCCAGCTAAATTGAACATTATCTTTAAGGGAAGATGGGCATTCAATGATACAGGAGAATTTCATCTCTTTGTGATGAAAAGATCAGAACTGAAAAGAAACATACAAAGGTAAAAAGGAAAGAACCCTTGTGAACTGTATCTCCATTATGGGTATGCTTAAAGAGTTCAGGTATAATTTGATTTTACTGTGATAATATAAAAAAAGAAGCTAAAGGTGGAAAGGGGATTGTATTGGGGAAAAAAAGGAAAATGGAGGTAAAGTGAGGGAGGGGAGTGAACAGTGTGTGAATCTTACTGTTATCAGGTTTGGATCAAAGAGAAAAATATTAGTCCAAATATTAGACCTATTTGTCCAAATTAGAGAAAAATTTATCTAAAAACTTTGTCCATTAGATAGAGTCCAAATATTAGTTATATTTGGTTTTACAGAGAAACTTGTCTCACCTTATTGGAAAGTGGGAGAGGAAAAGGGAACAAAAGGGGGAGCCTAACTGAAGGGAAAACAGATGTAGTAAGGGTTATAAGGGATATAAGAAAGAAGGAGGAGATGTAAAGGAAGAAGACTGACTGTTTGAGGAAGATGGCGGTCAGAACCTGGTAGAATCCTTACAAAGTGTTAACTTACTGGAATTGATAGAAACAATGCTTATGTACTTCAGTTTACACCTTTGAGAATTCACACATTAGCTCACACATTAGAGTTCACAAATCCGGGAGATTCACAAGTCAGGAACCCATAATCCCACTCTCAGAGGAGGAGTCAACCTTTGAGTTTACACCTCTAAAAGAACATATAAAAGGACAAGCCTCAGTGAGGAGTCAGTTCGGGATAATGATAGAGACAGAATTCAGTCGGGAGATTCAGAACTGGAAATTCAGAGGGAGCTGGAGGCTGAAGCTGAAGCTGAAACTGAAGCTGGAAGAGACAAAGAACAAGCTGCAAAGCTCTTGGAATAAGGAAGGAGATAGGCCTCTAAGAAAACTAACCGGGCTATTTTGGAAGAGACAATAAAAGGACTGGACTTTAATCCCTGGCTGCATTTGGAGTGATTATTGATCTGAACTGAAACTAAGGCTGCCTCCAGAAGCCCCTTGCAAGAAATCTGCTCCCAGAGAACCATCATATTTTATTTATTTTTTTTATTTTAATAGTTTTTTATTTACAAGTTATATGCATGGGCAATTTTACAGCATTGACAATTGCCAAACCTTTTGTTCCAATTTTTCCCCTCCTTCCTCCCACCCCCACCACTAGATGGCAGGATGACAAATACATGTTAAATATATTAGAGTATAAATTAAATACAAAATAGGTATACATGTCCAAACCATTATTTTGCTGTACAAAAAAGAATCGGACTCCAAAATATTGTACAGTTAGCTTGTGAAGGAAATAAAAAATGCACGCGGGCAAAAATATAGGGATTGGGAATTCAATGTAATGGTTCTTAGTCATCTCCCAGAATTCTTTCACTGGGTGTAGCTGGTTCAGTTCATTGCTGCTCCATTAGAATTGATTTGGTTCATCTCATTGCTGAAGATGACCAGGTCCATCAGAATTGATCATATAGTATTGTTGTTGAAGTATATAATGATCTCCTGGTCCTGATCATATAATGATCTCATTTTGCTCAGCACCAGTTTGTGTAGGTCTCTCCAGGCCTTTCTGAAATCATCCTATTGGTCATTTCTTACCGAACAATAATATTCCATATTATTCATATACCACAATGTATTCAGGCATTCTCCAATTTATGGGCATCTACTCAGTTTCCAGTTTCTGGCTGCCATAAACATTCTTTCACATACAGGCCCCTTTCTTTTCTTTCAGATCTCTTTGGGATATAAGCCCAGTAGTAACACTAATGGATTTATATCTGAGAGAGATCTTAACAGAGGGAAAGAGACTCACATGGTCAAAAATATTTGTGACAGCCCTTTTTGTATTGGCAAAAAAAGTGGAAACTGAGTGGATGCCCATCAGCTGGAGAATATCTGAGTAAGTTGTGGTACATGGATGTTATGGAATATTATTGTTCTGTAAGAAATGATCAGCAGCATGATTTCAGAGAGGCCTAGAGAGACTTACATGAACTGATGTTAAGTGAAATGAGCAGAAGCAGGGGATCATTGTACATGGCAACACCAAGATTATACTATGATCAATTCTGATGGACTTGGTTGTTCTCAGCAATGAGAAGATTCAGGCCAGTGTGATGGTGAGAGCCATCTAAATCTGGAGAGAAGACTGTGGGAACTGAATGTGGATCAAAACACAGCATTCTCACTTCTTTTTTTGTTGTTTCCTTGAATTTTATTTTCATTCTCTTTTTTTTCTTTTTGATCTGATTTTTCTTGTGCAGCAAGATGTTTAAAAATATATGCCTATATTGAATTTACATATATTTTTACCATGTTAAACATGTATTAGATTGCTTGCCATCTTGAGGGAGTGGTTTAAGGGAAGGAAAATTGGTACATTACATTTTTCAAGAGTCAGTGTTGAAAAATTATCCTTGCATATGTTTTGAAAATAAAGAAGCTTCAATAAAAAATGAAATAACTAATAAAATGGAATGATTACAGAAAACAGTGACCAAGATTATCGAAGACTAGAATTCATACTACATAAGGGCTGTTCAATGGAAACAGAGTTGTTTAACCAGAAGAAAATACTTGGTGGTGCAAGTGGTATGGCTGGATATGACAGCTTTTTCAATTTTTTTATTTCTGTTTACTTCAAAGGGAGTAGGAAAATTTTACTTAGCTACAAAGAACTTTAAACCAAACAATGGCTGAAAAAGTCTTATAAATAACAAAAAATCCCTCAAAATTACAATTATCCTATTACGAAATGATCTGCCTTTGAAGGAGGTAGACTGTCACTAGAATACTTTATTCTGTAGCTGGATGGTCACTTATTAGTGAAATGATTTGATGAGCTCTTGGACAGGAAAGAGTTAGAATAAATGATTCCTGAAATTCTTTTTAACCTTATGATTCTCTGCTTTATAGAATCAATCTTAATGAAATTTTCAACCTTGCAGTCCCTTCAGTATAATATGATAGTGCCTGGCATTCAGGAAAACCATCTTTTACATCAAATCATTAATAAGCAATTATTAAGTGCCAACTGTGTGCTAACCACTTAAATGGGAATTCATTTTCTTTTATGTTGCAAGAAGAGCATGTGTAATTAAAGGTGAATTGACAAAAATGGAAAATTTGGGGGGAATAACAGCTGTGGGACTTGTGAAGAGAATCTACCACAAACTAACCAAAAATGTCCACGTCTCACAAAGACAGCATATTTCCTTGAGGCAAGAATAGGACAATAATTAGTAGAACTGGATTTCGATGAATTTCAGTTCTATGTCTTAGACAGCAATAGGACAAAATCAATTAATTGTAAATAGTATCAATTAAAAGATGATGCAGTAGATCTGATTATTTCAGCAGTAATACTTTTCTTCTATTCAGTCTTCTAATTTCAAGTTTCTCAAAAGTTAACATATAATAGGTTTCTGAAGTCTTACATCTTCCACTGCAGTTAGTAACTGAAGTCTTTCCAATTGGGTGTAGCATTTATCAGAGTTCTGAACTGAATGCTTGAACCTCCATGAGTCTACATTCACAGAAAAAAACATCCAAATAAGGTTTAAGTAGATGATGTATATCTTTGGCATTGTAACATTATTAATCCCCCAATCAATTAAAACAATATTTAAAGTATAAAAATGGGATCCTGATTAATATTAGCTCACCATTTATATAGCATGTTAAATTTCATCCAGTGATATCTCCAACTCTACACAGAATGAATTCCCTAATGTGACTATGTCCCATGTAACATTACACTCATTTTACAATTGAAGAAATAGTGTTGAGGTTAATTGTTTCAGTTAGAGACAATCTAGTTACACAGCTAGAAAACATTAGAAGCAGAATTTCACTCAAGAGCCTCTGATTTCTACTCCATAATACTTTCTACAATACTCTGCCTTTCAAAAATCAAATAAATTAATTAGAACTAATAGACTTCTTTTTAATTATTATTAAAGCTTTTTACTTTCAAAACATATGCATTGATAATTTTCAACATTCAACTTTGCTTAACCTTGTGTTTCAAAACGTTTTCCTCTTTTTTCCCATAATCCATCCTCTAGACAACAAGTAATTCAGCATATGTTAAAGATGTGCAATTCTTCTATATATATTTCCCTAATTGTCATGCTTCACAAGAAAAATCAGAACAAAAATTAAAAATGAGAAAGAAAATAAAATGTAAGCCAACAACAAGAAAACAAGTGAAAATATTATGTTATGATCCGCCTTCCTTTCCCACAGTTCTCTCTCTGGACATAGATGGCTTTCTTCATAAAAAGACTATTGGAACTGGTCTGAATCGGCTTATCGTTGAGAAGTGCCATGTCCATCAGAACTGATCATCATATAATCTTGCTCTTGCTGTACACCATGATCTCCTGGTGCTGCTCACTTCACTTAGCATCAGTTCGTATAAGTCTCACCACCCCTGGCGATCCTGCTGATTTTTTCCTATAGCAAAATAATATTCCATAAGACTCATGTGCTAAAACTTATTCAGCCATTCTCCAATTGATGGGCATCCACTCAGTTTCTAGTTTCTGGCCACCACAAAAGGGTTGCCATAAACATTTTTTGCACACATGGGTCCCTTTCCCTCCATTAAGATGGCTTTGAGATATAAGTCCAGTAGAAACATTGCTGGATCAAAGGATATGCACAGTTTGATAGCCCTTTGGGCCTGGTTACCAATTACTATCCAGAATGGTTGGATCACTTCATAGTTCCACCAACAATGTATTAGCATTCCAGTTTTCCCACATCTCTTCCAACATTCATCATTGTCCTTTCCTGTTATCTTAGTCAATCTGAGAGGTAAGTAGTGGTATCTCAGAGTTGTCTTAATTTACATTTCTCTGATCAATACTTATTCAGAGTATCTTTTTATATGAATAGAAATGGTTTTAATTTCTTCATCTAAAATTTTTCTGTTCATATCTTTTGACTATTAACAACTGGAAAGTGGCTTGTATTATTTTAAATTTTCAATTCTCTCTATATATTAGAAATGAGGCTCATCATTTCTATCAGAACTACTTAATATAAAATATTTTCCCATTTTATTGTTTCCTTCTAATTTTGTTTGAATTACTCTTGTTTGTACAAAACTTTTTAACTTAATATAGCCAAAATTATTTATTTTTTGTTTAATAATGATTGTCAGTTCTTCTTTGGCCAGAAATTCATTCCTTTTCCCCAGAACTGAGAGGTAAACTATCCTATGCCCTTCTAATTTGCTTAGAATATCACTCATCATAAAGAAGGGAAAGGGATCTGTATGTGCATCAATGTTTGTGGAAGCCCTTTTGTGGCCAGAAACTGGAAACTGAGTGGATGCCCATCAATTGGAGAATGGTTGAATAAATTGTGGTATATGAATATTATGGAATAGTATTGTTCGGTAAGAAACAACCAACAGGTTGATTTCAGAAAAGCCTGGAGAGACTTACATGAACTGGTGCTGAGCGAAATGAGCAGGACCAGGAGATCATTATATACTTCAACAACAATACTATATGATAATCAATTCTGATGGACCTGGCCATCCTCAGCAATGAGATGAACCAAATCAGTTCCAAGGGAGCAGTAATGAACGGAACCAGCTACGCCCAGAGAAAGAACTCTGGGAGATGACTAAGAACCATTACATTGAATTCCCAATCCCTATATTTTTGCCCACCTGCATTTTTTATTTCCTTCGCAGGCTAACTGTACATTATTTCAGAATCTGATTATTTTTGTACAGCAAAATAACAGTTTGGTCATGTATCCTTATTGTGTATCTTATTTATATTTTAATATATTTAATATATACTGGTCATCCTGCCATCTGGGGAAGGGCGTAGGGGGAAGAAGGGGAAAAATTGGAACAAGAGGTTTGGCAATTGTCAGTGGGATGTAAAGTTTCCCATACATATAACTTGTAAATAAAAGGCTATTAAAATAAAAAATAAAAATAAAAAAAGAATAAGAAAAAAATAGAATATCACTCTTTATATGAGTCAAAATCATGAACCCATTTTGACTTATATGGGTATATGGTGTGTCAATGCCTAGTTTCTATCATACTAATTTTCAGTGTTTCCAGCAGTTTTTGCCAAATATTGAGTTTTTTTCCCAAAAGCTGGAGTTTGAGGGTTTGTCAAACACCAGATTACTATAGTCATTGAATGATAATTCTTGGAAGTTTGATTGTATAACACTAAAACAATCCAGGTAATACTATCATTTTATTATATTAACTCAGCCTATCCATTAGCACTTCATATTTTTTTCCAATTGATTAGGCATGACTGTATTTGCGTGCAAAATATTTTGTAATTGTGTTCATACGGTCCCTGATTTTGCCTTGGCAGATTGACTCCCAAATATTTTATGTTATCAACAGTTATTTTCAGTGGAATTTCTCTTTATATCTCTTGCTGCAGGACTTTGTTAGTAATATATACAAATGTTCATGATTTCTGAGACTGATTTTGTATCCTGCAATTTTGCTAAAGTTTGCATTGTTTACAGTAGTTTTTTAGTTGATTCCCTAGGGTTCTCTAAGTATACCATCACATCATCTGCAAAGAGTGATAATTTGGTTTCCTCAATACATACTCTAATTCCTTTAGTCTTTCTTTCTTCTCTTATTGTGAAAGCTAACATTTCTAATACAATATGGAATAATAATGGTAATAGTGGGCAACCTTGTTTCACCCCTCATCTTATGGAGAATGGATCTAGTTTGTCCTTATTACATATGAAGCTTGGTGATGATTTTAAATAGATGCTACTAATCATTTTAAGGAAAGCTTAATTTATTCCCATATTCTCTAGTGTTTTTAATAGGAACGAACTTTGGTGTAAAGTGCTGAAACTCTGAATAGGTGCACTGGGGTCGGACAACCGAGCATTTAAGGCTAATTACTGATTGGACAATACACTATTGGCATTTGCTTGGAAAATGGCTCTTCCCACTATTCTGTGCTGGCTCGATCTTTTGGTGTATACAGATAATTGTAGGAGGGATTAGGGGGTGGAGTAAGACAAGCCAGAGTCACTTTGGCTGTGGATGAGGTGAAGGGAGATCATGGAGAGCTTGTATCCATTCCCTTCACTTCTTCCCATAAAGACCAAGAATAAAGACCAAGGACTTTTGCTTATTCTGACTCTGGATGATTCTAAGGCATTCAGGATGCTAACTTGGTCTTCACACTTTGGATTTTATAAAAAAAATTTTTCTGCATCTATTGAGATAATCATTATTTTTGTTAGCTTGATTATTGATATAGTCAATTATGCTAATAGTTTACCTAATATTGAATTAGCCCTGCATTCCTAGTATAAATCCTACTTCGTCATAGTGTATTATCCTGGGGATGACTTTCTGGAATCTCCTTCCTAATATTTTATTTAAGATTTTTGTATTCCAATATTTCAGAGTCTGACTCTTTTTGTACACCAAAATAACGTTTTGGTCATGTATACTTATTGTGTATCTAATTTATATTTTAATATATTTAACATCTACTGGTCATCCTGCCATCTGGGGGAGGGGGTGAGGGGTAAGAGGTGAAAAATTGGAACAAGAGGTTTGGCAATTGTTAATGCTGTAAAGTTACCCATGCATATAACTTGTAAATAAAAGGCTATTAAATTTAAAAAAAAAGATTTTTGTATTCATGTTCATTAGGGAAATTAGTGTACAATTTTTTTCTCTGTTTTGATCCTATCTGGTTTAAATATTAAATGCACAATGTATGTGTCATTAAAAAAATAATTTGGTGGTATTCTTTCTTTGCCTGTTTTTCCAAATGGTTTGCATAATATTGGAATTAATTTTCTTTAGATGTTTAATAGAATTCACATTTAAATCCATCTGGCCCTGGAGATACTTTCTTAGAGAGTTGATTAATTTATTCATCTTCTTTTGTTAAATTTGACTATTTAAGTAATTTATGTTCCTCTATTAATCTGGGCAATCTAGATTTTTGTAAGCATTCATTTCACTTGGATGATCAAATTTATTGCCATACATTTTGGAGTAAATAGCTCCTAATTATTACTCACATTTCTTCTTTGGTGATAAGTTCACCCTTTTCATTTTTGATACTAACAATTTGCTTTTCTTCTTTCCTTTTTCTAATCAAATTAAATAAAGGTTTAACTACTTTGCTGTTTTTTTTTGTCATAAAACCAACTTAGTTTTGTTTATTAGTTCTATAGTCTTTTTTTACTTTCAATTTTATTAATCTCTCCTTTTATGTTCAAAAATTCAAATTTGATATAAATTGGGGTTCTTTAATTTGTTCTTTTTCTAGCTTTTTTTTTTTTTAGTTTCAAGTCCAATTCATGATCTTTGCTTTCTCTATGTTATGTAAATAAGTATCTAGAGATATAAATTATCCCCTAAGAAATGCTTTGATTGCATCCCATAATTGTCATTATTGTCATTTTCTTGGATGACACTGATATTGTGTCTATAATTTGTTGTTAACCAACCCATTGTTTTGGTCAGATTATTTACATTCCGATTAATTTTTGAAATTAATTGTCTATTTTAAATGGTCATTTATTACACGTAATTTTTATTGCATCATGATCTGAAAAAGATGTATTTATTTTTTTCTACCTTTCTGCATTTGATTCTGAGGATTCTATGCTCTAATACCTGTCCAATTTTTCTGTAGATTGTATGCATTGCCAAGAAAAAAATATATATTTCTTTTTGTCTCCTTTTAATTTTCTCCAAATATCTATTATACTTAACTTTTCTAAAATTCTATTTATTTTTTAACTTCTTTCTTTTTTATTTTGTGGTTTAATTTATCAGGTTCTAAGAGAACAAGGTTGAGATCCCCCACTAGTATAGTTTTGCTGTCTAATTCTTCTTGAAGCAATCTTAACTTTTCCTCTAGAAATTTGTTTGCTATATCACTCGATGCATAGGTGTTTAGTATTGATTTTATTTTATTGTCTCTGGTACCCTTTGGCAAGATGTAGTCTTCTTCCTTATCTTTTAATTAGTTCTATTTTTGCTTTTGCTTGATCTGAGATTAGGATTGCTAACCCCGCTTTTTTTTTTTTTTATTTCAGCTGAAGCACAATATATTCTGCTTCAGCATTTTACCTTTACTCTAAATGTATCAATCTACTTCAAATGTTTTTTTTCTTTTGTAAATAACACATTGTAGAATTCTGGCTTTTAACTTAGTCTGCTATCCACTTCAGTTTTATGGGAGAGTCCATCCCATTTACATTCACAAACAAAGTTACTATTTCTATATTTCTTGCCATATTATTTTTTTCCCAACTTATACTTTTTCTTTACTTATCCCCTTTTGTAGTGTCTGGGCTAGTTTCCTGGAGGCCTTGGTCAGGTAAGTAAAAGTCCTTGGTCTTTAGGGGGAGAAGTAAAGGAGACATACAAACTGCCACAAGGCTCACCACCAACTTCTTTCCTCCTTGTCCTGCCACAAAGTGAAGTTTAGCTTGTCTCACTCCACCTTCTGATCCTTGTCTACAATTATCTGTATACACCAAACACTGAGACAGCACTGAACAGTGAGAAGGGCCATTTTTCCAAACATATGCTAATAGAGTCATTGTCAAATAGGTTATTAGCCTTAAGTGCTCAGATATCTGATTCAAGCACACCTTTTAAGAATTTTGGCCCTTTACATCTCCCACTTTCTTTTGTTTTAGAATACAGATGGTCATACAATCCCTGACTTCTCATGAAATGAGGTAAAAACACCAAAAAGGAGGTGATCACCCTACCCCAACTTCTCAAGAAGGGAGATGAAAGCACTAAAAAGGTGATGATCATGCCCTCCCTGACTTCTCAGGAAGAGAGATGAAAAACACCAAAGGGAAGTGGAGAGTTGTCAGATATTGTTAGCAGGTTTCTGCAGAAAGGTCTTACTAGAAACAGGTATGCATAAATCCACCAACATGGGAGGTATTGCACAAGCACATGCCAATAAAACACAGGCTAGCAGTGATGATTCTCCCCACAGCTGGTGCAGGCTCAATGTGGTGTAACAAACATGAATTGTACATGCAAATAGTGATTATAACAAACAATATGAATCAACATGATGTTGTAAAAGATTTCCAGAAGTCCTAGAAGGAGGGTATGCAAATAACAATCACACATGTTCTCCTTCAGCAGCCAAGAGATAGTCCAAAACCAATCTATT
Organism: Sarcophilus harrisii; assembly: GCF_902635505.1. Classification (NCBI taxonomy): domain Eukaryota; kingdom Metazoa; phylum Chordata; class Mammalia; order Dasyuromorphia; family Dasyuridae; genus Sarcophilus; species Sarcophilus harrisii. The sequence goes on along the minus strand of NC_045428.1, from coordinate 508,414,252 downwards.
TTCCATTATGTCATGTGTCAGGGAATCCAATGATCCCCACAAGTTTTTGAAGTCCTGCAACAGTCTTTTTATGTGCTAGGGAATCCAATGATTCCTGCAGATTTTGAAGTCCTGCAACAGTCTTTTTATGTGCTAGGGAATCCAATGATTCCTGTAGATTTTGAAGTCCTGCAACAGTTTCATCATATCTCAGAGAATCCAATGATTCCAGAGGGTTTTCAAGTTCTACAACAATTTATGATTCCTAAGGGTTTCATGTCTCAGGGATTCCAATGATTCCTGAGGGTTTTGAAATCAAACCATTTTTGATGTCCATGAGTCAATCACCATAACTGCCATGCTCTTTCAGTGGTGGGCATAGTCAGTGATGGAACCACACGATGTTTCTTGAGTCTTCTTCATTTCAAGTGTCTGCTCCATCTCTCTCTGATGGACAATACAAATATGGCTCATTGGCACCCATCTGATTCCTTCTCTATCTGTAGAGATACAAGCAAACCCTTTCCCCCAAGTAGCTAACCTATCTGGTCCCTTCTATTTACCACTTTCTGAATCTCTCCACATCACCTGGAAACTACCAAAAGATAGTGGAGCTGCTCACATTGGACACTGCTCTTCTGGTGGGTTATAAAATCTATCTGCCAGAGCCAGTGCATCTTTGTGAAAAATCCAGAAGTTAATATTATAAAGAGCTAAATTTAGAAGTTCTCTAGGGTTACCTGTGGCTCTCCCTTTCCTTTGTTTTTGGAGGAATATCTTAATGTCTCTGTTTCTCCTCTCTACTATTGCTTGTCTTTGAGGATTAAAGGGTATGCCAGTGATGTGTAAAATCTTATACTGTGCACAAAAGTGTGCAAAATGTTTAGAAATATATGCAGATCCATTATCTGTTTTTATTTCTTGTGGAACACCCAAAATTGCAAATGCTTGTACAAGGAATTCAGTAACCACTTGGACTGTCACTTGATGCTGGTATTGCAAAAGTGAATCCTGAAAAGGTGTCTACCACAACTTGGATAAAAGACAGATGACCAAAAGATTTATAATGGGTCACATCCATTTGCCAAATTTCATTGGATCTCAAACCACGAGGGTTCTTCCCTGGAGGAAATGTAGGAGCGTGGAAAGGAATGCAAGCTATATAGGATTTTTCTATGCTCCTACCTTCTTCTCTTGTTATTCCAAATTGTAAACATAAAGCTCAAGCAGCCTGATGATATTTAGAATGAGATTCTTGGGCTTCTTGAAATAAAGGAGTATTTGCCAACATGGATAGAAGGCTATCTGCCTTTGAATTACCATCAAAAATAGGACCTGAAAGTCCAATATGTGAGTGGACATGCAAGATATAAATCTTACTTGGATGCTTTTTTCACTTTCTCTTGCAGTTCCTTAAAGAGCTGATATATATTGGAAGCTACAAATTTTATTTGGGCTATGGCAATTCTTTGTAACAAACCGAATCAGATACTATATTTATATCTCTTGGATAATTACTAAGAGCTAGAATGATTGCATATAATTCATTCTGATGAATTGACTGAAAAGGAGTTCTGACTACTCTCTTTATAGTTAAGTCACAAGAGTATACAGCACAAATGTTATATTTGGATGCATCTGTAAATATAGTTGGTCCTTTAAGAGGAATTTTCTTCAAGAATGCATTGCCAATTATGTAATAGTCTGGTTGACTTTAATGGAGACACATATGTAAAATTTGGAGCCATGCCCAATAAAATTTGCCACACTGGGATGGTTTCACAGCATACATTAATTTGTGCATTGTATAAAAGGTGTAGATTTTGTCAGGTCTTATCCTAGATAATTGTACTGCTTGCTTAATGACCTTTAATAAAATTCTAGCCACAAGCACTGGGTAAAGAGTAAGGCTTTGTTCTGGTTGGGCTGGGAGGTTCACCCACTCTATCACACTGATATTTCCAAGGGTTTTTTAGAAACTCTTTCAACCACATTGGATAAAGCCAGTTCAATTTTTCTCAAAGTTTTTTAAGCTTCTTTTTGTAAGCTGTTGTAGTGAGTTTAAAGCACTGTCTCCCCTTAAAATGTCATATAATGATTGCAATTGATAGTAGTCAAGCCCAACACTGGATGCATCTATTGGATATCTCCTATCAATTTCTGAAAGTCATTTAAGGTGTTTAGCTTCTCTGTTCTTAAGGAAAGTTTTTGTCCTGTAAGCACCTTAGGGTATACTTCATATCCTAAATATTGAAAAAAGGAGCATGTCTTTGAAATTTTTTCTGGAGCTATGTGCAATTTGTTCTTCCTTTGGGCTTCTATGGTCTTTTGTAGACATGTTTCTAACATTTGCTCCTCAGGTGCACATAACAATATATTATCCATGTAATATAATAACATTACTTTGGGAAATGCTTTTTCTTACTGGAGTAAGAGCCGCAGCAGCATACATTTGACACATAGTAGTGCTGTTTTTCATTCCCTGTGGCAAAACTGTCCATTCATATCTTTTATAAGGCTCAGTTAAGTTAACACTGGGCACTGAAAAGGCAAAACTTTTCATATCCTCCTTATCTAGAGGGTTAGAATAGAAACAATCCTTAATGTCTATAACTCAAAGAGGCCATTCTTTAGGCAACTGAGTAGGAGATGAAAGTCCAGGCTGAAGAGTTCCCATAGTTTCCATCTGTTCATTTACCTTTTTTTAAATCAGTCAATATCCTCCATTTTCCAGATTTATTTCTTACAAAAAATGTTAGGGAATTCCAAGGACTTAGAGAAGGTTGTGAGTGTCCTTGGTCAAGTTGCTCCTATACTATATCTAATAAATGCCTGAATTTTATCACTACCTAAGAGCCACTGTTCTATTCATACTGGTGTATCAGTTTTCCACTGAATAGGAACAGGTGAGAGTGTTGGCAGGCCTTCAACAGCAGCCTTGTCTAAAAAATCGAAGTACTCATTTGTAATCCTAATTGATGTAAAATGTCTCTTTCCCACAGATTGATGGGGATTTTTTCAACTATAAAAGGATTAAAAACTCCTGTTTCACCTTCAAAAGTCCATCTCAAAGGGGTAGCACTAATTTCAGTTGCTATTGATCCTCCTATGCCAGACATATAGATATCTGTCTTAATCTTTGGCCAGTGACTGGGCCAGTTGGCACCTCTAATGACTGTATGATCTGCACCTGTGTCAACCAATCCTTCCAATGGTATGCCATTTATATAGATAGTGAGCATAGGATGATCAGCTGTAACTTGCTGCTGTCCAGAATATTCCCAGATTCTGTTGCTTAGAGTCAGAATCTGGGCAACTATCACCAGATGGCTTATTAGGAGTTTGTATCAGTAAATATGATGCTATTACTTCTCCTGGTTGATAAGCCACGCATTGTCTACCTATATTAGTAATTGGGATATTTTCTGCACTCTTTCCCTCATCCTCAGTACTTTACATGTGACTACCACTTCCCTCCCCTTTTACAGCCCTTCTTCCTTTCTTATATATTTCCCCTGCTACTTTTGTTCTACTTCCTAGTCCCCTCCCCCTTGCCTTTCATCTTTCCCCTCCTACTTCCCTATTGGTTGAACACAAATTTCTTTGTAAATCTAAACATATCTGATATTCTCTCTTTGAGCCAAATATGGTGAAAGTATGATTTACACAACACTTATCCCTCTATGTTCTTTCTCTCAATTATAATATATCTTTTTTGCATCTTTATGAGATGTAATTTAACCCATTTTACCCATATTTTCTTCTTCCTTCCATACAATCCCATTTCTACCTGTAATTTCTTTTTATATTATCACAATAAAATCAGATTATATCTGCACCTTCTAAATATACACATAGCAGAGATACATTTGTTAAGAGTTAAATATATCAACTTCCCATATAAAGATGTAAGCTTTTTAACTTTTAAAAAGAACAATTACCTTTTTCTTTCATTTTTACCTTTTTATGATTCTCTTGACCTGTGGATTAGAAGATCAAATTTTCTGCTCAGCTCCTTTTTTTCCCATTAGAAGTAAATTAAATTCACCTGTTTCATTGACTGCCATTTTTTTTTTCTGGAAAAAAATATTTAATTTTGCTGGAGAGTTGATTCTTAGCTACAATCCAATTTCCGTTGTCTTTCAGAATATTAGATTCTAGGCCCTTCAATCCTTTAACATGTAAACTTCTAAGTCCTAGATAATCCTGATTGTGGTTCCTCGATATTTGAATTGTTTCTTTCTGGCTGCTTGCATTATTTTCTACTTGATCTGACAATTCTGAAATTTAGTTATGATATTCCTTGGAGTTTTCCTTGTAGGGTCTTTTTCAGAAGGAGATCAGTTAATCCTTTCAATGGCTATTTTATCCTCTGGTTCTAGGACATCAGGGCAATTTTCCATGATGATTTGCTGAAAAATGATATCTAGACTTTTTATTCATTGTGGTTTTCAGGAAGTCTTAAAATTCTTAGGTTGTCCCTCCTGGATCTATTTTGCATGTCATTTTTTTTCCTATGTGATATTTTATATTTTCTTCTACTTTTTTTTCTTTTTTTTTGGTTTTGTTTGACTGATTCTTGATGTCTCATTGAGTCATTCATTTCCATTTGTTCAGTTATAATTTGTAGTGTACCATTTTCTTCAACTAGTTTTTTTTATCTCCTTTTGCATTACACCAATTTAATGTTTAAATGAGTTGTTTTGTTCATTTTTTTATTTTTGCATTTCACAAATTCTGTTTTTCAATGAATTGTTTTCCTTTTCAAATTTATTTTGTATGGAGATATATCCTTTTTTCATTTTACTAAATCTATTTTGTAAGTAATTTTCTTCAGATAATTTTTGTTTCCCTTTCTAAACTCTCCTGAATCATTCTCATTTCATTTCTCCATTTTCTTCTGTCTTTTAAGATCCATTTTTGAATTCTACAAGAGAGCCTCATGAGATGTCCTATCACCCTTTGGAAATTCATCTGGAGATGATTTGCCTTTAGTAGCCTCAGAATTCGAGGTCTGTTCTTCTCTTGCTCTGTAAAAGCTACCTATGAATGGGCAAACCCAAGATGGCTGAGTGTAGACATGGCTTTATCTGCGCTCCTCCTAATGTCCCTGAGATCAATATCAGATCAAGCAAAATCTGGTTTTGGAGTGATAGAACCTATAAATATTTAGAATGTTACAAATTTCAATAAAAATATATTTTGGGATAACTTCAGAAAACATTTCTGTCATTTCGGGGGAAGGTGGCCAAGCTCAGATTCAGTGCAGGGAGCCAGGGTGTTGTGCTGCAGAATCTAATGGGAGGTTCTTAGGCAAAATACAGCTTTATTAGCTACTCTGTACTGGTTACAAGTCAATTGATCAGCACATTAACTGTGAGACTGCAAGTACAAAACAGAAAATAGTGAGCCTCTGAACCCCAGAAAAACTTGGGACCTGGCCATGTCTACCAAGCACTGGAAGTCAGTCAGCAGCAGCCACAAGGCAACTTAAAGTGGGCTGTCACCTGCAAAGGAAGCTTAGGAAAATCTCCCTGTTGGAATCTTTACAAACTGTTAAGTCATTAGAGTTGATAGAGACAATAATTGTCTAATTTAGCATGGTTCAGTATGATTAATCTGATCTTACAAGGAGATGTTATGGGCCAGAACTTGAAACAAGATACTAAGTACAACTGATAGAAACAATGCTTGTGTTCACACCTTTAGAGAGCTCATATAAGCAAGAACTATTTAAGTACTCATTGGAGTTCACACGTTTGGGAGATTTCAGGGTTTAGTATGAGATATCTGAATTCACACCTCCCTTGAAGCTTTCAGGGCCAGAGAGCACTCTAGGAGAAACCCATAAACCCACTCTCTCAGAAGAGATCATATATAAGAAGTAGACAGAGGCTCCGTTGGGAGTTCAGCTGAAAATATTCAGAGGGGAGTGTCAAGTCAGTTCATGAGAAGCCCTCTCTCAGAGGCGCAACCAGATTCACACAGCTGTGGTGGGTGAACTCCTGCACTTCCCCCACTGAGACCAACACTGGTCTGAAAGGCTCTCCAGAAAGCTGCCCAGCCCCAGGCAAGGAGGTGCTGGCTGGAGGCTGAAGAAAGCAGAGGCAGAAGCAAGGGATAATCTGCAAGAGCTCTTGGAACCAAGCAGAGAGATAGGCCTCTGAGCTAACCAGGCCCAAGGAAAGAGGAAGCAATAAAAGATCTGAACTTTTAATACCTGGCTGCATTTGAGTAATTATTACTTTTAAGTGAAACAAAGGCTGCTTCCAGAAAACCTCCCCAAGAAACCTGCTCCCAGAGAGAACCTTCATATTATATTTTAAAGAAGAAAAACACCACATCTCCCCTTTAACCTAAAACCAGACCTCAAACTTTAAATAAAATGTGCAAAAAACTAAAAAGAACTATGACCATAAATAACTTTTATGGAGAAAGAGAGAAGACCTCAAACACTGAGCATTCTAAAGGCAAATTATCTCCAGATGAAGCCCCAAAGGGTGATATAAGTTGGTGCCATTTCACAATAATTTCTTTGAATAATTCAAAAAGGATCTTAAAAGAGACTTGGGAGAAAAATGGGGAAAGGAAATGAGAATTTTTCAAGGGGGTTTGGAAAAGGAAAAACAAAAATTATCTAAGAAAACTCCTTAAAAATAGATTTAATGAAATAGAAAAATGATATAACTTCTCTCAAAAGAGATATGAAATAGAAACCAATTTGTTGAAAAACAGAATTTGTGAAATGAAAAATAAATTCAAGGAAAAAAACACCTCATTTAAAATTTAAATTGGCCAAATGCAAAAAGAGATAAAAAAGCCAACTGAAGAAAATAATTCACTAAACATTAGAATTGAACAAACAGAAATGAATGACTTAATGAGACTTCAAGGATCCGTCAAACATAAAAGCTATCTATGAACACAGCTCTTTTTTTTTTTTTTTTTTTTTTTTTTTTGGATCATTGTTAAAGTTTGAGGTCTCCTCTTAAGGCAAAGTGAAGATTGTCCCAAGCTTTCTCTGTAGGAAACAGGAGCTTTTCACTGTGCTGGGCTGGTCCTGTTGACTTCCTTTCTGTGTTGGTCATGGTCAAATCCCATATTATTCCTAGGTTTCAGA